>NW_025422368.1:7800000-8400000 GCF_011764305.1 Mustela putorius furo | reverse complement strand
TGCACATTAACTGGGGATAAGGCACTGCTCTAAGTCTCCTGGGATTTCACCATGACCAAGGGAGGCAAGATCCCTGGAAGATCATTTGATCGTAGTAATGGCTTTGAAGATAACAAACACAGGTGATGGAAGAGTGACTGCGCAGGGGGTAGGCTGATCATTAAGGAAGGGCTCTCTGAAGTTGAGACCTATGAGGAAAGTCCTGAATGAGAAGAAGGAACAAAGCAAGAGAAGGTCAGAGCATTCAGTTAGAGGGAAGGGTGAGGCAAAGGCCCTAGGGAGGGGCCAGCTTAGCCTGCTGTAACCCATAATTTAGGAATCTTCTCTTTGGAATTAAATTCATTTTAATCTGGGCAAAGAGGAATCTGGTGGGAAAATTTCTTTTTCTTCTTTTTATCTTTTCTTTTAGACGATTTTCAAGAATAAAACTGAGTCCTCCTAAGACCCCATAGTAAAGGAATAAATTTATAACAGCAAAGGGAACAGAAAGACAAGCATTGGACAAAAGTTCCAACATATATCTGGAAGACTGACAGAGGCTGGAAGGTCAGTGACACATTAACCAGGGGGAGAAAGGATGTGGAGGGGAGAGGCAGAAGCCAAGGAGAGTGGAGAGAATTGCACTGCTTGCTCGCAACACAGAGGCCTGCCTGGCACACAGCCACCCCTTCTTCTCTCCCTCCCTCCATGGAAGAAAACCTGGAAACAAAACTTAAAATGTGGCTGGGGTCAACAGTAGGACCTTGAAATTCTGACTCAGAGGGACTCTAAGGAGATCAGCAGGTGTGGGCAAAAAGCATTTGAAAACGTTTTCTTGTGAAGAGGAAAGGGATAGGGCTAGAGCTGGGGGGAAAAAAAGGTGCAGTGGCTGGCAGCTGTTTTTTATGATTATTGCTGGTGGTGGTGGTGGTGGTTGTTTTTCAAACAGGATGGGCTCGAAGATGTTGCAACAGCAAGGGCTAATGGAAGGGATGTTCTTAACCAAAGTTCCTGTTTCTAGGTTTCCCCTCTCTTTGCTCTCCTATATTAATCTCGGTTAATTTTTCTAAAATTCAGCTCGAAGCACACTGCACTATCTCCTCCAGCTCCTCAGAGGTCCCCATATCTGCTGTGGTTATGCCATTCTTTGTTACCTTCCTGGTCTTTTAGATGTTCCCTTCACAGGTCTTCACCCAAGAATGCCAGTGAACTTCAGGCTGCATTTCAAATGCATCCTTCTCTGCAAGCAAGCACTTGAACTTATTTCTTGTTTCACAGTCGGGCCATATAATAGATACTTAGTGAGCATTTGTTGATTCATCCTCCCAAAAAGTTGTCACTTTTTTGGATGCCATTTCTCAAATGGTCATCCACATCCTCACTTCCCACTCACCACATTCTGGCTGATGCACCCAAAGCACTCCTTGAAAAATCTGTGTGGAAGCTCTCCTATTTGCTCTTCATCGCTAATCCAGAGAACACTTCTCAGTTCTTACCCTGTGTCAGATTTCAGCAGATATAACTCTCTAGACCACAATTTTGCCTTGAGCATTCTTTTCTCTTGACTTAAATAACATTCCATTTTCCTGGCTTTCTTTAGATCTCTCTGCTTCTTTTCAGTTGACTTCTCGGGATTTTTTTTTCCCTGTCTTCCCTTCAGTACCACACTCAATGGTCCAGCCTAGCTTTCCTTCTTCTCTCATTCTGTCTGCTCCCTGGGTGGGCTCAACCACCTCAATGTCACCAAGCTCATCTTTCTCTCCAGCCCAGATATCTCTTCTCCATACTAGACCGACAAGAATAATTATCTCCCAGACACACTCCCTTGAACACTAAATCATGGTTTAAATGTAGTAGATCCCAAATCACAGTTTAGATATAGTATATCCCAAATTAACCTCATCACAGTTGCTCTATTCCTTTTCCACCTGCCCTCACCATCACAACCCATTTTATCCTCCACTCTTCCTTCTTTCAGTGAATTAAAATCCCAGCCATCTAGTTTCTTAAATCAGGTTTTGGCCTGGGCATCATCCCCGATGCTCAAAAGGTGAGTCAATTTGTACACCTGGGAGAACAGTGGTACCCTTAACAGTGACTGGCACTTTCAGGGAAGCTTTGGTTATTTTGTTTGTTTCCTTGGAAAGAACAAGAAAAAATGATTTTACTTGGATTAGGTAAGTTAAATTGGAAGTCATTGGGATATCCAGGTAAAAATGTAGATTGGACATTTGTAAATGTAGTTCCTGGAGTTAGGCAGGGATTTCAGAGTTAGAGCACCATTATTTGAGAGTTCTTGATCATTCTGAGGGTATTCATTGAAAATGTGTGAGAAGATTCGATCATCATGGAAAAGAGTACAAAGAAACAGGATAGATGGAAACAAGTTTAAAGAGCAGGTTGTAACTCTTTAAAAGTTGATAGGACCTTATAGATTATCTGGAATAATGTGGTTTTTTGTTTGTTTGTCTGTTTGTTTTGTTTCGTTTTTCACCTGAAGATTAGATGGAGAATAAAAGAGGAAGGGAGAAATTAAATCCTAAGGAAAAATCATCTACTTAGAAGGTCTTTGATGCCAAGTTAAAGTTCCAAAGCTCAGACTGAGAACAGATTCAGAGTGAGTTGACTCTATTAAGAGTTGGGAGCAAGGCTTCAGAATCAAGCCAACATTGTTGATGGCAGCACAGAGAGCCTAAAAGAACTGGGGCGTTCTACGAGTTCCATGAACCAATAGATAAGCAAGGCCTAATGCTTACAAGACCTCCAGATTTCCTATAATGTAAGTCAATATATTTCCCTTATAGCATGGGCCAGTTTGATTTGTGACTCACTAGAACCAACAGTGTGCATCTCTGGTCAACTCTGTATTTGGGGACGTCATGTTGTTAGCTTGAAACTGGGCAGGATGGAACCATTTACAACCCAGAAATTGACAAATGCTGCAAATTAAGGTTATTGTCTCCACCCCTGGAAATGTGGTTGTTAAACACATTCCAGCACATCACTAGCTACAGCCAAAACATCTTTACTGATATGCACGTTGAGTCAAAAGCTCCTGGTAATTGTCACTGAATAATTCATTTGGAAAAGTATCAGTCAATGCCATGGAGCTCTAACCCAGTTGCTACAAGATATCTATCTATAGTTGATAATAAAATGTTAAGTGACAAGGAGATTGAAAATCTGGGAGTCTGCATTTTCTCAGAGGGGCTGTGTGTGTAGGACACATCCCTTAGGGGTCGAAGTGTTACTCTCCTACCTCAGGTCAAAGAATAGGTTTCAAGAGAACCACTTGGAGGACTTGATGTGAGTTTCATAGAGTTTGAAGGACATAGAGACTCACATGTGAAGGTTCTAAGGGAAGAGTCTATGGCTGAAATTGCCAAGAAGCAAAGAGATAGTTGTTTTGCAGGAGCAAAGTGCAGAATATTTTCCATGGACCTGAATGAATCCTTCTGAAGGAGGCTTACTGGATCATCTTGAGAATGCTTCTGGCTACGAGGATGGATGATCTGGAGGGTCAAGGTGACCCAACATAGACACGGGCTGCCTGGGGGCCCATGAGGCAGAGGTGGTAGTAGCCAGCAAAGGGGCATTTTATCCAAGGTGAAGAACTGTAGGTTAGAGATCCTTTGGGATGATGCTGGGGGCATTGGGTAGGGGCAAGGTTGCCTCACAAGATCCACAATCATTATCTGACACACCCACAGGGCACTAATACCAGATCATAACTGTACTAGTATAGTTAGAATAGACTCCCACTGTTATTTCTCTCTTTTCCCATATTCTCCAACCTGAAGGGGTCCAAAGCAACTGCTAGTGTGTGGGTGAGGAGTTAGGGGACTAGAAAGAGGAAGGGAGAAGCCCACCTGGGTCTCCTAACCCCTTAGCTTGCCCAGCCAGATAGGGAAGATTGAAATGGAGAGGCAGAGGCTTTAAATTGGATAAAAGATGGACATTTCAAAGTTAAACTGGAAGATACTTTTCAAACCTAGTCAATGTATTTGGTCTTGTGACTGGAAGAGACAAGAAAAGCTATGGAATCTCCCTGGTATTTGTACCAGGGAGCAGGAAAAACCAGCCAGAGAAGGTATGAAGGGTCCTTGGGGGAACAATAGTCTCTGCCCTACTGGTTGATTCAATAAACCTACTAGATTTGCACAGATGATTGCAGCATTTAATAACTTGATTAGCTGTACAGAAGCACAGTCAATGTGCTTAATTGATGTCTGGTCAGTGAATGAATAAGACTCCGGCTTGGAGTAAGAAAAGGATGTAGAGGAAAGTCTCCCATCTGAGCAAAATGAGAAATTGTTTGCATCTGTATCACATCAGAGAGAGAGGTACTTTCTTATAATTCTCTCTGTATTTTACAGACTATATATTAAGATTCATAGGAAGATGGTAGTGTGTGGCTATTTAACACTTTTCCCCTTTGGCCCCATAAAGCCAAATAAAGACAAAGAATTTCTGTCTCTCTACCCAACCTCTGCCTGGTGCAGAAGAGAAGTCAAAGATTCCTCTACATGTCTTTTTTTTTTTTTAAGATTTTATTTATTTATTTGACATACACAGAGAGATCACAAGTAGGCAGAGAGGCAGGCAGAGGAAGAAGGGGAAGCAGGCTCCCTGCTGAGCAGAGAGCCCAATGCAGGGCTCGATCCCAGGACCCTGAGATCGTGACCTGAGCAGAAGGTAGAAGCTTAACCCACTGAGCCACCCAGGCACCCCTGCATGTCTTTTGATGGTTCTCCTTTTCTATGTAGGTAGTAAGCACTGTAGTAGCCATTTGGACTCTTACTTAATATTTAAATAGGGAGAATTAGAATCCATGGCTCTTAGGGTTTAGAAGCCCTGGGTCCACAGTGTCTAAAACAGTAGGCATTAACCACAGGTGGTTATCTAATTTTACATCTAAATTCATTAAAATTAAATAAAATTTAAAATATGATTTTTCTATCTCCTTGACATATTTTAAGTGCTCATTAGACACATGTGGCTAGTGTCACATATTTAGAATATTTTTTTATCATCACAGAGGATGTTACTGGACTGTGCTACCCTAGGTCTTTATTAGAAAAAAGCATAAAATATTTTTGAGATGAATTTCTATCTGGGATAATTCAGGTTCATTTCAAAAAGAGAAAGATAAACTTTCATATTTAAATAAGTTGAGAAAGTAAATAAAATAAATATAGTCTTCAAATTAAGAATTTGGAGTACATCTAAAGACCGACTTCACCAGAGTGATCTTTAGTGTATAAATTTCATTAAGTTGCTTTCAATTGACAGTTTAGGTAGCTTATTTTGCATTGTAATCTTAGAAAATGTCTTTTGGGATCATTCCCAGAGTTTTTGTAAAGCATTCCATGGATATTTGATATTGGCAAAGAGAAATTTAAATTATCTGCACTTAGGGAAGAATCTTTATTCTTCTTGCACCATGACTAAAGTCTTCGGACAGATCTGGACAAATTAGATTGATCCTCACCAGGAGTAAGAAGACTGCTCAGTTCTTCCCTCTGAATGTCAACAGTACTTTATAGGAGTTTTCCTTCCAACTCAGAGCTGGTAATGGGGGAAAAGCTATTGTGTCAGAGAATGACCCATTGGATTGAGCATAAAGCATACTTCAATAGAAGATCATTGTGATGAAGTATAATTATAACAATTTTTCATAGCATAGGAACTATCAGTGCAGAGGGACAGGGATAGATGGGAGAAATGATGGTAAGACTGACGTTTTCATAAGACTGAAGGCAGGCCCCATGAAGGCAGGCATCTTTGTTTTGCTATACACATGTCTCGGGGCCTGGAATATTGTCTGACCCATAGTTGGTGATTGGTATTTGTTGAGTGAAACTTACACAATACTATCCTCTGTGTTATCTCATTTTCTGTGAGGCAGGAAGGGGAGATTACATTAACTCAATTTAGAGACGAGAAATGAACAAAGTTCTGTGGCTTTCCCAAGACAAGATCTAGTGCTAGAGTGTGACTTAGTCTTGCTTTGCAAAGGAGAAGAGATACAGTGCTTTCTTTTGCCTGTGTCTATTCAAGCTAAACATGTATTTTTCATTTGTTTCTTTTCCACTTGGGAGTTTGGAGTTGCAAGGGTTAATTGTTACTAATTAGTATGGGGTGAGTAATGAAGGAAGCAAGAATAAGAAATACTTTGTTCTGTCTTAATGTGAGCAAATTTCAGGTATTAAGCCTAAATGAGTATTAGTTCTTCATGTTTTACACTTTCCCCCCTGCAATATTTAGTTGTCCAAAGTCCAATTTCTTTAAACTAGAGTTCTAGAAGAGGGACTGAGAAACTTTTTCTGTAAAGGACCAAACAGTAAATATTTTAGGCTCTGTGAACCAGATGGTCTATGTCCAACTACTCAACTCTGTGATTATAGTCTGAAGCCTCTTGGATAATACATAAATGAGGGTGTGTTGCTGTGTTCTGCTGACACTTTACTTATGGAGACAGAAATCTGAGTTTCATATAATTTTCATGTATCACAAAATATTATTCTGTATTGCTTTTCTTTCAACCATTAAAAAAACATAAAAGCCATTCTTGCCTCTGTTAGGCTGGATTTAGCCCATGGGTTACAGTTTGTCCTACCCTGCTAAAACTCCAACTTTGTGATTTATATCATCCAAGTAAGCTTCCCTGAGCACAGATCTGCTCCTATTCCTTTTCAAAAACACCCACTGACTCCATATAGCTTATGTGGTGAAGTAGCAACTGTTTGACAGGAGCACAGCTCCATTCATGACTGAGGTCATGATGCGTTCCCAACGTTCCAACCTTCAGATCTCCAAGCTCTCTCTGAGCAGGTCTACTCATCCACCTCCATTTATTTGCCTACTCTGTTCTAGATGCCTGCCATGCCTTCTCTACCCAACCCTAGGTCATCCTGCCAAGGTCTGCCCTTCCTTCTACTTCTGTCTCTAAGTCTGCCCTAAACCCACCAGCCTCTCCCCAGCAGGAGTGAAACTTTTCTTCAGTGCCCAACTTTGGCAGCATGTGTTCTTTGTTTTCCTACCCTTCAATAGATCTTATATTTTATTATAATTGTATATATGATCTTCTGACCTACAAAGTTAGCAACTATTGTGTTAGGACCTGCTTAGATGTTTGGTAGGGGTCCATGATATGAACAATGAACATTTGTGAATAACTAATCTGAGAATGATCCAAAAGGACTCTCTTAAAGTATGGTTCTTTGCAATTTCAGAAAAGAATAAATAGGTAACTTTGCTATTTCACAGCAACTTCTAAAATAAAACTACTGATAGTAAGAAGGAAAGATGTCAATAATCCTTATCACTTATTTAACCCACCCCCCTCAACCACCTCCCCTCTGGTAATCATCAGTTTGTTCTCTCTCTTTTTCCCTTTGCTTGTTTGTTTTGTTTCTTAAATTCCACATAAGAGTGGAATAACTTCTATGATTTGTTTTTCTCTGACTGATTTATTTCACTTAGCACAGTACTCTCTAGCTCTATCCACACTGTTGCAGATGGCAAGGTTTCATTCTTTTTATGGTTGTGTAATGTTCCATTGTATATATATATACCACATTGTCTTTACCCATTCATCGTTGAATGAACACTTGGGCTGTTTTCATAGTTTGACTATTATCAGTAATGCTGCCATAAACATTGGGGTGCTTGTATCCCTTCGAGTATTACCCTTTGAGTAAGAATTGCTCGTTCATAAGGTAGTTCTATTCTTAACTTTTTGAAGAACCTCCATACTGTCTTCCAGAGTGGCTGCACCAGCTTGCATTCCCACCAGCAGTGCAAGAGGGTTCCTCTTTCTCCACATCCTCCCCAACACCTGTGGTTTCTTGTGTTGTTGATTTTAGATATTCTGACAAGTGTGAAGTGATAGCTTATTGTAGTATTGATTTGCATTTCCCTGAAGATCAGTGATGTTGAACATCTTTTCATGTGTCTGTTGGCCATCTGTATGAAAGCATTGAATCACTATAGTCTACACCTGAAACTAATATGATATTGTACATTAACTGATTGAAATTTAAATAAAAATGAAAAAAAAATTGCAACATCAAGAAAAGGAGAAAAAAATGTGTCTTTTACTAAATAGAGTTCTTTTTCATCTAATGAAAAAGATTTTTTAAAATCAATTTACTGAAGCTTAATTAACTGTTATAATTGGCCATAAATGACAGGCTATCAATTAGCTATAAAATGAGTGATGGCAAAGGAATCTTGTCAAGATTGACTTTCAAGAACTTAGAAGCAGGTAAAAGCAAATTAGCTACACCTGCTCATGACACAAGCTTTAGCTGAGTAGACCAAATTGCAAAAAATGTAAACCTGGCAACAGAGACTAAGAAGGCAGAAATATTAACACAAAGAAGTGAGGGACTGAGCCTTGTATGAAGGTGTGTGTTATGGTAAAACTTGTCAGCTTTCTTTAAATTAATCTTATCTGCATATGTAAGTCTTCAAGTGGTATTTTGTTACACTTTCTGGAACCAGGAAACTATCCCAACTATTGTGAAGATTAATTCATTGCCAAAGCGCAATCATTGTTTAAAACCAAGCGATCTTAGTGCTGAAGACTGTGGATAGCCTAGGTGTAAAAGTTTTGCTAGAGCTATATCTGCCCATCCCAGTTCGTGGGACCACTGCAAACTAAACATGTGTCTGTGTCCTGCTCCACTTTCTGGAACACAGTGTTGTGGTGGATGGAGTCACAGAGAATGCAAAGAAATCTTAACAGTAAAACAGAACATCATTAAAGGGTGCTCCAATCTAGGGGAGCAGCACCTTCAGGTGGACTGAGGTCAGGGTGGGAATCTAAGTAATCTAAGTTACTAATCTTCTAGTTAATCAGAAGAAAGTGTTCATTGGCAATAATGTTGAAGGTATAATTTATAAGTTGTTTAAATGGTTGAGAGTAAGTAAGTCTCCCCCAAACATGCAAACTAACAAGATATACAGAGGTAGGAATGTGGTTTGGTGAGTTGAAATGATATGGTGCTTTTCCTTGGAAGGGGAGTCTGTGTCTTAGGAAATAAAATATTGGTTAGGAATTTGGGGAACTTGGGATGATGGGAATATAGAGAGACTAATGAGAATTTCAGTTTAGCTATCTTAAACCAAGGTCACTGTTTTAAATTTATGGTCTGCAGAATTTGAGTCTTATCTACTGAAGGTTGAAAAGAAATGAATGTGTACAAATAGGAAAAGCTGACTGAATTTTAAGTGGATTTTCCAGGTATTCTATCTTTTTAAACTGCTCATCCATTTAACTTATTAGATATAATTTGGTGGGCAAGTTCATCTATGAGACAAAAATAATCATTTTATTGTTACCCTACAGTATAGGAGCCTGGAATAACTATATGTGGGCAGTGGAATCATATTTTGGAATATTGTTTTTTTTCTCCTGGTCTTTGTGACTGTTTTCTTTTCCCCACATTCAAAGAGGAAGGCAGCATTAAATCCCACTACCTTGGGAAGTGAGTGTGACAGGGCATGGAAGTGAGTGTGACAGGACATGGAAGACAGAAGGGGGAAACAGTGTGCAGAAATGCAGAGGTGGTAACTGGTAACTGATGTTGGTCTACGAAGTGAGGTAGAAGAATGAGGATAGAATATAGGAAGAAACTGAGTGGCTAGAAGAAGGAAACTTCCTTGAAAATAAGAAGGTTTCCCAACCTCTAAAAGGAGATAAGAAGGGTCTGCACTTTCCAGGAGAAGAGGTGACCAAGCTCTGACTCCTCGAGATGCCTCCCAGAGAATTAGCAGGACAGCTGATGGGGGTGAAGCCTAAGACCAAGGACTGGAAGTCAAGTGTCTTCAAAATCATCAAGGTAATGCCAATTGTAAAGCATGTGCATAAGCAGTAAGGAGTGGTGGCAACTGCGGCTAACTAGAGAGCACGTGACCTGGCTAAAGGTAGGCAAAATGGTCTTTTGGCTTTGGGGTTTTTTTTGTTGTTGTTGTTATTGTTTTTGCCCTTTTCTTTTTGTTTTGTTTTGTTTTTTGAAAAAGCTTTGCTTGCCCCTAAAATATTTGTGAGCCAAATTCACATCTTCTGGGCTCCAGGACAATACAGAGACGTAATTTGCTTTACCATCAAATCCTATGACATGGAAGCCACAGAGAGCCACTGAACTTGCGTGGACCATGAGGACAAAGATAACTGTCATTTCAATGGTGAGGTTTAGACAAGAAAGAAACAACCCCTGGAAGAGAATGATCTTACCTCCCCTCTTCTGCTTCCAGTTACAGATATTTGAACACTATAATCCTGGGTTCTTGCTATGAACCCAAGCAAGGGGAGGGAAACTCTATGAATGCCTACTGTTAGACTTCTCAATTGTCTTTGCATTAACTTGAAGGTGATGTGGGGCAGGATGGTTCTGTGGTACAGTTGAGGGTTACAAGGTACACACAACTTAGTAAATGGAATAAACCAATGAAAGCCTATTGTGAATGACAAGAGTTTGGCAATGTGACAGATCAGATTCCAAATGGACGGTAGCCAATCAGTGAAACAGATACACTTGCACAGGTGAATGTGAAGGACAAAAGTACAATTGATTTGTTCCTGCAGCAGACAGGAGGCATCTCCTAAAAAGGGAAACTGTTTCTTTACTCTAGGACTCTGTGTTCATAGACTAAGAAGACATTCTCAATGAGAAACTGCAGTTTGGTTCTGCTACATCCCCCTGACTGCTGGATAGTCTTCTCTCTTGTCTCATTTTCTCCCATCCAGTTCTTTTACTGGGCATAAAATAAGCACAAGTTTATTGCTTTTTTAAAAATGGCCAAAGTTTTGATAGATATCAAATAGAGATGGGGTGGGAAAAGCGCTTGTTCTGTGACATCACCTCCTTTATCTCTATGTGGCATACTCATTCAGCTCTCACCTTTATATGCCGGAAGGAATTTTATCCTCAGAGTTTAACAGCAGCAACAACCACCACAACAGATCCCAAAACATAAAAAATCCTTGCATACCATTTTCCATTAACAATTTTTAATGTTTTTCACTTATCATTTTAAGACCAAAGATAATCTTTTAAAAAGATATATTTATTTGTTTTAGAGAGGGAGAGAGAGCGGGCTTGAGGGGCAGAGGGGCAGTGGAGAGGGAGACAGAGACTCTCAAGCAGACTCCCCACTGAGTGTGGATCCCAACATTGGGCTCAGTCTCACGACCCTGACATCATGACCTGAGCCAAAATCAAGAGTTGGACACTTAACTGACTGGGCCACCCAGATGTCCCAAATCAAGGACAATTTTAGAACTTTTTTGTATGTAGCTGTTACATGTAGGGCAATCTGTATTTAAATCGGGGGTAAATTATGTTAAAAGAAATGAATCCTGGATAGTTTTCCCTTCAAGTCAAGCATCTTGGTATTTTAGCAAATTTCTTGTTAAAAGTTGAAAAGAAAAGAAAATGGGAGATAGCAATTTCATATAATCTGTCTTAGCAAGCACTCATTTAGATATCTAATCATATATGATCATCTATATGGAACAGGGAGATAAAATTGTATAGGAGGAAAGTTTTGCAACCAGGAAACTTGCATCTAGTGGAGCAAGCAGAAATACATTGAATACAAGGGAAGGTATGATAAGTACAACCTGAAAAGAACAGAGTCCTATGGGGACACAGAAGAGAGAAGGGGTTTTATCGGTGGGGAAGGGTTAGATGACCAAGGAAAGACCCATCTGTACTTGAGCTCATTTTAAGCAGGTACCATATTCAGCAGAAATTTAAGAAACACCCTGAAATTGGATAGAATGTGAAGGCAGCTCATTGCTCCTTCATCCCTTATCTTTCCTGCAGCCTTGTCACCAACCTTTCTGACATATCAGCATCACCCTTTGACTTATTTGTTTGATGTGCCCCATGCAGAGTTTGAGGATTCTGTCCTGGTTGCTTCCTGGTCCCACTTGTGAAAAGTATTTTCAGCTTGTAAAGTAAGAGTCTCTCTCTCCCTAAATATATTTAGCCAAAACAAGTAGTTCTCAACCTCGGGCACATATTGGAATCACATGGGGGAATTTAAAAAAATACAGATGGCTGTCCCTTGCCTCCTGGTAATGATGTACCGAGGGCATAGCATCCCCCTGGGGTGTTCCTGCCAGGAATGCAGAACCTGATTGTAGCCATAAGGAAACACCCAGAAAACCCAAACTGAGTGACATTTTGCAAAATAATTAGAGTGTTGGTTAAAAATTTTTCAGGTCATGAAAACTATAAGGAGCAAGCCTGTTTTAAAGGAGACCAAAGAGAAGTGGGAACTAAATACAATGGTGACCTTGAACTGGATCCTAGACCAGAAACTGAACCAGAAAAACGACATGAGTGGGGCATTTGGAGAAGTCCCAGTGAGGCTTATAGATTCAATAACATAATTGTTAGCATTGTGGATTTCTTGATTTTGATCATTGTACTGTGCTTATGTAAGAGAGTGTCCTTGTTCTTAAGAAACACACACTAAAATATTTTGAAGAAGGATGTCATGTCTTCAACTTTTGAATGTTTTAGAAAAAAAGCATAGGTAAAGGAAATATGTATATTTGAGAGAGATTCAGAAAGAGGAGAGTGAGGTAGAGGAAAGGAATGATAAAAATACTGTGGAGCGTCTGGATTAATGATAAACAGGAATTCTTTATGCTAATTCTGCAACTTTTTGGTATGCTTTGTTATTTTTTTTTAAAGATTTTATCCATCCACCTGACAGACAGAGATCACAAGCAGGCAGAGAAGCAGGCAGAGAGAGAGAGAGAAGGAGGAAGCAGGCTCCCCAGCAAGCAGAGAGCTGGATGCGGGGCTTGATCCCAGAACCCTGGGATCATGACCTGAGCTGAAGGCAGAGGCTTTAACCCACTGAGCCACCCAGTCACTCTGGTATGCTTTATTTTATTTCAAAATTTAAAAAAAAAAAATTAATTAAAAAAAAAAAAAAAGACATTGATGCCTGGGTCTCACTCCCAGAGGTCCTCTTACTTCATTCAAGGTTTTGGCCTGGGCTTCAGGGTTTGACATTCTCTCCAGTTGATTCTGGGTACAGCCTGGGTTGAGATCCACTGGTCTCCGCAGACCTTGGTGTCTAGACACACTGACTCTCTACCCATCATTTACGGAACTTGTTGGAGTAAAGAGCATTGATGTTAGAGAATTTAAAAAAATAAACAAAAACTCTGAGAAGAGCAGTTTATCAGAGTCTTAAATACAGATCCCCCAAGAGCCCAGCAAGAGCACAAGTGTGTAAAGCAGCAGAATCCAAGATAATGGAATGGTGACAACTTGTCTGGATCCAAGTCATTTAACTCAGATTTTTAAAATATTCTCCTGAACAATCCAAAATAGGCAGGACTATCTTGGGGCAATGTCTCATCATGTTGTAACATACAGACCTGAAAGCACAGGGAATGATGGTCACAACTTGTCGACATAGAAATTTGGCAGTCCTTAGGTTCCTCTGAGAATATGCCTGTTGTGGGCCAGACCCTATGTGGAAACATATTCGGTTTTTATTAAATTTCAGCAAATTATATATTTAAGATAAATTTGGAAATAAGGAAATTTGCATTCAACTGTTTCTATTAGGCTAACTGTGGCTGCAAGTAACATAAAACCTCAATGTAAACAGATTTAAACAATAAAGTGGTTTAACATTTTAACATAACAGGAAGTCTTGCAGCTTAATGTTCTTCAAGATCTGGCTCCTTCCATCTCTCTGTTCCACCTTCTTTAGTGGGGCCCATGTGTGCCTTCCAGCCAGCTCCTGCGACAGTCCCAAAAGGGCAGCAGAAACTCTGGGCCTCACATTCAGATGTAGCAACATCCAAGAAACAATCTTCTTTTGCTTTTACCTCCTAGGAACAAATAAATCTGTTCCAGAAAGCCTTAAGTAGATTCCCCTATGTCCTAACGTCCTGAGAATCCCATATTTATTCCTAAGCTGAGCATTGGAAATAAAACGGGGTATCTGTATCTTTTTCTTTTCATTTTTTCAAAAGTAGAGGGGGTGCAGAGGGAGAGAGAGAATCTTAAGCAGGCTCCACACCCAGTGTGGAGCCCGATATGGGCCTTGATCTCACAACCCTGAGATCAGGACCTGAGCCAAAATGAAGAGTTGGATGTTTAACCCACTCAGGCACCTTGAAAATGGAATTTTCAGGTTGGGCTTGGACTAAAGAGTATTTGCCTTGAGGATGGGATCACCATCCCTTGAGACATGTGGAGGGCAGGATGGATACCTGGTAAACTTCGGGTGAAGGTGGGAAATGAGCATGAAGTAATCAAGCAGTAGAATCTGAAACAGTAACTTCTTAATTAGCCATTTCTCTGAGATTAAGTCATGGAATGCTCTTGATCAAGCAACAATTTTTCTAGACCTCACTTACCTGTTCACCTAAAAAATAAGGATAGACTGGATGGTTTCTAAGATCATCTCCACCATTAACAGCCTGTTAGTCTATAATCACCGTTTACTAAGATCTAAAATATAAAGGAACTGAAGAACTTGGTATTTGTGAGAATGCCTTTCAGAGCAAATAATTCTTAACAATCTAGACCCCAAATAAGGGAAAAGTAGATTCTTTAATAGCATAACGAGGACTTCTGGTTTCTGGTCCAGCATGTTAAGTACTTAGAAGTCATCACTCCATCTAACAAGCAAAAGGCTGAACAAACTCAAAACCAACAACTCTCCTTAGATCTGTCAGAGAAATGAGATCACAGGGCAAACTGCTGCATGGGCAGAAACAGAGAATCACAACTTACTGGAACAAAGCCCCACATGCATAAGCATGTGAGAAGATGGGTGACATCCTATACTACTAGGGAATGGCAAACTCAAACAAGAATGAGATGCTGTCATATACCTATGAGAATGGCCCCAATCCAAGACACTGTCAACAGGAATGCTGGGAAGATGAGGAACAGCAGGAACTCTCATTCATTGGTGGTAGGAATGCAAAATAGTACAGTCACTTTGGAAGACAGTTTGGAAAACTAAACTTTTGTCAGTTCAGTTTTCTTACAAAACTAAGCCTATTCTTAACATATGACCAAGCAATTATGCTCCTTGCCATATACCCAAATAAGCTGGAAACATATGCCCATACAAAGGCCTGCACACAGGGGCACCTGGGTGGCTCAGTGAGTTAAAGCATCTGCCTTCAGCTCAGGTCATGATCTCAGGGTCCTGGAATCAAGCCCCACATCAGACTCTCTGTTCGCAGGGAACCTGCTTCCCCCTCTCCCTCTACCTGCCTCTCTGCCTACTTGTGATCTCTGTCTGTCAAATAAATGAATAAAATCTTAGGGGAAAAAAATCTGCACACAAATATTTATACCAATATTGGGCAATTATTCACAATTGCCCAAACTTGGAAGCCGGATGTCCTTCACTAGGTGAATAGACAAACTGTGATACCTCCAGACAATGGACTATTGTTCAGAGCTAAAAAGAAAAGAGCTATCAAGGCATGAAAAGACGTGGAGAAAACTTACCTGTATATTACTAAGCGAGGGAGACCAATCTGCAAAGGCAAAGAACGTATGGTTTCTACCATATGACAATCTGAAAAAGGCAAAACTATGGAGACAGTAAAGGGATCAGTGGTTACGAAGGGTTAGGGGAGGGAAGGATGAGTAAGGGGAACATGGGGGATTTTTTTAGGGCAGTGAAACTATTCTGCACAATACTGTAATGGGGAATATGTGTCATTATATATGTGTCAAAACCCATAAAATGTATAACAGCAAGAGTGAACTCTGTACCCTTTGGGTAATAATGATATGTTGATGTAAGTTCATCCATTAAAACAAATGTACCTTTCGTGTGCAGAATGTTGCTAGGAAGGGAGCTGGGCCATGTCTGAGCAGGAGGAGAGGCAGAATCTCTGTACCTTCTCAATTTTTCCACGAACCAAAAGCTGATCTAAAAAATAAAGTCGAAGTTTAAAAAAAAAATGCATAATTAAAACTGTCAGATCCTGAGATATAAATTATATATAATAAAATTAAACTCTTCTCTTTTTCACTTCTTAAACTATTCTCTTTTTCACTTCTTTGTCTGCTACTTTCTTCAGGAATATCATAACAAATGGATTTATTTGGGACTTTGATAAGCAAGAAAAGCAGGCAAGGTTCCCATTTGCATCTCCCATGTCTCCACGAATGAGGGCAAATTCTCCAAACTTTTTCTCCCAAGAGGAAACACTGAACTTTTTTTTTTAAAGGTAAACATCTAATTATCGACTTTCTTGAAAAAATAACCTTTTAGATATTTCCTGTCCTTAAGATGTTACCATTGAACATATACGCCCCTGGACAGTGCGGATGCTTCAGCAGATGCTGCAATTCCATGAACAAGGTTAGTGCTGACATCTACTGTTGGAGCTGGAGCGTGAATTCCGCTCTCGCAGGCCATCCTGAGCGAGGAGCCCAGCTGGGGCTGCAGGAGCTGCAGGGGTGGGAGTGGCTGGGGCGGGGTGGGAGAGCATCACCTAAAGCTACATCCTCCAGAAAAGGCCGCCAGGAAATCGCTTAGCAGGTCTTGAGATAAGCGTGTTGCAGATAAATCTCGTCCCCGAGTCTTGGAGTCTTCCTGAGGCTCTGTCATCTCTGACACACCTCTCACTTTGTTTCACTCCTGTTTCTGTCTCAGGTACTTGGATGAAAAGGTGGATATGGCCGCTGGGTTTCTGACTATCTCTGGAGAGAGTGCGAGGGAGAGAAAAGGAGAACGGGAACTTCTCTGACCTTGGTCTTTCTTCTGCCCCAGGGCTTTGCTCTAGATTGGAAATCAGCTACCTCCCTTTGGTGTTACTTATCTTTCTCGTCCTTGGGAAAGATTTCCCACCCCAACCTGGGAAATAGCTGTGGGGTTGGTCACTCCGCCTATTTTAGAAGGTGTGCGTTGTGCGAGGTCTCCCGCCCGCTCTGTCAGCTCGCCGTGCTTTCTCCCGCGTCTCCTGAAGGACCGGGACCTAGAGTGTGGAGAAGAGACCCAGAATGTACATTCTTCCAGTCACAGAAAAACACACCCTCATCCTTGTTCTGTGCAAACGGCTGTTAGGCAAGAACTTCTGTAAAAACCAAGAATGGCAATGTCAATAACCAACGTTAGCCCAGGGGACGGTCTTCCAGGCCTGAGGGGATGGACAGAAGGACTGGGGAGCTGGTAATGGACATCATCGAACCCCCCTGGAGATAGAGTGGACGCCTCTGTGGGGTCTTCTGCTCTGGCTGTGTGTTCTCATTTCTGGCTACTGTGTTCCTTTTGCCTGATCCAGGCACATTCCCTAAGAATAAGAAGCTTGGTCCCAAGATCTGTGAAGGACTAACTGTGCCCCCACGTGGAGAACACAAAGAAATTGTCTATATTTTCCACCTCTTAACTTCCTTTCAAGACAACTCAAATAGGCTAGTTTAACTAGCCACAATTTTTTTTTTCTCTTTTTTACAGTGACTTATTTGGGTATTTAGGATAGGAATCGTTTCAGGAAAGATTGTTGGTAGTTGCCAACCTTCTTCCGGGAAGATCTAAATCGGTTTAAAGGGTTTGTGTTCTTTTGAGGAAAATCATAAAAATCTTTCTTTTATTCATACAGATACAATCAAAGGACTCTTTGTAACACTTATCTTACGTGGTAGGCATTTTGGAAGGCACAGTATGGTAGGATACTTTGTAAAAATCTGTTTTAGAGAATATCATATTATGTTGATTGAAATTAAAAAAAAAAATTGGTGAAACATGACAGAAGAAATGGGCTTGGCTGTTGATGGCTGTGGGCTATCCACCCCCAGGACTCGGTTACACACAGTAATAGGGCAGGATGACACTTAAACACATGGACCCTGGCCTCACAGTGCCAGGGTTCAAAGCTCTGCTCTACCAGTCATGCACTATATGGGACTCTGGATAACTTTATGCTTTATGACTGTTTCCTCATCTGTAAAATGGGGTAATAAGTTAATACATGTATAAAATCCTTAATGGTCTTTCTGGTACTCGGCTTGTATTAACTGAGAATTTACATCCTCATCATTAAATGTAATGACTAAGTTACTGGTCATAGCCTATCTTATTATAAAAGCAACATTCCAAATCACTGGCTTGTCTTTCCCATTTAAATGTTAGAAATCAGGGAGTGCCAGGTTTAGAAAATATTTGGTTGACTGATGGTCTCCTTATTCAGGGAACATTAGTAGTCCCCTAATTTTCTTTAGAGAAGTTTTTTTTTTTTTTAACAAAATTTGCTTTCATCAAAAAAATAATTTTTTAAAACTTTGTCATCTCACTTCTGCTTGATTTTGTTCATTTTTGCTTTCCTCTAGCATTTCAGCCTGTTTTGTGCTCCCATGACCTTGTCACTGAACGCTGTTTCCAGACATCCATCTCCTGTTTTGACTAGCTTGGGCTGGGGTCTCTGACAGCCAGGCTTTTAAGTGGGGCTCCTTTTAGGCCCTACCATGAAGAGATCACCACGGGGCCTTGAGCAGAAAAAGATCTTGGAAGGGCTTGGCTATCAGCACTCACCCGTTTTCTGGAGAGGGACAGGGAAGGGAAAAGAAGTAATGTCGATTGGCATTAGATTGAATACATGTGAACCCTTCAGCATTATCTCCCTTTTTTTCTCCTCACAGCCTCTGTGAGTCATGGCTACTAACCTGGTGTCTACCTGGGATGCAGGATGAGCACCTATATTTCCTGTGTCCTCCGTTTAAGAGACATTTAAATGTATTCATTCAGCCTCTTTCTCTTCCTTAAAATATGGATAAGTACATATTCATTAACTCTAGAAGAAATTTAGAAGAACGTGTGTGTGCAATCTTCCTCTGAATCCCCACCCCCAGTTATTAGCCACTCTTTGTACTGCTAATAATTGTCATTGCTGATAATGGGAATATAATTCTTCTCTACTTCTGCCTCGGCCACTGCCTGGCTTTGTCTTTCTTGTCTTTTCTGAGACTTCTGCTTGGTCCATTACACATTATTCTCTCCTTCCTTTCTTGCCTTCTTAACCAAACCTCCACTATGTTGAGGGCACACTGGATTTTGGGGGGACCACACAGAGTCACCTGTGGCCTTTGTGGTAGAAGGTCCCAACTTAATTGACTCAGATGGGTGATGGCGGTTTGTACAGGCTTGATTCTGTACCTAGTACTTTAGTCAACTTTATGCCCTTCAACGATGTTAAAAAAAAAAAAAAAAAGAAAAACAAAACCATGATAAGATTAACTGGGATGAGGCTCTCATGTCACTGTCGCCACTCATGGGGCCATGTTGTCAGTGGCCCTACTTCACACCGTGGGACTCTTACAGTCCCAGATGACTCACAAAATTGTCCAGCACAAATCCACTGTACTAAAGTGCCTTCTGTGTTTCTAGAGTGCTTTATTTTTTCCAGCTATCAATGGGCCCAATTTTTCCCCAGGTTTTAAAACACAGCTGCTGCGGTGCCTGGGTGGCTCAGTGGGTTAAGCATCTGTCTTTGGCTCAGGTCACGATCCCAGGGTCCTGGGATGGAGCCCTGCATCGGGCTCTCGGCTCAGAAGGGAGCCTTCTTCCCTCCCTCTCTCTCTGCCTGCCTCTCTACCTACTTGTGATCTCTGTCTGTCAAATAAATAAATAAAATCTTAAAAAAATGTTTAAAAACTTTAAAAAAGTAAAAAATAAATAAAATGTTATAGGCATACTCAGTTTGAAACTAGTATGTATTTGGAAGCCAGGAGATTCCACTATTTCATTGCGCATCTAAAGTGAGATGGCTTGTAACATTTTCTTGGTCAAATTTTCCTCTCAGATTATTCTAAGAGCCCAAATTAGATGTCACCAACAGCCAGGGAGTCCTTGAAAAACCGCTGCCACCCTAAATATCAAAGGCCTTAAAAATACATACAAGCTTTAAACCAGCATTTTTACATTTAGTAATTTATTGTAAGGAAATCATTAATCCCACAGCAACAAAGGCTTAGCTGAAGATGTTTAAGACAGTGCTATTTATAATAGTGCTTTATTGAAAGCAGTCTAGCTGGTGAATGTAGAATAATGATTAAATGTTCATGATACCTGACACAAATAAAATTCTATGCCACCATTAAAAATGATGTTGACATAGGAAAATATTAAGTGCAAGAATTGGGTTAAAGGTTTAAGTATGGAGTATGTACAATATACTCCCATCTTTCAAAAAAAATATACATATATGCACTATGACTAGCTTTCAGAAAAAAATGCCAGGGGTGGTTTATTCTTGAGTGGTGAAATTATAAGAATATATATATTTTAAGTAGACTGCATGTCCAGTGTGGAGCCCAACATGGGGCCTGAAATCATGACCCTGAAACCGAGATCTAAGCTCTTATCAAGAGTCAGATGCTTAACCGACTGAGCCACACAGGCACCCCATAAGAATTTATATTTTTGGGGAGCCTGGGTGGCTCAGTGGGTTAAGCCTCTGCCTTCGGCTCAGGTCATGATCCCAGGGTCCTGGGATCAAGCCCCATATCGGGCTCTCCGCTCAGAGGGGAGTCTGCTTCCCCCTCTTTCTCTGCCTACTTGTGATCTCTCACTCTGTGTCAAATAAATAAATCAAAAATCTTTAAAAAAAGAATTTATATTTTCTTGTATTTCTTAATTTGTATTTCTTCTATAATAATTGAATAGTAATTATATGTTTTTTTGAAGACTTCTAAAAAAAATTACTGTTCATCTTGTGAGAACCACCAATATATATCATTTCAGTTTTTCTGCTATGAAAAGTGTTCAAGGTATTATAGAAACTATACAAGATATAAAAGAAATGTACATGAAAGTCATTCAGAGAATCTAGTTTTATAAAATATTAGATTGTAAGCCAATCATTTACATAGAACATTAAATTAAACAAGCGGCACACTTTATCTAAAACATGAAAAAAAACTATTATTTTAGTGATTCATTTTGTCACCATAAAATTTTCATTTCTGCTGGATTGTGGTGTACACATTGTTCTTCTATATAAGAAATTCATTTAAAGGCACCAATAGAATTTAAGCTGCAGATGGACAGTTAAGAGAATAGCTGAAACTCATTTACAAAATTGGAATGAGCCCAAGGTAGAGAATGAAAAAACTGAAGCTTCTATAGATGTTTTCCAGAATTTTTAGAATTCAGGATCATCTTGTTTAATTCTCAAAGCAGCAACTCCTAGCAGCATAGGATCCCTGAAGTACACAGAGGAGATGATTCAGAAACAAAGGGGAATAAATCATCTAACAAATAATTAAAATTAAGCCTCATGTCAGTAGGTGGCAGGCACACACTCATCTATTTGGCAAACGTTTATTGAGCACCTGCTTAACAAATCACGAGACCCAAAAATGATTTCCTAGACAACTACATGACTCAAGACGATTCATTCTATATGTGTCCTCTTTGGCTTATAAGCCTTCTATGTGGAAAGTCTCGTTTGGATGAACATCAGGGACAGCAGTGAGAAAAGAATAGCAAAGGTGCACCATACAGTGTGAGGTGTGTGTGTGTGTGAGAGAGAGAGAGAGAGAGATATACAGAGACAGAGAGAGAGGTACAAGCTACAAAATGTAGCTTTTCTTTCTTTCTAGAGTCTTTGCCTTGGGAGCTGGGAAGCGCTGTGGTCCTGTCCTCCCCGCTTGCCCCTCTCTTTCTTCAACTCCCACCTCCTCAAATAAACCACAGCACCTAGGATCATTTCTCTGATCCACTGTACTCAGGATAACTACAGGAACAAAAAGATGGGCGTGGCAAGGAAGCAGGCTGGTGATGCTATCCATCTAGCCTCCCGGGAACTGACTGAATGGCTCACTGACTTGGGAGGTCAGGCTGCAACAGTCTGTAAGAAGCATCTATTTTCCTGTACTGAGAAGTATCACAAAGTCGAGGATAACTACGTGAGAGAATCCTGTTCTTACTCCTCCTGGTGTGCTAAGAGTTAAGTCTCTAAGTGCCTT
Organism: Mustela putorius furo; assembly: GCF_011764305.1. NCBI lineage: Eukaryota > Metazoa > Chordata > Mammalia > Carnivora > Mustelidae > Mustela > Mustela putorius. The sequence goes on along the minus strand of NW_025422368.1, from coordinate 8,378,035 downwards.
CACCCTTTTGTGTCTCCTCTAGTTGAAATTATTTACTGCACCTGCCATTTTATGTCTTGCCTTAGCAAATAGAGCAAAGTACGTTAAGTTCCCATAACACAATTTTCAACTGTAAGCAACTGAAGTTCAAGAATATTAAAACCACCTTTGAAGCTGTTATGATTGTTTACTTGCATTTTTTTCCCATAAAAATTAGAGAGGCACCTGTGAAAAAGGTCTGATTATTTGAAGGTTCCAGTGTTTTAGGTTTTATTATTTCAGACCTCCTGCCTTGTTGATGAACTTGAGGTAAACTTGAAGTGTAAGAGTTTTCTGGAACTCAAAGAGAGACTAATTCCCAGATTAAAAAGAGGCTCAAAATGTTTTCGGTTTTGCTGCTCGGATTGCTTCACATTACCTGAAATCCTTGAAAACTATTCTGAACAAGTTTTAAAAAGGGGGAAAAGAAGAAAAAAATGTAGAGGAAATCTCATCCTCGGAATGATATTTTCACATTAATTTAATAAAATGAATCATTAGGGTCAAACAAATTTTATGTGAATTAAATTGTGCTACATAAACTATCATGGGTTAAAACAAACAAACAAACAAACAAAAACGAGCAAAAGAGGAAAGGGTCGAGAAGAAGTTAAGTCATCTAACTAGAGTTAGACAGTACAGCAGACGACTATCCCAGATTCTGACATTGCAGATGGTGTTTTTTGCTACTTCCCTTGCCTCATGGATACTTTGAATTTCACATCATTTTGAAAGGGGTCTGTTCCCAAAGGCCCTGGACATGCAGTCATTTCAGTGTCGCATGTGTTCTCACACGCCTTCTGCATGAAAAAATCACTGACGAGGCAGAACTGTGCTCAGCGTCTTTTTCCAATGCTATTTGGACCATTATATAAAAAAATGGCATGCACTGTTGTTTATTTCACCTGTTCTCAGTACTGACGGTTGTGGAAATTACTATTTCTGAGGACAACATCTATTCTCATTAAAGAGAAGTAAGGTGTTCTCCAGACCCAGCTAGGCATTTCATTAAATGTGATCTATGCTGCAAGGTCTAAAGTGTTCATTTATTCACCTTGAGATGCTATTAGGAATGGACATCTGTGTGATGTCCAATGGATATAATACAGTGCACTAAAATGGAATCCTTCAATTTAAAGCTATTTCACTATGGGTTTCAGAAAGTTACATTTCTCAGAAAGTGTTCAACTCAATGGCCTTCTCTGCCTTTTTAAAATACGGTAGTATATTTTAGATGTGCGTGAGTGTTCATATATATATAATAGATGCGGAGACTTAAATCAGATAAGTACCACGAACACTTGGAAGTCATGCCATAGTGAAGTTTCTTGCAAGAAGCAATATGGCCTCTAGCAGTTAAATTTTAAGTCAACACATTACCAAGATGCACCATCAGATGACTTAAAGAAAAAGAATGGCTCCTGGGCTGTGGTGTGTGGGCCATGAGAACTAGAGCGTAGGAAACTGACCAGGAATCTGCCTTCTGTGCCCTGAAATCCTTCACCATGTCAGCACTGAGGTCCAACCTCCCATGACTGGGAGCAGTGGGGGATTCCTCCTACAGCCCACTCTACCCTACCCACATCCTCTTGCCTCACCCCTGCCCCCAGGGGCAGTCCAGGACACTCTCTTGTCATTCTCTCCCTTTTCCTTTCACTCGGGGTCAGGTTTGTATCATGCTTCAATGGCCTGCCCAGCCTTCCCTGGCTTCCTCCCCCAGTAAATTCCATGCAATCTCATCTTGACATCTGCTTCCTGGACCAACAGATAAACAAAACTGTAACATGACTAATTAATATATTAATGCACTAATGAAAAAAGTTAGTCTCAGAAAGAGACTGGTCAGTTTAGGGAGCTCCACAAAAGATGCCAGAACAAAGCTGAACATCTTAGCTCATGCTCCTCTGACCACAGGGGAAGATGGCAACATTCCAGCCCAAAGCCTATCTTCATGATGAAATGGATATATGTCTGTGCCCTTAAGTAGTTTGTTAATCTGATCAACACACCCGGCTCTGACTTCATTTGTCTTAACTGATGTTCAGCTAATTATTCCATATCCCAGTATAGGTCTCTTTAGGGAAAAAATACATGCATGGACTGACGTCTTCAAGGAAAGGCTTGGGAGCTTCCGAGTATTGCAGACTGGAGACTTGGAATTATGACTGCTGAGTGGGTCAGACATCCATTGCCAACAGTGGGATAACTGGAAACCTGTGTAGGGGTGAAGGGCACCTGGTTTCTGGAGGGGATCAGGCAGGTTCTATGGAAGAAACCTTGATGGTGTCTGGCATGCATTCAGCAAGCAGCAAATGTTGGCAATCATTCTTATCATTGCATTATGGGTAGAACTGTCATCCAGAGGGAGAAACTTTGAGGTTTCTTCCAAATATGAGTGTCTCAACTCCCCAGGGCTGTGTATTGCAAACCGGGTAACTTAAGTAAGAGAAATTTATTGACATAGTGCTGGAAGCTACAGTCTAAATCCAAGGTGCTCTTGGGGCTTGATCCTTCCGAGGGCTCTAAGGGAGAATCTGTTCCATGTTTCTCTCTTACTTTCTGGTGACAGTGCTTGGCATTCCTTGGCATCATTCCAAGCTCTGCTTCCATCTTCAGGTGGCATTCTCCCTGTGCATCTCTGTGTCTTCACATGGCCACCATCTTCTATATGGTTATACCCACCATGTTGGGGTGGGAGCCCATCTACTCCAGGGTAGCCTCACCTTCTTAACTTATTACAGCTACAACTGTCCCATTTCTAAATATTTCTGAGGTATTGGGGGTGAGGATTCCAGCATATCTTTTTGAGGATACACAATAATGATCAAATTTGATGACTCTATAGAATTCCCCAGAAGTATAGTTCCATAATAGATATTAAATATAAACTAGGACGTAATTAGGGATATTACTAACATTACACTTGATGCTTGTTCAAATTGGCTTAGTGAGGCTAAGGGGGGTTATACAAATGGAATCCAGAGGAGGGGGCCCAGAGAACATATGGCTGATTTCTACATCAGAAAGAATTTTCTTTCTGCCCTTGAGCTGCTGACAGATTTAGGATGAGGACTGTGGACTGAGTTGCTCTGTCACCTCACTCCCCTACCCAGCTAGACATGCACACTGTCCGACAACCCAGTCTCCACACATTTTCTTCTAATCCTTCTGCCTCATACCCTGTCCCTCCAGGCCCCTGGAATGCTAATGCAAATAAAACTTATCTATTATTCTGTTATATTTGAATAATGAAAAAGCACTTCCAGTCTCTACATTCAAATTTCCTCGCAATATTAGATTGCTTGCTCTATTTTAGCCTATTAACTATGGGCAAAATACATTAACTATGTTTTACTTCTCTATTTTGTGACATTAACATTTGAGTTTCAGATAATCATTTAAATATGTGCCACTGGAAAATATAGCTTATAATTACCACAGTATTTACATTTCTCAGGGTTGAAGCATAGCATTCTGAGTGGATGCTGTTTAAGAATTAATATTGCTAGATGAAAATGACAGAGAATTTTTAAAAGGTCCAGTGGTTTGGGGAAGCTATTCTCTGGCAATCCCTAGTGTTTGATTTGGGAAAAAAAAAAAAAAGGCAAGGCAGCTGTTAGGTGCTCTTAGGCTACTCTGCATTTATGGAATTTTCCACTGAGTTGTATGTATTCAGGTCACATACACAGTGAGATTTCCTGCAGTGACAGTATAGATAAAAAGGCTGTGCAACTTGGTGATAATTGTGCTCCATTTAGGCAAACTGTCAACTGGTGCATTTCTGCATTGTCTCGGAAGCATGGGAGGTGCTTCTGTGTACATGCCTTAAATATGAATTCATTAGCACCCAGAGAACAATAGGATGCATTTTGAAATACATTTTAATGAGAAATCGGCATTGAAAGGCCTTCAGAGTTCATGTTTCTATATCACTTTAGAGCTATGAGTTAATTAGTGCCTATTTCAAATGTAGGAATAAATAAACCCTTTCTTCCCATTTTCTATGGGTGGCTTCCCTGAAACATGATAACATATCTTGAATATTTACTGTTTCTAATGATGATGATGATGGTTTAGTAACTCCAAATTATAGAAGGAGGAGCTGGAGAGAAAAAGAATATTAAGATAATTCATGTGTTTTTCTTTTTCTTTTTAGTCCAAGGTGTGCCCTACAGCCCTAGAACCAAGATGAAAGAATGTGTACTGCCCATGAGCTATCTGAAGTTCTCACCCCTCCTGGTTCCAAAGCAACAATGTTATTGAAACCTTTGTGCCATATCTGTTGGATTTCTAAGACTTTCTAGAAGATAATGTCTTTGGTGTGCAGTACTGTGCTAACAGCACTGTGCGAATAGAAGTGTTGGCTTTTGACTATCTATCAGCAAAGCTGCCTTGAGGTCTACTCAAAGATATGGAAACCTGTGCCTATAAACTTGGGGCAGTAAGAAGTCAGCCATTGCCAGGGAAGGATGGACACAATGCAGAAGTGATGAAGGGTTTAAAATATTCCTTGTGATAAATCAGATAGAAAATGTCTAACACAATTAAAAATACCTAACACTAGTTTCCAAAGAAATTATAGTGATAGGCTAGACTGCTCCTTGGAAAGATGCTTTTGCAAATGAAATCATTATCAAGATATTATGTAAATTCCCAAAGCTGAAACAAGTCTTAGAAGAATGACTTTTTACATATAAGCTGTCTTAGAAAAGGGAAAGACTCTTCTCTCCTCTCTCAGTACTTCATGGCTTCTGTCCTTTTCACTCTGCCTAGAGGAGTTCTCTGGCTCTCTATGTATCTGCACTGTCTAAAACAGGAGCCACTAAGCCCAGGTAATTATTTAGATGTCAATGTCAATTAATTAAAAAGAATGTTGAAAATTCAGTTCCTCAGAGCCCCAGCCACATTACAAGTGCTCAGTACCCATATGTGACTAGCGGATACTGTGATGGACAGGAGGAATCATAGATCATTTGCGTCATTGAAGAAAAGCTTGCCTTCTTCTCTAGCCATTTCTCCATCCAGATGACAGGCTGGTCCTATTACTCCACCTAACTCTTAATCTCTGCTTTACTGATTATACAACTGACACTCAGGGAAGCAAAGACTCATGGTCAGTTTCATATAACCAATAAACAATAGAGCTCTTGATCCTAGCTCAATTGTCTCTAAATTAATTCTTTTTCTCTTTTAACTACCATGTCACTTGTACTCTAATTCAGTAACAAGTCTTCTTTCCATATTAGAAATAAAGAATGAGTAGTCATAAATACAAAAATTTAAAATAAAAACTCCAAAGTTAGAATTACTATTTAGTTTAAATAAGCAGATAAAAACCTGTGTTATCAGTGAAGTTATCAATGCACTGATGGCCCCCTCTTAGGGCTCAAAATAACTATTGCCTTTTTAGCCTTAGACCTTCCTTTTGATCTGATCATCAAAGAATGGTATTTTCTTGTTTCATTTCCTTCCTGGAATATCCAGTATGATGAAAGAGGAGAGGATTAGGAGTCAAGATGCCTAGGATGTAGCTCAGGCTAACTAACTAGATAAGATGTGGGCAAGTCAATTTTGTTCTGGGTCTGTTTTCCTGGCAGTCAAGAGATAGCTGAGTTTCTAAGTTCCAGGCCTTGGTGTGCTCCAATGTGATCACATGATTTGTTAAATTATTGAAATCGTCCCACAGCAGTTGGTAAATGGCACCTCTTCTCAGCCCTCCTAGATCCTCCCCTGGGATCCTCTCATCTCCCCATGATGTAAAAACAGCAGGGTCAGTGGTTGGTACAATATGGGGCTTCTAACACACTGCTCCAGTCCACAGCTGGTGTTCATTCTGACTTTCAGTTTTCATGTCATAATGGTTATTAACTATTTTGGATATATATGCATCCTGCATGCATCCAAATATATGTGCACAATCTTCCCATTTATTATGTGTGTAGCTTGTCTGTTTGGTTCAATTTAGGTTTAAAGTACAGACTTGAAGTTGGTAAATTATTTAAGGAATCTGTCAGGCTTTCAGCAGATAAGTCAAGGAGCCTAACCCCACTGAGGAGTGGAAAGGCATAGAAATGAGGACAGGATTGCAGGGTTCATGTTCTGGATTGCTATCCATGTGTCGATAGCCATTAAGTCCTGTGAGCAATTCCTGTTGTCTGAATCATTCTACATCAGTAACCAGCTTTGCCTCTTAAAAATATTTAGATAACGGGTTGCCTACCCTCTCCCCACCCTGTGCAAAAAAAATAAAAACAAAAACAAAAACCTAGAAAAAAGAGTATAAATGATCATCTTTGACACTGAATATATTTCAAAATCATTGAACCAGATTCCCTTCCTATGACTCACTATATACATCCTGAACCAACATTAATTTACCTCTTAAGACACCTGACAACTTCGGGGAAACTATAGAGCATATAATAATTTATTCATAAAGTTCCAGTCATGGTTGATTTTAAAAGATGTTAGCTTCTTATTTAAAGATCCCTCTCTCTACCGTCCTTCTAAAGTTAAAAATGCAATTTCTACATTTTAGATTGTATTTCAATCTAAATTCTCAAGTCCCAACTGATTTTCACAACTTATGCTATTAATCTTCCAAACACTGCTTTTGCTAAATAACTGGAGGCTCCTTCCATATTTCTGTACTGGTGCTCTTAGCTCATCTGCTAGTTTTCCTCATAGCAGCAAGATGACTGCAGAGTTCTTGACATCACATCTTCACAAACCAGTATGAAGAGATAAGAAACATTTCCCTGAAGTCACTTTTATATATATATATATATATATATATATATATATATATATATATTTTAAATTTATTTATTTGTCAGAGAGAGAGAAAGAGAGTGAGAGCAAGCACATGCAGACAGAGTGGCAGGCAGAGACAGAGAGAGAAGCAGGCTCCCCGCTGAGCAAGGAGCCCGATGTGGGACTCAATCCCAGGATGCTGGGATCATGACCTGAGCCTAAGGCAGCCACTTAACCAACTGAGCCACCCAGGAGTCCCATTCCCTGAAGTCACTTTAAGTCTTATCCTACATCTCATTGTCTAATGTTGGATTCTTCCTAAGTCAGTTACTGAGAGAGCAGAGAGAATCACTATTATCGGCTAAGATGAATCAAGATCTACCCAGTGGGGGTAGAGCCAATCTGCTTACAGTATTCATGGAGGACTGTATTCTGTTGGTGAGGAAGATGATGTGATTGTCTGTTGGGTGGGCAATTATTACCATCTGCCACACAGAATGGCCCTGTGGGGTAGAAATTTTTCCCCCATGTTGTAGTTGAGTAGATCATAATTTGACATGGTGAGCAAGGTGCCCAAAGCTGAAAAGTGGTCAGTGGTGGAGGTGTGACTTGAACTCAAGTCTGGACAAAACTAAGACAGGTGTACCCAACTGCTATGCTCTACCATCTCTTGGTCATAATATACTGACTAAAGATTTCACCTTCTCGCTGCCTTCCTCTTCAGTGCAATCTTTCTCATTTCCTGGGGGATTTTGATATTGTATGAATGACCCATCAAATCCTACTCATAACATTGGTCTGATACCCACTTCAGTGGTGTTTCTTTTCACCCCACTGTAGCCTCTCACTCCCTTGGCCTTATCTCCAATAACTCATCTACTGTCGAATCTTAAATTCTAACATCTCATGCTCTGACACAACTCTCAGCCTTCCAGCCTCTCCTTATTCCTACTCTTTCCTACTTACATCTACACCAGGTTCTTTAAGTTCCTGGAGTCCTCCAAGCTCCTTTCTGCCTGGAATGTATATTCGAATTTGTGAATTTGTCGACCTCTCAAAGCCCCAGTTAAACCCTCTTGATGGTGTTCAGGACACGCTACCCCAAAACATGGCACCTTGGCGTGTCACCTGTTTTAAGCTGAAGGAGTTTGAGAAAACAGAAGAAGCAGGAAAGTCACTTTGATCTTCCCTCCATCTTTCTCCTGTAACAGGTCATAAACCCCTTATTGTGAGAGGTGTTTTTCCTATACCTAGAGGAAAGGAACATCTTTATTTCCACAGACTAACAGATCCTTAGAAGAATGCTAACAAACAGACCTTGCTAAGTTTCTCCCAAGTTTGCTATACTCATACCCTTTCATCACCTACAGGATCTCTCCATGACTTACCACTCTTAATCAAATCTAGCATAAAAACACCCAGACCCAAATATTTCTTCCAGTCTTCATTTCCTTATGAAAGCTCCCATATCACATAAAACATATTAAATAAATGCATATGTTACTTTCCTGCTAATCTGTCTTTGTTGGTTTAATTTTTAGATCCAGACAGGGACTGTAAGAAAGTTTTTCTCCCCTATGCCTTTATCTAGAAGAGAAGAAAACAGAAGACCAGAAGGCTGATGTGAGTTGTCTGAGATCTCATTATTTGCAATTACAGGGCTGGAACTCTGGTCCCCTATGGTTCTGAGTCAAGGCCAATGTTTCGTTTTGTTGTCCCTACTCTGTCACTTTAGGTTGTGTCTTTCCTTCTGGCAAACATTTAAAAATACACAGCTAGAACAATATTTAGCACATTAGCCATTTATACAGAAGTATGTTATACTTGTTATACTATGTTATAAATGTTTTTTTAAGGTCAGGAAAAAGATGCAGTTATGAGAAGTCCCAAAGTTAAAAAACCTCTTTACAGATATCCCCGCTAACAGAAAATCTGTAATTGAATGGTCAAAGACGGTCAACTGCTCACAATTCCAGTACTCCAGGCAGATAGTCAAAAGATAGCTGAAATTCTCTGAAGTTCTCTTCAGAATGGATGTTGTTGTGGATTAAATTGTTTTCAGATCCAGACGAAGGCTCAAGAACAAAGTGATACTGGATTTTCCTTAGGACCAGATCTCTAGAAGGCATTGTTTAGATTGTTACTTGGTAATTAAAACACACACATATGCATGCACACACCCACAAAACAGCACAAAGTGCAATACGAAAGTACTCCAAAAAATAGGAAAAAGAAAAAGGGAAATACTCCCTACTGACTCATAATCTCAGAAAACAAACTGAGGGTTGCTGGAGAGAATGGAGGTGGGAGGGCTGGGTTGGCTGGGTGATGGACATTGGGGAGGGTATGTGCTATGGTGAGTGCTGGGAATTGTGTAAGACACATGATTCACAGACCTGTACCCCTGAAACAAATAATACATTACATTTTATGTTAATTTAGAAAAAGCTCTTTTTTCTGCAAAACAAGATTTACTGGAGTTTAATTGCTTCATTTGATTGATCCGAAATTACAAATTTAGATAATCTAGAGATGAGACCTTCATATTTCCAAACACATGCAAATGTGGCTATTTTGTAATGCACTAGCTGGTTATGTTTACTAGCTGGATCAGAATCCTATTGCCTCACACGAAGATAATCACATAAACTGAAATGAGCTTCGAGAAAACACAAAAGTGTTGATTAACAAAAAAGTGATAACGTGTTGAGGGTCAAAACAAAAAAAATTCCTGATTTAGTTTAATTTATGTTAACAATGACGTCTTCTGAGGCAAATTTTACCTGTGTAATTAACAGTCTTCCAGCTTGATGTGAAGTGACATGATAAGTATTTTAAGAGATTTGTGTTTAGGAAACTTCCTATTTACCCATTGTAGTTCTTAGCCTAGAAAGAGTATCTGGGTCATTTAAAGTACTTGTGTGAATTATATCTAATTACAGTGGTATGGGAACAGATCTCTACCGTAGCTACCCTCCTCAACCCCACCCCACTGAGTGAAAAATGGAAAAAAAAGAACAAAGAGGGGAAAAAGGATGGGGGTGCAAAGAATTCTGTGTTTAATTATGGCTGTAACTGTCAATAGGTGGAGTCAATATCTGAAGGAATTTTCACTGTGGATCACAGGGATGAATGTGAAAAAGTTGTCTGAAAGATGGCTACATCCTGGGGGGATTTTTGTCTGTGTTAGGCATGCCGGCAGTGGCCATCGGTCCTAGATCAAGAATGCATGCCATCCAGCACACTGGTCTGGGGGCATTTCTGATCTCTTTAGGGTCTGGTGCCTTTTGACTGTGTGGGTATCATAGACATATTTCACCACTGCTCTTTTCCAGAACTGGTCTTTTAATCATAGATCTTGCAGACAACCCATGGGGAAAACACAGGAAAGGATCTCAAAAATCTGGAAATAAGTGAAGTAAGATTGTTATTTGAAAAGTAAACTAAGAAATAAGTCCACCATAATTTGTAGTAAAGAGAGATACATAAGGTCCCGTTAAAGTCATGGGCAAATCTGAGTTGTACGTGTTTAAGCAATGGCAGAAAGTGGATATATTAAGTCGGCCTGGCCAGTGTATTCATATTATGGGGATGGATATGTCAGGCTGTCAAAACCAAAGCTTGCTGCATATCCTGTTCACATAATTAGCTCCTCTTATTTCCTTTTCCCTAATGTAAACTTCTTATGTATTTTGCACTGACTTGAATGTGAGGTCTCCTTGGCAGTTAGATTTCTTTTTAAATTTTAATAAATTGGTATTCTGTGTTTCTACCTCATGATCTTTTGAGTTTTGTTAGAATAAGGTACATTTCTAAGTCCAAAGAACTCTAGGTTACCGATGGAGATTCAGAGCCCACGATTCTGAGGTTGTTCTCTGGAAAGTGGTGGATTCACTGTCTGAAATACTCTCCTTCTGAGGACCTGTCTAGGCAGCTAGCTAGTCCTATTTAGGCAATGCCCCCATCTCCTGTGTACACCTGCTTCCCTGCCTCTTAGCCAGTCTCCAGTTAGATGTCCTTGTTACCATGTTCTTTTCATTAGTGAGCCATTGCTCTTCTGGTAAGGCCTTGGGGTACCCAACTCCATGATGGATGATGGCCCTATCCTACAACAGAACAGGGGATATAGCTGTACCTAAGTCAAAGAGAGAGGAAAAACAACCCATCAACCCAGTGGACAATCCATGGCTCTGGTGATACATAGGACTAAATAATTGTAACAGTTTTTCCTGGAAGTTTTGTGTGCATGGATAGTAAATAGACCCTCATAGAAGGCTTTATTTCAAGAACTCATCAACCTCAATTAACCCTTGCACTTTTTTGGCTAATTCCATTCTGTAACTGTCACACCAAATTCATTTTTAGAGGCAAGAAACTCAACTATGCTATGCCTTTTTCCTCAAGAAAGCATTGTGACAGGGACAATTTATAAATTGTTTTTATTTCATTTGTCAGCCAAATGTAATTTTTTGTATGTGACCAGAAAGTTTTTTTTTTTTAATAATAAATGCTCAAACTGGTGTCAAACATTCAAATATGAAGTCAAAGTAAGTTTCACACCACTTGGTAACTTGTGTTAATGTTTCCTTAGTAACACATGAAAACAATGTTTATTTATGATAATTTTTTTTTTTTTTAAATAACAAACACTAGATGTATATGTCACCAGGGAGCATAGTTCCCTTGTGGATCACACTTTCTGATTTCAAAATTTCAGAGTATCTCCTGACCTATCAATCATTAACTTTTTTTTTTTTTTTTAACCTACTAACAAGACTGTGTTACATAACAGATTGTCCCTGACTACTGAAATGATTAATCTGGGGGTGGTATGGTGGGTGGGGAATATTTAAAAATTTTAAGTAAATCTACTTTATAACACCTCAAAATCTAGTATCTCATAATGAACCAAACATATGCAAATTTATTTAAAATCAAAGAAAAGAAGAAAAGAGTTACTAAACTGGTAGAACTTGAGCACCGTTTCAGACTATCTACCATGTGTCTGGCATTGTGGGATGTATAGAAGTACTTCAGGCATTTTACACGAAAGACTCCTAGAAGAGATGGGACAGTGGAGGCACTGCCGGGTCTAAGTGGTGGTCTGCCTTCATTGTAGTTCATGTGTTTGTGTAGTTCTTTCCTCCAGAGATGGCGAGTATCCTGGGCAGGAGGACTTGAATTCATCCCTATTGCTACCATTGTCAGCTCCCCTCTACCTCAACTTTCCATCAGCTCTCTGCACAATGACTGGTGTGAATAAATAAGTACATAAGAGATGAAAGGGCTGCATAGAGAATGCAAACTGTGGTGCTTCCACTTCCTCCCACAAATCCAATGCTACCAATGTCTTCAGGAATTAGAGCCTTTTTCTACTTTCTCCTCAGGAGAGTGACCGAGGAATCTGTGATTCTTAACTTCTTGGCATTTACAATCCATAGCTCAGCTTGGTCCTAACCCCCGTGCCCTGTCCCCTTTTTTTCTCTTTGTGCCTTTGGAGTGACCAGGTCCACTCCCATGACAATGGGCTGACCAGTCCAAACAACTAGTTGCTACAGCTTATAAAATATAACCACACTGGGTGGGTTGGCAAAGCCTGGACTTGAGGGAAGATGAGTAGTGGTCTGAGTCATCTCCTCATGAAATTCAAGCATTTTTAATGGTAATAATGGTGGTAAGGAAAGAGAATTGATGGTGACCAAAATGTCCCCAGGTAACATGTCACCTCACTGAGGAAATAGAGATAGAAATATCATGCTTAGCGAAATAAGTCAAGCAGAGAAAGACAACTATCATATGATCTCCCTGATATGAGGAAGTGGTGATGCAACATGGGGGCTTAAGTGGGTAGGAGAAGAATCAATGAAACAAGATGGGATTGGGAGGGAGACAAACCATAAGTGACTCTTAATCTCACAAAACAAACTGAGGGTTGCTGAGGGGAGGGGGTTCGGGAGAAGGGGGTGGGATTATGGACATTGGGGAGGGTATGTGTTTTGGTGAGTGCTGTGAAGTGTGTAAACCTGGTGATTCACAGACCTGTACCCCTGGGGATAAAAATATATGTTTATAAAAAAAGCAGCTGTTTGGGAGAATAAAAAAAAAAAAGAAAGAAAGAAAGAAAGAAATGGGTGAGCAGAGAAACATGCCAGTAGATTTTTAAAGAAAATAATTTCTGCTGATATTATAGTGTAAAAGATTACATTGACTTGTACTTATTGGAACTTAAGTATAGTAATTAATCTAATGAGGTTTTTTCTAATTTAAAGGTTTTTATTTATTTATTTGACAGAGAGAGAGTGAGTACGAGCAGGGAGAGCAGCAGACAGAGGAAGAGAGAGAAGCAAGCTCCCCACTGAGCAGGGAGCCCGATGTGGGGCTCCATCCCAGGACTCTGGAATCATGACATGAGCCAAAGGCAGATGCTTAACTGACTGAGCCACCCAAGTGGGTGGTTCACTAAACTCAATTTAATGAGTTTGAAATATGAAAAATAACATGATGATGAAAGTAGGATAAGTTGTTCTCAAAAATTCTCAATATTACCAGAATTTAATTTTTTAGCAATAAACCCCATAGGACTTTGGGGGAGTCTGCAGTTGGACCAATGTTTGGCTCCTATTCTAAAGGCCCCCCAAATATTTTATTTTCTGTCAGGCTTTGTGTCTCGCCAGTAGATTTAATCATAATTCATGTGTGATAATTGTTATCTTTCATCGATTTAATATCCATTTGACTCGAAGACCAGAATATTGTGTTTTTAAGAAATTAAAAGAAGTCAGTTTTGTTGAATACGATTAGTTATTTTTTGCACAGCTGAGTATATGTAACCATGTATACTTGGGGCTGGGGTGTGGATACCCACTGTGTATTTTCCTTATTAGTACCCAGGCAAAAATGCAAGAGGCCGAGGGACAGAAATTAAACCAATATTTGGAAAAGCAATCCACATAAAAGTGGAATATTAGTCTCCACCAATTGTGGCTAAAAATGCTTGTATATTTATGCCAAAGTCTCTTCAGCCTCAATGATTAGCTTCCATAAACCATTAGTCAACGGGGGATGTTAATGCTTTTTGTGCTTTTTAATACTTGGAGTATTAAATATTTGTAACACATACTTTTGAAGTTTTGAAGAGACCCCATCTCCCCTGTGTAGGAAGAAGTAGGACACTAACAGAGTCTGTCATGTTTCACAAAGCAAGGTCACATACCTCACACCATCCTGTGAGATTTTACAGAAGAGGAAACAGAAGCACCAAGAACAGAAATGCCTCTTCTAGGAGAACACAGCAAAAGATAGAGACTGGATTTCAAGTTTTCTCCAGACCCTGAGACTTTTCCACAGTATCACTTGACAAATCCCAAGTAGACAGCACTCATTTCTCAACAGACAGAAATAGGGCAATGTGCAATCTTGGAATATAAATGAAGTCTTTCTCCTAAGGCTAATGGGCATCTTAATTGATGAGACCTCTTAGGGCCCCCAATTTTTTTTTCTTAAAACTGCATTATTATTCACACAGTGTTAAGACTTTCAGATTTCTAGATTTTAAATGGGAAATGAAGATTTATCCTAGAGTGACTTAAAAATTTTTAAAATAATATGTATATAGTTTTGAAAACATTCTCAAAACTGATTTTGGAATCAGAAGTTCCTTGGAATATTAAGCAAATAAAATTGGAAAAGACAAGAGATGTTGGGTGGGAAGAAGTGGTTAAATCTCTTGAAATTATACTTAGGCTAAATGACCAGAGAAATATATGATTGATGGCAATTAAATCACGGTGAGACTCAGTCTCCTTACCTTAGGACATCAGTCAGGACCAGCGCTTTGCTCTATCATAGGCTTTTTTTGGAATCGTCTTCTAAATGATTGAAAAATAATTTTGTCTTCTTCAGAGAAGAAAGCAAACTAATGTCAGGTTTTAATCTGGAGGACACACACATATACACACACTATCCTTCTACTCATAGATCCTATGGGAATGAATTTGGTAGACAGATGACCTCTTCAGGCCATTCTCTTTAAAAGTCAATTAAATTTCTATTTTTAAAAGCCTCCTCTCTAAAGATCCCTGGGATAGTCTTTAAAATGGTTGTGGAAATATGCCTAGCACATAGTAGATGCTTGTTTCGTATTTCTTGTCTTGGAGATTAATACTGGATGGGTTAAAAAGGAGAGAAGGGAGACAGGGAGGCTAGTTAGGTGACTAATGGAACAGTCCAGCAAGGTGATGGTGACTAATTTGGGAGCAGTGGAAAGAAGAGGGCAGACACCAGGGCAACTATACAGGTAGAGCTGACTTCCTTATTGAATGTTTGGTAGACTCCCACAATCCAGAAAAACTATTGAAGACTCTCCACCAACTTCCTCTATCTACTGCTCTAATTTTACCTATATTACCTATTTCTCTGCTCATTCTCTATGAAAATATTTATCCTCTAATCATCTAGGAAGTAAAGCTAAACCTCTTAAGTAATTAAAACGAATTATATTCTAATAACATTGGAGACAATTGCTATAGTCTTCATAATATATTTTACAGACAAATCTTTATGTAATATATTCAAGTCTGCATAGGTTAAAAACATTTAAAGGAAACATTTGTCTTCAGGGAATAAGATAATAAAAAAAAGAAAAAATCCAGACTATCATTTATATGAATTTTGAAGGTGCACATATTTGCCTATTACATTTTGCTACTTTGTGAACTCAAGGAGCATGACCCCTAAGAAGTCCAAGCCATTTTGTTGAGACTGGTTCTTGGGTGAGACAAACTGGATCCTATACACAGTGTGTCAGTTCCCTTTGAACTTGGGGACAAATGTGGGGTAGAGTGCTTGGTTCCCTCTGTAGACTCATTCTTACATACAGAATTCATAAGTGTCTGCTAGAATTTATCCTCAAAAACTGCATTGGCTTCATCTATTGATGCCTGTGGACTAATCTTTGTCAGGGAGGTGTGACAAAAGGAAGAGGTCACCAGGAACCCTAGGCAGATTATAAAGAGCTCAGGGAGTTTAAGAAATTAGAACGAGTGTTAGTTCAATTCGATGATCGCATATCAAGTACCTGCTATGTGTTTATTGATGGGCCTTATAAAAATTCTTGCATTCCATTGTTGTCATAAGATGTAAAATAATTTCCTCTGTGCATTTGACTTGTTTTCAGCATTCCTTCTTTTGATGTCTCCAAGTTGATAAGAAATGTTGCCTCCATTCTCATGAGCAATTAGCAAACGAACTCTCTTGCCTGTTCCCTGTGATCCCTTATGTGTCTTCTTAGCAGCTTGTTTGAGATGTTAAGAAGAGTGCTGTTCTGGAGACAGGATTTCATATCAGGAAGAAATAACTGCTGGACAACTAATCACTTTTGCTTGGAGTAAAGGGCTGTAGGGTGATGAAAGAAATCAGAGGACAGTTAAGGCTACATAAGGATATTTTTAAATTATGGCTCATGTGCAGAAGCTGAAAAAGTATGTCTGTGCTCTTTTCACTCATGTGACCTGATACTTAATGCCATTGGCTTCAAAGTTGAAAATGACAAAGTTAGTACTCCCCTTCTATTTTGAGGATTTCAACCCATTCTTCTTCTTTATGCTTATATAAAGGATCCATGGCTGTGCTGTTGGTGGAGGACAGATGAGCTCTCCACTTATGGAAACAAAGCATTTGAAATGTGCTCCAGTGTAGTACCTGGATAAGTCACGTGAGGTCAAGGATTGCAAACAGTTCCTCTTGAGGGCACTCGGGACAAGCCAGAGTGACTCCCTGGTGCCTATGAGGTCCATGTGTATTCCAAGTTCTGGAAATAGAAAGGATTTCAGAAAGCTCTGCCAGACACCTCATCCTGGCAGGTTTTTCTCTTATTATTCCCCTTGAGTGCCAAGGAGCAACACCCCCTATCACCATACGTAGGTCAGCGGCTGTGCAAGCAACAAATCGATCAAATAGGCAGCAATTGGCTTTTAGGAACTGACTCCAGGTCTGCAGCAAAGGCTCCTGTGGGGATTATACTCAGCCAAACCTGGTAAGGGCATTATCGGATGGATCTGCCCTGGGACACTGTATTGTTCGAGCTCCCAGATATTTCTCTGTGAAATGTGCAGGGGTTGTCTTTGACAAGGAAGAATGAATTTGGGGTGGTTGATGTGAACTCATTATTTCTGGATTCCTCAAGGTTGGAATGATGAAAACCCACATGTAACAACTTTTTTTCTGGATTGGGATGTGATGAAGGGGTGGAGGTACTCAGCCATAGTCCATGTACATGTACATAGTCCATGTACAGATGCTCCATCTGTACCCATGGTGACCACCACTCATCCATCATGAACTTCTTGCTAAACCCAGCCACAGAGTTTTCTCAATTCAACATTCCAGGAGTTCTATCAGCATTACTATGTGAAATACAACCTATTTGCCTACATTAGAGAGCTCCAGGTCAGAGTGGCCCTAGAGGGCTTATCCAAGAAAGCTGTATTTAGGACAGGGCTCCTTAGCTGACCCCTGGCTTGCCCTGGAGAGAACACCAAACCTCTGAATGGTCCAGCAACACAGCCAGGCTTTCAGGAAGTGGTAGGATAAGCAATGCCAACTCTCTTGTTCTCATCTTACGTTGTATTAATCATGCTAAGTCTGGATTTATTTCCAGAGAAGAAAAATGCCAACCTTACTTTATTCAGGTTTCATTGTCTCATTTTAAACTGTGCTATATAGTAGAGCCCATAGTTTTTGTTTCAATGAAAAACTACAACAACAACAAAAAATGATCATTTGTGACTGGTAACACTCATCACCTCAGGATGTCCTCTCCTTAATTATGCTTTTGGGAGCTTCTCTTTCTTTCCTGGAAGTAATTTGACTCATGTAAGCAGGAGTGGCAGAAGTTTTGTGTACAAAGTGTCATGTTGAGATGACAACATGCATGTAACAAATTCTTATTAAGTGCCAGGGAGGTTCTAGTTGAAGGTCAACAGAGAAGAAGGGTGCAAGTGTCCTACTTTTCAGAGGATGAAGGTAAACCCTAATGGATACCACCCCAGTGTGTAACTCTTGTGCAGTATGGGCTACAGTCACTAGGAGAACACAGAGAAAAAGACGTCTGAGGCCCAGAAGCTCAGGAAACCTTTCTCAGAGGAGGGAAGTTGTTCAACATAGATTGTTGTTTCACATGAGACATTCTGGGGGTGGGGTGCACGAAAAGAACATTGAACAACTCCAACAACTCAAAGTGTGCATAGCAAAGTTGATGGCATTGAAAGAAGCCTGCCCTTGGGGGTCTAACAGTTCACAGCTGAAAAGCTTGAAGGAGAGTCACAGGGAGTAGGCTTCCCCCCGTTATGCTGCAATCCTGGTTTAGTGCTATGTAGAATTGTCTTGATAACCTTTTTGTCCGGTTTGATTTTTGGTTTTGACTTTTACCCTAATGTATATTCCCTTGCAACTATAATGCCTTCGGGTCATACCATGACCTAGTCCAAATACGAGGGTCCTACTAGTTTTGTAAATGCCTGAAACGTTGCTCAAAACTTGCAGAGAAATAAATCAGAGAGCTGTCTCCGTTGGCCTTTACTCTTGAGGTGGCTTGGCTGGTCCCAACTGCAAGCCATGGGAGTTATTCAGGATAAGCCTTGGCAGTCAAATCTGGAAAGCCCAGGGAGCCATTGAGATGATCTTTGCAGAGCTCCCACTGGTCCAGCCAAGAGAAGGACCCCGACTTCGTAGTTTCTGCTTTGGGCGAGGACACACAGCCTTGGTCAGGCATGCAGGGTTGCGATGCAGTGAGTTACACACGTAAAGTGAGCACTGGCAGACACCCCTATACAAGCCCAGAGACTGCTGGGAGGGATTTCACCAAATAGGTCAGGCTGCCCCACAGCCAAGGGCACCTCACAGGGAGTAATTTCGAGGCCTTTCACAATAGCAGGAGTTTGAATCATTTATTTTTCTCTCAGAACAATGCACAAAATTGAGAGGCTTTTTAGTTATTGCCAAAACTTGAGGAATTCCTGTCACCTGGTTCTTTTTCATCTGAGGCTTCTCTTCACTGAGAATGATCTAGCCCTGCAGGTGGATCTGATGGTTTTTACTTCAGAGTTGAAAGGAAACTAGTATTTGGTTTTATCACTTGTCAAAGCCCACCTAATGTGGGAGCCACTCTGTAAGTAGACCAGCTCTGTAGTACATTCTGGGAAAAAAAGCTTTGTAATTGGAGCCCAAAGCCTTGCCTTTAAGCCAAGTATTAAGTGTGCACCTTTGGGCAAGTGATTTAACTTCTCCAAAATTCAGTTTCCTCATTCGTGGAAGTAGTCCCTAGCTGTAGAAAATAGGTAGATGAGTTTTACTGGTTATTGTCCCAAACTAAAAATGGTTTTGCCAGTGAGATGTCTTTGCTATCTGGCTGATTATGAAGAGATCATGAGCTTCCGCTCTAACCCCCAATTGTCATTTTTGTAAGAGAAGTTCTCCAAACTTCTAACGGTTTTTCCTACTTACAAGTAAATAACAGTTTCTCTGCTTTAATCTTTTAAGGAAACATTTTACAACTATTTTTTCCTTTAGCAGTTGTTTATTTTTCCTGCTATGGGACATGATCTATCTCAAAGGAACATTATGGAAAAAATTCTTTTGCCACTGAGCCAGGCATTGAGCTATGTGCTAAGGACACTGGCCTCATTCTTGAGGATTCTACAGTCTTTAGAGGGAGAGTACCACATACACAGAAAACTCTTATAGAGTCTAGTAAGGCTGTGATAGATCCATCCACAGGCTATAAGAAAGGAGCCCAGAATATATGTTCCTCTCGTACACCTTGGAGGCAGTCTTGCAAAAAGCTTTAACTTGAATTTGATCAAGCCCTTGACAATTTACAGGAAATATGAAGGACAGAGGAATGTTTTAAGGATATCCCAGGTGCGCAATCAACAAGTTTCCCAGATGGTGGGAAACTCCACAGGACAAAACTCTCTGTTTCTTCAACAACACAAACTGAAAGAAAGAAAAGACAGGGCATCTATAAAGAGATTAACAATTAAAAGTGTGTGGATCCTTTTTTTAAAGAACTTTATTATTTTTTTCTCTAAGTTTTTATTTAAATTCTAGTTAGTTAACATACAAAGCAATATTGGGTTCAGATATAGAATTTAGTGATTCATCACTTTCATATAACACCCAGTGCTCATAATAACAAATGCCCTCCTTAATGTCCAACCCCCATCTAGCCCATCCCCACCACCTCCCCTCCATCAACCCTCAGTTTGTTCTCTATCATTAAGAATCTCATACGGTTTGCTTCCCTCTCTCTTTTCTCCCCTCTTCCCATATGTTTGTTTTGTTTCCTAAATTCAACATATGAGTGAAATCATATGGTATTTGTCTTTCTCTGATTGATGTATTTCACTTAGCATAATACATTCTAGCTCCATACAAATTCCTGCAAATGACAATATTTCTTTTCTTAATGGCTGAATAATATTCCATTGTATACATATACCATATCTTCTTTATCCATTCATCAGTTGATGGACATTTGGGCTCTCTCCATAGTCTGGCTATTGTTAATATTGCTACTATAAACACTGGAGTGCATCTGCCCCTTCGGATCTGTATTTTTGTATCCTTTGGGTAAAAACTTAGTAGTGCAATTGCTGGGTCATAGGGTAGCTCTATTTTTAACTTTTTGAGGACCCTCCATACTGTTTTCCAGAGTGGCTGCACCAGCTTGCATTCCCACCAACAGTGTAAGAGGTTTCCCCCTCCTCCACACCCTCACCAATATCTGTTGTTTCCTGTGTTGTTAATTTTAGCCATCCTGACAGGTGCGAGGTGATATCTTATTGTGGTTTTTATTTGTATTTCCCTGATGCTGAATGATGTGGAATGCTTTTTCATGTGTCTGTTGGCCATCTGGATGTCTTCTTTGCAGAAATGTCTGTTCATGTCTTCTGACCATTTCTTAACTGGATTATTTGGGGCAGAGGGGTGTTGACTCTGATAAGTTCTTTTTTTTTTTTTAAGATTTTATTTATTTATTTGAGAGAGAGACAGTGAGAGAGCACACGAGAGGGGAGAAGGTCAGAGGGAGAAGTAGACTCCCCGTGGAGCTGGGAGCCTGATGTGGGACTCAATCCCAGGACTCTGGGATCATGACCTGAGCTGAAGGCAGATGCTTAACTAACTGAGCCACCCAGGCACCCTGGTAAGTTCTTTATAAGTTTTGGATACCAGCCCTGTATCAGATATGTCGTTTGCAAATATCTTCTCTCATTTCATAGGATGCCTTTTAGTTTTGTTGATTGTTTCCTTCACTGTGCAGAAGCTTTTTATCTTGAAGCTTTTTATCTTGATGAGGTCCCAATAGGTCATTTTTGTTTTTGTTTCCCTTACTTCCAGAGGCGTGTCTAGCAAGAAGTTGCTGAGGTCGAGGTCAGAGGTTGCTGCCTATGTTCTCCTCTAGGATTTTGAGGTTTTCCTGTTTCAGGATTTTGATGATTTCCTGTTTAGATATTTCATTCTAAAATGTGTGGATTCTTACTTGGACCCAGCTTTCAATAAAATATCTTTAAAGAATAAAAAAGATTATTACAGGAAAATTGGGGAAATACAAGCACCGATGAGGTAAATGGTACCAACAAATTGTTGATGCAAGATTATGATGATGATAAAATGATTTTGTTTATAAAACAGATCCTTGTCATTTAGACAACATATTAAAATATTTATGGATGAACTAATATGAATCTGTAATTCTGCTTTGAAATGATCCTGGGAAAGTGGCAGCCGTAACTGAGAGTATAGAAGAAAGAAAATGGAATCTGAGTAGATAAATGTTGAAGCTGGTTGTTGGTTATATAGGTGTTTGTTATGTCGTTCACCCTGTTTTTTTCATATGTTTGGCATTTTCAAAATGTCAAAAACCTAAAGAGAGCAAGGTTAACTGCATCACAGACTACCGGGCTATCTAGTTACTTTCTGAGAGCAAAATGGGCTTAGGTTAGTGGGCAAAGCTACGATGTATCAGCCTTGTTATTTACAGACACTAGAAAGTGAATGTCAGTGGTGCTATTACAGGTCCTTGGCTGGGGCAACTTTAACACCATGTTTAAGAAGGGAGCCAGACAGTTTCAGATGAGTGTTGGGGAAGAAAGGAAGACAATGAATGTAGACTTATCTTTTCAGGAGTGGGGAAGAGAAGGATTCCATTTCGAAGGGAATTTGGATTAAAATAGATTTTTTCCCCAAAATAGAAATAATTGAAGCCATTGCAAATGTGAATAAGAGACAGCAGACAGGCAGAGGGGGTCTAGCGGGAGACATAACACAGAGGAGACTGGAAGAAGGAAGCATGAAAAGCACAGGGTCTGAAAACACTGGCAAGCACTTAAAAGAGGTGTTGTGGGCTTTACGTCACAGCAAATCAGAATTTTATACTACATGTGTGGGTTTGGTAATATCAGAACTGACTTGCAATATTTTATGCAAAAGATAATTTACTGGAGGACTCTCTCCGTGGCTGCAGTGTGGAAACTGTCAGGAGAGATGCACTCTGACTGTGGAAAGGGGCCCAAGCCAGGAACTGGACCTGATTGCTGTCCCTTGTCTCTGTGAATCTTTGCACACACGTTCTCTCCATGAACTGGTGCGGACTATGGCCACTCCAATTCCCCAGAATAGGGGTCTTAACTGCCTGTGACAAACAAAATATGTTCCATCATGTTACACATTCCCAGGAGACTCAGCATAATTGCTCTTCTGATCTAATCAACTATAAGAAAGAAGCAAGATCATAAAATAGGAAAAGACAACTGGAGGCCCCCGAATTTGGGTAGAGAGGGAAACAACAGTGAAAGGAGACAGGCTGGAAATCCAATGCAGCAGTTTCACTAGAGGCTGAAATGTAAAAATAAACCATGACCACACCGTTATGTAGCTGGAAAGGGAGAAGGATTTTAATAGCCTTCCAGATAATTGTGCGTATTCTCTGATACTATAACAGAACTTGACAAGTGGTATGTTTTTAAAGATTGGTCCTAACATGGAACATGAAATTAGTACAGAAAAAGATGCACATTCAAATAGAAACACAGATGAAAGATATGATGAGGCAATGGACCCAAGAAGAAATTTGAATGGCAAATAAACATAGAAACTGTTTCAAATTGAGTGCTAGTCTTTAAAACAAAAATTAAAGCTATGTGAGCCACCCCTATGACTCATCAGACTGAAAAACAGGTGAAAAAGAATGATAATCCTGTGTTGGTGTGAATGTGGACAAACAGGAACTTGGGGACTGTATTCATTTTCTATTACTACTAAAACAATTTACCCTAAACTTAGTGGCCTAAAGCAACACTGATATATTCTCTTAGGGTCCTGAAGATCAGAAGTGTGAACTGGGTCAGCAGAGGCTCCGGGAGAGAATGTGTTTCTAGGCCTTGTCCATTTTCTTGAGTCAGCTCTGGTTCTTGGCTGCTGGCCTCTCTTCAGGGCAGCCTCTGATTCCTTCACTACTACCCCCTACCCCCGACTCAGACCCCCTGACCTACCTCTCATAAGGATGCTTGTGATTACATTGAGCCCTCCCGATACTACAGAATAATCTCCCTATCTCAAAAATCCTTAATTTAATCACATCTGCAAAGTCTCTTTTTACCAGGAAGGGAACATATTCACTGGTGTTGGGTATTGAGATATGGACAGCTTTGAGGGTGAGGATTATTATTCAGACTACCATGGAGACTAAATTGATATAAAGGTTCTAGAGAAAAATTTGGCAATATGTATCAAAGTCCTTATAAAGTACATATTTTTGATCCAGTAATTCACCTTCCAGGAATTTATCCTCAGTATTAATCAAACAAGGGCAAGAAGCACAGGATCTGTCTGCAATAACATTTTCATAGAAGAACTAGTACATGTTCTAAATAAACAGCAGTAAATAAATGGCAACATTTATAAAAAGCAAGATTTGGGCTAAATATATTGTACCTCATCCAAATAATAGAATACTACACAGTCATTGCTAATGATGATCTGATTTATATTTATTGATATGGAAAGATCTGCACTGTTAAGTGAGAATCCCAGGTAACAAAAGGGTCAACACAGTATGATTCCACTCTGTAAATACACATACTATATATACTATATACTATACTATATATACTATATACTATACATACTATATGCTATATATACTGTATACCATACACTATACATACTATACATGCTATATACTATATATAGTGTATATATATTTGTATAAATATACATTATATAGTGTGTATATATATGCATATATACACAAGTATATTTACATAACAAATTAGCAAAGATAGGCACAAAAACTCTAGTGCAAAATAGTGCTGAGTAGAGGGATTTATTACCTTTTTTTGCAGTGGAAAATAGAAGTGAGAATTGACTGAGACATTTAAAAGAACGGGCAGCATTTAGCTGAGTTTGGTGGTCATGAATCTGCAGTGAAGACTAGAGAAAGATCCTTGAGGATATTGGCAAGTGAATGGATCCTGGAACCAGGTGAAAGAGGGAACCAAAAGAAGTCAGGAGGGCTCTGATGAACCAGGAGAAAATGGATGGCTGTTCTCTTCTAGAAGCTGAGGTCCTGCTCTCCACTGCTGCCCAACATGTGAACCTGATGCCCACTGAGACGAGGTCTCCCCTGCTTTCATTCATAGACACACTTTCAGGCTCAAGTTGTCTCACAGAACCAGTGTCTTCTCACTTGGAGGCCAGTGCTTCCTTTTTCAGATTCTCTAACACAAAATTTCTTAGCATTCATCTTTCTCAAGGGCTTGATTTATTGTCACAATACAATGGTGTTGGTGCAGAGGGGCAAGGAGCTGGTATCATCTCCACACTGCAAAAGTTCTCGCCAATCCTGGGATGACCAAGGTCACATACACCCGGACACACATGCATACTTGTTCTCTGGAAAAGCACCTCATCACAGATTTACAGCCTATGGTTACTCTTGAATGAACACAGTTTCCAGGAGTTGTTCGGGGAAGCAGGGAGAGAGGAGGTAGATTCCTCATTCTGTCACTTGCATCACTGGATTGGGGCAATTACTTTAATCCCCACAATAGGAACATATTCATAGTTCCATGTTTGTACAACTCTTCCGTCTACTTAAATGGATATCCAAGGACACTATTAGTCAATATCTAATTTAACAGTTTTGTAAAGGAGACAGTAAAGAAATGAACCCAAGCCAAATAAATGGCCTCCTATAAATGGTATCTCCAATACCTTCAGCGACCAGACAGATAATGTATGATGCTATTGTAGTTTTCTTTAAAGAGAACACCGAAGCAACTTCATCTCTAACATCCTCCCTAAGGTGGTTAAATAATGGCGGATAAGATTATATCCCCACTGGGTATTCAGTAACTCATTCTTTGACCTTAGATAAATACATTCTTGTTTCATGGATTTTAAAAAAGCCTTTGCTTGGAACTAAAATCTGACCAACATCCTATAGCACGGATGATTCCTGAAGGGTTACTGGGGCTTCTTTGGAAACTTACCCACGTATAACCAGTGAAATTTCACTTGCATTGAAATACATTCACAGGGAATAAAAGAATGCAAATGAGATTGAATCAGAAGCACTGTATTTCCTGTTTTAAAAAACTATGTTTTAGAAATGCTTGCTTTTCAAAACAGGCAAATGAGGACACACACATCCAAACACTGAAGCATTGGCAAAGCCTGCTGCTTCTTTCATGACTATTTATTTATTTATTTATTTAGCATTTATTTACTTCTCTCTGGCAGAAAAACTGCAACCTATATATTTGAAGACTGGAGAGGATGCAGGGGGAAAAAATTAAGACTTTGTTGAGAGAAGGTTGTGACTCCCTCCAGAGTCAAGGGAGAGACTGTGACGTATGCTATCATGGATAGAGCCATGCCTGAGAGCTCTGCCATGGGGTCCCGTCAGCATTTGGACTTGTTCCATTCCCACCAGCTTTCCTTCCTCCCATGCTTCCAGCTCCCCACCCCACCCCCCACACACCAATCCCCAACCCCACCCACATCCCCATTTCTGGTTCTCTGAGTCCTGGCACAGTCTGGGAGCAGTGCTGAAGTTATGTCTGGTGTCTCTGTCTTCCAGGACTTGTCTAACTCCTCCAGGGAACCTTCCCTGATGTCCTGCTCTAACAGAGCTGCTGTTTTCTGCATGACCTAATGCCTGTTTAATGTTTGTGAAATGGAAAGGACATATGGCTCTCCCAGTAGAGGCAGAGGATACTGGAAGGGAATGTGTGGGCAGCTGGCAGAGGAGGCAAGGGGAATCCAACACAAAAGCCTGAAGAACTGACTGAAACCTCATCCTCTCTGTGATTGGAGGTCCAGTCCCCTCCCCATTACCTGCTCCTGCACCTCAGTTTGCTACTGGAAGCACACAGGATGCTCAAACAAACATTTGTTGAATGGATGAACTGGTGGGAAGAAACCAGGGAAGCAGAGGGGAAGCTGAAAGCTGCGGGTCTCAATGTCTGCTCTGTAAAATGGGCTTACACATATACTGCCAGAGATTTCAAAGAGATGGGGAGGGTCTTGCCTGGGGGTATCCTCTTCCCTCAGGGATTAGCTGAGGTATTGCCTGCCCCAGGAAGCTTTCTTCAACCCTCCATTTTGCCAGACACAGGATTCATGGTCCCTGATGGCTTGTGGAGGGAGGACCATGCATAAGCCTGGTTCTTGGAGGATAATTATTGGTATGTTCCCCTCAAACCAGATAACTGTGAAATGTAAAATGCTCTTTGCTTTTCTTTACATATTCTTCACTTTTGCTTCTAATCAACAGAAAAATGAGATTTACATCCTGAAAACCCCTCAAGATGGACCAAGTTCAGAAAGATCCATTGCAAAACCATAAGAGTCTGTGGGGTGGCCTCGTGGGCTTTGCCTTTTTTTTAAAAACTTTTTAAAATTCAAGGCAATTTTAAAAAATTCTTTTAAAAGGTCTTTTTCAATAAGAAGGTATTCCTGCTGGAGTTGGGAATCTGTCTTCAAGAATATTTGAAGAATATATCCTGGGGAAGACCTTCCTTTTGTTCTATAGGAATATATCCTGGGACAGACCTTCCTTTTGTTTTATAGGAAACCACACCTATAAGCCAGTCTGGTTGTAAATCTAATAAGACACTTCATTGTTTTGGGGTAAAGTCCCACTGAAAGCCCCAAACCAATAAAGTGATACTACTGCAGGTGTTTCAGAAAGGGCAGAAGTTCCAGAGAAGTTTGGGTTCCTGAGAGACATTATACCTACCACCAGGCCAAGCTGAGGACCTAGGGATCTGATCTTCTCTTCATCCTTTACCAGAGGAAAGATTATGGAGAGGAAATACACTGAGGTTGGTTTGGAAGTACTGGACTACTTGATTCTGTTCCACACACATGGTCTTAAGCTTGAGGAATTGTGTAGTCAACTGTTGAGTGTGTCTTCTCTAAGCAATGGAGGAAAGAGGTGGAGTGGGCAGACCACATGTTGCAGTGGAAGGTGGCCACTGTCCTAAACAAATGGGTCCTCCTACTGTGAATCTTCCTGGAATAGGAAAAAACAGGTCTGGGGAAGAATTGGGGAAGTCTCTGGAACCATGAGCAGTTGAGCCTGGATAGCAGGCTGGAGGACATGGGCAAAGATCCTTGCAAGAAGGCAGCAGACTCAGGATCAAAGAGGAAGAATGTCAATAGAGGATGACCTACAGAAGGGTAGGATAAGGACTTAAGAGTAGTGATAGTTGGATACTTTTTGACCATATCACAGTCCATGCAGTAATCTCCAAACTTGTGATGAAGTTAAAACAACAACAACAACAACCACAACCTTATTTAGCTATGCTGTGGAGCAATACGGAAGATTCCTGCCTCCATATGTGGGGTAGGTGTGTAAGGGAGAAGTCATGACAGACTGGACAAGGCATTACATGAGGAGAGCAGCAGTGTGGGAAAAATGGCTGGATAAGAGGAAAAAAGCAGTGGAGACATCTTTGTGCGACACATGCAAATTCTTCGAGACATCAGAAATACTTGGTGAGGGCAACCAGATAACCTGAACTTCATGCAGTTGTTCAGGGAAGGAGCTTAGATTAAATTAATTGGTATGAAAGGATAGGTTACCCTTGAAAGGTTAGGGGCTGTGGGGGCATGTAAGATGTACAGGGAAGAATGAATGTACAGAAGGGAAAAGAACGGGATATTGCTGACTCTGTAGTGCCCCCCACACATTCCTCCCTCAGCCCTTACACAGAAAAGCTGACGTTTCATTCCCATAAAGGGGAAAATATTTTGCTAGATATACTCTTATTTTCATTTTTTCTCTGTTGTGAC
Organism: Mustela putorius furo; assembly: GCF_011764305.1. NCBI lineage: Eukaryota > Metazoa > Chordata > Mammalia > Carnivora > Mustelidae > Mustela > Mustela putorius. The sequence continues at coordinate 8,349,901 of NW_025422368.1, read as the reverse complement.
TGAAATGCTAATTAATTATAAACATTTGCATAAGAACAATTGATACTCAGATCCTTTAAGAATTAAATGTATTTTAAAATTGAATATATTCTTCCAATACACATAAAAGAAAAACAAAAAAGACAGAAAAGACAGAAAAACAAATCAGATTTTGCATTTTTATCACTCTTTTGATATTGACTAGTTACCTACCTGTTTTCCTAGCTTCCAGATATTTTAACTGAAATGCCTACAAAAGCCAATACTGCCTATTGTTAAAATAAAATAAAATAAATTAAATTAAAAGCCCACTTCAGAAAATTGCACGTTATTTTATCTTAAATAAACCTGCATATTTCCAGATTGTCAGGTCTAACCCAAGCAGAAAGAGCCTTATTAAAATAATGCATAAAGTCTGAGGAAAACAAATAAGATGTAAAAGCAAGAAGAATAATTTTTAGAATTACTGATACATAATTTCCCTGGGATTCTAGTGATCTGAAGTAATCTAAGGAAATGTTTACTTTGGTCAACTTGCAACTTAATATTAACATAACTATGTGGATTTGAAGTGTTAGAACTGAGCCAATAAAAGAAACATCTGTGATGAAGTCATGGGTGTAATATTCCCACTGCAGTGAACAACATATAGAGAACTTCACACTAAAACAACCACTGCCAAACACTATAGTGACTGTTCATCTCTATTTGTCTACAACAAACACAATTTAATATAAATTGTGCATTTTAGAAAACTAATACTTTTTTTTAATATAATTTTTTATTTTTTATAAACATATATTTTTATCCCCAGGGGTACAGGTCTGTGAATCACCAGGTTTACACACTTCACAGCACTCACCAAAACACATACCCTCCCCAATGTCCATAATACCACCCCTTTCTCCCAAACCCCCTCCCCCCAGCAACCCTCAGTTTGTTTTGTGAGATTAAGAGTCAAGCGGAGAAAACTAATACTTTTAATAGATCAAAAAAAAGAAGACCATGAAACCACCAAAACTGATACGCAAATTGGTCCATAAATGTACTCAGTATTTAGTGAGTACCTTCTATGCAAGGGCACAGAACTAGATGCTGGAGTTGAAGATGGGTGTAGGACATATGTCATTTCTGCCTCACAAAGCTTATTGTGTAACCTGACCTTAAAGAGATCCATGTCACGAGTTGCACAGAAGTGTCTGACCCAAATGTGGGTCTTACAGAGGAGGAAGCATCAGTGAAGGGTGAGCAACCACAACACCCTAACATAAGTATAACTGGAGTTCCTGAACAAGAAAGGGAGATGTAGAAAATACTTGAAGAAATAATGGCAGATTTTTCTTAACTATTTGATGAAACTATAAACACACAGATTCAAGACATTCAACAAGTCACAAGTGCAAGAAATATGGATAAAACCACACAAGGTACAAAATTTTCAAGAAAGCAGTGATAAAGGAAGAAACCTAAACACAATGGTGGTGAGTAGGGGGAAGACAGCATTACATATAGAGCTAAGAAAGACAGCTAATTGATTGTCAGAGGCCAGGCAAGCAAGCAGAGAGTAAAGCAGCATCTTTAAAGTCCTTGGGGGGAGGGGAGAATAAACTGAGTATAATTCTATTTCCAATGAAAATATCTTTCAAAAATGAAGGCAAAATACACTTTCAGACATGTAAGCGCTGAAATAATTTATCACCCAGAGAGATGCACTACACATATGTTGAAAAAAGTCCTTCAGGCAAATGAAAAATTATATTAAATGGAAGTCTGAATGTACACAAAAGAATGAAGATTTTCAGAAATGATAGATATGTGAGTAATAATAATTTTCTTGTTAATTAAATCTCATTGAAATATAAGTGAACTGTGAAAAGAAAAATAATAATAAATTTTGAGCATATAAAATATTTAGAAATGAAATATATGATAACAATAGCATAAGGAAAAGGAGGGGCGGATGGAAATACATGGATACATTTTTCTTATATTTGACATGAAATGATATAAAGTCACTGTAAGGTAGAGTCTGATAAGTTAAAGTTGTGTACTATAGACCCTAAAGCAAGCACTTAAAACACAATAAGAAGTTACAGCTAATGAGCTAACAAAGGAGAACATGGAATCACTAATAAAAAATTTGTCCAAAAAAAGGTATAGAAGGAAGAAAAACAGGAGAAAAGAGCAGAAGAAACAAATAGTAAAAGCAAAATGATAGATTTAGACATTACCACATCAACAATCTATTAAATTTAAATGGTATACACATTCTAAATAAAAGGCAGAGATTGTCAGATTGGATTAGGAAAAAAAAAAAAAAAGGAAAACCCCAAACCCAATTATACACTGCCTACAAGAAACACATTTTAAATACAGACATGAATAAGTTAACAGAAAAGGATGGGGAAAGCTATGTCATGCTAACAAAAGTCAAAAAATAGCTGGAGTGTCTGTGTTAATACCAGACAATGTATATTATCTGGGATAAAGCAGATGATTTAATTATGATGAAAGAATCAATTTATTAAGAGGGAAGAAGGGAGAGGATGGAAAAAGAAAAGAGGACCTCTGTTTCATCTGGTCCCTTGAATTCAACTAGTTATCTATCAAATCATTCTGAACACCTGTGAATTCAACCTGAGTTCTAAGAAAAGAACTGCTGTAATTCTATAAATAGAAAAGCGACCACTTTTTATAAGGTAGGAGGTGCAGAGACATGAATCTGAGGGATATATCAGAAGATACTCCCAAAATACTAGCCAATAGGATCAACCAGTACATTAAAAAGATTATTCACCATGACCAAGTTAGATTTATTCCTGGGCTGCAAGTGTGGTTCAACATTCACAGATCAATCAACATGATACATCACATTAATAAAAGAAAGGACAAGAACCATATGATCCTTCCAACTGATGCAGAAAAAGCATTTGACAAAATACAGCATCCTTTCTTGATTAAAACTCTCCACAGTGCAGGGGTAGAGGGAACATAACTCAATATCATAAAAGCCATCTATGAAAAACCCACAGCCAATATCATTCTCAATGGGGAAAAACTGAGAGCTTTTCCCCTAAGATCAGGAACATGACAGGGATGCCCACTCTCACCACTGTTATTCCACATAGTACTAGAAGTCTTAGCCTCAGCAATCTGACAACAAAAATAAAAGTCATTCAAATTGACAAAGAAGTCAAACTCTCACTCTTTGCAGATAACATGATACTCCATGTGGAAAACCCAAAAGACTCTACCCCAAAATTGCTAGAATTCATACAGGAATTCAGCAAAGTGGCAGGATATAAACTCAATGCACAAAAATCAGTTGCATTTCTATACACTAACAATGAGACTGAAGAAAGAGAAATTAAAGAATAGACCCATTTACATTTGCACCAAAAACCATAAGATACCCGGGAATAAACCTAATCAGAGAGGTAAATGATCTGTGATATAAACTATGGAACATTTAAGAAAGAAGTTGAGGGAGATATAAAGAAATGGAAAAATGTTCCATGCTCATGGATTGGAAGAGTAGATATTGTTAAAATGTCTATGCTACCCAGAGCCTTCTATACCTTCGATGCAATCCCTATCAAAATACTATCAATATTTTTAACAGAGCTGGAACAAATAATCCCAAAATTTGTATAGAGCCAGAAAAAAACCCAAATAGTCAGAGGAATGTTGAAAAAGAAAACGAAAGCTGGGTATATCACAATTCCAGACTTCAAACTATATTACAAAGCTATAATCATCAAGACAATATGGAACTGGCACAAAAAAAGACACATAGACCAATGGAGCAGAATACAGAACTCAGAAAGGGACCCTCCACTCTATGGTCAACTAATCTTTGACAAAACAGGAAAGAATTTCCAAAAGAAAAAAGACAGTCTCTTCAACAAATGATGTTGGGAAAATTAGACAGTCACATGCAGAAGAAGAAAACTGGTCCGTTTTCTTATACCATACACAAAGATAAACTCAAAATGGATGAAAGACCTAAATGTGAGACAGGAGTCCATCAAAATCTTAGAGAAGAACACAGGCAGCAACCTCTTTGACCTTGGCTGCTGCAACTTCTTGCTAGACGTGTCTCCAAAGGCAAGGGAAACAAAAGCAAAAATGAACTATTGAGACTTCATCAAGATAAAAAGCTTCTGCAAAGGAAAGGAAACAGTCAACAAAACAAAGAGGCAACCCACAGAATGGAGAAGATATTTGCAAATGACATTACAGATAAAGGGCTGGTATCCAAGATCTATAAAAAAAAAAACTTAGCAAACTCAACACCCAAAAAACAAAGAATCCAGTCAAGAAATGGGCAGAAGACATGAACAGACATTTTTCCATAAAAGACATCCAAATGGCCAACAGACACATGAAAAAATACTCCATATCACTCGACATCAAGGAAATAAAATTCAAAGCCACAATGAGATACCACCTTACATCAGTCAGAATGGCTAAAATTAACAATTCAGTTGAAGGGCATCTTGGTTCTTTCCACAGTTTGGCGACTGTGGCCATTGCGTCTGTAAACAATGGGGTACAGATGGCCCTTCTTTTCACTACATCTGTATCTTTGGGGTAAATACCCAGTAGTGCAATTGCAGGGTCATAGGGAAGCTCTATTTTTAATTTCTTGAGGAATGTCCACACTTTTCTCCAAAGTGGCTGCACCAACTTGCATTCCCACCAACAGTGTAAGAGGGTTCCCCTTTCTCCACATCCCCTCCAACACACGTTGTTTCCTGTCCTGCTAATTTTGGCCATTCTAACTGGTGTAAGGTGGTAGCTCAATGTGGTTTTAATTTGAATCTCCCTGATGGCTAGTGATGGTGAACATTTTTTCATGTGTCTGATAGCCATTTGCATGTCTTCATTGGAGAAGTGTCTGTTCATATCTTCTGCCCATTTTTTATATGATTGTCTGTTTTGTGTGTGTTGAGTTTGAGGAGTTGCCAAGATGCCCTTCAACGGATGAATGGATAAGGAAGATGTGGTCCATATACACTATGGAGTATTATGCCTCCATCAGAAAGGATGAATACCCAACTTTTGTAGCAACATGGTCAGGACTGGAAGAGATTATGCTAAGTGAAATAAGTCAAGCATAGAGAGTCAATTATTATATGGCTTCACTTATTTGTGGAGCATAACAAATAGCATGGAGGACAAGGGGAGTTAGAGAGTAGAAGGGAGTTTAGGGAAATTGAAAGGGGAGGTGAACCATGATAGACTATGGATTCTGAAAAACAATCTGAGGAGTTTGAAGGGGCAGGGGGGTGGGAGGTTGGGGGAACCAGGTGGTGGGTATTGGAGAGGGCACGGATTGCATGGAGCACTGGGTGTGGTGCAAAAACAATGAATACTGTTATGCTGAAAATAAATAAATAAATTTTTAAAAATTAACAAGTCAGGAAACAACAAATGTTGGTGAGGATGCAGAGAAAGGGGAACCCTCTTACACTGTTGGTGGGAATGACAACTTGTGCACCCACGCCAGAAAACAGTATGGAGGTTCCTCAAGAAGTTAAAAATAAAGCTACACTAGGACCCATCAAATGCTCTACTAGGTATTTACCTCAAAGATAACAAGGTAGTGATCCAAAGGGGCACCTGTGCTCCAGTGTTTATAGCAATGATGTCCACAATAGCCAAATGGTGGACAGAGTTGAGATGCCCATTGGCAGATGAATGGATAAAGAAGATGTAGTATATATACAATGGAATATTACTCAGCCATCAGAAAGGATGAATACTTGCCATTTACAATAACATGGATTGAACTGGAGGGTATTATGCTGAGCAAAATAAGTCAGTCAGAGAAAGACAATTACCATAAGGTTTCACTCATATGTGGAATATAAGAAACAAAACAGAGGATTATAGGAGAAGGGAGGGAAAACTGAATGGAAAGTAATCAGAGACAGATACAGACCATTAGAGACTCTTAACTATAGGAAACAAACTGAGGGTTGCTGGAGGAGAGGTTGATGGGGAGATGGGGTAATTGGGTGATGAGCATTAAGAAGGGTACATGATATGATGAGCCCTGGGTGTTATATACAAATGATGAATCATTGAACCCTACATCTGAAACTAAGGAAGTACTATATGTTGGCTAATTGAATTTAAATTTAAAAAAAGAGGGAATAATAATCCTGAACACTTATGTACTATAACAGAGTTTCAAAAACACATGACATACACACACAGAATGAGAGTACTGAAGAGTAATCCACAATTTCAAAGATTTAAACGAAACCAAACACCAACTTGACCTGATTGACACTCGTATAACACTGCACCCATGATCAGCATAGTAGATTTCTTTTCAAGTGCAGAGTATTTACACAAAATATTTACCGAGATATGCCATATTTTAGGACCATAAATCAAGCCTTGATAGACCTTAAATCATTCAAATTACATAACATATGTTCTCTGTTTGTGGTAGAATTAAATGATAAATAAATAGCTGAAACTATCTGAGGAAATCCTCAAATATTTGGAAGCTAAATAACATACTTCTAAATAACTATGAGCTAAATGAAAAGTCAAAAGGAAAATTAGAAAGTATTTTGAACTGAATGAAAATGAAAGCGCAGCATTTTAAACTTGTGGGAGATGGCTCAAATAGTGACAAAATGAAGTCTACACCCTTCAGTGCCCATAAAAGGAAAGAAGAGAGATCTCAAACAGATGCCTTCAGTTTCTACCTTAAAAAAAGAAATAAAAGGGGCACCTGGGTGGCTCAGTGGGTTAAGCCACTGCCTTCGGCTCAGGTCATGATCTCAGGGTCCTGGGATCGAGTCCTGCATCGGGCTCTCTGCTCTGTGGAGAGCCTGCTTCTTCCTCTCTCTCTGCCTGCCTCTCTGTCTACTTGTGATCTCTCTCTGTCAAATAAATAAATAAAATCTTTAAAAAAAAAAAGAAATAAAAGTGTAAGAGTAAGCAGAAGAAATAATAAAGATCAGAGTGAAAGTCAATGAAATAGAAAACAGTAGGAAAACATCAATAAAACCAAAATTCAGTTCTTTAAGATCAACAAAACTAATAAACCTCTAGACTAATCAGGAAAAGTTGAACTGTAACTTACCTATATTAGGAAAGACAGAAGTGGCATCACTGTAGACACTACATCACTATGAATACTACATATATACACACTACTCACGAAAATATTATGAAACATTTTGTCAATAAATTTGATAACTTAGAATAAACAAATTCCTTGAAAGACACAAACTACCTAAGTTCGCTTAAGTATTAGCTAACCTGAAGAGTTCTAGATCTAGTAAAGAAATTGATGTTTTATTTAAAAATCCACCCAAGGACCAGCAGAAGGGTGGTTTAATATTTGCAAAATGTTACCTATTACATTATACATAGTCTAATCTTAAGTGTGTTTTTAAAATGCATCAAAAAAGGGGCACCTGGGTGGTTCAGTGGGTTAAGCCGCTGCCTTCGGCTTGGGTCATGATCTCAGGGTCCTGGGATCGAGTCCCATGTCAGGCTCTCTGCTCAGCAGGGAGCCTGCTTCCTCCTCTCTCTCTCTGCCTGCCTCTCTGCCTACTTGTTCTCTCTCTCTGTCAAATAAATAAATAAATAAATCTTTTAAAAAAATGCATCAAAAAAGGACTAGCAGGAAATACCAAAATATTAACAGTGGTTTTCACACTAAGGCATGACTAGAAGATTCCACTTTCTCTTGCCTAGATGTCTATATTTTACAAAGCTTTTACAATGAATGTTTACTACTCATACATACAGAAAATTTTTTTTTTATTTTATTAAGTGGTATATATGAATTTGAGATGATGTCTATTCGAAGAGAAGGTATCATCCCTTGAAAATATAAGTCCCTGGAAAGCGCTTGACATAGTAAGCGTAATTTCCATCCTGATTCATATGGGAGAGATATACCTTTACAAAGCATTGTTCTTGGACACAGTGTCTTCTCTAACTGTTAAAAATTAAACCTCAATCCAGTTTAGATTTGGCTCTTTTATGTGAGGGGAAAAAAGGGTTCTAGAATAGAGATTCTTAAACACAATCCCCAAAGAAGTGGCAGGCAGGCTAAGTTCAAGGTTCATTTCTTATTTCTTGTGCCCCTCTGCTTGTAGAATCAATGAAATGCCAGATTTTGGAGAATCTTTCTTGGAATGAAAACACAATTCTCAGTGAGGCTATACATGTGACATTTGAATAAACAGGAACAGATAGAAGGAAGTTCCCACTGCTGTTGGTGAACTGGATGTCCTAGTGAGCCTGCCACGTACCCTGGTTTGATAAGCTACTGACTGAAAACCTTGGTCTGTGTGACTGCTGTGGTCAGAGGTCAAAGTGAGATGGACAAGGGAAATGTTTTCTTCATACCTGATAACACTCACTTTTCTCCTTTCCCTTCATGTCCTCGAAAGACTGTCAAGGTAAATTTTTGGTTTGGTCCTAGAAGAGTATTTTGTCCCAACCAAGCAAGCACTCAGCTATTTTCACGTTAATAAGACTTGGTAAAAACAAAACAAAGCAAAGCAAAAACTGCCCATCAAATCTTCATACTGGTCTTTGGAGGCAAGGAATACCGCTGACAGCTTGAATATAGGAATAGTCTTGGTCAGCAAGTAGTTCTGGAGCCTCATGGTGTCAGAGTATTTGCATATCTACTTTCTCCGTCACAAGCTCTCCTACCCCTTTCCTTCTCCTTGTTTTTATTCAAATTATAACAAATAGAAGATGGAGAATATATTACCTATGGGGTATGACATGGAGTATGTACTCAGCTCTCTACCTTAATGAGCTCTGTCCTTAGGCAAGTCATCAATCCTCTCTAGTCATCAGATTACTAAGATAAAGTGAGGCTTTAGAGTAGATGATGTTCCATTTCCCTTCTATCTCCAAGAGTCAGAGACACTGAGTATTTGAGATTTGATCCTTGAGGGTAATTATGACCCCATTCAGGCTTCAGATTCAATTATTCTGCTCAATTGCTCTTTCTTAATAATAAACAAAACCAGACAACTCAGACAAATTTTCAGGTAAAGTTTCAGCATTACCCAACAGTCTTCCTCTCAATTTCTTATTAAATACCCATGAAAACATACAAAAAAATAAAAATTTGGCACCATCTTTATAAACTAAAAATAAGAGGAGATTTGTTAAAGTTCAGAGGGACTTTCCACTAACTGCATCATTAATGGGAGGGATTGAGAAACACATTCGTGGGTGGCACAAACACTACCCTTTGAACCAGAACAACAAGAACAACCCCCAAAGCAAAAGAAAGACTTTGACTCTCCCCCACTGCCTGCCCTTATCTCCAGGACAAGGTAATGCACTGGCCAGAGAAAGTAAGAGTTGTCATCTGAGCCAGCCAAAGTCATGACCTCCCTTTCTTCTCAATCAGCAATTCTATTTTGATATCCAAGTAGAAACTACATCTCCCAGGGTGCAGCTCAACTCAACTTGAAATAGAGGAAGTTGAGTAACAGGGTGATGAATATACCAAGTAAGAACAGGACAACAATTCCACTCACAACTGTGTGTGTGGGTGTTGGGCAGGGGTTGGAGTGCTGCATTTCATGGACACTTTCACAGGAATCACACTTCAATCACTGTCAGAAACTCCAGATCCTCCCAGCAGATGTATCCTGATAAGGTATCATATATAGGACCTTTACCCCACTTTGGCTAAATGTGGGAAGGAGAAACTGCCAGCTCCAGAGTGAGCAGTGAGCTCATTGCCGATCACCCAATACCGACATCTGTGAAATTATTCAGGAACAGTAGAGGAAAGCTATTTATTCTGAAGAGTCAAGGGAGTGCATATTTTTAAAAAATGATTGTCACAAAAACAAGTAGAGTAACTCTATTTTAAAACATCGACTTTAGTGTTTTTTACTGGCTAAATATTCTCAGGCTCTTTTAGTGTTTGGGAGCCATTTCGTGGTGATCCTGCCCACAGGGGTTGTTTTGACCATAGCTTTTTGCAATAATTATCCAGGAGACTGGATTTATTAGTGTAACCATTTCACCTTTAATGATTCTGTCAACTGGAATATAGCAGACATAATTTGTCAACTCGACAATTGAATCTATTCTTAATTTGAAAGTAAAAACCAATGGAAACTCCTGATGAGGTCAATAATGCATTAGACACAGTGCAGAATGTTACCAGAAGGATTTTGTTCTGGTTTCTCTACAATAGGTCATATAGAAAAAATGACTATAATAGTCTAAACTGTTATATTATTGCAACCAAACTGGTGCTAGAAAGGTTTGGAGTCTAGATAGTTTCTTATAAAACAAATATTCGATTCAATGAAAGACAATTTAGAATTTGCCTAATTTTCCCTTTACCATCAAGACAGCAGATAGCTGTATTTTAAATCCTTCGTTTCATCCTCTAAATTTAGATAACATAACATGTTAGGAATGTGAATAATTAAGAGACCTCCTCCTTTTCTGTACTTTTGAATGCTTTCACTGTAGGAATCCAGCAGCTAAGGCATTAGAGTTCATAGCTAGCCCTGGTTGAATGCACACCACTCATTTGACCATGTGGTCTACACCATGCTCAGCTTTTCATATACATCTCCTCATATAATCTCGATGAATATTCTAGGAAACATTTATGTGATAATCCCCATTCTGTACATAACGGATGCAAATATCAAACATCCTTGCTTGAGAATATTCTTTGAGAAAGAAAATCTATAATAGTGCAAATGTATTGGTTCATAAATACTAGGGTAAATTAAATCTTATGTGTGATCAAGAGTTTCTCACAATAATTAATCAAAACCCACAAATATTTATTGTGTGTCCACCAAGACAATTACCTAGGCAATTAGGGATATAGCAATGGACAAAACAAATCATACTGTCACAATAAATATAAGTCATCATAGGCATACATCATAAATAAATATGAACAAACTGTAGTTTCTATGAGTAAAATGAAACATGATAAGAGATCTAATGGTCAGGGATATTCAGGGGGCAGAAATGGTAGCTGTGGATCATTTCTCTGAGGAGATCTTTTTAAGCTGAGAACTTAGAAGTGAGGGAGTGAGACATGTGAAGTGTGGGGTAAAGGATTTCAGACAGAACAAAGAGCAGTTGCAAAGCCCCTGGGGTGAAAACAGACTTGATAAGTTCAAGGACTAGAAAGAGGGCCAGGGAGGCTGGATCTAAATTAGCAGTAGGAAACCTAAAGAAAGTTTGGAATTTACTGTGTGTGAAATAATAAATTTTCTTGGTTTTTATCCAAATCTCTGTCCTCTTTATGCTAGGCACATAGCCAGACCAAATGACATAGTATGTATTGCACCTTGATGTGTCCTATGAATGAGTACCGACCAATAGAACATGAGTGGAAGTGATGCTCTCCACTTCCAGGACTGCCCGGTAAAAATCATTCACACATGCATCTCTGTACCATTTCTCCCTTCTTGTTCTCTGGGAACCATATGTTAAAGATAACAGAGCCACCATAACCTGGATCCCAAATGACCACATTGAAAAATGTCCAGTCAACAACCAGCTCACTCTCCCAAAATTCCCATTGTTGGGTCTATGGTCAAAGGGGCGAGACTGATACAAAGTGAAGGTCAAGCAAAGCTTTATTTCGTGCCAAACATCGAGAATCAAACTGACCATTCAGAGCCATTTCTTGCAAAGAGGAGACCCCTCCCAGCCTCACAGACGAATTCTTTGAATTACAATTCACCCTATAGTAGCTATTTGAACTAGCCTATCACGCTGGTCAGAATTGGCACCCAAAAGGCAGGGCCCACATTCTCGGGTGGTTAGGGAGGTGCTCTCCTGATTGGATGTCTCCACCTGACTTAACTCATTCTTGTATTCTGGGCTCTGTTACCTCCTCCTGACCTGACACGTCCTGGTATATGGGCTCTATTATTAGGGGCTGGTCAGTCATATTATACTGGTTTCCCAGACTTGTTTCTAAGTAAGTTCCTCTGGGGGTAGGGGGCAGGGTCAATCTAATTTTACTGCATAAACAACAAAATGGCTCGCTCTGGCTAAGTAGGCCCTTACACCTATGGTTTTTTTTTTTTTTTTTAAAAGGACTTTAATTTTGTTGAGCCATAACATATTTAGGTCTTCTTATTACCACAACCTAGTCTACCACAATACACCTAAATACCCTTTCTTCCTTTTTGCTATTTTGATAGAACCCATACTTGCTAGCTCAGTATATGACTACACGAAACAAAGATATTTCTAAGCCTCTCTTACATGTTGAATTAAATATGGAGTAACACATTTAATTTCTGGCCAATAGGATGTAGTTAAATGTGGTAACACAATTTCTGGCCAATAGGATGTGAGTTAAAGACATGCATATCTTCAAGATTATAGCCTTATAGAAAGGAGCATGCCTGCCTCTTTTCCACTTCCTACTGATCTGAAAGCAGATGTGGTAACTCTGATCCATCTGGAATCACGTGGACGAGAGGGCACACTATGTGTAGAACAATAAAATACGGGTTGCTAGGGTCCTTGACCTGTGGAGGCAGCATTAACAGCCCTTGGGTCTTGCTAAAGCTGGTTATTTGGGAGGTCTAAATTTCAACAGCTACCTATCTAAATAATCCAGAGTCATTGAAAGGCTGAAGGTAGGGAAGATATAATTATGATCTGATTTATATTTTAAAAGTCTGGTTGCTGGGTGTAGAACAAACTGTAGGGGGAGGGCAGAGCAGAAGCTGGGAGACCAGTTAAAAGCTATTCCAGTGACCTAGGTAACAGATGATGGAATACGCAGCCTGAGGAAAGTGGTAGGATTCAGGATGTTTTTGGAAGACTGGAACAATGTTATCCAATATAGCTGGAAGGCAAGGTGGTTACCGGAAAGAGTGACTCCAAAGGTTCTGTTTTGGAGAAGTTTGGTGAATGGCAGTGAGATAGGACACTGAGAAAGAAATAAGATGGGGGTGGGGGGGTAGGTATCAGAAGCTCTTTTCTGGTTACTCTTCCAAGTGGAGATGTCAAGTGAGTTTAGGAGTGTCCAGTCTGGAGTTTAGGGAAGATGTTGGTGCTAGAAACATAAATTTGGGAAAATCAACTAGATGCATTTCTAACACAATGTACTAGTATAATTCAAGAGGTCCTCTATAGTCAAGAAGACAGATAAAATACTATCACGTTGGGTTGGCCTAACCTAACACTGGATGTTTTCTTAACTGGCAGTAAAATAGAACTTAATACACAGTATTTTTGTTTATTTTTAATTGATATGTAGATAATTGGTATTCAGCCCTGCGTCCTTGACGAGATGACATACTATTTTAAAACACAAAAATAGGGGAAAGAATTATTGGCCTGATATCCACGAAAACCATAGATGGTTGTCTTCTGCTCATTTTTAATCATGTTAACTATGGAAGTATTACTGTCTGTCTTGCATTGTCTCCCAAAGGAGCGGGAAGGCCTTTACTACTGGGAGCTATTCTTGCTAAAGAACAGAAGCAAATGGCATTTGGACTTCCGAAGGCCAAAGTAAAAGAAGTAACTCTCCCCTTTTTTCCCCATCTTCTTAGTGGATTCATATTCTCTGGGTAATTATTATCTATCTACTCTGCTTTTATTAACCTCACCACTAACTGCCTAGCTCCACCACAAAGCATTGAATTATAATGCTTTCTTAAGGCTCTAGAACTCATAAAGCCTTCAAGCCCAGTGGGTTTAACTACATTGACTTGAATGACCTTTCTTTTTTAATGTAAACAGAAATTTACAAGTCTGCTCAATATTTTTGAAATGGTTAATGATGTAAAGATGGAGTTCTGAATGGTGCAAGACCAAAATCAAAATAGCCTATTAAATTGTGAGCATTCTTGAGTGGCAAAAAGATGTCCTATATTATTTCCAATTATTTTCTGTCTCCCATATTCAATCCTGTCTTAATTACTTTTGCTACTTTATGTCACCTGAACCTGTAGGTCCTTGTATTAGCTTCCTAGGAAGGCTGTAACAAATTACCACACATCTCGTGGCTTAAACAACAGAAATTGATTCTCTCCTTAGTCTAGAGGCCAGAAATCAAGGTATTGACAGGACCTTGCTTATTATGAAGGCTTAAGGGAAGGATCCGTCCTTCCTTTTCCAGCTTCTGGTGGCAAGCATTCTGTGATGTGTGATCTCTGTCTCGCTCTTAATGTGGCCTTCCCATCTCTCTGTCTCTTAGAAGGATACTTGTCATTGAATTTAGGGCCCACCTAAATAATCCAGGATGATTTCTTCTGAAAATCCTTAACTTAATTGAATCTGCAAAGACTCTTTCCAAAAAAGTTCAAATTCACAGCTTCTGGGGATTAAGGCAGATGTATCAACCCACTAATTCCCAAATCTAAACCAATCACTAGAATTACCTGGGTAAACTTATAAAATGCAGATCCCTAGGCCTCCTCCTTAGAGATTCTGATTCCATCAACCTGGTTTGCGTGCATGTGTTATTTTCTGGTAGGAGATGAGAACTACATCAGGGTTAAACAAAAAATGAAAAACTGGGTAATTTTGATGGTCATCATGCCCCAATCCTTTCAATATCTTGATTTTTGAAAGTATCATTTTTATCTGTTATGTTATCAATGCAGTGCAAAATAATATAATATCAAGAATGCCAAGATGATAAAAGGGAATTTATGGGCTTAGGAATCATCCAAGCTTGAGTTTGAAATCTGGTTCCGTCTTGTTTTATTACCTAACTTCTCCAAGCTTCAATTTTCTCATCGGTGGAGTGGAGATCTTTACATCAGAGCATTATTGTGAGGATCAGTGAGATAACATGTAAAACCCCAACACATGCCCAGGGTTCAATTAAGTGAAAACTATTATTATGAAAAGGTAGATTGGGTAACCTACTTTATACCGTACAGTTAAACATAATTATCTAAAAATAACTTATTAATTATGTATCGTGATTTGCAAAGAATTTACTGTGTAAAAGAATAGTCTTTATCAGTTTTAGGATTGTGGGGAAGTTCTACAAAACAGTGAGAGAATATGGTAGAAAATATTACATTCTAAGGTTTCTCTGCCTTTGGGCTAAGATCAAGTGAAAATATTATTTTCTTACCTGCCACAGTGATGATTTGGCATCTACCACATTGTTTCTCAAATCCTGGACAAATGAAAAATCTTCAACATTCAATTGATTCAGTGGTTGCCCCTAACTTCCTGCTGTGGACTAAATTGTGATCATCCCCCAACAAGAGCAAAAAAACATATATTGAAGCCCTAAACCCCAATGTGACTGTATCTGGAGATACAGTCTTTAGGAGACAATTAATGTTGAAGGCCTGAAGGTGAGGCCCTAATCTAATAAGACTAGCCTCAGAAGAGGAAGAGAGCTTTCTTGCTTTCTTGCTCTCTCTCTCTTTGGCATATGAGGATACATCAAGAAGGCAGAAATCTCTAAGTTAGGAGGAGAAATCTCACCAGAAACTGAATTGGCTAGCACCCTGATCTTGGACTTCCCAGCTTCCAGAACTGTAAATCAGTCTCTGTCGTGTTAGCCACCCAGGTCAGTGTTACTTTGTTATGGTAGTCAAAAAAGACCAATACACCCACTAATATTAATACACTAGTACCACTAATACACTAGCACTCAGAGTTTTGGCAAGCATTCATTCCCCAGGCTTGCTACTTCTTAATAAGTGACAGCAGAAAAGGGGTAAGTGGAGGTAACAGGGTCTGTTTCCTAGATATGAGTTTGTAGGAAGCCCAGCTCATCGAGTGTAAACTGAAGTCATTATTATAGATTTCTTTAATGGGAATATCAGATCCATAGTTTCTCTTAAATCAGAATCAACTTTTTCCCTATTTTTTTTTCCTTTTTCCATGAGTGAATTCTTCAAACAATAGGTGGGTTCATTATCCATCTCGTGTTCTAAAAAGCTTTGGTATTCATAACTGCTTTCAGAAAGTTCTGAAGAATTCACAGTTACAAAGGCCTACCTTGCCTTGGCTCCTACTCTTTATGGGAACTTTCCATCAGGTCAGCTGGTGTACTGATAACCTACTGGCAGGCTTCATTCTTCTACCTCCACACATTTCTGCATCTCATTCCCTCTACTTCACATGCTCTTCCAGCCCTGTAGATCTCATCTAAACAGCACTTCTAACCTCACCTCCTACCTTTTCTGAAAAAGCTTTGCTGACCACTTCATTTTTTTTTATTTTAATCAAGATGATTTTATTTCATAAATGTGTAATGTTAAGCTATCAAAATTCTACACTGAAAGTTCAACCATCCACTTCCATTAAGTAGACTTTATAATGATACAAATCACAAATACAGGTATATCAAAATTTTATTTTGATATACAGGATGAGATGAGAACTTTTACATCCACTGAATTTCATGGAAAATGAAACTGCAAATAAATTAGACCCACATCAAAATAGATCAGTTAAATGTCCAAACTTGAGGATACAAGAGCCAAAGATAAACTGAGATTCCAGTCTTCTTTAAGAGATTGAGGTCTTTCCAACACAATTCTATGAACTGGTCCAGAGCTCAAGAGCATATGGGGATGCTTAATAGGGGTTGTGATCAGGGACTGTGTCCTGGGTGCCACTTGATAATGTCCACAGTGAGAATCACCTCTGCTGCTTCAACTGCACTCAAAGAACTTGTCACTTGACTTAGAAACTTTCTGTTACACTCAGCATGGCCACATCTCGAGTGGAACCTTCCCTTGTATCCACTCCAACAGTTGTGTTGTCTTTACTGACTCATATTAGGGGCCTCATTCTTGCCATGTCATACCAATACTGATACTTTGCACAGGGTTAACATTACCCAAAAAATGTGTTGATATAAATATATCCATCTATATATAATGGGGAAAAGAATGAAAGATTTAAATGACCTTGCAAGGCCTCTTCTGACTTGAGTTGCCCTGATTCCATGAATTTTAAAGTGTATCAAAACACAATACACACAGGCTTCTCAGTGTTGGAACAATAATGTTCTTTAATGTAGCTGCTGCATTTCCCACATTTTTTCCATGGTCCAGAAGAAGGCTTGATAAGCCCACTAAAATGATTTGGAATTCTTCCAGGCCTTGTGAGCCCATTGTTTGCAATTTTCTAACTGGTGCTTTAAAGTCACTGGACCTAAAAGAATTAGTCTGGAAGTGATGGAATTTTCCAGTTATGGAGAAGAACGCTAATGATTTGGAGACATCTCACTCCTGTAGATGTCCCAACAAAAGGTTAATGTGAATGTAATTGCCTGTCGAAATTTTCCAACTATAGACTAGTTACCTTTTCTTGAAGGCAGCTCAAGGCAATTGCATATAGGCTCAAATGAATGTTTAATTTAGATGGTCTTTTCCGAAATGGAATCAAAAGAATCTGCTCTCTTGATTTAAACTTGAATATTATACTTCTGTGATTCTCATTTCTGCGTATTGGTTCCATGCACGAGAGGCTAATGCCTTCGGGGGACAGTGACATAGAGCCCTGTTTACATTGACAACACTAGGAGGCACAAAGGCTGAGTGATTTCAGGGACTCCCAGATCCCTGTCGCTTCCAAATATAACCTCTCTGGTCTTAACTCATCCTGAAGTTTCTACTTTTTGATATATTTATGGAAAAATCAATTTTATACACTGGTTTAAAAATAAGAATGCACACTCACATATACACATGCACATACACATATACACACACAGAAGAAAATGCAAAATTTCAAAAAGTTATGGAGATTAAAAAATAGTACTTAAAAAGAAGAAGAAAGTAAATTTTTAAAATCTTATTTAAAACTGTCATTTGGTTTGGCCCCATGCAAACCCCAAAATCTCTTATGCCAAAAATCTTAAAAACAAAAGCATGTGTCTATATTTCTGCATGCCCAAGGTTACATTAATAACTACCATTCTTATGAGCAATGCTGCTTTCACAAAACCTCTCCATTCTCTCCTCTTCTCTCCCATGTTCAGTCTTTATTCGGCACAGCACCTCTTGTCAGAATTTAAAAAACAAATTTTAGATCTCCCAGTCTCTCCTTTCTCTTCATTTCCACCCAGAGCTAAGCCAGATTCTCTACTCTGCTTAGCAACACCCAAAGCCCTGTATTGCTCAGCTCTTTGGAGTGACCTGCAGGGTTTTTGTGTTAGGTCCTTCAGGTTCACCTCTACTCTTCTCTCCAAGCACACTGGGTCTTCCCATTCCCTACACAACTCCCAAATGCTTAAGCATTCTGCATACGGGTCCCAAGATCTTCCTCTCATCATGTTACCCTCATTGGATCGTACAGTGCAAGCTCTGACTCTGAGATGAGGGGCAGATAGAAGCTATGTCCCCTCTGAATCAGTTTTTCCTCACCCCCACATCATCCAATAAGCACAATGAACTCTGGGCACATGGTACCACTGATCATCCCCACCACCTCTGTCATTGTCTTTCTAACTTTCTCAAAAGGGCCCAAGGCTGGTAGGTCAGACTCAAATTTAGAGTTAGCAAGCTCCTTGAAGTTCTACACAGAAATTCTGAAGAATCACTTCCTCTCCCACACTGGGAGGCACAGGCTGGTGGATACCCCAGCCTGTATGACCAAACTCAATCTACAGCCACTCCCAAGCACCATCACTTGAAATATGGAGCTACTTGGGCAAAGAATTCCAGGGTTACAGTACCCAGAATATGGTAGAAGAGAAGACACGGGCTACAGGTGGCCATGTCTCTTACATTATGGGAAGGGTATGGCCACTTTCACCTGGGCCTTCTGATAAAAGAAAGGGGTAGAGAGTAGGGACCGAGGACAAGGATTTGTTGTCCTGATTTAAGAGAATGAGGCAGTGGTTTGTCTTCAAATAAAAACAAAGACAAATCTCATTTAGTGAACTATTGGCTTCTGTAAAACAGTGAATCTCAACCAGTGCTGATTTTGTTACCATAGGATCCTTGTCAGTGTTTGAAGACATGTTTGTTTTTCACAATTTGAAGAGAGTGGGAGTTGGTACTGCTGTTTAGCTGTTGGAGACCAAAGCTGCTGCTAAGTATTCTACAAGGCAAAGAATGACCCCATTTAACCAAAGTTAACCTGTAAGTTGGCTACATACAGTATTATTGCCAAACAAACCTTCCAAAAGCAGAGATTGGCTCATGTCACTTGACAGCACAAAAGACTTAATAATACCCCTCCTTTCATTTGCCTATAGATCAAAGTTCAAATTTCTTGGCTTGAGATTCAATATCATTCTATTTCCCCAGTTTTATTGAGATATAATTGTCATACAGCACTATCTAAGTTTAAGGTATACAGCATAATTATTTGACCTCTGTATATCACAAAATGATTACCACATTAAGTTTAGTTTACATCTACCATCCCAAATAGACACAAAAAAGAGAGAGAGATAAAGAAAAATATTTTTCCTTATGATGGGAGGGCTTAGGATCTAATCTCTTAAACACATTCCTATATACCAGACAGTAATGTGAAGGATTATCATCATTCAATAGCATTCTTGATCTGGAGCCTACTGTCTATCAATTTCATTTTTCTCTATTATCTCTCTATGTAGCCTAAAGCTTATATCTATGGTACAGCCAGACATAATACTTTAGAATGGCATGCAACCATATCCCATATTTTCCCCATCAATCTTTGGCTTACTCAACCCCATCCCCAGTAGTGAATCAAGTCTTTAGCTGGACCTTCTAACATAAAATGTTCACAAGTCAGAGACTGCCTACACTTAAATAGAATTATCCAGTAGTATAAGTCAAGTCCAGTAACACGAGCATGATTAGCTCTTGGGGTTGGGAAGATTTGCAAAATGATACCATGTAGAAATCACTGTGAGGATGTCACCATTATGATATCCCTAACATATAGGTGTCTAATAAACAGTCTCTATCTCCCCTTACAGTGGAAAAGACATTTCAAGTAGCAGAATAGCTTTGCAAATAAATTAGTTAAGATTACTAGTTGTATTTAAGAAAAAGAAGGTGCTTCATGACTTAGCATACCAGCAATGTATTTTTTACTCATATATGATCCAAAACAGATGTTCCTGGTTGAGTAGCAGGACTGGAAGGCAGGGTAGGGTGTAGTAGTGGAGAAAGACTGCTCCACACCATCATTCAGAACCCTATGCTGATAGAGTCTCTATCACCTTCCCTATGTGGCTTCCAGCCTCACCCTGTGTGTTAATATCCACTTAGTAGATAGGGAGAGAAAAAGCATAGAGGAGGCATTACCACTTCTTAATCATCTTGACCAAGAAGAGACCCACGTGATTACTGCTCATAGTCTACCAGCAAGAACTAGTCACATTGTCCCACCTGGATACAAGGAAGCATGGGGGCTGAGAAATGTGGGCCCAGGCTGGTCAGGGTTCCCAGCAATAGGCCTACGCTATGGAAAGGGCATTTGCCATCTTTGCCAAAGCAAAGCACAGGGGGTGAGGGAGAAGGAGCAGCACTCTGAACAGTGAGCAGCCTTGCTGGGTGGATTGTGAAATGGAGCCTCACGGCCAATGAGAAGGGTTAGGCAAGGGCAGAGAGCCAGATTGGGGGGGGGGCACCTATGATCCCATCATTACTAGTTTTATTTTGACTTGAAAGTGCTGTAGATCAGATCTTGAAGAAGTTATTTGATAAATGATGATATTCAAATAAAGTACTATAGCTTCAGAGACAAGTTTATTTTAATATGAATGTGATCCTCACTCAGGCATACCTTCATAATTTAGAAAAAAAAAATGAACCATTGGATCATTCAGGACCCTTTCACAGATTTCCACATCCCTTCCAATGACGCGCTTCAATCAATGGGCTTTTCCATCACCTCTTCTGCTGCTGTCTCTGCTGTGTTCAGTTCTCCTCCTTTTTTTTTGACCCAGACTATTTATTTCTAAAATTTATCAGCAAAAAACCAAAAAGAACAAACAGAAAAAACGAAAACAAAAAACCTATCAATATTCAGCAAATACTGGGAACTACATTAGACCAACTCAAATGGGTTATGTCTGAGTGATTTTGAGCCCCATGTATTTAGTGAAGTTTATTTTTCTAGACCTGATGATGGTCTATCAAACATGCAATTAATCCTCACTGTATAACATTTGCATTTGGACGTTTTAATATCCTTATTAAATCTTTAACATTTTAATAAAGATATTAAAATAGAATTTTCTGGGGCCTCTGGATGGCTCAGTCAATTTAGCATTTGACTCTTGATTTCAGCTCAGGTCATGATCTCAGGGTCGGGCCATCAAAGCCTGTATAGGGCTCCATGCTGGGTGCAGAGCCTGCGTAAAATTCTTTCTCCCTCTTCCTCTGCCCCGTCCCCCTGCTTGCTCCCTTTCAAAAAATAGAGTAAAATAAAAAATTTAAAAGAAAATAATTTTTCTTTAAATACATCAACATGAAAGATGTTGCTTTTCTACATGATGATTTTATTATATCATGCACATCAACTTTTATCTAAAGGAACACATTATCTACAGAAACACATTTTTTATTTTATAATAGAAGTCAGTGAGAAAAGTAAATTTATTGTGTACATAATTCATATCATAGTCAGCTTTTTGATGTTTGCATTTACCCAATGATATAATGTATATCCATATAATCTGTTTTAACTCTAGATTTAAGAAATGTTTTCATGGCCACCTTACGCTTGAGTATTACTGCTATTAGAGTGCCATCTCGTGGCTCACGTTGTGATAGCTTCTATTCTTTGGTGAAATTAAAGACACTGGATAGATGATTTACGGAAAGGTCCAGTGAGATTCCTTTCTTTGGAACGACGCGGATAAGACTGTGGTATAAAATAGCCAATGATAAAATGATAAGTCATCCACAAATTTATAGGAGGTCATATGTTAATTCTTATTTAACCAATATAATTAAGAAATGAAAAAAATGTATAACTATGTATGGTGGTGGGTGTTAACTAGACTTATTGTGGTGATCACTTTGTGCTATATGTAAATATCAAATCATTACATTTTACACCTAAAACTAATATGTCAATGTTACCACAATTTAAAAAATAAATTAAACTTTCAGAAAATTGAATATATTTGTAATTTATTGTATCATGATATACAATCCATACATATATTGGTAATATACCAACAACCAGGATATAGTAACAGAAACTTGACCCTAAACTTAAATTAGTTTTAATTTCTCTTGTTATTCAGATGATTCTTTAGAGTCCTAAAGGTCTATACTGTGAATATCAAACAGTCCATATTTGAGCTTTCTGGATGCTTGTATTTAAAGTTAAACGTGATGCCCTATTTATCAAAGACCAAACCTATGGAAATAGTGTGATTGGTTGCAAATGCACCATTTTAATTGATCCTTTGTAGAACTACAACCACATGATCTTACGTATGGCTTTATTCCTTATGAGCACTAAATAGAGATTGAGAGATAATGATGATTTTTATGCTTTAATTATAGAAATGCCTCCAAATGCAGTATTTGCTAACCATCTCAAAGTGATAGGAAAGATTCCTTTCATTGCTACATATATTTTCAAAGTTAGGAGACTTATAATTGATGGGAGAATGAGTTGTTTTGCTGATAAGATAAAAGGACAAAAGCAAAATCATATTTTCCAAACTTATACCGATAATACTGGAAAGAAGCAAAATCGGAAGGAAGTATGGAAAGAATTAGTGATGACACATTGGCCCTTAGAAACTGCAATTATTATAATAGAACACATGTTATATTTGTTATGATTAAAGGGACGTTACCACAAATGACATCATTTCAGAATAACTTTTTTTGAATCACACACAAGTGAACATCCACAGTAACTTCCACTTCTTAAGCTCTTACTATATGCTAACTGCTTTACTTACTTGTGTCATTTAATCCCTAAAATGACCTGACAAAAAAATCATTTTATGGAAGAAGAAACTGGGCCTGAGCCATTAAGGGACTCGTTCAAAGTCACATTGCCAATAAAGGGCCTCCTCTGCTGAGGACCTGAGTGCGTCTCATTCTAGGTCTTGTGCTCATAAATGTGACCAGAAGAATTTTAAAACAGTGTCCTGAAAGCCTGCATCGTCCATGCTTCCCAACCAAGCCCAGGCAAGTGCAGAGCAGCCATAAGCAAATCAATAGGACAGCGAAGCATAAACAGTAGTTAACCCAGACTAGCCTGTTACTGGGGCTTATAAGGTGACCTGCCAGCCATGATTGCGGAAGCAAAGCTACCAATCATTTGAGTAACATGATTGTTAAATACCAAAGTAGGTAAATGCCACATCAGTTTTTTTAAAGGATAGAGTCATCACCACAGAGGAGTGTCCATCTTTTTTTTTTCCCCTAACTTCCGCCAAATGACCAGTATTAGGATTTTTATTCAGAACAAACAAACAAATAAATAAATAGCATATATTATCTTCTATTATTATCTTCTTCCAACTTTCTGGTCAAGGTGCCAGGTCACTGATTTCACCAGAAGTCAGGATCCCTCTTAACCTTTTTTTGAAGCTCATAGACAGCTATGCCCCATACACAGCAACACATGAAGCTGAGCTTTCAAGGATGGATTGTAATATTATGATCATACAAACCTTGCAAAACTGATTTGTAGGACTGTATCGTTTTCTTGAGCTGCATGATAAGTAGGCACAGTGCTAAGCAACCAGTGTAAAAAATTATATATAACTCATAGTGTTTTACACATTTACATCCAGAAATGGAAAATCTTGTCAGAGTTTCTTTAAAAACCTAAAGATGCCTGGATTAATAACCAGAAGGGAATTGTGAAGGCTACCATTTGTTGTCCTTCCTATATCCACTCCCACCCCACTCTACCCCTCCCCCGCAATGGCACAGCAGTCTGCTCAGGGGGTGGCTGAGAGCTCCTCCCCTCTGAGAGAGTAGGCTACCACCTGGGGGTGGGGGGGTGGGTAGGGAATGAATCACGGTTGGTCTAAGTCGGCTTTAGTAATCTCATTTTTCTCTGTCTGGGTCTGGGAGTGACCATGTGACAGATTTTGGTCAATGAGATTTAAATGGAAATTTTTGAATGGGGTACCAAGGAAATCTTTTGTCTTTCTGATTAACACCAACGACCTTGACCTTGACTGACATAGGTAGTAGCCATTCACCTTCCCTGCCGTTTGTCTGTCTGTGATCAGGTATGACCCCTGGAACACAGCAGACATGTGTGACAATGAGAGGACAAGCATGAGCACAAAAATCCATTTTGTGAGGGAGTTAGTGCAGAAATAGAAAAAGACCCTTGGTCTCTGGCAGCATCATTAAGCAGCGTTATCTATCATCCCAGGGCTGCTTTGGACTTGTTGTTACACAAGAGAAATCTTATTTACTTAAGTTACCATTTGTTGGGTTTTCTGTTAACTGCAGCCTGTGTATTAGGTTAAGTCATGAAATTCCATTCTTGAGGTTTAAAAATTGTTGAAGATCAAAGTTTCATTTGCCTCAATCGATACGACAAATTGATGTAGATAGAATTCAAGATCATTTCACTTCTTCAGTAATCAAAACCTCTCCCTTCCTTCTCTCCTGCCACCTGAAAGTATAGCTTTTTGTCATGGTCTCTGGCATTTAACCCGTGGTGTGCTGGTAAACTCGTCTGCTGGGGTGGGCGGAGGGAAAAAAGCCCGGATGTGTGGGATTTACTGATTTCCGTGGTGTCAACGCTCCCACCACAGCCCTATCAACTTGAGGTCGAGATCCAGGAAAGAGATGCGCACACTCCACTCCCGGTAGCTGGGACCACAGCCAGGGCCAGCACAGCCGCCTCCACGCTGGCCGCCGCTCTTCGCTCTAGTGTGCGAAGGGCTACGATATCGTTAGGAAGGGACTGATTATTCCTCATTGTCATTTTTCTTTGTAGGGTGAGAAAAAAGTATGAGGAAAAGGATATAATTAAGACTTGGGGAAATTGGACAGTGGAAATAAAAGTCTTTATCCTTTGATTCATTTAGATCTTATGAGAAAGAATAAAGAAAATATGTAGCCAAAGAAGACAGTAGCCATCAGGGAAATATAAAATAATAATTAACTAATTTTTTTCGTTTTTTTACCAAGCGCCATTTCTATTGTCTAAGTCTATTAGCTGTCTCTGAAAGAATGGGTAAGAAAGTGAAGCAACATATGTCTCATTTTTGTTCTTCCCTTTTTTTTAACAACAGTATTTTTGCAGCAGTGAAAGAAGATGAGGCATTTGGCTTCCATTTGGGCCAGTGACCTTTATAAAACTACAATAAAACTCATCTCCTCTAGCTGTGAAATGCCAAATAACCATCCAGTTTTCAAACATTGACTTTTCCATGGGTTTCCGGTAACCCCTCCAAGCAGTGATTAAAATTCTTCCCAGTTTAAGCCCCATCACAGCTGAACATGTTCAAACCAACCACCAGTATCTAATGGAAAGTTCTGCACTCCTTGTTACTCACGTCTCGGTCCTAGATGGAGAGACTATCTCCAGAACTGCATGCAGAATGATTGTACCACCTGGGCTTTTCCTTAGACTCAAGAAGCCCACCTTTGAAATGTGGGAGAAACAGTGGCTTGATTCCTGTGTGGGCATTTGAACCTGAAAAACAATGCAGCAAAGGTCTCCGCTCAGTTAACTCCGGCTGCTTTTCAGATGTTGCAGGTGGAATATTCTATGTGGACAGAAACCAAAATGCCTTCCAGTCCTGAAAGTGTTTTGTTTTTTTTTTATATAATATGTTTCCTTTCATGTTAAAGCTAAGCACATATGTGCTGTAAAACAAATTATTTGTTTTCTGTAGAAAAACATCTGATACCAATTGATAGGATCAAACATACTTATAAAAGAAGAAAAATAATAAATTAGAGGAGAGCAGAATTAACATAGTTTGTGGCTGAGAAGTTTGTAGAAAAGGGATCTGACCAAGGCTTTGAAGGATGGGGAGAGATTTAAAGACTGGAGAAGAAAAGGGTTGCAAAGAGAGAAGGGGAGGTCACAGAGAGCCCATGTTTTCTCCCCCTGGCTTTCTTTATCTCACAAGCATCAACCATTTCAAGAAAGGTACATGAAAACAACTTCTAAAACCCATCTATCTTTCCTGTTGTTTATCACCATGACTTAAGATTCTAATGTCTGAAACCATTTGTTGTGCTCATGACCTTGAGAATGAGAAGTGGCATTGGGTGTGGTGCCTATTCCAGGAAGGCCGTGGGTCCATGGGTCCATCAGGTGTCTTTCTCCAAATTGCCTTGCGTATATTAAGTATCTCTTTTTCTTCTATTTAAATAGTGCTTACAATCAGGAAAAACCTTTGATTTTCTGTCCTTTGACGTATCACTCAAAGGATAATCATGTACATTCTGTTTCAAAAGGAGTCTAGGGGCACCTGGGTGGCTCAGTTGTTAAGTGTCTGCCTTCGGCTCAGGTCGTGATTCTGGGGTCCTGGGATCAAGCCCCGCATCAGGCTCCCTGCTCAGCAGAAGGCCTGCTTCTCTCTCTGCCTGCTGCTCCCCCTACTTGTGTGTGTGCTCTCTCTCTCTCTTTCTCACTATCAAACAAATAAATAAAATATTTTTAAAAAAGGAGTCTAACTAAATTAACTAAGTTAACTAAGTCTATTAAAATTTGTAACTCTTACAGGATGGTAATATCAAGCCTGCAAATCTTAGATGGAGATGGAGATTCTGAAGTCAAACTCCATTCAGACCAGTGTTTTGTTGTGTCCCGTTGAGGTTCAAGTGGGGATACATCCATTCCTAACACTCTTGATCAGAGGGTCTCCAGTCCTGGTGAGGAGTGAAAAACGTAAGGAGCAAAGGGCTCTTCATGTATCGTTCTGTGAAATCCCCACAATAGTCCAGTGTGTAAAGTGACTGCCCTCACTCGCAGAGGAGCCAGCTGAGGCTCAGGGAAGTTAAGCCACTTGTCGAAGTCTTGCCACAGTGGCAGACAATTATGAAAGATTTTCCCTCCCTCCTTGCCTCCCCAAGGCATTCATCCCTTCCTTGAATACCTACTAACTTAATGCTAGTTTATTCCATTGTCAGTTCCTGCCTAGATTTGCCGTAATACCTCCTAACTGATCTCACCGTCTCCGATCTTGTCCCCACTCCCTCGTGCTTCTTTACCCAGCTGGCAGTGTGTTTCCCAAACTGTCGGTGGGATCAAGCTCCTCCCTGTGGCTTACATAAGAAATCAGAAACTTCATCTCTCAGCAACCCTGGCTCCATGTGTTGTGAACCTTGTCTTCCTTTATCACCACTCCCCTGCACATCTGATACCCCAATTCTAGGAAACCAGCTGAATTTTCCCAAGGACATCATGCTTTTACAGAGCAGCTCTTTGCCTTTGAGCATACTTTGCTTTCTGCCTGGGATATGATACTCTCTTTTTTCCATGTGACTAATTTCTACTAGCCCTTCCAATCTCTGGTCAGGAGCATCTCTCTAGCACAGTATCTTGGGCATGGCTCACATTGCATCTGTCTTCAAGGAGCCCCAAGTGTCCTCAGGAGGTGGACAACTAAACCACAGTAACAGCCAATTCCTGTTTTTAAGTCACAGATCTTAATCCCACAATGTATATTCTTACGGTATTCGCAAAGGAAAACACCCTCCTTTGGATTGTTGTGCTTTAAATATGAACGACACTTGACTGGTCAAGGAGTCTTCATTATGACCCATGTTCCTAGGACCCATGTTCTCCTGATTTGTCAGGTCTACTGGGAAGAGCACTCTAAAGTATTTTTACAACAGAATAAATTTTATGTCTTTATTTCCCTTGGCAATTGTGGCTTTTGGTTTATTTATTTCTTGGTGTTCTTTCCTGAGTTTCCTAAAAAGGCTGAAGATACAAAAAACTAACAAACAAAAAAAAACCCACAAAACAACAACAACAACAAAAAGATTTAAAGGGGAAATCTCAAAAGACATTTTCTTTTTTGAAATGAACTAAGCCACTACCTATTGCTTTACTTTATAAGTTTGATCAATCTTTGACCCTAGACATGAAGTAGGAATATGAGGCTGGCTAACTACAGAAGAGGCAAGTCCATTTCATGGGTTGACAGTGCTGAAATAAGATTAATCCATAAATAAATGAGTAAGAGATCAACCTGGAAACTGTGTGTGAGGTCATTCTATGCTTTTAAACTAGACTCCAGCAGATTGTGAACATTTCCCACCCCACAAATGTCTCTTATACTCTCCTCCTTCAATAGCCATTCTGGTATTTGATCTTTGGCACAGGTGACTAAGGAATGCACATAAAGTTGAAAAGCCAGGAGAGAGTTTTATACTAATACCATAGCCTCATTTGGGGGGTACCTGGATATAGAGCATCCAAAATGTTTTTACATAAAGTACATCAAGAGAGTGCTGAGTAAAAGGCATTCTCATTGACAAAGATGTGGGAATTCTTTGGAAGCTCAGAAGTGAATAAAAGTAGAGGGTAACAGACTGGCAAACCATAGGTCTTCCTCTACTCTAGCATGCCAGAAATATGAATATCTATGAAGTAATGTAGAAGCTGCAGGTTTCAGAAAATAATTAAGTCTTATAACCTTTTATAAGACTCACAACATTTGAACACATTTGGGCTGGATATTAGCTATTCTTGCTTGACCCTTAGTTCCAACTTCTTTATCTTCTTCTGTATCTTAAGGCCAGTGAGCCCCAAAACCACATTTTTCAAAACCACTTGGAGCTAAGGTTTTGTTTTGTTTTTGTTTTTGTTTTAAGATTTTATTTATTTGGGGCACCTGGGTGGCTCAGTGGGTCAAAGCCTCTGCCTTCAGCTCAGGTCATGATCCCAGGATCCTGGGACCAAGCGCCGCATTGGGCTCTCTGCTCATCGGGGAGCCTGCTTCCCCCTCTCTCTCTGCCTGCCTCTCTGACTACTTGTGATCTCTGTCTGTCAAATAAATAAATAAAATCTTCAAAAAAAAAAAGAATTATTTAAAAAAATTTTATTTACTTACTTATATGAGAGAGAGAGAGAGGAGATGCAGAGGGAAAAGGAGAAGCAGACTCCCCACTATGCAGGGAGTTGGATGCAGGGCTCAGTTGCAGGACCCCGGAATCATGATCCGAGCTGAAGGCAGATGCTTAACTGACTGAGCCACCCTAGTGTCCTTGGAGCCAAAGTTTTAAATGGGATTTGAGTCGATATAATGATATATACTCATGTAAACATAGAGAGTAGAATTACAGGGCATCTCATCCTTGTGGTGTGTGAGTTGGCACGCAGGATCCACAAACATTAGTGAGGTGATAGCTGCATTCTGTGCTCTCCTGGTGAGGGCTCAGCTCCCTGGGTGCGAGCAGCTGTGAAGGCAGCTGTGACCATGAGACATTAGCAGCCCAGGAGGCTAGACCATGAAGGCAATGGTCCAATGGGAGCCCCATGACTTTCCAATGGATTTGTAAGTGCCTAATTGTCTACATTATGTTCCTTCCTAATTGAAAAAGCTCAATTGGTTTCTTGTCATGCACTGAACTTGTAACATCTAAACGTACAACATCGGAACAGCAAGAAGCAGCAGCCTGGTTTATTAAACACAAACAACGCAACATCTATGACTAACTCTGTCCTATGCCACAACACTTTGTCAGCATATAGATTCCAAAACTGGGGGAACGGTTGCTCAAGGTCTGTCAGCGAATGCTGTACTTCTGTAGGCATCCTCGGGCTTCCAAGAATGGGACACAGACACAGAGGAATTGGTAGGTGTAACAGGAATCAACCTGTGGAAGGAGGGACCCCTAAATTCATGGAGGATCACTAATGACACAGTGCTTTGTACAATCACTCTCATCACCTCCTCTGTTGGGATCTCCTTTTCCAGCCCTTTGAATGCGGAAGTATCCCAAGGCCCTCCCCTTGAACTTCTCTCTGGGCTATGCTCATTTCTTAAATGATCTCACTTGGTCATTTGGTTTTAAATGACATCCTTATGATAATGGCTTTAAGTCCTCGGGTCAGGCTCTCTCCAGATCAGCATGTGGTTAGTTTGTTCATGGAGGGGTTGGGGAGAGGACTGTGGGGCAGGGTGGCTAAATGACTAGTACTCAGGGTCTTTGAACATCCATATGATTGAAGAACAAAGTCTTCCAGAAAATCAGCCATGAAAGGCCTTGCTGAGATGGTGAGGTACAGTCTGTTCACATTACACTGAGGCTCTTAGGATGTTTAATAGCAGAAAAAAGCACAAAACTGTGTTACAAAATAGTGATGTATTTTGTATGTTTATTTAATAATTTAATGCCTTTAATCTCAATAATTGAATGCCTTTATATACAAATACAGTGACTCTACTGACAGCCTCATTTGGCATGGTCTCTTGCTCCTTCCCACCAGTGGTCCTATAGCCATGTGACCACCAACACCAGGCAAGTCTTTGGGGAGCTGAGGGGCTCAGAAGCTGTCCTTCTTTTGAGCAAAGGGAAATGGAGCTGGGTTCACTACAGCTGGACTTTCTGCACTCATCCACTCACTCCCAATGTTATTATTGTCAGATATTCCCATCTTTGACAAGGACCATCCCATTTGACAAGGACCAAACTGTAATCGGGTTCTTCCGAGCACTTGTCATGACTGGCCTCATCCTTGGTCTTGTACGTCAGTTTGACAATAGGCCTTCCCCTACCACAGGATCCCAGAAATACAAATATTTATGAAGAGAATCCCCCAGTTCATGATGTCTAATCATGTTCCTCTTCCCCTACCTTTGATATCTAAACAAGTCTCATTGATTTTCCACCCATGGATCTCCTCTCCCTGCCCCCGGCTATAAATCCCCAGCAGCCCTTGCTGTCTCTGCAGTTGAGCTCAGTTCTCCACTAAAGACTGAGAAAAGCATACCAACCTGAGAAATGGGGCTGGTAGACTAGAATGAAGTCATCATGGTGGATGTCAGTGGAAAGTCCTGCCCGGTCCACCACCACGTACTTGAGGATGGACACTGGACTCTGAATTGGTAAGAGGATGAGGATAAACCCCGAGCAACACAGGAGTCAATATTTTGTCTTCTGCTTACTGTCTCTTTCATAATATTGTTTACTGGGCACAAAATACCCGTGAGAGTATTTTGGGAGTCTTGTGATCCTGCTGCATGGCAGTCTGGTGATCCTGAATCACAGCATCCTACCTACCTGCCAATTTTCTATGCTTAAGATTTTCTTCCTAGCTGACACCCCGAATCAAAGCTTATCAAAACTGTGTCTCCTCCTTCAGAGAACTATTTCCATTTAAATGTGCCAATAGAAAACAATGGTAGGGGAGGGAAATTTTTCCTGTTTTCCCTTCTAGATTCTTTGGCTGGTCTAATAGTTAAATTGACATGAGACAGATTTGCAGGAGAAAAACAAATTTCACATGTATGAGAGTACCATAAAAAATACAAGGTTTAAAGAAGTGACAAAAGCAGGAAGCATATCTATCTTTTAGGCAAGGAAACAATAAATTTGTAAAGAATTGACAAGACAAAGGGGTTTGGGCTCTGGGTAGTAAATTAGTGAAGGAGTAACTTTGTTTATATGGCTTTCTCTGCCCTAAACTCCCTGTTTCTGGCGATAAGGATGCCTTCTACCCTCCAGGGGCAGGGATTATAACTTTCACAAGGGAGACTGATTTCCTGCTTTCAGAGAGACAAAGGAGGGTCAGCTGTTTGTGATTGTGTTTGTGTTTGTCATGTAACTTTATTTAAAATAATCAATATGGAATATGGAATATGCACCAATATGCATGGTGACAGATGGTAACTAGACTTATTGCAGTGATCATTTCACAATATACAGAGATATCTGATCATTATGTCCTAATGCCTGAAACTAATACCATGCATACATCCATTATACCTCAACAAAAACAAAATAAAATATGCCAAAGTAGCATATTCTGCCATCCTTCAAAATCCTAAAATATAGGCATTCTAAAGAGTGAAACACTCCAAATGTATAGATTGTTCCTCTCCGTGTTTGTACATTTAAAAGGAAACATTGCCCTGACACCACGAAGACTTCTTAATCGTGGAGGGCTGTTAGAAACTGGAATTATCTACTCTCATACTCAGCCAGGACACCAAGAACCAATACATCCCACTTTCTATCTACATGAGCATGACTTCGCTCCTCCTCTGTCTTCATCTGCATGACTTTATTTTTCTAGGAGTGTTCTGCTGAAATGGCTTAATTGTTTATTACAGGAACTTCCCAAAAAACCATCATCTCTTCAACAAAAAACATCAACAGATTCTTTGAACCCCTTGCCTTGATATCTCCACCAATCCTGGATTTTGTATCCATGATCTGTACCGAGTTCTGAGCCCCATTTTGAAAGACTCACCTTAAATCTCACTTCTAAGTCTAGATAAATTCTGTCCTCGCCTTCCCCCACTCTGAGACAACATCAAAGTTTGGCAAGGTGATGTTCACGCTAACTGGGGAAAGTGAAAAACTCAAATTTGTCTTATCACCAGTTTGTGCTGGTGATCTTTGGGGTGCCAGCTTTGGACAGCTCAGGAATTTTGCATTGAGAGAAGTCTTAGCAACACCATGAAATCATCAACACCACTTAAATGTGAGGATGGCCCTAGGCTGATTTCTTTCAAAACAGATATTATAGAAAAGCAGAGAGGTCGGTGCCACAAAATTATTTTAGTTTTCAGGATAGACTAAAACCTCCACAGGAGGCCAACATTTTGCCATTTCTCAAAAATCGGAGAACTCACATGGGTCATTACCATGTCCATATTATTTGAATGAACCAATTAAGAAGTCCAGATAGGTCTTATAAAGTGCACTAGAGAAACATGCTAATTCTAAATATAAAAATGTTAGCTCTTTACATTGTAATTGTTAAATGGGGAATACTTTTTATGTGGAGCTAATTATGGAAATGCAGATATAACATATTTCATTTTGGAAGAATAAAAAGGATAGGTATAAACTACCACAAGTTTTCAATATCTGTCTTTAAAGCTTCTGAGAACTAACATGTAAACAAAAGGAGGATTTTTTTCTTTCTCTTAACAGGGTTTCATGGTCATGGTTAGTATTTAATATTCAAGAAACCACTAGAGGGCCCTAAAGCCCACCTCAAATCCAGAAGACCTACCATTCAAAGGGAGTGATAGACACACACCATTACGTATAAGCTGGAAAGAAGAAGAAGAAAAAAAAATCTAGTCGTTTGCTTTTGAGTAAAAACTGGGAAAAGATAATAATTCACACAAAGGCATAAAATCTATGCTGTGTTAATTGATCAAGAGAATCAAGTTTTATTTCTTGAGTCCAGTAGCATTTTTTTTTCTTTCTGGTAACCTAGGGGTCCCTCCCATAATAACCAACTTGTCTACCATGTTAAGTCAATTTCACAGGTACTAATAGATGAGGGGCTTGTTTTCCAGTGTAGACCTGATTATCAGAACTTCTCATCAGGACCTTTCTAGTAAAGAAATTCAATGTATAAGAAATAGTGAATTTAAGGGAGTCTGCAACTCATTTGATCAAGACAAGAGACGAGAAACAACACCACACATATACACTCCACTCTGGTGCTTCCGCCCCTCATTACTATTCCTGCTGGCCTATCCACCGCCCAGCAGGGACAGTGCCTGTGGCTCTTGGTCACCATACCTTCCAATAACCTACTTTAATCCATCAGTCATTCAAATGTCCCCGGCATGACTGTGCCCGGCATACGATAGGTGCTTAATATATATTCACCGAAGAAGTTCTACACGTCCCTTAGAATGAAGAAGTAACATTTAGTGCTATAAATTGGTTGGCTTATTCAAAACAGAAATACAAAATAAGCAAATCTTCTGATTTCCACTGTGTGTTGACACCAAAGTAGAGATGAAGAGTAAGCATGAGTACAGCGTGCAAAACAGCGATTCCTCAGTGCCAGGAAGTGGGAGCCAGAGATGGCCTTGAGGCTGGCCCTGAGCCTCCCAGGAATGAGAAGAAATCTCGAAGAAGATATTAGATTTTCCACAGGGCATGAAATGGGCATTCAAGCTAATCTGATTAAACTCTTCAAGAATCAGAAGACCCCAGCAGATCCAAGGTTGTTACATAAGCATTTTAAAATAGAAACCACGCTGAGAAGTGGGCAGCTAAAATGCAAGCGGCAGAAAGGCTCTGGGTAAATTGGCTCCGGAGCTTCTCAATGCTGAAGGAAATGAGATCAGCCTCAGGCAAAAGAGAAGGCAGCAGGGGAAAGAGAAACAACCCCTGAGAAACAACCTTTGGCGAGCACATCTGCACGGTGGGAAGACGGCAGCTGAACATCCCTGAAAGAAGCCGATAAGGTCAACAGTGGGCATTTCTTAATCAGTCACGGCTGCAGATTCTTTAAAACGCAAATGCCTAGATTTTTACTGGCAAAATAAAGGTTTCAGGAGTGAGCAGCCACATTAATAAGGGGAGAAAAATCATGTTGCCCTTTGCTCGGTTTTGTTGTTCCTATCACTCCTTTTCCTATTAAGGTTAATTCTATGTCTAAGAAGAGCATATGGTTTCATTACCTGTAAAAATATCTGAATTTTTACATTTATTAGCATCTGTTTTTGTCATAATTTTATATTTAATTTTATATTTTATAAATTTATATTTAATTCTATGTTAATTTTCTATTTTGTTATAATTTTATACTTACTGGCATTTGTTTTTGTCATAATACATCCAGAAATAAAGGAAATTGCCAAAGTTTCTGTGTTGTGTTGTGTTTTTTGTTTTGATGGCTCGTGAGCCCTCATTTGTCTCAAGGTACCCCTGGTTTCTTTAGGAAATCCTTCCACAGCACCAGTTCCTGATTAGCAAGCTCACTAGTTATAATACATCAAAAGAAATTAATTCACTCATCAAACATCTACTGAGTGCCTACCATATGCTGCAGATAGAGAAAGAAATAAGCCCAGAGCACTACCCTCAAGGAACTCAGGTCTAGTAGAAGTGAAAGAAAACCAGATAAGATACTGTAAGTATTGCACTGGAGGTTCACAATGGAGTTCTAAAACTTTGGGGTGCAATTAATTTATTAGTTAAGAGTACCTTCAATGGTAAGAAAACCCACACAACACTCACCTGAAAAAAAAAAGTTTATTTGTCTTGGATAATGGGGTCAGAGGTAGGAAGTCCAGAGCTGGAACAGGAGCTCATGAAGCTGTCAGAAACCCAGGCTCATCTGTGTTTCCCTCTGCCATCCTTAATTTTCAAAGTAAAGAGGAAGGGGAAGAACAATAGGCAAAATGAGGCCTGCTAGTCCCTTCTGTCTTTTTTTCAGGAAAGTGTTGAGGAGGAAAATTTTTATTTTACCCTTCAAGGCTAATCTAGCTGGTCTAAGAATCAGATTGGCAGACAGGTTAATTGGAGAAAAATCGAAGTTTTAATTATATATGCTTGGAGGCTCAGTAATGAAATTGAGACTCCAAGAAACAATTAAGGCAAGCATTTTCTAATATCTTTTAGGCAAAGAGACAATATATCTGTAAGGAATTGACAGGATAGAGACAACTCATGTTTGGGAGCTTTAGTTAATATGGATTTCTAAACAGAATTTAGACTGTGGTAGTTAATTAGTAGAAGTACGAGGTGTGTTTATACAGCCTTCTTGGCTCTGAATTTCCTCTTTCAGGTGGTAAGGATGTCCGTTTATCTCTTGGTACAGGGAGGGTACCTTTCAAATGGGAGATTTGTTCCGTGCTTTCTGGTGACAGAGGTGGGAGGTGGGATTGGGATGTTCTTGCATTGGCTGTTTCTTAAGTAACTTTTAATTCAAAATAATCAATATGTTGATGTGGCACCTTTTGCAGTGGCCTGTCCCTGGTCCCTACAAAAGAAAAAAACAAAACAAAACAAAACCCAAAACTTTTCCAGAGGCCCCAGTACTTATGTTCTCTTCTCACCCATCATAGCTACACCACAGGTCTACCCCTTGCTGGGAGGGGGCTGATGAGAAGGGTACTTGGGATAAAAATTTGCCTAGCCAATCCATAGTACAGAACACATTAATGTATTTCAAAATTCTCCATTTTTCTTTCTCACCCACTCCAGCAAGCACTCTTCTCTAGTTAATTGGGACACTGGTAAGGAAAGATGGCAAATGATCCCCAAATATGCTTATGGTTATTGCTCTTCCAAAATATTTCCCTGGAATAAGATGATGAAAAAGGAAGGTCATCTTTTTGGGAAGACATTTGGTCTTTCAGGGTTGAACTGGAAATTTAAAGAAGAGTCACTGTGTCTCCCTAAATAGGTTTACCCTTCCCTTCTCTGGAGCTCAGTATCTGTTTTAGACTACAGGGCACTCAGTGGCCCCCAACTCCATTTTAAGTTGAGGTGACCAGAACTTCACCCTTTTGCTGGTATCCCCACCATCTCTTTACAAGAGAACTGAATGTTCCCCCCCAAGGGGATCTTCTTTCCCGGCTTCCTGGGAATGCCAGGCACTCCAAATATCCCCTAACCTACTGTCAAATAAGGAAATGGCATTCATTAAGCACTCATTATGTGCCAGGCACTGTATTAAGTTCCTTTAATTCTTCAACCACCGTATTATGAGAAATATCAAGGTACACAAAAATTAAGTCTCTAGTCCAAGGTCAAAAGGATAGTCAGTGGTAGAGTGGGTATTCAAACGAAGGCAGCCTTCTCAGTGGGCACTGGAGAGGGGCACCTCTCCTCATCTATACTCCTTTCTTAATCTACATTACACTTTAGGGAAAATTATGTTCTTAGGAACTCTTCAGATACAAACAGTAGGACCTTGTAACCAGCTCTAAGTCACCTTTGAAAGATACATGGTTAACAGTAATAATTCAAGAATGTAAGAAAGTTTAAGATTTTAATTGTTCATTTGTTTATTCAATAAATATTTATTGAACCTCTGATATATGCTAGGTACTACTTCTGGGCTGAGGATTCAACTACGAGCAAGATAGCATGGTCTCTTTCCTAAGAGTTTACAGTCTCTAGGAAAGACAAGCAAATAAATGAAATTTGATGAGTGATAAAAAAAATTCAAGGTGCTATAAAAGTACATTATGGGTATGGTTCTTATTTTGGGGTTAGAGGAGGGGAGCTATCACTTCCAGGAGGAAGTGATATTTAAACCCTTTGAAAGGTTGAAGTTAGCCAGACAAAGAACTTGATGGGAAAGAGTGTTCCAGGTAGAGGGTGTGTGTGTGTGTGTGTGTGTGTGTGTGTGTGTGTGTTGGTGTACATCTACAGTCACAGAACACCTGACTTATTGGAGAATTGGAATGAATCACAAAACCCCGAGGGCAAAAGTCCAAGGAGAAGAGAGGAGTGGGCAGAAGTTGAATCATGAAGAGATCTATAACCTTCCAAACTAACTTAAGGTCAAGTGTTCTACTCATGCATTCAGTTTTTTATAATTAGAATCACAATGTTACCAGTAAAGAAACCATAAGACAGCTCATGTCATTTTTGTTCCAAATGAGCTTGTTAACTTCATGATACTTTGATCCCTTAAAAATGAGATCTTTTTCTCAGTAAGTTTAAGATGTTTGGAAATGAATTGCTTAACATTTGAAAACATTTCTTATGCTTTATGATAAAGGAAATAGGTATCTATGTGTTTGTGTTATCACATTTTGATTTTGGTTCTTATTTCATGATTTGTTTTTTTAAAGATTTTATTTATTTATTTATTTATTTGACAGACAGAGATCACAAGTAGGCAGAGAGGCAGGCAGGGGCAGGGGTGGTAAGCAGGCTCCCTGCTGAGCAGAGAGCCCGATGTGGGGCTCGATCCCAGGACCCTGAGATTATGACCTGAGCCGAAGGCAGAGGCTTAAACCACTGAGCCACTCAGGCGCCCCTTGTTTCATGATTCTTGATGAAAGACATACGCTTCAGCTCTTCCTATGTATTCAGAGACCACTTTCAAGGATGAATTTCACAAAACAGATTAGAGTTTTTCCCAGAGTATAGGATGTTCAGCATTAGTTTCTGGGAAATAACCAAGATCGGGCACATTCTCTTCAACTTTTCTCCTTGTCCCTTGCCTGTCCCCAAGGTGTCTTCTGCCAGCCAGTTGCAAGAGTTGTGTTGGGAGAGCAGTGAGCAAGTGATTCATGAATCTGTTAAATCTTAGATTTAGAATACAAGGAATCATAATACTACACAGGTGGGCTGAGGAGATGGGTAAGAAAGCAGAGCTGCCTTTGTGAGAAACCAAGAGAGAAGGAGATATGGGTTGTTTGGTATTGGCTCTTTAGAAAGTGGGTGAATATGGTGCTCAGTCTTGGGGAGTGTGATCCTGTGCAGCTAGAAGAAATGGCTCCAGCTCAGCTTAGGGCTCTCTGTTCACAGGCCAACTAAAGAGTATCACAATCCTAAAGGATTCATTCATTCAACAAATATGTCATGGGAATACAGCAGTGGATAAAACAGACCTGTGTTCATGAAGCTTATATTCTACAGATAGAATTCAGTAATATTTAAAAAAATAATAACAGTTAATGACTAAGTTGGGTTTATTCCAAAAATGCAATTTTGAATTTTGGCCTCTCATGGAAAAAAAAAAATCAATCAATGTGATTCACCAGATTAATTGAATGACAGAGAAAAATCACATATCATCTTAATAGTTGCAGAAAAAAATTTGGAAAATTCAATATCCATTCATAACTCTAAAAAGCAAACACTACAAGGACTACAAGGGACCTTTCTTAACCTAATAAAGAATACTTACAAAACAACCTTTGATGAGTGTCATACTTAGTGGTAGAATGTTGAAAGTTTCAGTTTTGAGATTCATAGCAAGACAAGTTATTTCATTACCACTTTTATTCAGCATAAACCATTGAAAAACCTGAAGGTCTTAGCCAGTGCATTATGAAAAGAAAAATTTAAAAATTGCAGAATTGTTGGAAATGAAGATGTAAAACATCATTATTCACAGATGATATGATTATGTAGGTGGAAACTTGAAAAGAACCTACAGCTAAAATAAAAGAATTAATAAGAGAGTTAAGTAAAGTTACTAGAAACAGTATTTTAAAATCTATTTAAATTTCTGTATAAAAGCCAGAAAACAATCAAAATGATACCATTTAAAATAACTTCAAAAAATAAAATTAACTTCAAAAATATTAAATATCAAAGAATACATCTAACAAAGGATAGATATGTAAGGCTTCAATGCAAAAAGCTATAAAACATTATTAATGAAAATAAATAAAATGATATCTAAATAATTTATGAGAAATGCCATATTCATGAATTAGAGGAATCAGAACTATAAAGAATAATTCTCCCCAGATGGATCAATACACTCAGTGCAAAATCCCTCTGATTGTTTTTTTTTAATGAAACTTGACAAGCTGATTTTAAATTTAGTTAGAAATCTAAGGATTGGAAGAATAAATATTGTGAAAATGTCTATGCTACCTAAAGCAATCTACACATTTAATGCAATTCCTATCAAAGTACCATCCATCTTTTTCAAAGAAATGGAACAAATAATTCTAAAATTTATATGGAACCAGAAAAGACCTCGAATAGCTAAAGGGATATTGAAAAAGAAAGCCAACGTTGGTGGCATCACAATCCCGGACTTCAAGCTCTATTACAAAGCTGTCATCATCAAGACAGCATGGTACTGGCACAAAAACAGACCCATAGATCAATGGAACAGAATAGAGAGCCCAGAAATAGACTCTCAACTCTATGGTCAACTAATCTTCGACAAAGCAGGAAAGAATGTCCAATGGAAAAAAGACAGCCTCTTCAATAAATGGTGCTGGGAAAATTGGACAGCCACATGCAGAAAAATGAAATTGGACCATTTCCTTACACCACACACAAAAATAGACTCAAAGTGGATGAAGGACCTCAATGTGTGAAAGGAATCCATCAAAATCCTTGAGGAGAACACAGGCAGCAACCTCTTTGACCTCAGCCACAGCAACATCTTCCTAGGAACAACGCCAAAGGCAAGGGAAGCAAGGGCAAAAATGAACTATTGGGATTTCATCAAGATCAAAAGCTTTTGCACAGCAAAGGAAACAGTTAACAAAATCAAAAGACAACTGACAGAATGGGAGAAGATATTTGCAAATGACATATCAGATAAAGGACTAGTGTCCAGAATCTATAAAGAACTTAGCAAACTCAACACCCAAAGAACAAATAATCCAATCAAGAAATGGGCAGAGGACATGAGCAGACATTTCTGCAAAGAAGACATCCAGATGGCCAACAGACACATGAAAAAGTGCTCCATATCACTCGGCATCAGGGAAATACAAATCAAAACCACAATGCAATATCACCTCACACCAGTCAGAATGGCTAAAATAAACAAGTCAGGAAATGACAGATGCTGGCGAGGATGCGGAGAAAGGGGAACCCTCCTACACTGTTGGTGGGAATGCAAGCTGGTGCAACCACTCTGGAAAACAGCATGGAGGTTCCTCAAAATGTTGAAAATAGAACTGCCCTATGACCCAGCAATTGCACTATTGGGCATTTACCCTAAAGATACAAACGTAGTGATCCAAAGGGGCACGTGTACTCGAATGTTTATAGCAGCAATGTCCACAATAGCCAAACTATGGAAAGAACCTAGATGTCCATCAACAGATGAATGGATCAAGAAGATGTGGTATATATACACAATGGAATACTATGCAGCCATCAAAAGAAATGAAATCTTGCCATTTGCGACAACATGGATGGAACTAGAGCGTATCATGCTTAGCGAAATAAGTCAAGCGGAGAAAGACAACTATCATATGATCTCCCTGATATGAGGAAGTGGTGATGCAACATGGGGGCTTAAGTGGGTATGAGAAGAATAAATGAAAGAAGATGGGATTGGGAGGGAGACAAACCATAAGTGACTCTTAATCTCACAAAACAAACTGAGGGTTGCTGGGGGGAGGGGGTTTGGGAGAAGGGGGTGGTATTATGGACATTGGGGAGGGTATGTGTTTTGGTGAGTGCTGTGAAGTGTGTAAACCTGGTGATTCACAGACCTGTACCCCTTGGGATAAAAATATATGTTTATAAAAAATAAAAAATTATATTAAATAAAAATAAAATAAAATAAAATAAAAATAGAAATCTAAGGACCAAGAATAGTCAAGACTATTTTTTTCTAAAAGAAGAGCAGAGCTGGATTTTTTTTTTTTAAGATTTTATTTATTTATTTGACAGACAGAGATCACAAGTAGGCAGAGAGGCAGGCAGAGAGAGGGGAGGAATCAGGCTCCCCACTGAGCAGAGAGCCTGATGTGGGTCCCTCCCAGGACCAGGACCTGGTCCTCCATCCCAGGACCCTGGGATCATGACCTGAGCCGAAGGCAGAGGCTTTAACCCACTGAGCCACCCAGGCACCGGAGAGCTGGAATTTTGATGCACAAGACTAGGAAGCTCTATCTGTTGACATTGGCACAAGAGACTGGTGCAGGAGAGGAAAATAGAACAATGAAATAGGAATAGAGTCAAAAAAGACAACCAAGTGTGGACACTTGACTTATGAGAAAGGTGGTAATATAGAACTGTGGGGGAAAGGAGGATCTCTATAATCAATAATATTGGGACAATTAAATAGTCATATAAAAAAGAAACTTAGCTCCTACCTAACAACATAAACACATATTAATTCCAAATTTGTTTTTAGTCATAAGTGTGAAAAAAAGCAAAAGAACTTCAAAAAGATATGACAGGAGAATATTTTCATGATGTCAGAGTAGGGAGTCTTTTAAAATAGGACACTCACACACAAAAAAATGACACAATAAACACAAATCATAAAGAAATCATAAAAGCACAAATCACATATTTGATTACATTGAAATTTGTAACTTCTCTTCACCAAAAGACACCATTAAGAATGAAAGGGGTGGGGCGTCTGGGTGGCTCAGTGGGTTAAGCCGCTACCTTCGGCTCAGGTCATGATCTCAGGGTCCTGGGATCAAGTCCCGCATCGGGCTCTCGGCTCGGTAGGGAGCCTGCTTCCTTCTCTCTCTCTGCCTGCCTCTCTGTCTACTTGTGATCTCTGTCTGTCAAATAAATAAATAAATCTTTAAAAAAAAAAAAAAGAATGAAAGGGGAAGCCCAGAGCAGAAGAAAATATTTATAACACAAACCACAACTAACAGGCTATCACAAGTATGTAAATAATGTCTACAAATTAATAAGAAAAATGGATAATCCAATACAAAAGTGAATAAGAACAAATCATGAAAGAAGCTATTCAAATGGCCAGTAGTAGACTTTTCTTTGATATTCAAATTCCTGAAAAACAAACAGAAAGTGAAAGATAAACAAGACACAGAAAAGTGGAGGCCCCATGGCTGATTGGCACTCAGGTGTGCAGAGGAAAGGTATGGGAGCCCTTGGGCTAAAAGACTTGGTGATAGTCAGTAAAGCAACACTATTTTTTTTTTTTAAGATTTTTATTTATTTGTTTGATGAACAGAGATCAGAATAGGCAGAGAGGCAGGCAGAGAGAGGTGGGGAAGCAGGCTCCCTGCTGAGCAGAGAGCCCGATGCAGGGACTGGATCCCAGGACCCTGGGATTATGACCTGAGCAGAAGGCAGAGGCTTAACCCACTAAACCGCCCAGGCACCCAGCAACACTATTTTCAATTGGGATTCTTGGGACCAGCCTCTGTCATTGGAAAGCTTACCAGTTTTCTGTGGGTCTTTGGATTTTCAGTAAGTCTTTCCCTATCTTCATACATCAACTCTGCCCTCAGTCATAGAGCCCAGTTTTTTTTTTTCTGTTGGCTGCTAAATGTGATCATCCAGAAGGAGGCTTACGGCTGTTTCTTTTTTCATTAGTAGTGTGTTTTGGAGCTGAGCGGAGATCTACAGTTGATTTGTTAGCTGGCAGAAATAGAGTGCGGAAAATGTAAATTGCAAATTGAATTTTTCCTTGAAGGGACAACTATTGGCTCACATTCTCAGATAATCGGTTATGATGTTGTCAAATAAAATCACTCGCAACTGGGGCTGTCGCTGATGACCTCACATGCTCTTAACTCCTTAAAAACACTTGT
Source organism: Mustela putorius furo (assembly GCF_011764305.1). Taxonomy (NCBI): domain Eukaryota; kingdom Metazoa; phylum Chordata; class Mammalia; order Carnivora; family Mustelidae; genus Mustela; species Mustela putorius. The sequence continues at coordinate 8,306,892 of NW_025422368.1, read as the reverse complement.
TCATGGCTTCAGTTACATCTCCAGTGAGAGAAACTTGCAATAAGACTTGACTTGATGATTAAATCTATTTTAAGAGTAATTTTAAGAGTAACCGTGTAAGAAGAAAGCAATTGGAGTTACCTACTTAATCACCACTCTGAAAATGAGCTCAATTCTTCATTCGAGGTGAAATTTTACTTTACAATGGAATTTATCCCACATGTCCCCAGAAGCACTATCTGGGGGTACAAAACTACTACACACCTGCAAATATATTCACTACAACTATAACTTTATATATAGGGCCTATGGATAAAGTAGAAGCATTATATTATACACAAATGCAACCAGTCAGTGTCTGGAAGATTTAAATAATGTAGTAAAAGTTTCTATACATTTATATATTTCAAAATATCTTCTGTAAAGTAGATCAGATTTTTTTTAATGTATAAAGATGAATTTTGAGTGTGGCTCAACCATACTCCATTCTAGAAAATCAATTTTTATGCATTACCAATTATTCACATTAATATGTCACAATCTCTATAACTTTAGACACTGATTTATTCATCTTATTTGACAGTAAAAAATAGAGCAACCTAAAATAAAATCAGCATTGCCTTGGTGAAATGTTCTAGTAATCTCTCAAGTTTGAAAATGAATGCCACAGGAAAAAAAAGAAAAAAGAAAAAGGAAAATGAATGCCACAGGAAAATGTCACAAACAATAAAAAGTTTATTAGGGTAATGGAAGAAAATTCAAAGTACTCTCCTAAAAGCTCAGAGCTATGCTATGCCCCAAAACTGTCTTTGAGTGAAAATTTTAAGGGCGATATTGAGTTACAGGTGTGTTTGAGTTAATGTAACTAGAGAAAATGTAGAAAAACATTTTGCCACTAATTCCAGGGAATATTGTATATAGTTGTAAGTGAAAACATTGTCGATACAATAGCACTTTTTTTTTCCACATTCGCTGACACCCACAAAGTTGATAGCAACATATATGTGATTCATAATAGTCCATTATCCAGAACTTGCCCTGCGAAGACCTGTAGGGTGTTCCCTGTTGGGGCTGGCTTCCTGGGCATGGGATATGGGCAGTCACATGACCCCAAGTTTAGAAGGACCTTGCACTTGGTTTAATAACCTGGTCATCTTCTTGAAATTATTAATAATTTTTAGACAAATCACCTGCAATTTCATTTAGTAGTGGGCCCACATATTATGTAACTGATCCTCTTCTTTGGTGTGAAAACTGAATTGTGATTCAGGCCACACTTGATGTTCCCCATTCCTTAAATAGTAAGGAAAACTGGTTTGGCTTTGGTAAAATGTATACACGAATCAGTATTTCTCCAATGGTCTTTTGACCATTTTCCCATCCTATTTCTCTCTTTACCCTTGTATCTTCTCTGCTTAACACTGCTATCTACATATATGTAGATCTATTATTATTGGACTCTCTAGTCTATTCCTTTGATCTATCCCTGTGCTACCACACGATGTTGTAGCTACTACAGCCTTATGATCGGTCAGTCTTGACATCTGGTTATAAAAGACCTTACCTTCTTTAGAAGTGTTGTTGTTATTCTTGGTCCTTCACAAGGACCAATTTAACACCAATTTGCTATACTGCGGAGATTTCAGAAGAATTAAAATCACTTGATTGATTTGATGATTTTAAGATAGATTAAAATCAGTCAAGGAGAGAAGCACACAGGGCAGAGTCCAGGAGACACCAAACATGGAGCTCCTGTTACCCTCCTCCCAGGGAACCATGGACCCATTTCTCTTCCAGGTTCAGTGTGTGACAATTATGCACAAAGTATTGTCAACCAGGAAGGCTTACTCACCTGAGCCCGGAGTCCAGAGTTTTTCCTGAGGGTTCATTACACAGGCATGACTGATTGCCCATGTGGCTGATTTCAGTCTCTAGTCACCGGTTCTTGCAGGCATGACCCAAAGTCTCGACCCGATATCACACTGTCCCTCTTCTGATGTAACCAGCCACTTCTCTAAATCTTATTACTATCCAGTTATCCAAAGCTCCAGGGCAATCAAAGGCACTCCTATCAGGTGTGACATAGCAAAAACTGAGAGATGACTTTCCAGAAGTGAAGGACGAAGGCCAGACCTCTTGGAGGCAAGTTTAAAATCTTTACTACATATGAAAAGAATAATATCATTTTTCCTCCTTTTTTCTCAAAGATTTATTTATTTAAGAGAGAGAGCATGAGCAGGAGGGGCAGAGGGAGAGAGAAAGAGAGACTCTCAGACTCCATGCTCAGCCTCAGCCTGGAGCCTGATGTGGGGTTTGATTTCATGACCCTGAGATCGTGACCTGAGCCAAAACCAGGAGTTGGATATGTAACCAATTGTGCCACCCAGGTGTCCCATAATTTTACCTTTCTACATTAAATCAGCTTTGTATTCCTAGAATGAATTCAACCTGATCATGAATTATTTGCTTTTTTTACAGATTACGGAATTTGGTTTTTACCAGATTCTGTTTAGAATTTTTACATCTGTGTTCACAAATGAGATTACACTATAAATTTTCTATTTATTATTGTTTTAGGGAAGGCCGAACTTTACTTCTACCCGCTTAGAGACTCTGGCTCGGCTGAGAATTAAACTGACATGAGACAGAAGGAAAAGGAAAAGCAGGAAAAGCACACAGAGGTTTACATATATCTGGGAGCTCCCATAGAAAAGTGAAGACCCAAAGAAGTGACTGGGCTTGAATGCTTAGATACCAGGTTGAACAAAGAGTAGCCATTGTAGAAAAGTAACTGAAATATGGGGGGAGACTAAAGAAAGATAAGAGTTATTTTAACAATGTCTGTGCAGATTTTTCTCTACCTTGACTCCTCACCTCTGATGATAGGAATGTTTCTTCCTTTTGGTACAGTGAGAGCACCTTTCACATGGGAATTATTATCTCTTGCTTTTAGGAAGAAAAAGAAGTCAGAGTGTCCTTGCATTTGCTGTTTTTCAAGTGTTTTTAGCTCAGAATAATCCTTGAGCCAAAGTAGCATATTTTGGGTGTCATATCCTGCCAGCCTTCACTTTCCTTGTCTAGTTTTGGTATCAAGAATATGTTAACATCAGGGGTGCCTGGGTGGCTTAGTGGGTTAAAGCCTCTGCCTTCTGCTCAGATCATGGTCTCAGGGTCCTGGGATCGAGTCCCACATCGGGCTCTCTGCTCAGCAGGGAGTCTGCTTCCCCTCTCTCTGCCTGCCTCTCTGCCTACTTGTGATCTCTGTCTCTGTCAATAAATAAATAAAATCTTCAAAAAAAAAAAAAAGAATATGTTAACATCATAAAATGAATGGGGGATGTCCCCTCTTTTTTTAGAATCAAAAAGTTTTTATGCAATTGGAATTATTATTTGAATTTGAATTAAATTTGGTAGAATTTGTCCTTTACTACTTGTTAGAATGTGTGAAGGTTTTTTTTTTAAACTAACGAGTAAGTGTTAAATTTCAATTAATGTTTTTTTCTTACATCTATAAAGATTAGCATATGGTTTTCCTCTTTATAATGTGAATGTTGCAAATTGTAATGATAGGCTTCTGATGTTGAACATTTAATATATTTTGGTTTTGTATATTGCTAGATTTTATTTGCAAATATTTTTATAAAATAATGTTTGTAAGTAGAATTGGCCTACAATTTTTTCTTAAATTACTCTTATATTTTTATCAAGATTATATTGTGTATAAAATAAATTAATTTCCCTCTTTTTCTATAAAAGTTTATATAAAATGAGATGGTTTGCTCTTAAAGTTGTAGTACAATTCACTTATAAAACCTTCTGACCTAGTGTCTTTGGGGGATAGAAAGGTTTGACCACTAATATATCACTAATGAGTGCTAGTATTTTTGCATTTAAAGAATGTCTTTCTTTAAAAAAAAAAAAAAATTGTTCTTAAGTCACATATTGGTTATTTATATTTTTCTTAAAATAACTATTCCATCCATGTTTTCAGAAATTATTGTCATGACTTGCTTATTTTATTCTCTATAATCTAAAAATCCCTGGGGTGCCTGGTTGGCTGAGTCAGTGGAATGTGCAGCTCTTGATCTTAAGAGTTGTGAGTTCGAGCCCTACATTGTGTGAAGAGATTACTTAAAAATAAAAACTCTTTTTAAAAAACTTCCTAAAAGAATTTACTCTTCTTCATGCCTAATATTATTAACTTATACTTTCTATCTTTTTTCTTTATTTTATTTTTTTTAATTTCTTTTCAGGGTAACAGTATTCATTGTTTTTGCACCACACCCAGTGCTCCATGAAATCTGTGCCCTCCTTAATACCCACCACTTGGTTCCCTCAACTTCCCACCCCCACCCCTTCAAACCCCTCAGATTGTTTTTCAGAGTCCATAGTCTTTCATGGTTCACCTCCCCTTCCAATTTCCCTCAACTCCCTTCTCCTCTATCTTTTTTCTTGATCAAAATTGCCAGAATTTTTAGTCTTCTCAAATAGCCACTTCTGTGTTGATCATCTCTATAGGATTTATTTCATTAATTTGTTAATTTATCAGTATTATTTCCTTTATTTTACTGTCTTTGGAATGATTTAGGGTTTTGTTCCTGCTGATTTTTAATCTGAGGCCATTAATTTTCTATCTTCTTATTTTAGTGTAGATATTTTTTAGTCTGTTCTTACGCTAATACTAACTTAACTATATTCCACAAATTTTGACATGTTTATCAGCAATGAGTGCAAATCCTCTGGTTCAGAAACATATTTATGTGTTTGTGTATCCACAAGGAGGACAATTGGACTAGACCCCAGGCAATGGATCAGGGAGGAAATGGGTCAGATCATTTGGCTGTTAGCCTGAGTCAGATAGGGAGGCATGAAAGAATTTTGAGCAGTGAAAACATATGATCTGACTCATTTTAATATGATCACTATTGATGTATTAACCACAAATATGAATTTTACCATAAAAATCAGTAAAGATAAGGAAAAAATTAGCTTTGCCATTTTGTCTAACTTCACAACAGAATCTTCAAAGTCATCTGCTCCATATATGTAATAAGCATCTATTGATAGCATGACCATGTAGCTTTTTGTCCAAATGGGACACTTCTGAAAATAGAGGACACTATTAATAATTATGCAAGAAAAACAGGAGTACACAAGGACTGTGCTAGGGTGACCAGCTATCCCAGTTTGCCTATATATTGATCGCTTACTGTGACTTAACCACGTGCCAGTGCCTCTGCTAGGACACAGCGTCTCATCTGAGACTAGGAAAGGGTCCTTGGGAAAGACAAATAACTTCAATACCATGTGACCAGAGCTGGGGAGGATATCAGAGAGCAAGCCAAGCAGTCCTTTTGTCTTCACAGGCTCTTCATGAAGAATAATGTTTTTAAATTAAAGCAATACTAGCAGCAGCCTATTTCCAGATCTGTAACATCTTGCATCCAATCTTTTTTACTTTTCTTAATGGATCTCATTTGATTAGGACACCACTTAACAACAAACAAGCCTTTTCGGTATTACATTGTCATTACAGTGTTGTTTCAGTTTCCTAAGACTGCTGTAGCAAACTACTACAAACTTGGTGGTTTCAAATAATAGATATTTATTCTTTCATAGTTCTGGAGGCTTGAAGTCTGAAATCAAGGTGTCATCAACGTTGGTATTGAGGGAAAAATTATTCCATGCTTCTCTACTAGCTTCTGGTGATTACTGACAATCCTTGGTGTTTTCTTTGCTTGTAGACCCGGATCTCCAATCTCTGCCTCTGTCTCCACATATCCTTTTCTCTGTCTTCCTGTGTCTTCTCCTCTCCTTATTAAAAAAAAAAAAAAAAAAAAAAAAAAAAAAAAAAAAAAACAGTTGTAGGGTTGAGGGCCCAGACTAAATCTGGAATGATTTCATCTTAAGACCCTTAACTAATTACATCTACACATTTCCAAAAAAGTCACATTTTGAGGTTCTGGGTGGACGTGAATTTTCAGGGGACACTATTCAATCCTCTACAATGGCCTCAAATACAAAAAAAATAAAAAACAACAACAAAAATGCCTGATATAATTCTGAAGCATAAAAGAAAAAAAAAGTTTTCCTAAATAAGACTTTTGAAAGTTTTAATTAATACTTCGTTCTGGGTCTGAGGAAATGAAGCCTATTTGAGGTGGAATTTCTTTTAAAAATCACTCTGCCTGAAAGAGTAGATGGGCCAGAGGCTAAAGGCCACAAAAAGAAAGACTATGAGCAGTCTTTGGGGAAGAACAATCACTTATCAGATCATCGATCAAGCCTGCAAGGTAGTTTAATGGGTAAATGAAAATAAGAGTGACAATGTCTCCATGAAGCATTTAAAAATGCTCATCCAATCTTTATTCAATATTGGGTTTCCGCTGAAACTACGAACTTTAACAACTTTGTTAGATGCATGATAGAAGATGGATTAGCCCCAATAAGCATTTCATTAAGTTGGCTCCAAATCCTTCCAGTGGCAAATGATTTAAAGTGATTTATTGGCATGATTTAGCCTTAATCAGTGCTTGAGAAGTAAGTGACTACAGCCTAGTATTTAACAATATATTTAAAGTTCTAACTATATAAACCTCCTAGATTATTGCCCTTCTAAATTATTGCCTCCTCAATTATTAATGTTTCTCAGGAAATATTTTTCTTGAAATCCAGAAGAGATCATTCTGGAAGAGAAAGTTGACTGAAAAGCAGCCTTAAAACAATGTGTGCAAAATAGAAAGCAACAGAATTGGGCAAGATTTTTTAAATTTCTAATTGTAAGTGCTTCCAACAAAAGAAGCACTGAAGGAGAAAACATATAGACATCCATTGGGGAGGCTATAGAATGGACTCTTGGGATCCCTTCCACCTCTAAGAGTCCATGACATCCCTGAGTTGTGGGGAAGCGAGCATGGGCGAGAATGCCAACATGCCCAAGTGAACTAAGGCAAGGGACTTAGCAACGCGGAGGGCACTGCTTCGAGGTCTCATTGATATCCATATCCCAGGCCAAGTGGCAGCCTCCCTAATAGTAAGCCAGAGTAATGTAACAGAAATATAAATCTTGGATCCGGGCTCCCCTATCCGTAGCTGTGTGTGTCTCTGTTCCTTCATATACCTCAATTAAAATTCAAATGAGATAAAATATGCAAAGTATCTGAATATTAGGAAAATGACAAATGGTAGCTGGTATTATTCATAACTAGGAAAGAGAAAAACTGTGGCATAAATGGCAGCAGTTCTAATCAGAAAACCATTTACATAGTATGCATAAACTTTTAGTACTTATGATAGTATCTCTTATCATAAAGGAAAATTGTACCAACATAAACAAGCTCCATAATGGGGGTTATTTGTACATTTGCGCATGGCAACACCTCACCCGTTCCAGACTGTCGTTGAAAACAGATGCTGCTCTTACTGTGACTAAGAAGTGGGGTTATCACTGGCCTGGGTTCCTCCATTTCACTTCCCAAACAAGCAAATATTTCATGCATTTATGGGTGGAAGAAAAATTTTCTCTTTCTTTGAAGGAATGAGATACTTAGGCAAAAAATGTTTACCCATAATTTAAAAAATGATCAGAATGCTCTCATTAGTATTGAGTTATTTATCTGGATTGGGTCAAAAAGCGGCTTTCTTGCTGCAAAGTTTTATGGAAATAATACTGAAACTGATGTCTGATTATCAAGTAATTCAGTTACTGTAGACACTTTTCCATAATATTCGGTGACTTGAAGAGGGCTAAGTTGTTATAGATTCATGCTGTTGGGAGGCAATTCTCCATGGATCTCAGGCCTGTAGTCTCAGTGATTCTCTGCACATCTTATAAACAGAGACACTGACTACCTTTGTTTATGAACTAACTTTTCAAGGATGTTTGTATAAAGAACAACCTTGACAGACAGAGTTAGGGTTTCTCACTGGAGAAAAGGACAGATATGTTTGCTGTCCAGTATAATAAATATAATGTCCCTGGTGGGAAGACAAGGTGTGTTGACTGCCCATCATAAAAGATTCAAGTCCAAGTTCCTTTCCTGTAACAGAACCTGCTGCATGTGAAGGCATCATCAGGCTTTTTCCTGTTGCTCTCTGGAGGCTAGGGCTTCAGGAACTGGGGCACAAATGCTAATATTCTGACTTGGACTGGTGTCATGAAAAATAAACCATTCTTTGTCCATGATGTGAGAGTCTGATGTCTTCCACCAACATCCATGAGACCACGGCAGGTAAACTAGTTAGTCTGCAAGTTGGTAAACTCAGACCCTTTGACTTTTTGACACATACCTGAAATATTTTATTTGATCACTAACAGAAGGAACTCAGGAAAGGCACATAGTCTAATGAAGTATGTGAGGACCTGTTAAGTTCACACGAAGGGAAATGTCTCAATTATTTTTAACTCTTTAATTCAGAAGGCCCTGGAAGGGGGCTGAGAAGAAAGAGAAATTTATTGTATAGCAGCGAAAACTTTGTTATAAAGAGCTCTGCGCTTGGAACTGGGAATCTGAGACCCTTGGATTCAAATTATAACTCCACTAGCAAAGCCTTGGACAAGTCACTGAGCCTCTCAGAGGTTGAGTGAAGTCATCCATAAGGTCCCCTTTCAAGTTCTAAAGTGTATGATCAACTACTCCGAAAGCTGCCATGATTCCCCTGAAAGAAACTTTGGCTGCACAATTTCAGCTTTGTGGAAAGCCAGGCCTCCATCAGTTGCAGTCATGGCACCCATGTTGTTTGAGTGTCTACATTGCACATCAGACTTTGCTACTTACACAATGATAATTACTTGGAACCCATTTGGTGTTTTGGAAGTAATCCATGCCTTCAACATGAATCCAAGTACAGAGTCAAGTGTAAGACTCCAAAGTAATCTAGCTGTAATTGTGAGATTTGGAAAAATGCCTTCATTTCTGAAGAGTAGTGGAGGTCAGTGGGTAAGAGCACACATCTTTAAGCCAAAGGATGAGGCTTCCTAACTTAGCTTTGCCACTTCCTAGCTGGACAGCTTTGAGTAAATTACCTAACCTCTTCGTGGGTCAGTTTCCTCATGGGTAGAATGGAGATAACTGTCATACCTACCTCCCAGAAAACAATAAGAACAGAGCTTGGTAAAAGGAACTGCCAAATCTGTTTCGGTCATTTTCATGAACTCATGTCACAGGAGATATTAAATGCCCTAAAATATTAAGAGAAACAAAGGCACAAATCAATAATTCTACTGTGATAGACTGTTGATCCACTGATTGCTTTCTCAAAACCTGATTTCGTGTAAGGCGAGGAAGAAATGAACATTTTCTGCAGCCCCATCTGTACCTGGGGAGGGGGAGAAAGAGGAGGGCAGGAAGATTGGGGAGACGCCGATGCTACCCAAATCTGACCTCTTCCTTTCCCACTTTCTCAGCCACCTTACAAAAGTGAAGACAAGGTTAAATCTGGAGAATCTTACAGAGTACCAAGAAAAAAACCTTTAAATGAACTTTGGATGGATTGAGAAATTCAGCAGGAGTCCTTCTTTCCCATCTAGTATGTATCCACCAAGAGGTTTTTCAGAGTAATGGAGTGGAGCAACCTCTTGTGGTTCTGTCGGCAATTATGCCCTCGGGTCACATGGGACATGGGACACCTCCCATAACTACTGCAGTGTGGCAAAAATACGAGGAGTAACTAGCAGGGCCATGTGCAAAACTTTCAAATGTTTCTCATTTGAGCCTCACAATAGCACTGCCAGAGCACGAGGTAGGAAGAACATATGATTTGAAGTCAAGTTCGCCTGTCGGGTAATTTACCAAAAATGTGCTAATTGCCTACTATGTGCCAGGCACTGTGCTGATTTCCCAGTGACCTCAGCTCTTTGGCTCTTAATTAAGCCTCAATCATAAGCAAACCCATTCTTATTCCTAATCCTTTTTTTTTTTTTGGAGCCAAATAGTTTTAGTGGTTTTCTTAAAGATTTTATTTATCTATTTATTTGAGATAAAGAGCAAGAACAAGTGAGAGAGAGATAGAGAGAGAGACAGCAGAGGGAGAGGGAGCAGGGAGTCTGACCCCAGCACCCTGGAATCGTGACCTGAGCCGAAGGCAGATGCTTAACCGACTCAGCCACCCAGATGCCCCGAGGGCCAAAGAGCTTTGGGTGGCTATAAGCATGGGTGGGACAGGGGATTTTTGCAACACTCTGAATATCATGCTTTCTGCTGGGCATTTATATTAGCAGTCTGAGCGGATAAAGATGCATGAGTCAGTGACTCATATTCTAGCATGCCTAGAGCAGACTAGGAAAGAGTAAGTGTAACAATTATAAAGTTGTGTCTGTGTATAATCAATTACATATTTTTAGAAACCAGAGGAATGTGTTTTTCTTTTTTTTTGCTTTTTAAAAATTAACATATAATATATTATTTGTTTCAGGGGTACAGGTCTGTGATTCATCAGTCTTGCACAATTCACAGCACTCACCATAACTCATACCCTCCCCAGTGTCCATCACCTGCCAGCCCATCCTTCCCACCCATCTCCCCTCCAGCAACCCTCAGTTTGTTTCCTGAGACCGGAATCCTTAACACTTCCTAGAATGTGAAATTTTCCTGAAACAAGGTATCAAGTGAAGTGACATTTCCTATCAACTCAAATTTAAAGAAAATCAAAACTATATGATAAACAGAATGTTATACCTACAAACACACAAGAGACAATAGCTATAAGCCAATAAATAACATAGATTGGCTCTAAAATAAACCCATAAGGTGAAAATCACATATGCTACAAGTGTGTCTTGAAAATACCTATAACTATTCACATAGTATACTGATCATACTGACTTTTTGAAACAAATAATCTCATGTCTTTGTCATGGTTGAGGAACCTTGAAAATCATTTACATATTCTATCTTTAGGTTCTGAAACTCCTGCCGATGGTTTTCTGACTTGACTGCATCTGCTATGTAAGTCATGGGATTGGTAATATTGAGGAATGCCCACTTAAGAGTGTTTAGCTAACTTAACACACTTGAAACATATGTATGACATGATTTCATTGTACCTTAAAATATTTTCATCATTAAGCAAGAGAAAATGAAAAATAAGCAAATGTATGGAATTTTAAAAGGTGAAAAAGCCAACTTAAAAACAGGCAGAACAAGAAAACAGTAAGGCTAAAGAAAGATATTAATAAACTCAAAAACAGAAAATTGGTTGAATTAATAAATCCAAGAAGTGCTCTTTGAAATAATAAAACAAAATGGTGCGTGCTCATAGCCTGGGAGAACAAATATTATTAAAATGTCCATACCACTCAAAGCAGTCTACAGATTTTATGCCATCCCTACCAAAATACCAACAGCATTTTTCATGGAACTAGAACAAATAATTATATAATTTGTATGGAACCACACTTTTGTGTTTTGGTTTTTTTGTTTTGTTTTGTTTTGTTGTTGTTGTTGTTGTTATTTTGAGTAGCCAAAGCAATCCTGAAAAGGAACAACAAAACTGGAGGCATCACACTCTCAGATTTTAAGATATGTAACAAAACCTAGTAATCAAAAACAGTATGGTACTGGCACAAAAATAGAGACATAGATCGATAGAACAGAATAGATAGCCCAGAAATAAACCTGTGATTATATGGACAGTTAATCTTCTACAAAGGAGGCAAGGCTATGTAATGAGAAAGAGAGTCTCTTCAACAAATGCTGTGGGAAAACTGGATAGCAACATGCAAAAGAATGAAACTGGGCCATTTTCTTACACCATACACAAAAATAAACTCCAACTGGATTGAAGACCTAAATGTGACACATGGAACCATAAAAACCCAGGGAGAGAGCAAAGGCAATAATTTCTCTGACATCAGCAGAGCAGCATTTTTCTAGATATGTCCCATGAAGCAAGGGAAACAAAAGCAAAATAAACTATTGGGACTACATCAAAATGAAGGGCTTCTGCACAGCAAAGGAAACAATCAACAAAACAAAAAGACAACCTACTGAATGGGAGGGGTTACTTGCAAATGACATATCCAATAAGGGGTTAGTATCCAAAATATATAGAGAACTTCTGCAACTCAATACTCAAAAAACAAATAATCCCAATTAAAAAATGAATGGACATGAACAGACGTATATCCAAAGAAGTCATAAGACGGCCAATAGACACATGGAAGGATGCTCAATATCACTCATCATCAAGGAAATGCAAATCAAAACCACAATGAAATATCACCTCACATCTATCAGAATGGTTAAAATCAACAACACAAAAAACAAGTATTAGTGAGGATGTCGGAAAAAGGAATCCTCCTGCTCTATTGGTGGAAATACAACCTGGTTCAAGCACTGTGGAAAACAGTATGGAAGTTCTTCAAAAAATTAAAAATAAAATTGCCATATAATCCAGTAAGTCCACTACTGGGTATTTATCCAAAGGATATGAAAACGTTAATGTGAAAAAATATATGCACTCCTATGTTTATTGAAGCATTATTTACAATAGCCAAATTATGGAAGCAACCCAAGTGTCCATCAATAGATGAATGGATAAGGAAGAGGTAGTGTCTATGTGAATATTTATACACATATATACATGTATATATATGGAATATTACTCAGCCATAAAAAGTAGTGTGTTTGTGTGTGCGTGCGTGTGTGTGTGTGTGTGTGTGTGTGTTTGTTAGCCATAAAAAACAATGAAATCTTGCCATTTGCTAGACATGGGTGGATCTAGAAAGTACAATATTAAGTGAAAGTATAATGTTAAGTGAAATAAATCAGAGAAAGACAAACGTCTTAATATTTCACTCGTATGTGGAATTTAAGAAACAAAACAAAGAAAAAAAGAGACAAACAAAAGACACTCTTAAATATAAAGAACAAACTGGTGGCTACCAGAGGGGAGGTGGGGGATGGGTGAAACAGGTGAAGGGGATTAAGAGTACACGTACAGTGATGAGCACAGAGTAATGGATAGAATTGTTGACTCAAGTATAGAATCTCCTGAAACTAATGTAACTATAGTTAATTATACTGGCATTAAAATTTTTTTAAATGTACAGTTGAATAAGAAGGGCTTGAGTTGCACAAGTCTACTATACACAGATTTTTTTTCAATAAATACAGTACAGTACTGTAAATGTAAAAGAAAAAAAAAGGAAAAATTCCTATAGTTCACCAATCAACTAGAATGTAGTAAGCTCCATTCTAGGACACAGTGCCTGGCATATAATGGGCATATAGTAAATATTATTTAAATGAATGACTAGATTAAAAATATAGGACATTATAGAACACTTTGGTTCTTCTGCTTATTCTTTTCATGAAGAGGGAAAACAGAGAGAATGGAAACCAGTAGGATGTTTAATGCCAAGACTAAGGGTGGCATCCATAACTTCTACCTGTATTCAAGTGGCCAACCCTGTTACCTGACTCTTCTTAGAAACAGGAGGTGCTAAGAAAGGCCTTCTTCCTGAGCCCAGGAAAGAAATGAAATAATTTGGTTTCTCTACAACAGACAATGCTTGGAGACTATCTTGATTCCCTCTCATCTATAAATAGTCTATCTTTTAGGATTTTATTGCCTGATTTGTGTTCATCTTCTCACGGCTTATCTTTCCCAATCAGATGGTAAGATCCAAGAGAAGAAAAATCATGCCTTAAACTTCTTGTCCCAAACAGCACCCAGCATGGGCTCTGTGTGCCCAACAAATTCCTGACTCCTACAGAGTGCATTTCAATTTACAGAGTGTCTTCACAGATTTATCTCACTGTTGATTGCTGAAGTGGAAGACCAGTATTTCTGACTTCATGATATACGAATGTTTGGATGAGCAGCAGAAGGTTGGGCAAAGCAAATGTTTCCATTCCACCCAGTTCAGCCAGGCCCACATAGGCATAACCTCTCTCTTTTTTTCCTAAAATAAACTCTACTGGGTCATGCTGTATTTTTCTTTTATTACTGTTGGCATTTTATTTAAAATTTTTTATCCATATTCATAAATGAGATGGTCATAGTCCTTTCCTCATGCTCTCCTTCTTAAGTTTTGTATTAGGGTTATAGAACCCCAGGTGGGCAGAGCCACACACAATGGTCCCGATCCCAAAGTAATTGTTTGGAAGACAGCTCCTGGGACAACTGCCTGGCCAAACTGACTGTGACATGAGAGAGAAACAAACTGATTTTGGTAAGTCACAGAAATCTGGGAGGTTCTTGTTACAGCAGGAAGCTGTAACTTCCTGCCTCATACATCCTTCTCATCTCAGGTCCTACCATCACCCTAGATAACTCCTAGTTCCACATGGATGACCCTTTGAAAGCCTTTGTCTCACAGTTCCTCTTAAGTTTATTAACCTTCATTCCCACATTCCCTCTGTGACATCTAATGACAATCCTAGAGCTTGTCATCCCCTAAAGTTTCTACTCCTTGGCAATCATAAATTTCAACCGTCACCCTGACCCACAGCTTCCTTTGGCTGGGATGCAGCCACTTCCTTGTTCTTTCACATGTTGGTGATCTCTTACCACTTTTCTGTTATACTCTATCCAACTGTAACCCCCTCCCTGTTCATCTGGGTTAGTAGCCCAAGTTGCCATAACAAAATACCATGGAGTAGGTGGCTTAAACAATAGAAATTTATTTCTTACCGTTCAGGGGCTTGAAGTCCAAGATCAAGGTTCTGGTTGATTTCGGTTACTGGTGAGAATTCTCATTTTGTCTTGTAGACAGCCACTTTCTCACTATGTCCTCACATGGCCTTCCCTTTGTGAGTGTGCATGGAGATAGCAAGAGCCCTCTGGTGTCTCTTGTTATAAGGACACTAATCCTGTTAGTTAGGGGCCCCACCCTTATGACCCTGTTAAACCTCACTTGCTTCCTTAGAGGCCCCATCTCTGAATATAGGATTAGGGCTTCAACATAGGAATTGTAGGGGAGCACAAATACTCAGTCCATGACACCATTTTGTTCTCAATGATCCCTCTGCTTAGTCATTATTGGGTTAAGACCCTGACTCCCTGACCACTGTCCTTCCATCACAACAATTTGGAGAAACTAAGCATGGATCAATTCTAGGGTCTACTTTCTCTACTCCTACACCTACCCCACTGGGTACTGTGGGGAAAAAAATTACACAAATGTATACATATGTCATTGTCTTCAACTTGAAAACCCTTTACATTTCCCTAATCATCTCTTTTATTTCCCATGAAGGGATCCAGAATATGCCACTGTGGCATCAAATGTTTTTGAGCTGATGGAGGTTTTTTTTGGTTTTGTTTCGTTTTTTTTCCTGAACTCTCCTATCTGCCTGAAAGCAGAGCCTCCCAGAAGAACTCAGCTGTCATAAATCCTCTTGCTGGGGGCAGAATTGACTCCTATCACCAAAGACAAGAAGTCAGGACCGAGTAACCGATCACCTAAACAGACATTGTCACAAAACTATCATCTCTTACATCTGTTCTCCTGGGGGTCCATTTACCTTTCTTAAAAGTCATTTGTTTTCCCAAGTGCCCTTCTCCCCTTTTTTTTCCCATTAGGGGGTATATAAGCCCCCAAATTCTAACCATCTCCATAAGTCACATTTTCTGTATATTTCTGTGTACAGAAGACTCCCTTTCCACAGAGGACACGTTCCAAGACCTCCAGCAGGTGGCTGAGACCTTGATAGTATGAACACTATATATGCTATGTTTTTCCCATACAGACATACTTATGATAAAGTTTAATTTATGAATTAATTTACAAATTCACAGTAAGTGATTCACAACAATAACTAATAGTAAAATAGATAATCATACTGTGATAAAGGTTATATGAATGTGATTTTAGAATATCAATAAGATTATAAGAATGAATCTTAAAATCTTACTGTCCTGTACTCACCCTTCTTGTGATGTGATGTGATAAAATGCGTACATGCTGACAGAAGTGAGGTCAATGACATTGGCGCTGCGATTCAGCATTAGGCTGCTATTGGCCTTCTGATGATATATCAGGAGGATTATCTGCTTCTAGACCGGGACTAAGTGTGGGAAACTAAAACCCTGGGAAGCAGAACTTCAAATAAGAGGGACTACAGTGTGTATGTGAATAAAAATATGTTCTCTCCTGCGTATCTGTCACTTGTCAGTTTAATCCTACGGATCCTATAGACAGAACCTAAGAGGACACAGAGGAAAAAAACTTTCCTCCCTGACACCCACAACAATTATTTCAAATCTCCAGTCTCTTTAAGCCACTCCCAACGATATTGTTTCCTTTCGATTTCATCGGATGACCTCCTCTTCTATTTACAAAGAAATTGAGATCCTCCGGCAGAGTCCCTCAACTTCCTACCCAGTCCTCCAAATCCTGTTTGTGTTCATACCCATCTTCTTCTTCCCTCTTCTCTGTCTCCCCCATGCACTCATTACCTGTCTTCATTCTTTCCCTCCTTCCTTCCTTCTTTCCTCCTTCCTGCCCCTCCCTCCTTCTTGCTTCCTACTATCTCATGCCTTTGTTCCATTCCTTATGCCCTGTCTTCCCTGGATCTTTTTCTCTCCTCTACTGACTTTCCCATGCTAGCATTCAAGTACGCCCACACCTTCTGAATCTCAACAACCCTCTCTTGATTCTGTGTTCCCCCTACACAGTGGAGCCTCTATCTTTTGTTTTTCTTCCCTCATATCCACACTTCTTGAAAGAGATGTCTGCACTTACTCATTTCTATGCATTCCTCAACCCACTGCCATATGTCTTTCTCTTCCACTTAACTACTCATGCCAAGGTCACCTGTTTCTAAATCCAGTGAACATTTCCAGGCTTTCTCTTTCTAGATCTCTATACTGTGTTTGGCCCTGCTGGACAACCATCTCTTTCTTATCATTTGGCTTCAGTGATTCTGTCCTCTTTCTTTCCTGTGGCTCTTCTCTTGGTTCCCATGCTTCCAACGACTGAAATGTTGCTCTCTCCACTATTCCATTCTCTTCTCTTCTTTTCCTACATAGTCTCTTATTTGCTTTGTCTACTTCCATGGTTTGAACTACCAACTAAATGCTGACTGACCACCAAAATTTAAATCTCTGACTCAACTCTTCTTCTGAGATCCAGGCATCTTCATCCATCTTTGTACTGGGCATTTGTTCTTTGATGCCCCACAAGCTATTCAATCTCAACACATCCAAAATGAAACTCATTTTCTTCCACCTCCAACACATTTCCCATCGTGGAGAATGGTACCACCCTCTACTGTACCACCTAAGCTGTAAGTCAAAAAGTAAGTCCTGATGCTCTCTTCCACCCTTCTCCATCAAATGAAGCACCAATCTTATCAATCCCAGCGTCTTAACATCTTCCAACTACATCTCTTTCTCCATCTCCATTACCATATTGCAATTCACGCTTTCATCATTTCTTACTTGGATTATTCTTAGAGTACCCTAACTACTCTGTTACTCACTCCTCATTATAGTTAAAAAGCTCTTTCTAATTAAGTGGAGGAAGAAAAATAATTTCCTTTCTACTTATTTTAGGTTTATTCCTGAGGTCCTGCAAATTAGAGTAACAAAAGACAGGTTAACAAGAGAAAAACAAAAGCATATTAACAAGCTCATCGTGCATACACATGGGAGTGCTCAGTGATGACTACCTCAAAGGAGTGGTTAGAATTTGGGCTAATACAGAATCTTGACAGAATAATAATAATTTTTAGAGAAGTAACAAGATAAAGGAAAAGAACTGCACTTCTAAGGCAGGAAATAGTGGGAAGATAAAAGCTGGTTAGTAAAATATGTTATGTAAAGTTAAAGTTTGTTAGTGCCATCTCTGGGCTGATAAGACTCTAGAGCTCTCTCTTGTAACTAACTTCTATCCTTGGTAGAGAGAGGAAGGCAGCCATCTTTATAAATGTATGTCCTGCTTTTAGGCAAGTAAAAGGAAGGCAGAGAACTCTTCTCATATGTGTTTCTTCTTAATTACCTTCAGCTCAAAATCATTCTTATGCCAAAGTGGTATTTTGGGGTGGCATATTTTGCTACACTTCAATTACAAATCATATCATCGTAGCTGCTAAATTCATTCACAAGCTGACCTCCTAGCTTTCAGAGTAAGAGTGAAATGCCTTGTGTGGTACAAAGGACCCTTCATAATTTCACATCTTCCTACCTTCTCACCTTACCCTCTGTAGAGTTCCTCCTTCTATCCATTCCTCACTATCGTTCTGGCAAAACCAAACTATTATACTTGCAACTCATTGAACATACCACAATCTCTCTCATCTCTCAGCCTTTACCCATGCTACTCCCTCCAACTGGGTATACTCTCCCACCTCCCTCTCCACTTCATGTACAAACTCATTCTTCAAGGCTTGTCTTGGGGTATTCTATCCTTAGAAAAGCTATTCTGGATAATCACTTCTGTCACCCTTCTTTGTTCTCCTATAATGCTTTGTGCATATCTTCATTATTACCCTTATGTGAACCTGAAATGATGTCTAATTTCAATCAATGAAGTCCAGAAAATTGTGCATCTTTATAATGCTTTGTGCATATCTTCATTATTACCCTTATGTGAACCTGAAATGATGTCTAATTTCAATCAATGAAGTCCAGAAAATTGTGCATCTTAATCTTTCTGCAAACCTCTCCTACTCCTGCTCCTGGGCCACTGTAAAGGACTCCATTTGGCTTCCCTCCTTCCAGTCCTGCCTTCCCCATACCCAACACATCTTAACTTCACTACCAGAAGATTTCTCTCTTTTTTTTTCTTTCAGATGCAAATCTGAATATCTTTCAGATGTAAAATTGAATATCCCTTCCCTATTCCAAAAGCATCTTTTAAGGAGGGCTTAAATCAAAACTGATTCAGAAAATGATACTTTCACCTATGAATACATGAATGAGGTCAAAGATGGCTTCATAGAAGTTGGATTTTTGCCAGGTTTTTAGGACCACTAGACTATCAATCAGTGGGACATGCTAGGGAGTACATTCTAGGTGCCTCTTTAGGGACACTGAGCAGGCCACATTAGAATGCATTGTTTAGATAGAAGAATTTTGGGGGTGAGTACCTGAAAAATTGCCTGGAGCCAATGTAAGGAGAATTTGAAAGTCCTGTAGAGTTGCACCATTAAATGTGTTTGCTGCAAGACAAAAATTGAGTTCTGCTTCTAATTTCCCTACTTCATACTAACACAGCTTAGCAAAGTTAAATGTGAAGTGAGCGGGATCATTTCAGTTATTATTAGTAGGTGACAGGTCATTCACAAGATCCCAGAAGACTGAAATGTCATAGCAATGCCAGAAGAGAAGCCAGGAGAGATGCTGGGAAGGAAAGAGCTGAAGAGGCCAATAGAAATCATTTTAAAGGCTGCAATTTGAGTATCCTAAGATGAAAATCACTGAGATAATAGATTGGTCTGGAAATAATATTTCAGAAAATAAACCATTAGCACTGTAATATTTCACCAAAGGCAGTCCTTGTTTATTTTTTTTTAAAGATTTTGTTTATTTATTTGACAGACAGAGATCACAAGGAGGCAAGGAGGCAGGTAGAGGGGTGGGGGGAAGCAGGCTCCCTGCTGAGCAGAGAGCCCGATGCTGGGCTCAATCCCAGGACCCCAAGATCATGACCTGAGCCGACGGCAGAGACTTAACCAACTGAGCCACCCAGGTGCCCCGGCAGTCCTTGTTTAAATGTTTAATTTTAGAATGTATGTGAATCTGACATATCTAAGAACATCTTATTCTCAAAAAATCAATTTAACCATTAAGAATATGAAAAAGATTAGGAAAAAGAGTACTGTTATTTAAGTAGAAAACAAAGGCCTACAAAAATTTGTCTGCAGAGAAAGTGATAGATTGTTAAAGATGATGCATTATGTAAAAGCTTGTTTATCAAATTCAAATACTTGAGGGAAAGACTCCTGTTCGGTGTGCCACCAAATAAATAATTCTCCATAGTTTCTCCTTAACGGTGTGAATTATCTTTGACGTGGTAATAATTACACTAGTGATTTTTAATTCTTTAAACTATTTGAAGACTGAGAAAGGTTGAATTAATGTAGTTACTGTTACTATTTTCAAGCCTTTTTTAAACAATTGACTGAGAATTGAACACCTGGCTGAAATTCCCAGACCTACAATGATTGAAGAACTTCATGCTGTTGCATTCTGTCAGTCAACAAATGTCTTGCAAAAAAAAAAAAAAATTCTGAGTAGCAATGTGCTGATGACTTACAGTTTGCAGACTTCGATTAAGGTCATATAATTATTTCTCAGGAAAATATTAAATATTAGCTATCATGATTCTGAATGTGAGTTCTGGCAATTTTATGGGATATTTTATGGCACCTAGAGGAACACTGAAGGTTAGGTTAAAATGGAGGTCTGGTGAATTGAG
Source organism: Mustela putorius furo (assembly GCF_011764305.1). Lineage (NCBI taxonomy): Eukaryota > Metazoa > Chordata > Mammalia > Carnivora > Mustelidae > Mustela > Mustela putorius. Next base: position 8,286,545 of record NW_025422368.1, on the reverse strand, counting down.
TGTGATTATCTCCATTTTCTCCTCCATTGGAATGACATTTACTGAAATGGCAGCAATCATAGGAGTAACACAGAAAAGTAATCTCTACCAGTTATATACCATTTAAGAAAGACTGGTGATAGCAATGATTCAAATTTAATGTTATAAATTGTGCTGAATGATAAAACATAATGTGTTTTCAGACTATAAATGACCATATATTAGCAGAGTCCCAACTGTGAGATTCTAAAGAATATAATGACCTAGGAGGGGAATACAAAATCTTTTCTATACTAGAACTAAAATTATTATGAAATGAGTAGTGATTTAATAAAAAGAGAGAGAGAGAGAGAACAGAGATGGGGGAGAAAGAGAGAGAGAGAGAGAGAGAAAAAACAGAGATGGGGGAGAAAGAGAGAGAGAGAAAAAGAAATGCAGGAAGGACAAAGTGAAAAAGGAAAAGAGAAAATTAAAAAGAAGTAAAAAGAACTGACTTGGGATTTTTTTCCCCCAAGAGACAAAACCGAACACAAGACTAGAAACATGAATAATATGTATGAACACAAATTCTACACTTGCTGTCAAAATGATAATGCCATTCCTATTTTCAGAAATGTTTTTATTGGACACATTCAGTTAATTTTATCCAGCTGTCAGTAAATACTTTCTGGAAGTTGCCAGAAAATGAATTGAATGTGAACATTTAAAATGATGAATAAATAATCATAATACATCCATGAGCATAAGGAAGAGCATGTGGGCCAAATGGCTTTGATGTCTACTTTTTGGCATAGCTCTCAAGATGCTGCTGGACCTGGTATGTGGAAGCTATTCTCTCAGAATTATTTTTCCAACAGAACTGTTATGTTTATGATGAATATCTTCAATCTTAAAGGGTCTTCCTGTGGCCAGAAGTAGCATCTCTTCTTGAGATTGCTGCCTAGGACAGAGAACTAGTCTGCTTGCTGCCTCTGGTAGATGGATTCAGACCAGCTCATGTAGGGATCTGGCCCTTGGAAACACACTCAAAAAATTTCCAATGCAATGACTTTTTTTTTTCTTTTTTAAAATAAAGCGTTCTTTTTAAAAATTAATTAATGTATTTATTTATTTATTTTGAGAGCGAGAGTAAGTACATGCAGGGGGAGAGGCAGAGGGAGAGAAAAAATCTCAAGCAGGCTCCACACTCAGCATGCAGCCCGATGTGGGGCTCGATTGGAGGATGATGACATCAAGATCAGATGTGAAATCAAGAGTCAGATTCTTAACCAGTTGAGTCACCCAGGCACCCCAAGCATTACAAAGGAGGCGGGGGGGGGGGGGACGATGAGACTAAGTTGTCTAGGTATCTGGCAGCACATGACCTTTACACTGACCATTGGTAGAGAGAGAACTATGGGCCAAGCACAGGCTTTGGAGTCAAGGGACAGAGGATCATATCCTGTCTCAGCTCCCTACTAGCAGTGGTGTATAACCTCAGGCAAGATTCCCCATTTGAAAATGGGTCTGTTGATGCCTATCCCCAAGGGATGGCATACCTCTTTGCAATGCTGTCAGCAAGAAGCAAGCACATAGACCACATTTGTGGTGTCTCAGGATAACTCTCTGCCACTCTACCATGCTGCTGGTCAGATTTTGAGGATTGGCTTTTTTTTTAATTTAAATGAAGCTAACAATTACAGTTTTGCTTTCAGCAAGATTTATGGTAGTAGCAAATTTAGAATATTAGTAACGAAGAAAAGAGTGGGCTTGGGGTGCCTGGGTGGCTCAGTGGGTTGAGCCTCTGCCTTCACCTCAGGTCATGGTCTCAGGGTCCTGGGATCGAGCCCCGCATCAGGCTCTCTGCTCAGCAGGGAGCCTGCTTCTCCCTCCCTCCCTCTGCCTGCCTCTCTGCCTCCTTGTGATCTCATTCTCTCTGTGTCAAATAAATAAATAAAATCTTTAAAAAAAAAAAAAAAAAGAGTGGGCTTTACCCCAAAAGCCAATTTAAGCATGGCCAGGGCTTTGGAAATAGATAACTTGGGTTTTGGTCTTCTTACTACTTAATAACCACATGACCTTACGTGAATAATTTGTTGCCGTTTCCTCCTCTGTAAAATGGAGCAGCCGTACCTCAGCACAGTGTCCACCTCAGCATGGTGTCCAGATTAAATGCAATGTGTATGAATCCTGGCACTGTCATTGACCAGCTAATCCTGGCACTGTCATTGACCAGCTAAATGACTTTGGGCAATTTTCAAATTCTCTCTGTGCTTCAGTTTGCTCACAGGCCTGGTGACTTTCATAGTAATGCCTAACTCAGAGGCTGTTTTAAGGATTATATGGGTTAGCTCGTGAAAAGCACTTAAAACAGTGGTGGGCACGTGGTGAGTGCTCAAAAAAGGTCAGCTGTTCATTTTGCAATGTCACTTATTTGGTGATGTTATTGTAATAGCTAGAAGAGTCATCTAGGTTGATGAGATGACAATGGCGTAGACAAAAAAAAAAGTGTGTTTATAATATAGAGCACAATATGGCAAGAGGAGTGATCTACCAAAAGTAGTACATTGACCCCTATTCTCTAGGGTTTAGCAATACACAGACTCTCAATGGAACAGAAAGAAGGCCCAGGTGGAAGAGAGCAGTAGCTGTTCTAGAAGACATTGGTGGTAGAGGAGAGAGCCCTTTCAGTAGTGGTGACTCCCCTATGTGCCACTGAAACCGGACTGGCTGCCATCTTTGATAATCACCATCATCTTGTATTTCCCAGTCCACAGAGCACTTCACATCCACTGTCACATACTTGACTCTCACTCAGGGCAGGTGGATGCTTTGAGTGGCCAGCTTTCACGTGAGGCACTCCAACTTCTTCATGCTTCTTCTTTCGCCTGGCTTTCTCTGGGGTAATGTAGCTTTTTCCTCATACCAAGAACTAATCCAGAAAACACACTGCCGTGGAAGTTGCCAGAAGTTTCCATGTATTGACAGGGACAGTTCACTGGTCTGTCAGACCATGTGACCTCCCTGGAGATCATGTTTGATGGCACTCAGTATCACCAAGCAAACACAGCATCTCTGCTGTTTATTCACTAAAGCAGTCAGAATTCCTCTTGGCAGAACTGGATTAAAAAAACAAAAACAAACAAACAAACAAAACCACCAGAAAACAACAACCTCCTCCAAAGGTAGGAGGCAGCTTATTAAAATTGTGTCAGGCCCACTGCCAGGTGCCTTCAAGCCCAGTCTGATTCCTTTCAGGCCCTCGACCCATGTTCACCGGCGTTACTCCAATTAGCAGATTGTGAGAGGAGGCAGACACGGCCTTTCTGCTTCTCGTGTACTTGGCATGACATCTTTTCATAAATACCAAATGGGGTGCTTTAAACAAGTGCAAAATATGTGCAAAATGGGTATTAAGCTGTATTTAGACAGTTTACTCATCACCGCATACGGCAAAACCCCTCTTGTGCTCTTTTGGGGGGAGAAGAGCACAGAAAACTAGGACAGAGTAGACAATGTACCACATGAAAACAATCACATTGTCAATGGCCAGGACTATTGTGACCACCCCGGAGTCCATGCCAGCGGGCAGCCTTAAGGCTCCTTCCTAGGCCCGGTTTGTTCACTGGATGACTATTTGCAAATATGTATTTGTTCTGTTCTTGGCACTAGGAATACAAGACCAAGAAAAACTCATAGAAATTCCTGCCCTCATGGAACTCACACAGTGAGTAAAATATATGGGATGTCAGATGTCAATAAAGGCGATGGCAAAAAATCAAACGGGAAAGGGAGTAAGGAGGCTGGACTGGGGTGGGGCGGGAAATTCAGCCTTCAGTAACCTGGGTCAGAGCCTCATTAAGGAGACATTTGAGCAAAGACCTTGAAAGAGGAAAAGTCATTCAGGCAGGAATTGGGAAGACAATTGAAGGTAGAGGGAACAGAAGCACAAAACAGGAGTGGGCCTTGTGTACCCAGAGGTCAGTGGAGTAAGACCAGAGTGTGGGACGGAGAGGTGGGAAAAGAGGCCAGAGATCTGGGGTGGTGTTAAGGGCCTGCAGACCCCCCGTAAGGACTCAACTGTGACTACACTTTAGAGTCACCTGGGAACTGTTACAATCGCATGAATCACAATCTCCAGGGATGGAACCAGGCCTAAGAATTGGTTTTGATAATCTCACACGTACTTCTCAGGAACAATCAGGAGTTGAGAGGTAGTGAATCCTAAGGTTCTGAGCAGAAAGGCCATGAACAACTGGCCTTTTCGGAAGGCTCATGGCGGCTGCGGTTCTAAAAACAGACCCTCGGAGGGCCAAGATGGAACAAGGGGACCAGCCAGTCCAGAGAGGAATAATGGTGGCTTAGATGGACATGGGATGGAGGTCAGGAGAAGAGGCCGGACTCCAGATAGATTTTGAAGGTAGAGCTAAGGGACTTTTCCCACAGATCAGACATGGGGTGAGAGCAAAAGAAGAGTCAAAGATGACACCAGTGTTTTGGGGCCCAAGCAGTCGGCAGGATGGGGTTACCATGTGATGGAAATAAGACCATGGGAAGGACCACATTTATGCAACAACCCAAAGGCATTTCCAGATCAAATATAAACACATCACATGGGAATGTCCATAGATAGTAAAGTGCTCAGTGCCTGGCTCTTACCCAGGGTCAACAATGCCTTCGAGAGAGAGCGCATGGGCGGGGGGATGAGGGCTCCCGTGTGTATAGCTGCCGATCTTTAAGATGGCTGATGGCAAATAATGAACACACGTTCCTAGCATCTTTCAGAAGTTAGTAGAAGAGATGAAGACAATAGTCAGGCAAAACCTCCTCTAAATGCCTCTGCCTCCATCTCCTCGAAATCTTTAGACCCTGTGGGAAGAGGCTTTGCTGCCTGGCAGGAATCCCGGCAACGGCCAGGATTCAAGAGATATATGGGATGTGTGCCATGGGTAGATGGTTCTCCCGTCTCCCTGAGTGTGCTGTACTTAAAACCGAAGCAGGACTCGAGACTATCTGGAATGACAAATAGGGGAGTTAGTCAGCCGCCTCATCATTAGATGCGGAAAAGTCCCTACAGTGCAATGACTGAGTTTCCTTCTTCAGGAACATCTCAGACCCCGTACAAGGCTGCTGAGGCTTGCATTTTCAAATCCCCTGCCAGATTCCAAAGATGCTTCATGTTGACGAATTGAACAAGACCCAAAAGAACCGTAATAACGTATTTGCCAGTCAAATCACTATATCCTCTCTAACTAATGAAGTTCATTTTTAAGGTCCTTATTACAAATTATATGTAATATTTAGCAATGTAATTTTCAGTTGCATCCTTATGTGAATAAGATTTATTAATATAAATAGCTCCTGACAAAGTTGGCCCAGGATCAAGAACTACATTTCCTCTGGGTTTTAGGAAAAAGTCAAAGTTATTATAGATGGTGATTTAAGGGAGATATTTGTTATTTCTCCACTGATTTGAAGTAGGTCAGATGGAGAGCTGCAGGCTTCCCTAAGGTTGTAATTAAGTATGAATATTTTAAAAACTGAGAGCAAATAAAAAAGTAAACAACTTCTTTTAAGCTTTCACATCACAGGTCTTTCATTATGTTTCCACCTCGGGCAAGATGATTTTCTTTGGAAAAGGAATTCAGCTGAAAAAAAAAAAATTAAAAACCCTGCGCAATAGTTCTACAAGTCTAGACTTCAAGAAAGATTCGCTCAAGCATGAAGCCTTTCAAGAAGTATTTAAGCAGCCAGAGTTGGGGCAAAAATGCACGCGGATGCCCCACCAGCAGCCTGAATTGTCGAAATTTAATTCCACAGGTCAGTCTGATGCGGCTTTTCCCCCCTGCTTGAAAAATCACATCTTTCTGTCCCTTCCCACCCAAATCACTCGCTCTTATAAAACCAGCTTAGTCAAATCAATATCTAGGCTAGCAGTGTAAATTTAATTACAGCGAAGCTTGGATAAACATTAGCTCTAAGACATTCCTTGGTCTATAGAGTGATAACTGAATTAAGTAGGATTATTTCATCATTACCGCGTTAAGCCTAACACTGTTACACAAAAGAAGCTAATATTTCTATCTCTTTTTAGCCTGGCAAAACATGCCATCAGCATTTACATGAGCCAGTTTAGTATGTTTTCTCCTTGAAGAGCTATGAAAAAGGACTACATTGAAGCTACATTTTCAGGAAGGCTGGACCCCATCCTGAGGGCCTTGCGATCAAGCTGCAGAAGGGTCCCATTAGAAGGTAGTTCTCCGTGCGGAACCCAGTGCCCTCATTTCTGACAATCAGTTTAGTCCAATCCCCGGGGACCAGGGCACAGTCACCATCTTGCCTTCTATCATATCCACATGTCCAACAAACTAGACTCTAAACATACAGACTTTGGGGTGCCTGGGTGGCTCAGTGGGTTAGGCCTCTGCTTTCTGCTCAGGCGGTGATCTCAGGGTCCTGGGATCCAGCCCCTGCTCAGCAGGGAGCCTGCTCCTCCCCAGCCCCCTGCCCCCGCCTGCCTCTCCGTCTACTTGTGATCTCTCTCTGTCAAATAAATAAATAAAATCTTTAAAAAAAATAAAAAGTAAACATACAGACCTCTTTGAAGCCTCTGCTGAGGCATTATTTCTCCTGGAAAACTTGCGCTGACCTCCCTGTCTTTGGGCACTTCTGTATCAGCACACTTCCCTGATGACAAAACACTCCTCCTGCTTCTCTTCAAAACTTGGGATGGGTGCCTGGGTGGCTCAGGTCATGATCTCAGGGTCCTGGGATCAAGCCCTGCATCAGGCTCTCTGCACAGCAGGGAGTCTGCTTCCTCTTTTCTCTCTCCGGCTGCTGACTACTTGTGATTTCTCTTTCTCTCTCTGTGTCAAATAAATAAATAACATCTTTTAAAAAACAAAAACAAAACTTGGGAGCAGCATGGCTGGACCCTAGTTGATCTACGGGCCGAGCTCAGGGACTGGTACCTATGAGCTATTCAATATTGTGTGTTGAATGAATGAATGTAATTGAAAAGCTGAGACAAATACCTATGTGCAAGGTGCAGGATAAAGAGATAGGAGATGCACCCTCCAGCCGCTGAGAATGTGGTCAGGAACATGGGGAACCTAAAGAGAGGCAGAAAGTGCAAGCCAGCATTGGTGAAGGGCCAAAGCAGTGAGCTGCTACAGAGCTGAGTGTGTGGCTCTGCAGTAGTGTGTAGCAATGTGGTAATAGACTACCACGTGTAGACAGAAGTACAGTGTAGACATTGAGAGACTGGGTTCTGTTTGGATCCAGACAAAACTGGATTCAAATCCTGACTTCTTTACCATATGTTCTTTAAACAATCACTTAACGTCCCTAAGCCTCAGTTCTCCCATCTGCGAAATGGACATGAAAATAGTAACTTCTTCCATAGGAGTGAGAAAAAAATATGTAAAGCCCTTAGCATGGTGCTTACACATAAAGATGGAACTATTGTTACTATTATCACTGTCACTGTTGTTATTTTCATTCCTCCTCTCCCAGCATCCACCTTAACCATGGCTGGGGTGAGGCTTGGAGCTGTGAGTGCAGAGAGGGGACTAGTGTGAAATGTCTAGGTTTTTTTTCCCCTCTAGATCTGATTAAAAATAATAGATTGGTGGTAGAATTTTAAATAGAATCCCTGACATTATTTACAGAGCGCTATGAGCCAGCATGCATCACTCCTTACCATACAGGCTTTGGAAGGTAAGGATCCCTGTTAGCATAAGATTCCAGGTATCTCCGGGAAGGCCATCTAGCTTTCACACCTGTGCTGCCTTAGTCCAGTTGTCAAAGCAAGGTCTCTGCCAGTGAGCTTCCTTCTCTCACCTCCTATTTGCCAGAATAATCATGAGCAGGCAAATCAACTTTTACTCTTGAATTAGTTTAATAATGTTTCCTCTCTGAGAGAGAGTAGTTAATTAGACATCATTTATGGTTTCCACACTATCTAGCAATGCTCAATCATTTCTTGGCAGCAACCGGCCATTCATCACTAAGGATTTGATCCTTGATCTCATTATATTTGATTCTATAACACTGCAAAATTCTCTGAGAATATATTTGATGCTCTGTTGACATATTACCTAATAGAGATGTTTAATCAGACCAGCTACTGAGGCTGTCTTGGAAATAATTTTAAAATTATTTTGAGAAAGGTGATTTTAAAATTTAGTTGAAAAGTACCCCCGGCTTGTCTGAGTTGTCCCTACCACTCTTTCAGAAATTTACTTGTTTTTTTATTTTTATTTTTTTAAATATTTTATTTATTTATTTGCCAGAGAAAGAGAGGGAGAGAGAGCACAGGCAGCCAGAATGGCAGGCAGAGGCAGAGGGAGAAGCAGGCTCCCTGCTGATCAAGGAGCCCAGTGTGGGACTCGATCCCAGGACACTGGGATCATGACCCGGGCCAAAGGCAGCCAGCCAGTTAACCAACTGAGCCACCCAGGCGTCCCAGAAATTTACTTGTTTTTAAAATATTTTATTTATTTGACAGAGAGAGAAAGATCACAAGTAGGCAGAGAGAGGGGGGATAGTAAGCTCCCTGCGGACCAGCGAGTCCCATGTGGGGCTCAATCCCAGGACCCTGAGACCATGACCTGAGCTGAAGGCAGAGGCTTTAACCCACTGAGCCACCCAGGTGCCCCATCTTCTGGAAATTTAAAACAAACTCTCAGATAGCCTCTCCAATAGAACTATTTACTCTATAAATTTGGGTCATTTTTAATTTTAAAAAACTTAATTGGCTCATTTATTGATTTAAATATCTTGAATATGTCATTTATAATGATCAAACAGATATTTTCCTTTTTTTTTTTTCCTCTTAGCCGATTTCAGGCATGAAGGCAGCCTGACTGAAAAGAGTCAGTAGACTGGAGGCCTTGTCTGTTAAACCTATAGATTTCCAATTTTGCTACTTGTGGTGAATCATGTTTTATAGGGGGAAAAAAAAATTCCTACCTTTGTTATGTTTGAATGACTTCTGATCCCCTGACCTTCTATTCCTCTTCTCCCAGATTTGCTGTGCACACTAATCCATTCACTTTTATGTTTACAGAAAGTTTACTCATGACCCGGGCTTTCCAAACTCTTTCTATGTGGTAAAACACCTGTAAGACTGCTGTAAGACCTGTAAGACTTCTTTCAAATGACTCTCATGGTAAAATGGCTGATTAGCTGAGTTATCAGGGAAAATTATCTATCCGGGTAAATTATTTTTCCCTTTTGAGCCTCTTTTCCCTATCTGTGACAGGGTGGGATATTGCCCATCTTGGAGGGCTTCTGTGGTAAGGAATGATAATACCACCACCTATCACAGTGGGCCTGGCATTTAGCAGGGGGTTAAAAAATTAAACCACACACACACACAAATACATCCAGTGCCTAGCACTTAGCAAATATATATAGATCTAAAAATAGATCTATATATATATAAAATAATTTACAAGGAGACTGTGTGTTTCCAAACTCTGCTCTGGTCCTCACTATAGAAGGGATCTCCTCCCTGGAATCTATCCACAAGAAACAATGACCCTTTACAGAGTCCTCTAAATTATTCAGGATGTTATTATATAAGTATTTTGTTCTATTTCTTAATATATTACTATGCGATAATGCTTGCCAGGGCAAAGTAACCATCATCTTTCCACACTAGCTGTCTTATTATAAAATATAAAAATAGGGCTTTGGGGGTTGGCTCTTGGGCAGGGAGTCATGAGAGAATCATGAGAAGAATCTTAATGTTCTCTTTAAAAACTAGTATTCTATTATATTGAAAAAACAAAGGAGTTTGTTTTCCTGTAGATGAAATCTACACGCAAACATGCCTTCCCTTTACTATGATATAATCAAATCTGAAAGCTCCAAAGTTTATTGTTACAGACCAGATCTGCTGTAGCTGCTTTCAAACCAAAAATAGTTTAAAAATGAAAGAATCAGAGATGGAGTCATCGCAAAGTAATTATTCTATATTTTTATAATTTGGAAAAATATAAATCATAAATCACAGCTAAGGGACGCCTGGGTGGCTCAGTTGGTTAAGCAGCTGCCTTCGGCTCAGGTCATGATCCCAGCGTCCTGGGATCGAGTCCCACATCGGGATCCTTGCTCCACAGGGAGCCTGCTTCTCCCTCTGACTCTGCCTTCCACTCTGTCTGCCTGTGCTCGCTCTTGCTCGCTCTCTCTCTGACAAATAAATAAATAAAATCTTAAAAAAATAAAATAAAATAAAATAAATCACAGCTAACAATTTACTCTCGATTTCATTTAATATCAGAGAATCAACTCCTTTGTTCCTCTAACACTTTAGAATTTTTTTGAAAGAGAGCTCTAAAATTCCTTTTATTAATAAATCCATTAATGAGTAATAACAATGTTTTGATACAGCCTTGACCACAATATTTGCTGTGGTTCCAGTTTAGGATTTATTTAATCAGACCAGGAAGAATCAGAATTATGAAGAAAGGTCTTAAAAATAAGATGGGAGGGCCTTACCCCAAACGTCCTCAGTCAGAATCTCTGGTTGGGGAGTGTGGAGAGGATATCTGCTAAAAACCATTGTTTATCTACCTTTTCCCTGTGATTCTATCAAGAAGCCTGGTGTCTAACCTGTTACTAAATCACTTGGTAAACCCTAGATGATATCCCAAAAGGGTAATCAAGCAGCAGTTATGGCAAAGGAAAAGCCAGTGATGTTAGAGGATATTTAGGCTGTTTCCTGTTTTGTTTTTTTAGAAAATCTTACTTACTTATTTGACAGAGAGAGAGAGCAAGAGCACAAGCAAGGGGAGTGGCAGAGGAAGAGGGAGTAGCAGGAACCTGATGATGGACTCAATCCCAGGACCCCAGGATCATGACCTAAGCCAAAGGCAGCCAATTAACCAACTGAGCCACCCAGGCTCTGCTAGGCTCGTTCCTGTTTCAACAGTGCTTAGCAGGATAATCCCAAATCAGGTGTCTTTTTAGAAACCAGATTGACAATGTATCTTCCTGTCTCTGGTTCCCACCTCCATAAGTTTCACCTACATCCCTTGTGATAAGCATCTAGGAAAATGTTTATTTGGAAAAATAAAAAAAATTTTAAACCACTTTTTTTTCTGGGCAAATAATTCATGATATTAAAGCCAAAAATAAATATATTTACATCCCTTTAGGCCAAAAATGAGGAATAATGCAGAAGTTGATTCTAAATAAGAAAATGTCTTAGGTCATTCTTTTAGATTATAAATCTTTTTTTTTAAAGATTTTATTTATTTGAGAGAGCCCATGCATACAAGATAGCATGAGGCAGGGAGAGGGGCAGAGGGAAAGGGAGAAGCAGATTCCTCACTGAGAAGGGCCCCACCCCCTTACCCCACCCCTGCCATTTCAGGACCCTGGGATCATGATCGGAGCTGAAGGCAGATACTTAACCAACTGGGCACCAGGCACCCCTAAGATTAGTTAAGAAATTTATCTAATGATTATCTACAGAGTCCACTGCCATAAGACTAGTATCATCTAATTTTAGTGAAAAAATATTCTGAGTCCAGAAAAATTTCACATCTTTGGTCTTTGCTTGATTTCTCCAATGTGCATCCACTTCTCTCACAACTCTATAATAAAAAATACTAACTATTTTAAAAGAATAACCTAGTTACATAATTCAGATTATTACTTGGAAGGGAAATTATATAAAATTTTTGAGTGGGACAAATTTAAGGTACAAATTAGTTCTGTTTCTATATTTGAAATACATGTGATCAGGATGCTACAAAAAAAAAAAAAGATATACCTAAAAACTTAGAATTCCACATTCTAACATTTAGTTCCATGCTTTCACCACAATGCCATCTTACTTTTGTTCAAAACACAGATTCGCTTTTCAGTATTCAGGATTTTGTTTGTTCGTTTTCATTGTGATTATGTATAGTTAGTGTGGATCTCAGCTCAGCTTGTCATTTACCTGAAATGTACAAGGACCAGCCAGGATCAAGCTCCACAAACTCCCTCCTCCAAGCACTGTCCATGTTATTCTGCCAAAAGCAACAGTCGTTTCCTAGGATCAAGGGTTTTGAGGGCTGAAGGACCCTTGAGATCCTGTCCAGAAAATATACAATTCAGATACCCTCTCTGAAACTTCCCTGCCAGTAGTGTATGGCCCACTCAAAGTCAAGGTAATCATGGCCTGGAGGCAGCCCTGCCCATTGCCGGAGAGCATTGGTGGTTCAAGAGTTTTTCCTTGTGTCCAGACTAGCTGTGGGAAGCTCAACAAATCACAGTATCTTTGAGTGAGTTTCTCCAAGCATGAAGAGTGAGGACTTCAACATCATACATATCACAAAATTCTTCCTAATTAATTAAATGGCAGGAACAGGAATAAAACGTTTGCCTATAACAGCTTTGGGTCTAAAGGATCTTGTTTAATTGGTGAGGTCTATGTTTTAAAGGCAGAAGCTGCAATTTTTACACACCACACCACAAAGAATTTTCAAAGCTACCGAGTAGTGTCTCTGCATCTTATTCTGTGGGGGTACAGGACCCGGCCACTCACTCACTCACTCCTCAGCCCCGTGGTGACCTGCCACTGGGAGCCTGGCTTGGCACTTAAAGAACTGTCACCAAATGTCCACTGTTGCCCCCAAACCACCAGTGTGTCAGTCTTCCCTTGTCATCTCCTCTGAGTCTTTGTCACTGTTGCCCATTTTCAGCTTTTGCAAATCATCTTCTCTCTCAGCCCCAGGGACAACACAGCTCTCATTCCCCTTTGCCACTTTCTGACCACTCTTTTGTCTCATTCTTTGGCTCTTTCTCTACTCCCACCATTCTTGGACTCCCTAGTCTTTGCCAGGAAGAATCCCATACTTGAGCTCTCCTACCATCCTGGTCACTAATTCACTGTGTGGTCTTACATAACCTGCAATTTTCTCTGGGCTTCATTTGTCCCTGAGAAAGAGAAGGAGATGAACTTGACAGTCCAAAATGTCCCTTCGGGCTATGCAGTACTAGGCTAGTCTATCCTAACCCCACTCCTGGAGTCCATTGGTAGGTGGGACAGTTTCCGAGAGCCCGTACAAGTCTGTAATGGGGCCAAGGCCACCCAAACATCATCACTTCCGGCATGGGCAGGAACCTAAAACATCCCTTGCCCTTGATCTTCATTTTATAGCTGAGGCAGTCTAGGTCCAGCAGGAGTACTCGATCACCTCACATCAGAGTCGGGAACAAGGAGGAGGTCTCTTAGGCCCTCAGTGTGCTGCAGGATAGGGGCTGAAGTACATAATGATATCAGAGCAAAGCATCAAATAAAGGCATAAATTGGAGAGAGAACACTTTAGAGCTTTTCTCTGAAAAGATGAACTCCATGCTGTAACTCCAAAAAAATCTGAAGAGATACTTGCTAGAGAGGGTGCTTTAGACAGAGCAGAACCATCTGATCACATAAAACATCTGAGATTTATGTTTTTAAATAGCCAAATAAAACAGAACATCAAGTCACAGAATACATATATTTACATTAATTCAAATGCTCAAAGCACAATACAGTAGGATCTATTGAATTGTTCATATAATTTGGTTTACATATACACGAGCCTATGAACAAACATTAGCTAGAACAAAGGTTTAAGAAGTTACTCAGACATTTTGGTATTGACACCTACATATTTATGGCAACAAATGATGATAACTTTCAACTTTCAATAAGATCTTTTGTGTAAGGATAAGAAATGTACAGAATGGAAAAGAAGACAGTCAAACAAATGTACCTTTATTGCACTATTTATCTAACACCATTTGGAATGTGGTGTTATCCAGCAAATTGTATCAGTGCATTCTGTTTCTTGGAGTCTCGGATGATGAAATTAGCTGAATTATTCCCAAATCTAACTTTACTTTTGTGCTTTGTAAATGCCGCTTGGCTCTTCCTTCTGCATCTTTTAAAAAATAAAATAGGACACTAATGCTTTTCTTTAAAATAACTTTGGTCCTAAGAAGTTAGTAAAGTCTCTTTTTAAGGAGTACCCATTCATGAAATTTATTATTTCTTTCAAGAATCCTGGACAAAAAGACAAGGTCACCTCCAGACCAGCTTTGAAATGGTCAGCAGCGCTAAAGACTAAGAGACTGTTATCTAGAACTTAAACTTTGGAAAACAACCCCATCTTTTTCTGGCACACTGAGGAACCGAAGTACCCCTCACTACATTTCCTAGTAAGCAGTTAAAGAGGCCATTTGGTTGCATTTCAAAACACAAAACAACACCATTTCTGTCCTCCTGTTTATTCTGTAAACTGCAAGGAAAGTTAAGTACGAAGTGATTAAATGACTACAGCCTACACAGACAGGCACAAAATTAAGCAGATGCCACAAAGGGTGTGTCTGAAAACACAGAATTGACCGAATCGGAGTCGGATTTCACCCTCGTGGACTTCAGGATGCCCTCGGCTATGACTGGTTCACTGGGAAAGAGCCTGACTTTGCCATTCTGCCCTGCAGCAGTATCCTTCAGGGGTTCCAAAAACACCACTCTTTTCCCAGCCCCTGCCTTCCGTTCGTCAGCGGGGTTGTCGCTGGCAGGACCGGGGTTGAGAATAGACGCATGGGCATTGCTTTGGTTGAGATTATTTTTTTGTCTCTTGGTTTTACACTTGCAAGGACACGGCGTCAGATAGAGGTACAAAAGTACCAAAACGATACTGGCCACGCAGGCTGCGAGGGTGGTGAATGCTGTGTTAAATGCCTCGTGGGCATGGGATTTGTTTACGGTGAAATTGCTTACGTTGATGGTGACATCCACCGTCTCGTTTAAGAGGCGCTGCCTGTTCATGGCGATACAGGAATAGACTCCAGCATCCTCAAAACGAGGACTTTCTATGACCAGACTTCCATTGCGAAACACGTGAAAGTTCTCCAGCTCTTTATCGGGTTCCAGCAGCCTGTTATCCGGATGGACCCAAATGAAATCGGTATTTGCATTGCTTGTCTTGCTGTCACAGGGGACAATCAGCCTTTCCCCGACTTGAGCTTCATGAATAAAGCCAAGTGCACGGAAGGAGCCATTGATGATGCTGTCCGAGCAATTCAGAAAGCTATCCTGAAGCAGAAGCACCTGCTGGGAGTGCTTGGAATCAGACCACAGGCGACAGGTATAATCATTCTTAAAATCCATCACTGAGCTAAAGTGTCTGCGATACCAAAAGATCAGCAATGAATAAAGGGAACAGTCACAGACAAATGGGTTTCCATGAAGGTAGATACCTCTCAGCTGTTTTCCTGGTACTAAATTAATGTGGTGCATTGGCAGGGAGGGGATTCGGTTATAAGAAACATCTAGAAACATCAATTCTGCCAGCTTGAACCTTCCAACATACAAATCCATGGGGAACTGCGTAAGAAAGTTTCCACTTAAGTAGAGTTTTTGCAACTGGGAGAGCCCTCCAAAAGCTGAGGGATCCAGATAGGAAATGTGATTGTTGTAAAGCAGGAGTACTTCCAGAACCTTTAACTCTTGGAACACTGCACTTTTCAGGGTCTTCAGCTTGTTGGACGATAAGTCAAGACACTTCAGATTTGGAGTTGTGGAAAAACTGCCTGTGGCTACGCTGGTGATGTTGTTATGACGAATAATGAGGGTGTTCAGCTTAACAAATGATACTGGAATCCACTCGGCATCCAGGAGCCCGATTCTGTTATAGCTCAGATCCAGCCTCTTAATCAGTCTGAAAAGGTTCCCAGGCACCTTGGACAGGTTTTTGTTGGTGCAGCTCACGATGTCCGTGGCACAGATGCAAGCAGTGGGGCACACCCCGGAGGCGCCACGGCTCACGGTCACCGTGATCACCAACAAACACAGCAGCTCCCTGCAACCCCGTCTGACAACTCCAGGCAGGGTGGGCAGCGTGTGTAAACGTAAAGACATTATGGTCGCCTCCAAGTCTCTTCCTGGAGCCTTTCCACCAGCTCAGCCTCCCACCAGTGAACCTGGTAAACAATCAATATTGGGGGGGGGGAGAAAGCAAAGTTAACTACCACCAGTTAACCCTTAAGAGTCATATCTTGCTTTCTTTTCAATAACTTTTGAAATGCAGGTTGTATGT
The DNA here is from genome assembly GCF_011764305.1 of Mustela putorius furo. Taxonomy (NCBI): domain Eukaryota; kingdom Metazoa; phylum Chordata; class Mammalia; order Carnivora; family Mustelidae; genus Mustela; species Mustela putorius. The sequence goes on along the minus strand of NW_025422368.1, from coordinate 8,270,499 downwards.
CACGCTGGGGGAGCCTACTACGGTGGTTTTTACTGTTAAATGCAATTTCTTTTCCTGGGGTACTCCTGCTTAAAGACACTGACGGTCGCAATCTATCAATACAACCGTCTCAACATCAGAAAGTCAGTATTTTTTTAACGTGCAGCCTGCGTCGTTTTTTTAAACTCCCTGCAACAGACACAAAAATACACCAACGCATCCTACAAACAAACGGAAATGCATAGGAAGCCACCCCTCCAGAAAACAACTCACAGAGCTGAAAAGCCTCACCCGCTCTGGGGATAGGCCGCCGACGGTGGTGTCTTCCGAAGGTCTGTGAGTCTGTCTCTGTCCGTCCCTCCTGCCTTTCCCGAGTTCCTTTCCCTCCTGCTCCCGGCGGGCGGCAGCCTCTCGCCGGCTCTCAACTTTGGGGAGTTTCAAGCAGCCGCGGCGGCGGCAGCCACCCGGGGCGCAGGAAACGTCTCGGCCGGCTCCGGAGGGTTCTCCCGGGCTCTCTTCATTGCTCGGCTCAAGGTACCGGCTCGGCGCCCTGGCCGTCGCGTGTCCCGGCGCGGGGCGACCCACTCCCGGAGCAGGGTCCGAGGGGCGGGGGCGCCGGCAGCGGGTCGGTCCCGGCCCCGCCTCCCGGCTCTCGAGAGCCAGCAGGACCCGGGGTTCCCGCGCGCCGCCGCCCGGGTTTTATCCCCGTGCGCGGGGTCGGATGCGGGGCGGGGACACGGTCCCGCCCCTGCGCGTCCTCCCGCCTGGAAGCGGCTCCGAGGCTGCGGGCGGGAGCGGGCTGGGCGCACTGCTGGGGGCGCGCGGCGCGGGGAGGGGGCGGCGGCGCAGCCAATCGGAGCGGCGGCCGGCATCCCTCTCACCGTCCCCCCCACACCCCGCGGCCTTGCCGCCACCTCCTGCCTCCCGGGAGAGGGACGCGGCGGAGTGGTGTGCACGCCCGAGGCTCACCCATTCCCACCCGCTCTGTGTGTGCGTGTGTCCAGCCCTGAACGGGGTGGTCGGGTGGGGCGGGGATTCAGGGGGCACGGCCAGCCAGGGAAGGAGAGGTCTCTCCCTTGAAGACCCCACTTGTCGCGGCCGCCGGGGTCCACTGAGCTCCCGACCTCTTGTAGCTTTCTTTGGGCCAGGGCCAAGAGGGCTCCCGCCGGACTAAGTGCAGCGGCTTTTAAACGTCTACAAAATAAATCCAGAAATGGCCTTCCGTCCTCGGCCACGTTTGGGGGGGTGAGGTGGGCGGGAGTATAGGGAAATGACACTTTCCCTCCGGTGCCACCAGGATCTCTGTTTGGGGGAAGGAACCGGGAAGGCACTGTGGGGACACGCCGCACCTCCCTGGGAAAGTTCTATCCCTTTCCTAACTCAGGAGGCGGCATCAAGGATGGTGCCCAATCCGAAAAGGAGAAGACAGGAAAGAAGGCTTGGGGCCGACCTTCCGGCTGGAATGCAAAGATAAGGATTTTAAGCTTTATAAAAAGGAAAAAAAAATATATATATATATATCCCGGAGCCAGACCCCCCCACTTTTTTTAGGGGGTTGGAGTGGGCCAGGGCGGTTGGGGGGGAAGGCGGTGGAAGCAAGTGTGTTCATGCCAGATACGGACTGATCCCTAGAAGGGGTCCCTGCGCCGGGGTTCTTCATAACTCCCAAGAGACTGGGGGGCGCCAGACTCGAGCGTGCTTCGGTCTTAGCCAGCTAGGAAAGGCGCAGTCCGAGGTGAACACCCCGCCAACCTACCCCACCCCCACCCCGCAAACAAACAGAAAAGCCCAGCAGAACAAATGCAAGGTGAAGGGCTTGGGGCTGATGAGCTTTTCGATTAAAAATCCGTTTTGTTTAATTCCAAGATCAGTTTTAACGATGGGATTTGACTGAGCCAGATGGCCCATTTGTCCATTATATCTGGATTTAAAAAAAAAATAATAAATTACTGCCCTGACAAGAGATAACTAACTAAAGCGGCAGGGATAAGGAGATGGAAAAGCAGACCAAATTGAGAAAACAGGAGTGGGGCAAATAACTTGTAATATTACTTGAAAAATAAAATGGATGTTATAAAAACCAACTCCTCCCTCTCCTCCAACCCCCAAGCACACTTGAACAACCTTGAATTTACTGGGAGTTGGTCCCTTCATTGTTCATGAATGGATTCATGTGGTAGCACAGATCTGTTAGGTCAGTGCCAAATTTAAATAGAACTGTGTGCATTGTTCGTCAGCCTGCTTGTAGAACAGATCTGGACTAGCCCTGGGAAATCAAGATTTTTTTTTTCAGGTGAAAGCAGCTTGATTCAGGGTAGTTTCAGTTTCATGAAAAGTGGAATTTTATCCTAAGAGTGCAGCCTGACATGCTCTAGGAAAGCTTCCTCACTGTGGGCTCCCAAGAGAGGGAGAGGATGAACGTTTCGAAAGTTAAGCCACACTTCCTAGGGCTGTCAGAAATCCTGGGTCTCCAGGCCTTGGTTTTTACAGTTAACAATGGTTAACACAGAGAAATGGAATTGAACTCACTTAGAGGAATGCTCTCTAAATGACTAACAAACGGGTTTTTGCAATGTTTTACTAAGGACGTGACATCCTATTCAAAGGAAGCCATGAAGGTGGAAGAAAGTCCTTTATGTCCTAGGAAAGTACTGTGAAAAGAAAAGGGACTCAAATGTGGACCCAGATTATGTCCTTATAGCTCTAGGGGCATTCTAGAAACACCCGTGCAAAGATCCCACAGCAGAAATAAACCAAATGCTCTCAACATCTACACACGCTTCTCTATTTGAAGTCCTGATTTTTGAGATTCTGCCCATTTGGCAAGAGGAAAGGAGTTTTGAAAGGGGTGGGTTTTCTTGGCTTTGAGAAGAAAAAGCTAAGCATTTACCTTAATTTGGGGTGTAAGGTGTGACCTTATGTTATGGAGGGAGCTTTCTCTACATCCTTTTATCTCTCCTGCCAGTTCCTCTCTTTCCATTAGAAGGGAAGTTCCACAAGGGCAGAAATGTTTTGTCTGGGACACTGCTCTATTCTTAGCTTCTAGAACTCTGCTTGACACTTGCTTGGCATTCAGTAAATTTTTGATAAATAGACTGAGGTATGGGGAACCTCTTCTAGGCCTATTTGAGCTGAGTCTGGTAGTTGATATCCTGTTCTCTATACTTCATGAAGCTTGTCAGAGAGACAGAAGAGAAGGGAGGGAAAGAGGAGCCCTGTGAACAAGACTTGAGTCCTAGATCCAGTGGTACCTGAAGGCCACTGTCTACATTTACTTCCTTTCTAATTACATTCTCTATCCCCCTTTATTTTCTTAAATTATTTTAAGTTACGTTCATGTGCTTGTGACTGCAGGAGTCTTACAGTGTGTAATGATGGTGATGATACCTATGAAGGGCTCTTATGATGTGCTACATTCTGAGCTCTTTGTTTTACATGAATTATTTCATTTACCGCTCGCCATAACACTGCAACATTATGTAATCCTATAATCCAGATGGTAAACAACTGTGTTCCAAATTATTTGAAAATGGAATGGGATGAAATTAGCTTGAGGCTCCATTTGAAGGATTTAGATGAAACTGAAAAGAGATGTTTCTGACGGGGTGGCTCGAGGCTGGAATGGTTGCCAAGACAGATGGTTGAGTTGCCTTCTCAGGAGTTTAAAATAGGAAAGATAGATATTCTTCTGGTCTTTTCCACATGGCACAATCTTTTGGTATTTTTGACCATTCAATGACTCCAGTGGCTGGTAGAAAGTGGATCAATTCTGAATCTAGTGTGCAGAGGCAAGGGTGAGTGTGTGAGAGTGTCTGACCTGGTCTGCAAGTAACTCTGACCTGGGGGCAGGGATTTAGGTAGATGAAATCTCAGGGTTTTCCCCTATTGCCGTCAAAGACTTAAGGCCTCAGAGACATGAAACAAGAAATGGTGATAGCACTGGTTTGGGATTCCGAGTCCTTTTTACTAAGAATGAACAGTTCACTAGCACTTTAGATTCTATGAAGGGCGTGTCCATTCTGTGTCTCCTCAGATTCTAACACTCATCCTGTGTAAACAGGTGGCGCTGGGACACCAGCAGATATCTAACATGGCCTCCTTTTGTCACCTGGGGACGCATCCTGGGTTCTTCAGGAATAGCCCCCAGGGGTCTCCAGCTCTGCAGTCACCTGACTGTTGCACACAGGAGCTTTCTGCCAAGACCCCCTCACTCTGGGGAAAACACTGTGCAGAGGATTTTTACAGTGTGTGGAGACCCAGCCTATGGGAAATACGGCCCTTTGCCCACCACCTCTGGAAGTGTGCTCTGCTCCTGTAACAGAGCTCCTGTTTTAATTTTGGTCTTATTCAGTTGGTTTTTGTAAATTGTCCAGGACTTACAGTAGAACCAGATTTCTCACCCAGTCCTATGTCCCTGGCTGTACGGAGATTCAGGATCTGGCCCCGCCATGCTCTCTGAACTCCAGGGGGGCTTGGGTCAGCTGGTGGCTTGGTTCTCTGGGAGCCGCCTTGACTAGAAATGCTGCGGGCTAGTCGGTTACCCACGAGCCCTCTCCAGGGAGAGTCCAGAATGGGCAATTTTTTGAGCAGTTCTCACTCATCTGTTCTATCTCCTGTCTTCAAGGACATAGACTGTGTAGGTTGTTTCTTTTTTTTCTTTTTTTTTTTTTCTAGTGTAGTTGACATGAAATTCACAGAAACAAAACTCACCTTTTCTCACCTTTGAAGATCATCTGAAAGAGTACACACACGTCACAGCAGTAGGTTTTTAGAATTGTCATCTTTCCTTATCTGCATTTTCTGGTTTTTTTTTTTTTACAATGATTTTGTGATATGAAAAAACACAATGAGTACTTGCAGTTGTTTCAAGTTACTTGTGACTAAGTCATACGCATCAATGTTTCTGCTTTATTTTGATTCTGATTTAATATTCAGGGACTCTAGTTTCAGAGAGCAAAACCCTCTTCTGATTTCTCCGATGAAAGTGACTCTAATTTCCCCTGTCTTGTTCTGGGTTGGCACTACAATCCTTTATTTGGCAAATATTTACTGAGCATCTACTATGTGCCAGACACTATTCTTTATCACCATACATAAAGGCTGTCATAGCCATGCAAGCCCAACTAGAATGAGAGGCATACTAGTCACTCATGTATTTCTCGGTGACCAGTTGTCCGTGATCCCAGATGTGAGGCTCAACATGGTTGGCTGGGTCAGCTCCCAAGAGCTATGCATCCTTCTCTCTCAGTGCATTTTTAGACCAGCCTTTGTGAAGGCAGCAGGACTCTGCCCCACACCATGTGTTTTTGCGTGAGAAAGAAAAACAAAAAGAACAACTGAAGCCCTTTTTTCTTAATCCTAAAAGTACGACATGCTCAGTGTAGAAAAATTGGAAATACAGAATGTAAAGAATCAGAGAATGTCATTTACAATCTTACTGGTAAATTACATTTCTGCTCAAAGAATAAATCCATTGTAGTAAGGAAACTGAGATGTTGCAAAAGGATGGTTTGTCATAATTATGTAAAAAGAAAAGAAATAAACAGACTGGTTTTTGTTGGTGGTGGTAGTGGTGGTTTTTTGTAGGTTTTCTTTTTTTCCTTAATGCTCTGAAATTCTCAGCCTTAGGAATGAAGTAAGCAGATGAACACTTGCTTTATAAAATTCAGTGTGTCAAAGCCGTGCTCCTAGCATTATGGTTACCTCTTGCAATTTTGGTCATAAATGGTGGCTGCTCTAATTTCCGTTTTGCTCATTATTAGCCTGAAGGAATCATCTAATTGAATCCCTAAATGCTGTTACATTCCTCAAAACTGGGGCTAATTCTATCTCTCTGATAAATATGGGCAATGTTTCACAAACCCAGTTTGGAGACTTATAGGAAGTGTTCAGACTCCTATTTTATGTTCTTTAAAAAAATAGGATTTCCTGGGCGCCTGGGTGGCTCAGTGGGTTAATCCTCTGCCTTCGGCTGGGGTCATGATCTCGGGGTCCTGGGATCGCCCCGCATCAGGCTCTCTGCTCGGCAGGGGGCCTGCTTCCTCCTCTCTGCCTGTGTCCCTGCCTACTTGTGATCCCTGTCTGTCAAATAAATAAATAAAAATCTAAAAAAAAAAATAGGATTTCCTGTAGCAGTAATTAAATGGTCACATTTCATAAAGGTACTATCTGCATATTCAAAGAAATACTTGATTTGGAGCAATAAGTATTTGCTAGACAAAATTAACACAAAATAAAATGGAATTGAGAGAAAAAATAATAGACTCTGTCAGAGAGCCACCACAATTGTAAATGCTCATTCTGTTATTTTCAGCAAATATAAGGCTCTCTGTGGTGGTTTTTGCATGCATAATTTGCTCTGGAACTCTGACCTTTGAGCCTGTGATAGTGAAAAGCAATATTGCATTCATATAAGGGAAGTCAGAAGGACCTGTGGAAAGATCCAAGAAAGTGCATTTGATAACAAGACCCAACATTTATTGCATTTTTACTACAATACACCAGACTTTGCATTTAATTCTTTCAAGAGCCCTAAGAGATGGTCATTAACATCCCCATTGTATAATGAGGGCAATGGGGCTGAGGTGGTTTATGTAACTCACCCAAGATTAGCGGTAGAACCAGATCTCTCACCCTGCTGTCTCACTGTGATCTCATGCCCTACCATTAGCTCTAATGCTTCCCATTAGGGAGGAAAGGGGTCAGCCCTGATTTAAATTCCATTCAGCAAATATTGTTAGTCCTGGCCACAGTCCCAGAGCCATCATATAGTTGCTCTCCTCTAGGAATTTGTAGTGTTATTCAAAATAATTATAGGGTATAAGACAGTATATAATTCAATTTCAAAGTGGACTAGCAAAGAGCCAAAATATTTGCAACAGAATAGGCATTTTGGACATTGAAAAATTCCAATACAGGCGGATTTTTAGACCTTCCTCATTTCTTGTTGACCCAATAGCTGACTCAACAAAGACAGTCATATGCAAATAAAAGTACAATTTGGGAAGAACCCCTTGAATGGTTAGGGACAACGATTATCTTAGAATCAAGCGACAATAATATGGCTTCTTTTATCCATGGCATTCATAGTGGAGAATTATAAGCAAGGAAAGGAGTATCTCTCTTGCCACAATTAAGAGTCTCAAACGTCCTCTAATCACATGCCAAAAGGCAATGTGTCAAGGAAAAAAAAAAAGGTGACATGGTAAAATAGAGCATTGACTAACGAATCAACTTTCTGTGTTGTGGTGGTCAGAACTTCCATTTATTAATTGCATAATCTTGGGTAAGTGACCTGGTCTTTCAGGCTCACCCTCCTCATCTGTAAAACGGGAATCCCGTGTGAGCAGAGGCACCGCTGGGTTTCACACAGTTGACTGAGATGAGCGGAGACCTGAAAAGTTGCTTTGGGAATGATAAAGCGGGAAACAAGCATCACAGGGAGTCCCAGTCCTATTATTCATCTTTGCTGTCCTTGCGCCTTGGACGTGATCTGACACAGCACAGATGTTGAGCAAATGTCTGTTGAACCTAATGGAACAGAAGCTTGTTTTATGTACAAAAGAAACAGAGCTGGAGAGGTGCCTTGCCACAGTGATGTTTGCACTAATTATGTGGCTCCCCTGGGCCCGGCTGTACCAGAGTACAGCGGGTCCTTCAAATGAGGACCTGCTGTTGGCTCAGCCCTGCCTTATCCTCCTAGGTACTCTGCTGCAGACTGGAGGGAGCTGCAGGTCTGCAGCGTGGGCTTCTTCAAGCCCCTTGGGACTCGAAGCTTTCATGTCGTGCGGAAACATCCTGGGCGGAGACTTTTTAGCTAGGAGTGATGACTGGCAACCTCAGAACGCACGAGAGACTACTCAGAGGGGTTTTGAACTACAGGGGAAAAAACAAAATAAAACACCAATAATAATAATAATAATCACTCTCTCCAGAGGGCAGCTCTCACATGTTGTTACTTGCATCACGAGACAAATATGTGGAAAGAAACCAGGGAAGCCGTCTTGGAAGCTGTTGTGTAGAAGTAGTCGGGGCAAATCTGAACAAGTTGCTGAAGGATGAGTCTGCTCGTTGACATTTCCTACTTTGCAGAAACAGCAGGATGACGGAAAACATGCTGTTGTGGCCGCCGTCCACATTTATCTAGAGGTAGAACTTTTTCATTGACTCCATTATAGTTACTGAAACGGTTGGACATCTCAATTCCTCTCTTCTGAATCTCTTTTGCTGGGAAGGCCCCGAGGACCTCAGGTCCATTTGCACAAGCAGGATATGCATTTACCCAGTAAGTATCAACATGCGTCTTTTTGTTTGTTTGGTATGTCTGGGAGAGAGCTGGATGTGGGACTCTCCAGATAGGGCCACCTTCATAACATCCACATAGCCCACCTTGACAGGTTCAAAAGCTTGATATTTTTGATGTCCCAGAGTTCATTGTAGAGAATGTTGAATGATTTATAATGTCCCCCAGAAGAATAAGCACCTGTGCATTTAAAATAAAAATCAAGTGGATCAGAACTTGATATGGGCCTGATCAGAATCTCCACCTGTAAGGAAGCTTTGGGAAGCCAAGTTTATAGTCATAGGTATGTTTGGTGAGTGTGAAATGATGGGGAAGTATAGGTCGTCTGATGAATGTAATGTGTAGGGGGATCAAACTGTTATAGCACAATAAATCCATTGTTGCAAAAGAGTTATGTCTTCTAATAAGACCACATACTCAGATTGGCTGCACCTGGCACCATCATCCCTGGGCAGGAGGTGCCAAGCAGTTGATCAGTGAGCTTTCAAGTTACACAAGAAAAGCAATGACATTATGATTCTGCCCCACTAAGAAAATTACACTTTTTATTAAAGGCAAGATCTCCCTCTTTTTCTCATCACTACAAGAACAGAGTACACAAAGACAGAACAATGTCATCAGTAAGGCTGAATGGTGGTCACACAGAAGAGACGTGGATAAACAAAGAACCCAACTCAATCAGAAGGAGAGATCAGAGGGGTGCCTGGGTGATGCAGTTGGTTAAACCTCTGACTCTTGGTTTCAGGTCAGGTTGTGATCTTGGGGTCATGAGATCAAGCCTGGCATCGGGCTCTGTGCTCAGCATGGAGTCTGCCTAAGACCTCTCTGACCCTCCCCCCTGTGCTCGCTCTCTCTCTCTCTCAAGGAAATAAAAAAATCTTTTAAAAAGAACTTTTAAAAAAAAGGAAGGAAAGAAGGTGGGAGGAAGGGAAGGAAAGAAGAAGGGAAGGGGGAAGGAAGGAAGGAAGGGGTATCAGAAAGCAATGGAGCTGCCTGGAAAGAAAGGAGCCATTCTGCCGAACCTCAATAAAACATCATGATAAATATATACAGTGAAAGTAAAACGAATAATTACATAAAGAGAAGTTGAGTTCTGACCAACCATTCTGATGAAAAAATCATAAGTTTCCATAGTCATGAGACAAGAATCACGGAACATACACAGAAGAGAATTAGCCAAATAAGGGCAATGTCACCCAAATCAAGGAACAGAACCTTTACCAGCACTCTAAGGCTCCCATGTTTCTTTCTAGGCACTAACTCCCCACTGGTAACCATTCTCCTGACCTCCATCAACATGGATTAGTTCTGCTAGTTTTTATACTTTATAGAAATGAAGTATATACTCTTTGTGTCTGGCTCTGATTGCTGAACTTGCATTTGAGAGATTCACCCTTATTTTTACATGTTGGCCTAGATAGTTTTCATAGCTATATAGTCACTATGTGACTCTTTAACAATTTAGTGAACCGTTCTATTATTGATGGACATCTAAGTAATTTTCAATTTTTTCTATTTCAAGTACTGTTTCCATGAATATTCTAATACTGGTCTTTTGACAAACATAATGTGCACATTTCTATTGGGTATATACCTCAAAATGTATTTGCTTGGCCCAGGTGGTACACATACTCAACTTGAGTAGTTAACTGCCAGTTTTCCAAAGTGGATGTATACATTTATTCTCCCAAAGGTATGGGAGAATTCCTGTTCCTCCACATTCTCATCAGTACTCTTTACTTCCCATATTTTTCATCTTGACCATTTTGGGGGGTAGGTAGTGGCATTCCATTGAGTATTGATTTTCACTTATCTGAGGATTAATGAATTTGGGCAAATTGTCATATGGTTATCATTTATTTACATCTACTCCTTTATGAGTCTTTGGACCATTCTGCTATTGAGCTGTCTTTTTCTTATTGATTCTTTATATATTCTGGATTTGTGGGATCTTTTATCATATGTATAGGGTAAGTGTACATAAATATATATATTCAATATTTTATGCCATCCTGTGTGTTGCCCTTTTGTTCACCTTGGTGAATAGTTCTTAGTTTTAATATAGCCAAGATTATCATGTTTTTCTTTTATGTTTCTTCTTTTGTATTTCCTATTTAGGAAACATGGCCTACTCAAAGATCAAAAAGATGTTTTCCTCTAAAAACTTTATTGTTTTGTTTTTCAGTTTATTTCTCTAATCCATCTTGCTGTGATCTGAGTTTGTATTCCCCCAAAATTCATATGTTGAAATCGTAACCCCTACGCTGTTGGAATTAGGAGACAGGACATTTGGGACATGATTAGTTCATCACGTTGGAGACCTCATGAATGGAATTAGGCTACAGAGAGATCCCTGAACACTTTCCACCACAGAATGACAGCAAAAGGTTGCCATCTATGAACAAGAAAGCAGACCCTCACCAGACACCAAAGTTTATTGTATTTTTGTTTTAGCGGCCCCAACAGACTGAGACACACCTGGAATTGATTCTTGTGTGTAATGTGAGGTAGAAGTCAATATACATTTTTTCCCACATGGATATTCAGTTGCCCCAATATGATTTATTGAAAAGACCATCCTTTTCCCTACTGCCCTGCATGTTGACTTTTGTCATAAATCATGTATGGGTCATGAAACCATGTATGCATATGTGGGTCTGTTCCATTGGACAGTTATCTGTTCCAGCACCATACAATTTTGATTACCATCACTTTATTATTCCTTATTAATTTTTTTGAAAGTTTATTTATTTCGACACGCAATGTGGGGCTCAAAGTCACATGCTCCTCCAACTAAGCCAGCCAAGTGCCCCACTTACCCTGGCTTTATAATAATAGTTTCTGATATCTCATAACGTTAGTCCTTCATATTTGCTCTTCAAGCATGTCTTGGTTAGTCTTGGCCTTTTGCGTTTCCACATGAATTTTGTTTTATTTATTTTTTTAGAGAGTGATTGGGAAGGAGAGGGAGAGAGAATCTTAAGCAGTCTCCATGCCCAGCACAAAGTCCAAGGCTACCTCACAACGCTGAGATCATGATCTGAGCCAAAATCAAGAGTAGGACGCTCCATATGAATTTTAAAATTGATTTATAAATTCTTGAGGGAGGAAACCCACATCTTGGATTTTGGTTGCAAGAGCATAGAGGTATACATCAATTTGGAAAGAATGTACATTTTTACAACATTGAATCATCCATTCCATAACAATATATATACAGCCATTTATTTGGCTCTCCTATATTTTTTCTCAATAGTATTTTATAATTTCAGCTAGAGGTCTTGCATATTTTTAATTAGATTTATTTCTAAACATTTAAGTTTGGGGATGCTATTGTAAGCTTGTTTTATGTTCTATTTGTTTGTTGCCAGTATATATAAATATGACCCATGCCATAGTCAGCTTGGGCTGCTATAACAAAGTACCATAAACTGGACAGATTACAGGCAGCATTTATATCTTATAGTTCTGGAGGCAGGAAGTCCAATATCAAGGTGCTGGTAGCTTTGGTGTATGGGGAGGACCTTATTCATTCATAGATCTTGGCTTCTCACCATGTTCAAAATGATGGCAAGAAGGGGCGGGAGACTCTCTGGAAGGTCTTTACTAAGGGTATTAATCCTGTTCATCAAAGCTCTGTTCTCATGTCTTAATTGCCTCCCAAATACCCCATTTCTTTTTTTGAATTAACATATAATGTATTATTTGCCCCAGGGGTACAGGTCTGTGATTCATCAGTCTTAACAATTCACAGTGTTCACCATAGCACATAGCCTCCCCAATGTCCATCACCCAGCCACCCTATCCCTCACTTCCCACTCCCCAGCAACCCTCACTTTGTTTCCTGCGATTAAGAGTCTCTTATGGTTTGTCTTTCTCTTTGGTTCCATCTTGTTTCACTTTTCCTTCTCTTTCCCTATGATTCTCTGTCTTGTTTCTTGAATTCCTCATATCAGTGAAATCACATGATAATTGTCTTTCTCTGACTGACTTATTTCACTTAGCATAATACCCTCTCGTTCCATGCATATTGTCGCAAATGGCCAGATTTGGGGTTTTGATGGCTGCATAATATTCCATTATGTATATGTGTGTGTGTGTATATATATATACATATATATATATATCCTCTTATTTATCCACTCTCCTGTTGATGGACATCTAGGCTCTTTCCATATTTGGGCTATTGTGGACATTGCTGCTATAAACACTGGGGCACGTATGACCCTTCAGGTCACTACATATGTATCTTTGGAGTAAATGCCCAATAGTGCAATTGCTGAGTCATAGGGTAGCTCTATTTTCAACTTTTCTATTTTCAACTTTTCGAGGAACCTTCATGCTGTTTTCCAGAGTGGCTGCACCAGCTTGCATTTCCACCAACAGTATAAGAGGGTTCCCCTTTCTCTGCATCATTGCCAAAACTTGTAGTTTCCTGACTGGCTAATTTTAGCCATTCTAAAATTAGTTTTGATTTGTATTTTTTGTGGTTTTGATTTGTGTTTTTCTGATGCTGTGATGCTGAACACATTCTCATGTGTCTGTTGGCCATTTGAACATCTTCTTTGCAAAAATGTCTGTTCATGTCTTCTGTCCATTTCTTGATTGGATTATTTGTTCTTTGGGAGTTGAGTTTGATAAGTTATTTATAGATTTTGGGTACTAGCCCTTTATCTGATATGTCCTTTGCAAATATCTTCTCCCATTCTGTCCATTGTCTTTTAGTTTTGTTGACTGTTTCTTTTGTTGTGCAAAAGCTTTGTATCTTGATGAAGTCCCAATAATTCATTTTTATCCTTGCTTCCCTTGTCTTTGGCTACGTTTCTAGGAAGAAGTTGCTGTGATCGAGGTGGAAGAGGTTGCTGCCTGTGTTCTCCTCAAGGGCTTTAATGGATCCTATCTCACATTTAGGTCTTCAATGTATTTGTGTCTATTTTTGTGTGTGGTGTAAGGAAATGGTCCAGTGTCATTCTTCTGCATGTGGTTGTCCAATTTTCCCAACACCATTTGTTGAAAAGACTGTCTTTTTTCCATTGGACCTTCTTTCCTACTTTGTTGAAGATTAGTTGACCATGGAGTTGAGGGTTCATTTCTGGGCTCTCTATCATGTTCCATTGATCTATGTATCTGTTTTTGTGCCAGTACCATACTGTCTTGATGATTACAGCTTTGTAATAGAGCCTGAAGTCTGGAATTGTGATGTTACCAACTTTGGTCTTCTTTTTCAACATTCCTCTGGCTATTCATGGTCTTTTCTGGTTCCATACAAATTTTAGGATTACCAAACATCCCATCTCTTAATATCCTCACCTTGGGGTCAGGATTTGAAAATATAAATTGGAAGGGACACAAACATTCAATCTGTAGCAATTAATTTTGTATTTTGACTATAATTTTAGTATTTTGACTATGTCCTTCCTATGTTCTTTTATTAATGCTAAGAGTCTGTCTATAGATTCTTTAGAAATTTTCTATGTGCATGATTTTATTGTCTGGAAATGACAGTTTATTTCTTCTTTTTCATTATCCATAACTTCTCTTTGTCTTGCCTATTGCATGGGCTAGACCTCCAGTTACAATGTTGAATAGAAGTGGTCACAGTGGCTATTCTAGACTCAGTCCTAATATTCAAGGAAAGTTTTCAATATTCTACCATTGAGAATGATGTTTGCTGTGGGTATTTTGTAGCTTTTTTTAATCACATTACAGAAGTTCTATTCTTAGTTGGCTAAAAGTTTTTGTCACAAATGAATATTGAATTCATCAGATGTCTGTTCCACATTTGAAAAGATCATGTAATTATATTCCTTTTTCTGTGAATGTGGTAAACTAAGTTTATGAGTTTTGAATGTTAAACCATGCTTGCTACCTAGACTGAACTGCACTGTTTACTGCACCACTGAATTTGATTTCTTAATACTTCATTAAGAATTTTAAACTATTGGGGCAGGGTGGCTCAGTCATTAAGCATCTGCCTCCAGTTCAGGTCATGATCCCAGGGTCCTTACTCAACAGGAAGCCTGCTTCTTCCTATCTTACTCCCTCTCTTGTGTTTCCTCTCTCACTGTCTCTCTCTCTCTCTGTCGAATAAATAAATAAATAAAATCTTTAAAAATTTTTTTAATTAAAAAAAAGAATTTTTAATATTTATGAAAAAGGTTTGCAGTTTTTTTCTCAGAATGTCAGAGTTTCAAAGTCAAATCTCTACTGTTTCATTTTTTGAAAAGTCTGTGAACCTTTGATTTTGTTTCTGCCTTTTTGAAGAATTATATAAGACAAGTGTTATTTTTCCTTAAGTGTTTTGGAAGAATTCATTGATAAGCTCACTGGGCCTGGGATTTTCTTTGGGGAAAGGTTTTTAAATTATAAGTTCTAATTTTTCATATATACAAGATTACTCATATTTTTTTATTTCTTCTTCTATCAACTTTGGTAAATTGTGTTTTTCAAATAATTTGTCCATTTCATCTACATTATCAAATTCATCCGCAGAGTTGTTTTTAGAATACCTTTATTGTGCAATCTATAGTGGTATCATCTTTGTCACTGCTATTGTTGTTATTTGTGTTTTGTCTACTTTTTATTTTTTTTAAAGATTTTATTTATTTATTTACTTGTCAGAGAGAGAGAGAGAGCACAAGCAAGGAGAGTGGCAGATAGAGGGAGAAGCAGGCTTCTGGATGAGCAAGAAGCCCCATGCAGGACTGGATCCCAGGACTCTGGGGTCATGACCTGGGCTGAAGGCAGGCACTTAACTGACTGAACCACCCAGACATCCCTATTTTGTCTATATTTTAAATATCAGTCTTTTTAGGGTTTTGTCAGTTTTGCTAATCTTTTGGAAGAATAAAGTTTTGAGTTTGTTGATTTTCTCTATTATATATTTCATTTTTGTTCCCTTGGTTTCAGCTTTTATCTTTATCATTTATTTCCTTAGGTTTGGTTGCTGCTCTTTGTTCTAGCTTTTTGAGACTAATCCTTAAATTGTTAATTTTTAGACTCTTTGGACCTTTATATATGCATTTAAGACTATATATTTCCTCTTAAGCATCATTTTACCTTTTTCCCAAAAGTTTTGAAATATATTTTTAATTATTCAGTTTAAATATTTTCTAATTTCTGTTTTTTCTTTATCTTATGGGTTATTTCAACTGTATCATTTAATTTTTAGGCAGTTGGGTTTTGTTCTATTTTTATTTTTGACCTCTAGCTTAATTCCATGGTGGTCAGAGACCATATACTCCTCCTCTTCCTCCTTTTTCTCCTCCTCCTCCTTTTTCTCCTTCTTCTTCTTCTTCTTTTTTAGTTTCAAATTTTTATTTTAATTCCAGTTAGTTGGCACCTGGGTGGCTCAGTTTGTTAAGCCTCAGCTCTTGATTTTGGCTCAGGTCATGATCTCAGGGTCCTGGTATCAAGCCCTACATTGGGCTCCAAACTCAGTGGGGAGTCTGCTTAAGATTCTCTCTCTCCCTTTGCCCCTTGCCCCACCTTTGGTGCTCTCTCTGTCTCTCAAATAAATAAATCTTTTAAAATAATATGAAATAAATTACAGTTAGTTGAAATATCATGTAATATTAGTTTCAGGAGTAGAATTTGGTGATTCATCACTTACATATAATAATACCAAGTGCTCATCACAAGTTCCCTCCTTGATACCCACTCTAGCTACATCCATGTTGTTGCAAATGCCAAGATTTCATTCCTTTTGGTAGCTGAATAGTATTCCTTGTATATATACACACCATCTCTTCTTTACCCTTTCATCAGTTAATGGATGTTTGGGCTCTTTCCATAATTTGGCTCTTGTTATTATTGCTGCTATAAACATTGGGGTGCATGTATCCCCTTGAATGAATATTTTTGTATCCTTTGGGCAAATACCTAGCAGTGCAATTGCTGGATCATAGGGTAGCTCTATTTTTAACATTTTGGGGGAACCTCCATACTGTTTTCCACAGTGGCAGCACCACATTTGCATTCCCACCAACAGTGGAAGAGGGCTCCTCTTTCTCTACATCCTTACCAACATCTGTTGTTTTCTGTGTTCCTAATTTTAGTCATTCTGGCAGGTGTGAAGTGCTATCTCATTGTAGTTTTGATGTGTATTTCCTTGATGATGAGTGATGTTGAGCCTCTTTCCATGTGTCTGTTGCCATCTGAATGTCTTCTTTGGAAAAATGTCTGTTCGTGTCTTCTGCCCATTTCTTAGTTGGATTATTTGGTTTTTGGGTGTTGATAAATTCTCTATAGATTTTAGAAATGAACACTTTATCAGATATGTCATTAGCAAATATCTTCTCCCATTCCAATAGTTGCCTTTTACTTTTGTTGATTGTTTCCTTAGCTGTGCAGAAGATTTTCATCTTAATGAAGTCCCAATAGTTCATTTTTATTTTTGTTTCCCTTGTCTCTGGAGACGTATCTAGTAAGAAGTTGCTAGGGCAGATGTTGAAGAGGTTGCTGCTGGTGTTCTCCTCTAGGATACTGATGGTTTCCTGTTTCACATTTAGGGTTTTTTTTCCCTTTTGAATTTATTTTTGTGTATGGATGGTGTAAGAAAGTGGTCCAATTTCATTCTTTTGCATATTGCTATCAAGTTTTCCCAAAACCATTTGTAGGAGGGATGTCTTTTTTTCCATTGGATATTCTTTCCTGCTTTGTCAAAAGTTAGACCATGTAGTTTTGAGTCCAAATCTGGGTTTGCTATTCTATTCCACAGATCTATGTGTCTGTTTTTGTACCAGAACCATACTGTCTCGATGATTACAACTTTGAAATATAGCCTGAAGTCTGGAATTGTGATGCCTCCAGCTTTGCTTTGCTTTTTCAAGGTTGCTTTAGCTATTCAGTCTCTCTTGTGGTCCCATACAAATTTTAGGATTGTTTGATTTAGCTCTGTGAAAAAATGCTGATAGTATTTTGATAGGGATTGCATTAAGTGTGTCGATTGCTTTGGGTAGTACAGATATTTTAGCAATATTTGTTTTTCCAATCCATGAGCATGAAATGTTTTTCTATTTCTTTGTGTCCTCTTCAGTTGCTTTCATGATGTTTTATAGTTTTTGGAGTACAGATCTTTTACCTCTTTGCTTAGGTTTGTTCCCAGGTATCTCATGGTTTTTGGTGCAATGGTAAATGCCTTTGATTCCTTGATTTCTCTTTCTGCTGCTTCATTATTGCTGTATAGAAATGCAACAGATTGCTGTATGTTAATTTTGCATCCTGCGATTGTACTGAATTTATTAATCAGTTCTAGCAATCTTTTTGGTGGTCTTTCAGGTTTTCTACATAGGGTTTCATGTCTTCTGGGAATAATGAAAGTTTGACTTCTTCTTTGCCAATTTGGATGCCTTTCATTTCTTTTCGTTGTCTGATTGCTGAGTGTAGGACTTCCCCTACTATGTTAAATAACAATGGTGAGAGTGGATATCCCTGGTTTTTTTCCTGACCATAGAGGAAAGCCCTCAGTTTTTCCTCATTGAGGATGATAATTACCTGTGGGTCTTTCATATATGGCATTTATGATGTTGGGGATATGTTCCCTCTATCCCTACTTTGTTGAGGGTTTTTATCAAGAATGGATGCTGTACTTTGTCAAATGCTTTTTCTGCACCTATTGAGAGACTCATGTGGTTCTTATACTTTCTTTTATTAATGTGGTGTATCATATTGATTGATTTGTGAAATGACACTTGCAGCCTAGTAATAAATCCCACTTGATCATGGTGAATGATTTAATGTATTGTTGGATTCATTTTGCTAGTATATTATTGAGAATTTTTGCATTGATATTCAGCAGGGATATTGACCTGTAATTCTCTTTTTTAGTGGGATCTTTGGTTTTAGAATCAAAGTAATGCTGGTCTCATCTAAGAGTCTGGAAGTTTTCCTTCCATTTCTATTTTTTGGAACAGTTTGAGAAGAGTAGGTATTACATCTTCTTTATTTTATTTTATATTTTTTTAAAGATTTTATTTATTTATTTATTTGACAGAGAGAGATCACAAGTAGACAGAGAGGCAGGCAGAGAGAGAGATAGAGGGAAGCAGGCTCCCTGCTGAGCAGAGAGCCTGATGCGGGACTCGATCCCAGGACCCTGAGATCATGATCTGAGCTGAAGGCAGCGGCTTAACCTACTGAGTCACCCAGGTGCCCTTATCTTCTTTAAATGTTTGTTAGAATTCCCCTAGGAAGCTACCTGGTCCTGGACTTTTGTTTATTGGGAGATTTCTGATTACTGATTCAATTTCTTTGCTGATTATTGGTTTGTTCAGGTTTTCTATTCTTATTTTAGATATCTTAGTTGATACATTTCTAGGAATTTATCCCTTTCTCCTAGATTGTCCTATTTGTTGATATATAATTTTTCATAATATCCCCATAAAATTATTTAAATTTTCTGTGGTCTTGGTTTTGATCTTTCCTCTCTAGTTTATGATTTTATTTATTTGGGTTCTTTCCTTTTTGTTTTTGATAAGTCTGGCTAGGAGATTATCAATTTTACTAATTCTTTCAAAGAGCCAGCTCCTGGCTTCATTGATCTGTTCTACTGTTTTGTTGTTGTTTTTTCTGTATCATTTATTTCTGCTCTAATCTTTATTACTTCTCTTTTTCTGCTGGCTTTAGGCTTCATTTGTTATTCTTTGTCTATCTCACTTAGGTGTTAAGTTACCTATTTGAGATTTCTCGCTTCTTGAGGTAGACCTATATTGCTTTATATTTCTCTTATGGCTGCTTTTGTGGCATCCCAAAGGTCGGACTATTGTGTTTTCATTATCATTTGTTTCTACGTATTTTTGTATTTCTTATTTAATTTCCTGGTTGATCTATTTGCTCATTCTTTAGTAGGATGTTCTTTAACCTCCGTGTGTTTGTGTTCTTTCCAAATATTTTCTTGTGGTTGACTTCAAGTTTCATAGTGTTGTGGTTGGAAAATATGCATGATATGATCTCAATATTTTTGTACTTGTTATGGCCTGATTTGTGACCTAGTATGTGATCTATTCTGGAAAATGTCCCATGTGCCCTTGAAAAGAATGTATATTCTGCTGCATTAGGACGAAATGTTCTGTATATATCTGTTAAGTCCGTCTGGTCCAGTATGTCATTCAAAGCCATTGTTTCCTTGTTGATTTGCTGCTTTGATGATCTGTCCATTACTATAAATGGGGTGTTAAATTCCCCTATTATTGTTGTATTGTTATCAATGAGTTTCTTTATGTTTGTTATGAATTGTTTCATATATTTGGGTGCTCTCAAGTTAGGGCCATAAATATTAACAATTGTTATATCTTCTTGTTGGATAGTCCCCCTTATTATGATATAGTGCCCTTCTTCATCTCTTATTACAATCTTTGGTTTAAAATCTAGTTTGTCTGATATAAGAATGTCTACTCTAGCTTTCTTTTGACATCCATGCATGACAGATGGTTCTCCATCCCCTCACTTTCAATCGTAGGTGTTTTTAGGTCTAAAATGAGTCTCTCTCTTTTTTTTTTCTTTTTCTGAAATGTGTCTCTTATAGGCAGTATGTAGCTGGGTCTTTTTTTTTTTCCTTATCCATTCTGAAAAACTGGCTTTTGATTGGATCATTTAGTCCATTTGCATCAGAGTAATTATTGATAAATATGTATTTAGTGCCATTTTATTACTTGTTTTGTCATTGTTTCAGGAGATTTTCTCTGTTCCTTTCTAGTCTGTCACTTTTGATCTTTCCCAGTCAGAGTCCCCTTTAATAGTTCTTGCAGGGTTCATTTAGTGTTTATGAACTCCTTTAGTTTCTGTTTGTCTGGGACACTCTTTATCTCTCCTATTTTGAATGACTGCCTCGCTGGACAGAGTATTCTTTGCTGCATATTCTTTCCATTCAGCACATATCCTGCCACTTTTTTTCTGGTCTGCTAAGTTTCTGTAGAGAACTCTCTTGCTAACCTTATTTGTCTTCCCTTGTAAGCTTCTCTTGCTTCTTTTAGAACTTTTTCTTTATCTCTATGTTTTGCAAATTTAACTATGATATATCTTGGTGTTGGCCTATTTTTATTGATTTTGATGGGAGTTCTCTGTGACTCCTGGATTTGGATGCCTGTTTCCTTCCCCACATTAGGGAAGTTTTCAGCTATTATTTGCTCAAATAAACTGTCTATCCCTTTTCCCTCTCTTCTTGTTCTGGGACTCCTATGATACCAATGTTATCACACTTTTGGAGTCACTGAGGTCGCTAAGTCTACATTCATGATCTAATATTTTTCTTTCCCTCTTCTTTTCAGCGTCATTCTTTTTCATAATTTTATCTTATGTATCACTTATTTGTTCCTCTTGTTCTTGCATCCTTGTTGTCATTACATCCAGGCAGTTTTGAATCTTTGTTATAGCATTTTTTATTTTGGCCTGACTAGTTTTTAGGTCTTTTATCTCTGTGGTAAGGAATTCCTTGGTGTCTTCCATGTTTTTCTTAAACCCAGCTAGTATCCTTATGTTTGTTGCTTTAAATTCTGGATCAGGCATATTACTTATATCTGTTTCAACTACATCCCTACTCATGATCTTTTCTAGTTCTTTCTTTCCTCTTTGTGTTTTGGCTAAGTATCTGTTTTCTTCTCTGTGTTAGGAAAGACTGTTACGTTTATTGCACCTGAGAGTAATAGCTTTATGGAGAAGAGGTCATATAGTGTTCAGGGCATGGCACTCCGGGAGTATCTGGTGTGTGCTGCGTGCACTCTACTGCTGTGTTTTGGTTGCTCTGTCCCTCAGGTCAGTCATGGGCAGAGTTTCTCCTTGCCTGCAATGGGGGATGTTTGAGCATTAACCAGAGTGTGGAGAGTTTTAAATAGGTGTGCTCTGGTCTGCTTGTTAAAAGAGACTTGTTGCTATATCCACATAGCTGAAGCTTTCCAGAACTCTATGGTCAGTAGTTGTGGTGCACGTGGTGGGGAGAGGGAATTGTGTTGCTCTTTTGGGCAAAGGCCTACTGCTCTAGTTCTCAGGCCCATTTGCCTAAGAAAAGCAGCACCTGCAGAGGACAGGGGATTGGGGCTTGCTGTAAGCAGTTTAGGCCTCTACTGTTGGCACTGCACTGCTTACTGAAATTAGTTCATGCTCAGGGGTGGGGGAGAGAGATGGCACCAGCCACCTCCCTGTCCCCATAGAACAGAGTTTGCCCCCACTGCTGTCCAAGAAGCCCTTCCAGAAGAATAAATAACCTTCCCTCATGTGTCCCAGACATCCTTCAGATCCCTGGCTTTACTCCGTCTGTATTCAGGCCAGCCGCCTATTGGCAATGTAGCATACCTCTATTCTATCCCAGGTGGGCAAGGCTGAGTTTGTTGGTATTTTTTAAAAGATTTATTTATTTATTTGAGAGAGAGAGAGAGAGAGAGAGAGAGATCAGGTTGGGGGAGGGGCAGAGGGAATGTGAGAGGGGGAGCAGGCTCCCTGCTGAGTGCAGAGCCAGATGCAGGCTCAACCTCATGAGCCTGAGATCATGACCCAGCTGAAACCAAGAGCTGGGTACTCAACTGACTGAACCACCTAGGAACCCCCTCACCCCTTGGCTGAGTTTAAAACTGCAGTCTTTCTTTCTGGCATGGCACAGACTTGAGCTGGTCCTGTGGAGGATGGTCTTGTTGTTCTGGGACTGATGCAGGTTTGTCCCAGATGGATGGTCCAAAGTACCATCCACTGGGGACATGGTGTTTGGCATAAGACACAGCAAATGGCCAGTATCTAGGTTAGCTGCTCTCAGCAGGTGTGTCTGCACCCATGCTAAGGGGGAGGAGAGGAAGCGTAATGGCACCTGCCAACTCTTTTGTCCCCAGAGAGGCAATGCCACCTTTCTCAGATGTTCTCCAAGAAGGGGAGACTATCTCTCCCAGTTTGTTCCAGGGTATCCTCAGATCATGCCATCTGTTCCCAGGCTATCTGCTTTCCTTCTCTCTGGCAGCACAGCCGTGATCTTAGGGCTTCACAACAGCCATGCTATGGACCTCTAAAACTCTATTCTTTGAGCCCTGCTGGTTGTAAAAATCTTATGAAAATCAGCCTCTGTCCTTTCCACAGTCAGTGGCTTTGGGGAAGTGTTTTCCTTGTACAATCCCCTATGAGCTCTTCTCTCTCTTTCTCCCTCTCAATCTCTCTGTCTCTCATCTTTCTCTGTGACCAGGGCTCCCTCGCCTCTGTAGAACCTGTGATCCATTTCTCCCCCAAATCGCATCTCCCCACCACCTACTTTCCGTGATGTGGCCTCTTCTCTCCTTCTAGCTGTGCAGTTTGTTCTGCCAGATTGGTTTCTTGGGCAGTCAGAATGATTTGATATTTATCTAGCTGTGTTTGAGGGTCGAGGCAAGCCTAGGGTCCTCCCAGTACTCCCCCATCTTAGTTTCTCCTACCTAGGGAAGATATTCTGAAGGATTCCAATAATTTCAAATTGTTGAGGCTTTGTATATATTACACTATATTGATTTAAAGAAGTGTTTCACATACACTTGAAAAAAATGAATTGGCCATAAGTAGGTGCAATTTTACATGTGTGGCAATTAGATCAGTTTTGCAAACTTGTGCTGTTTATATCTTCCATATTCTTACTGATTTCTTCTACCAGCTATTGAGAAAGATATATTAATGCCTTTCACTATGACTATCGATTTGTACAGAGTTCCTTTTTATGTTTGTTTTTGTTTAAATTATTTCAAAGCAATGCTATTGGGTGTATAGAGACTTGCGATTGTAATATCTTCCTATCGGATTGACCCATTTATAATTACAAACCATCTCTCTTTATTTCTGACAATATATCTTGCCATAAAATTCACATTGCCTGATACTGGTAGAGCTATCTAAACTTTTTCACTGTAGTTAGTGGTTACATGGTTTATTTATCTTTCCTTATACATTAAACATTTCTTGATAGTCAAGTTTAAAGCATATAGTTGGGTTTGTTTTTTATCTAGTCTAATAACCATAATCTTTTACTTCAAATTTATTTCACTTATATGCTGTGTAATCACTGACCCTTATTGGGTTTCTAGACACCATCTTATTTTAAATTTTCTATTAGACTTTTCTCTTTTATGTTCTCTTGTTTCTTTCTGTTTTGCCTCTTTTAAATCATTCAAAGAATTCTCATTATTTAATGTTTTCATCCTAGTAACTTGGCAAATTATATATTAGTTTTTCATTCTGATGGTAGTTATCCCGGAGCTTACAACATATACCCTTGATTTATTCAAGAATTATACAAATTATTATTTTTACCACTCCTATGATATTAGACCCTTTAACTTTTAAAACTATTTATCCCTCCTGACTTTTGTGTTCTTCTTGTTTTGCATTTTAGTTCTAGGTAGATTTTATACTACAAAGGAAATTATAGTTATTGTTTTGTATAGTCAATATTAATTTATAAATATCCATACACTTACCCTTTCCAATATTTTTTATTCCTTCCTGCACTTTTTTAGAAAATAGTCTTGCAACACAACCACTATATAAGTTAAGTACAATAGTACACTATGCTGTACTAGTAAACATAGTACACTGTAGTACACTACAGTACTAGTAAATATAGTACACTATATTTAAATATATTTGAGAAGAAATTTTGATTAAATAATCACCAAAAATATATTCTAAGTTTGAGTAAGACAACTTGACTATCATGGTCAGGCAATGATACTGATTTTCAATAAACTAATGAATTGAGTCAAATTCAGTTACTGAATGGGATTTTGCAGTTTTCAAAGACCATTAACATTTCCAGTTCTCAGTTGATCCCATTAATAAGATGATGGATATGCCAAAAAGACAAAGAAGTACAAAACGTGGAGAGAAAGGGACTTGCCCACATTTACACACCTTACCTTGAATTCAAGTCCCCTGACACCTGTACCAATTAAAATCAACTTAAAAAACCCAAAATAATTCACATGGCCATAAAAATAAATGCGTTTATAGAAAACACATCCCTTTAAATACATAGTTTAATTATAATTTCTTAAACAATCACTCTCTTCCTTCACTTTATAGTCTCTTGTCAGTAGGTTTTAAGATCAAAACACACATTAATATCTGCCTATAGTAAACATAATAAGTTTGATTACAACTGGAAGCTCACATTAAAGACATCCCTTTAGGGACGCCTGGGTGGCTCAGTTGGTTAAGCAGCTGCCTTCGGCTCAGGTCATGATCCCAGCGTCCTGGGATCGAGTCCCACATCGGGCTCCTTGCTCCCTAGGGAGCCTGCTTCTCCCTCTGCCTCTGCCTTCCACTCTGTCTGCCTGTGCTTGCTCTCACTCTCTCTCTGACAAATAAATAAATAAAAATCTTAAAAAAAAAAAAAAAAAAAAAAAAAAAAAAAAAAAAAAAAAGACATCCCTTTATGGGGAAGGGAAAGTGAGACTGATAATATTATGTTTGTTTTAGTCTTTCTGTTTAGTTTTTCTTTCCAGGCACTGGGCTGAACTTAGTTTTCAGAGCCAGAAATGACTATTGTTTCTGTATCTAAATTTATTCACACTCTGTTTTTGGAAATTTTTAGGTACAATAGATTCCAAGAGTATTTTGGAAATCCTTACTGATGAAATCTAAATTGTGTTCTTTGGAAAGCCCAACAAACACGTATCCCAAAGAGCCATTAATAAAATAAACTTTCGGAGTATCTGAGACTCTTCTCATCTGTCATAGGCAGAGCAGGTGGTTGCTATGGTTAATTAATTGAATGAATGAATAAATGAATTAAAAGTATATAATTCAGTTTACCCAAAGATTCTCTTAACCCTATTTGCAGTGATGGCTATGTCACTGTAGAGGAGCTGTTAACTTTCTGCTTAATTTGTAGTTTAAGGAGAAAAAATACACAGAACCAGAAATTAAATTGTTATACATGTTCCAAATACTATCCAACTTGGTTTTGTGCCATAACCAACAGGATCTTGCCTTCCCCAAATAAGGCTTGCCCACTGTCACAGTGTGAGGAGAAAACACTGGGTTTGGGGTAGTTGTCGACATGTGTTGGGAGATTTGTCCCACCTCTCCAGTTCCTGTCTCAGAATTCCTGCTCTTCAGTCTCTACTGTGAAGGCCAGACCTACATGGCTCTCACCCCCACCCATGGCCACCTCACCCCATTCTAAATAGACCAGGAACAGACTCATGGACAACAAAGGTCAGACTCTCTCAAGAATCTGAGCCAAATCACAGAAACTACACTCAGTCATTGTGAACTTTCTCTGAGAGCTCACATCCAACATGGCGGAAGTTGGTACCAGTACACACCAAAATCAAGGACAATCAAAGTCACTTTTAAATTATTTTTGGAAGCCTAGTCTCTAGAGAGAAGATAATATTCTTTAAAATTTATTTGTTTTTGTTTTTGTTTTTTTTCATTTTTTGTTTTTTGTTTTTGGTGCCTGGATGGCTCAGTGGGTTAAATCCTCTGCCTTCGGTTCAGGTCATGATCCCCGGGTCCTGGGATTGAGCCCCGCATCAGGCTCTCTGCTGAGCCTGATTCCTCCTCTCTCTCTGCCTGCTCCTCTGCCTGCTTGTGATCTCCACCTGTCAAATAAATAAATAAAATCTTTAAAAAATAATAAAAATAAACAGATGTTCTTTAAAAAGCAAGAAGAGTCAAAGGAGAAAGAGTCCATAAACAGGAGAGAAAGAAGGAATCAGAGTCAGAGAACAAAGATGGACTGACTTGAGTTTCAGCTTAGGTCATGGTGAAGTCCAGCTTGGACTTTGTTTCCTGCTTCTGTGTGTCTTTAAGATTGCTGCCTTTATCTTTACAGTTAACTCCTCTTTTTTTTTTTTAATTTGAGTTCATCTGAATGAGAGTTGATGCCTAGCAACCAACAATCTCTTGACTAATGGGTTTCCCTTCTCCCCCTGACACCCATGCTTTGGTGCAGCTCTTCTCTCCTGTAAGGAAAGTGATGTGAAAAACTTTCAAACTATCCAATGCTTAGTTTGTTGCCTTTTCCAGTAACATTTTAGAAAAGCCCTTCCCTGAGAAGGCAACATTATATATTAAGGAATAACAATTCACGATACCATTTTTTGCATCAGTTAGAATATATTTTGGGAGGAGTCTTCCCAGAATACCATCCCTTAGCTCAGTAGCCTATCATTTCCTCTGCCCAAAAGAGTGCTCATCACACATAAACCTTTCCCTTGCCCTCCTCTTCTACACATGTTAACTCTTCTATCACATTTTAGTGCCTTGAAAATCGGGGTTATGTCTCCACCATCTTTGCACACTCAGCATCTTAGAACTGTGTCTAACAATTACAGCATTCACTTGAAGGATACACGTCATATATGTAATCTGAGCAAATATCCTTTCTCCACCTCTCATGAATATTTTGAGAACATGAGGGCCTAATACTCAGATATCACTTTTTCAGAAACTTTTTGTTTCCTTTTTGCCACTCCTTTTAAACTTTCATGTATCCTTGGACCTCTGTGATGTCTACTAATTGTTTGAAGAGCATGAGAAAGACAGGAAAGCAGTAGTAGTCTTTACCTAGACCAGGAAAAGAAGACTTGGAGTTGGCCCAGTAATAATTATAACTGTGATTTAAAAAGCCAATATAGGCAACTGAACAGGATTTTCTGGGTCCTCACAGCCTCCCATTCCATCTGGGCACTCCTGACATTGACCTGCAAATCTATAAGCTTGCCTCCAGTACATGGCAGTTATAAAGTTGTCTTTCTGAAGAAGACACAGCACACAAGTAGCACTTTTGCATCAATGCAAAACTCGGTTTATAAGTGTATAAACCGAGTGCCTCCAAAGAGCTACACTATTCATCATTTAACTATTTCCTTGGAAAAGCGGCCATTCACACCAATTTGATCTAGCACCAATGAGGGAATGTTAATAGAAACTCTTGAATCCTGTACTGTTTGTAACTACTCTTTTAGAAAATTATTTTCATGCCTATTGGACTGCATTATCTGACAAACTCTCAGGAACATTTTATTTCCTTGTTATATGTCATTAAAGGCAAGAGTAATATTCAGAACACTCAAAAGTCCTATACAAAAAAGAAAAGAAAATTATATTTTGAATGTGTTTGGTTATCTAGCATAGTGTATACTTGTCTCTTCGGGTGCAGTAGTATATCTTATTTCCTAAATGTTCCAAGTTTTATAGAATGAGTCATTATTATTGATTCAGAAACCAACTGAATCAATTCACCCATCAATATACTTGTTTTTCTTCTTCCATATATTTATCATTATGTGAAAAAAGATATTAAGAATTGTTTTCATTTAAAGTCCTCCCCTTTGATTGTTTTGTTTGATTCACAAATATCATGGTAGAGCTGTCATTAACATTGTGTTGGTTTAGATGCCCTGTTTATAATACTGAGTCAGAAATCTGAACGATGCCCAACCCTCCAGTATCTCAACTTTGATGCCTTCCACGTAGGAGGTCAACAGAGTCCAGAAAGGACAGGATAGAAAAGAAGTATTTTCTGGCCCCAAGAAAGGCCAGACTTTGGGGTGGTAAATCCATATGAGTCGACTTAAAAAATTTTGATCGTCTTGTTTCAACAAATCTGAAGAAGCATCCCATCTTAAATATGATCTTCAGGATGCTGAGTTCTTTTTAATAGATTAATTTGGGGACACATCTTTTATTATATGTTTGAGATTGCTGTAGGTACAGAAATGTAGGTAGAAAAAAAACAAAATATTACTTGGACTCGAACTAGGATTTTAAGGGAGAAAACATTGGCCCAGGAATCAAAAGAACTGAATGCTAGTCACTGTGGCATTACCAGGGAGTAGAATGGCTTTCTTGTAACTCATTTTCCCTTTTAGTGAAATTAGATTCTCCCCCTGACTGAAATACTCCAAGACTCACAGATCCTTTCCTTAATATTTATCTTTTGAAACTTTTGATGCTAAATCTTCCTCCTTATTATGTATTTAACAACCGACTGTTCAATGGCCATCCTATATTAGCAGTAATAATTTTTTAAAAATATTTTATTTATTTATTTGATAGAGATCACAAGCAGACAGAGAGAGAGGAGAAAGTAGGCTTCCCGCAGAGCAGAGAGCCCGATGTGAGGCTCGATCCCAAGACCCTGGGATCATGACCTGAGCCAAAGGCAGAGGCTTTAACCCACTGAGCCACCCAGGCGCCCCAACAGTAATAATTATTAGTAGCCACCTTAATATTTCCCATTCAAACTGTAACAGTGGAGAAAGCTGTTCAGGATTTGGGTTTCCTATGTATGATTACTAGAGGAAGAACTCAGAGAAATAATTTGTCATAGAAATAATATTGTCATAACTTCTATCTGAACCACTATGCTATTGATTCCCAGGCAAGTCTCAAGAAACTCTATTGCTCTTCCCAAATTCTCTTTTTAATACATCTGCATTATAAACTCACAGCCTACCTGTTCATTCATATATGTGGCCTACCAAATCATATTTTAACATCATTAACTTTTTTTTAAATTTTTGAAACATTTAAAAAGTTTCTATTTTAATTCCGGTATAGTTAACATACAGTGTAATATTAGTTTCAGGTACACAATAGTGATTCAAGACTTCCATACATCACCCAGTGCTCATCACCAGGGCCCTCCTTCATCTCACCCCTATTTCTCACATCCCTCTGCCCACCGCCCCTCTAGTAACGATCGGTTTGTTCTCTATAGTCAGGAGTCTGTTTCTCGGTTTGCCTCTCTCTCTTTTCTCTCCTTTGCTCCTTTCTTTTGTTTCTTAAACTCCACATATGAGTGTAATCATATGGTATTTGTCTTTCTCTGCCTTAACATCATTAAATTTTAAGTACTAGAAGTCACTTCAATGCTTAGGAAAGTCTGGGGAGCAGATTACATGTGGAGATTTTTAGATAGAATGTATCAGAGAATATAAGTAGATTAAAGAGGGGTTTTTTTCCATTTACTTATTTTTTATTATATCAGTCACCATACTGTACATTATTATATATTATTATACATTATTATACATTATTATGTATAACCATACATGTCACCATACTATACATTATACTGTACATTATATGTTCCCAAGATTCATTGTTTGCATATAACACTCAGTGCTCCATGCAATACATGCCCTCCTTAATATCCATCACTGGGCCAATCCATTACCCCTCCTCCCCTCCCCTCTAAAACCCTCAGTTTGTTTCCCAGAGTCCATAGTCTCTCATGGTTCATCTCCCCCTCCAATTCTACCTCCCTTCATTTTTCCCTTCTCCTAATGTCCTCCAAGTTCTTCCTTGTGTTCCACAAGTAAGTGAAACCATATGATAATTGACTTTCTCTGCTTGACTTATTTCACTCAGTATAATCTTGTCCAGTCCCACCCATGTTGATGCAAAAGTTGGGTATTCATCCTTTCTGATGGAGGTGTAATATTCCAGATTAAAGAGTTTTGATATGCTTTATCATTTCTGATATAGATTCACATCATATCTTTACTTGTAATAATAATAATAACTGTTCAAAGATAAGAAATTATATATTACCACCTCCCCCAGTCCCCAGGACTGCTTCAGACAATTTTCTAGACAACACACTGCCTGTCCGTGAGGAGTCTTTGTGATGTCAGGAGAATATTCTAGTTTCCTGTTAGGGCCAATGCATCCTCCTGGTAACTTGAACCATAAAATTGGAATTATTGATCAAAAATTGCTGGACCACTGGCAGTGTCATACAACTCGAGCTAGAGAGCCTTAAGTTTGAATTCCAGCCCCGAGAGTCACTTGCCTGTCATCTCAGGACAGTTCCCAACTTCAGAGCCCTGGTGTGTGAAAGGGAAAGAGCACCTACTTTGTATGGTTGCTGTGAGGCTTAGCGACATGGAGAAGCCCCACGCTTGACAATAGTAAATGTTCCAAACCTAGCTGACAATGCAATATGATTACCAATATAAGTAATTAAGGGAGTTTCTTCCCTTTCCCATTAGCAGTTTCTGCACCTGTGACAAAGGCGACAGTCGCTATGGCAAAGAGAAATGGAAAATGCTCGTGAGGCGAGCATCATTTGTAAAGCCCCATTAGCTTTCAAGGCCTTCCGTTCCGGTCCCGTCCGCTCCGATATGTCCTAGTAAGGTTACGGAGAGAGTTTGACACACACTGGGCGGAGTATCTAAATAGGAAATGTACTGAAGCAAATCAAAAACAGAGTTAAAAAAAAAAAAAAAGAAAGAAAGAAATCAAAGCACTAAGAAAACATTCTGCACTTTTGGCAGAGCAATCGGATTCACTGGATCCCCATGACTCTTTGAGTTATTAATAGGCACTCCTTTTGCCATATTTTTGGCAGTTCTGTATTTATATGTCATGCAGCGTGCAGGAGGCTTTTGGGGCTCGACGGCCTTTTGAAAAAAAAAAATGTGTTACTCGGTGCTGGATGGAGCCGGGCAAGGCGGATGTCACGCTGGCCTCGGCTGCACCGCGCTCCTTAGCGGGGAAGGAAAAGCCCGGAGGCCGAGTGGTGCCCGGAACGCCGCTCCCATCTGCTCCGCCACAAGTCTTGAGTTGCACAACTGTAGTAATTCGCAGCTATTTATGACCATTTTCATAGCGGGGCTCTAGATTAGAAGGCTGTGTTTACATGCCGAGCCGCAGAATGGCTCCAGGAATCACGCCCACAGTAACTTTTGGTCAAACGAATCAACCAAGTCATGAAGAAACCGACCAGCTGGTCCTGAAGCCGGGCAGTGATGGGCAGGTCCCCGCGTTAGCCACCGCTTCCCTGATGCCCTTTGGCATCTGACACCCAAGGGCTCCTGCTCCCCACCCCCACCCCGGGCCCACAGCCTCCCCTCCCCGCCCCCCTGCAAGCCTCTGTCCATCCTCACTCAGAACCTAAGACTCAGACGGCCCAGAGCAGCTTTAGAGACGCCTGAAGAGCACCTGTGAACACAATTAAGTTGACGCGCCTATTTTTAGCCCGTGTTTATTGTCTCATTGCCTCTGCTGCATTGTGACTGAATCACTTATTGACCCTGATAGTTCATTTACATCGAGATCCGGAAAACACTTCCATTTGTCCTTTGAAACTGACTCTGGTTTTAGTTAATTATCACTTCCTGACAGCCTGAAGGTCAAACCATTTCCTTTTTCTTCTTCTTTTTTTTTTTTTCACGGCAGTTAATCCCCTCATTAAGGGTGTTGGAAAGTAAATAATTAAACTTATGCCATTTTCATATTTCAGGTCATGAGAGACCCTAAGATCCCAGGGGTACCCTGTGACAAGTCAGGACTCCTAAGAACATGGGAGTTTCTCTCTTCTGGCCTCTCAGCAAAGAAGGTTCAGCACAGGCCCTTTCCCTAAATTTAACTAGAACAAAACAAACAAGAAAACAGTTACTGGCTCAGCTTTGCACCTCACTGGCTGTGTGACCTGGGGAAAGGCAGCTAACCTTTTGATATGAAAGATTTTCTCAACTGTAAAATGGACATGATAAGAACCAATTTAGAGGATTGCTGTAAGTACGGAATGCATGGGTGAATGGAAAGTACTTAGGAGAGTGCCTGCCGCACAGGAAGGGCCCAGTAATGCTCATCAGGCGTAAGATGGCTTTCATTATCCCTGTGGGATATCATCTTTATGCTGCGGGTATCCGGCTTCAGCCTGCTGTTCATCCACTTGCACAGTCCCTGCTCACGACTGGGTCGAGGTCCCTTTGACCCATCGGGAACCCAGATTCAAGTGAAATTATGTTAGGTCTCCAAGAGTGACCCAGGTAACCATGCTGTGGGGCCTTAGGGAGCACAGGTTTTATCTATCCTCTTCCAATTACTCTAAAAAGAATTTTTTGAAGGGTGGAGGTGGTAGAAGGTAGGAGGACATAATAGATGGGACACAGAAGACCATACATGGGGAGGGAAGGTGTCACTGGCCCTTCCTTGGGTTCTCTGTCTTTCAGGACGCCAGCTCCCTGTCCCATTCTGCTGAGACTAGTCAGAGGGCCACCTTTGGACTTTGACTCTTGTCCCACCTGACTGTGTTGTAGGGGGACCTTGAACTTGTGCTGAGTGAAATTAGGCTCAGAACTGCTGAGAAAATCCAGCTGCATGAGACAATACCTCCCAGTCTCATGTGGTCATGTCTTTTCCTGTGCCAGGCAGTAGACTTTACAAAGTAGGGCTGGCCTCCTTCAAGATGCAGAGATCGGGGAAAGCTCTGTAGAGGAAGGGGGATCTCGGCTGGGTTTTAAAAGATCAGTGGGATTCAGATGGCCAAAGAGAAGGAGGGAAGATGTTCCAATTCAGTGAGGAGAAGGAGCAAAGTGGGATGGGTCTGAGATGTGCCTGGAACAGGGACTCTACCCAGAGACTCTACGTAGATCGTGTAAGGGAGTAATGGTAGCTGAGCTGCTCAGATAGATGCACACCAGCCAGGAAGAGTCTAAGTTGGGTTCAGGTCTGAGACTAGCCTGCAGCCAATACAAACTTCAGAGGGCGGGAGCAGTGTTTCAGGGGGAAGTTTAGTGCCTATGGAATCCGTGGGCTTAGACTGGGCTTAGACTGCTCATCAGGGAGCCTGCTTTCCCCCACCCGCGCCTGCCTCTCTGCTTGCTTGTGATCTCTGTCTGTCAAATAAACAAATAAAATCTTAAAAAAAAAAAATCTTATGGCTAAAGTAACACCATAACAAATAAAATAGTGAAAAAGTTTGAAATATTGCAAGAATTGCCAAAATGGGACCCAGAGACATGAAGTGAGCAAAGACTGTTGGAAAAATAGTGCCAGTGGGCTTTCTTGACAGAGGGTTGCCACAGACCTTTAATCTGGAAAAAACAATGATCTGCAAAGCTCAGTAAAGTGAAGTGCAGTAAAATGAGGCATATGCCTAAAAATCCTGGTGGGATTTTCATAGAGAAAATATTTTGCCCCTTGAAAAAAGTTTCTCTATGAAGCAGATTAAAACCGCTTCTGGAAGAATCAAAGTCACAAGGGACGTGGGTGGGGCTCAAATGACTGAGGGGGACAAAGTGCTGGTGCCTTGGAAGGAACACGCCGTGAGTCGATGCTTGCTGTGACAAGTACAATTTCATCCCCTCGTTACTATTGCTTTCAGTGTCTTCCTACCAAGAGTAGAAAAATATCCTAATAATGATGCAGTCAGCAGGTTTTATTTATTTTTTTTTAAGTTTTATCATTTTTAACTGAAACGCTTAGATGGAATGTCAGAGAATTAAACCTGGAAGAGAACTTAGATCTTTTCGTCCTTTTACCGAAAGGAAAAGGGGACAGGGGACCCCACAAAGCCATTCTCCAGTGGCTCCGTATCCTACAATGCAGGATCCTACAGCTTGGTATCCTACAATACAACTCCATTCTGACACTGTCTCTCTGAAGACAGCATCGGATCCCACAGGGTAAAAGGGTTCAGTCCTACAAGACTGTCTCCCAGCCCCACTTCAGAAGCCAATCCCCAGTCCAGGCTGTCACCTGGGCTTCTGACCCACTGTTGTGGATTAGAGGTTGCAACAACCTTCTCCTTGAGTTGATGAATTTGCTGGAACCAGTCACAAAACTCAGGGCAGCCTTTTACATATTAGATTATCAGTTTATTGTAAGATGATACAACACAGAAATGGCCAGATGGGAGAGATGCATAGGGCAAGGTGTGGGGAAAGGGCACAGAGGGCCAGTGCCCACTCCAAGCGCACCACTCTCCCTGAATCTCTGTGTGTTCACCCACCTGGAAGCACTCTGAAGGCCTTGCCGTTGGGATTGAATGGACGTTTCCTCACATAGGACGTTTCCTCACATAGGCATGATCAGTTGTGAACTCCATTTCCAGTCCCTCTTTCCTCTCTAGGAAAGCTGTGGTACGGCAGAACATTCCAGGCTTCTAATCATGGCTGGGTCATCCTCAGTTGCCTCAGTAAAACAAAACATGCCCCTGGTGCTCTTATCACTTAGCAAATCAAGAGAGGGTTTTAGGGGCCCCGTATCAGGGACTGGGGACCAAGATCAAATATATCTTTCTTATTTATACATCATGGGGCCCCTCCCCCACCCCACCCCCTGACTTCACAGAAGTCTTGGCTTCCCCCGGGCTCCCATCGGCCTCAATTCCCCCTTCTCCACTTTTCCTAGACAAAGTTTAAAAGAGAAATAAATTCATCCTGTCAGAGCATTCCCCTTCTCTTTTTCCTCCAACGTTTCCCATTGCTCCGGTCCTGTCTCTCAGCTGAAATTGCGTTTCTCTACCATAGGCGTATATACAGTGGCCTTGGTTCCTCTGCCTCTGGGGCCCACAGTCTCCCCTCCAGGACACCTTCTCCCCCAGACATGTTTCTCTCTGCAGATCAAGAACCCACATTGGGGAGGGGGTGCCCCAGGAACCTCCACAGCTAACTGCTGCTGACTCTCTCTCCCAGTGGCTCAGTGACCTGGCCCAGGCTCAGGCACAGGAAGTCCTGCTCACCTGAAGCTGCAGTCTTAATTAACAGAAACTCAAACAGTTGAATTTTATTAAAGTGTACATAGGGAAGGAACATGTGCAATTGAGAGCCTTTGAAAGCCATAATTTTTAACACGACCTAACAAAGTACTCTGGCAGTGTGTTTTCGTTAGGGTGCTCCTCCTTTAAACATAGAGAGATCTCTCTGGATGCCTGGTCTGATGATTCTTCCCTTTTAAAATTGGGATAAATGAAAATATAGTAATAGGTGGTAAGTATCTTAAGCTCAGTTCTGTACTCATATAGTATAAATGTCAACTTCTTTGGTAAACTTTAAAATTTTCAGAATTGGCTGAAACTTTTTTGAACCTCTTTCTTTTATAACTATCTTAAGTTTTTTGACGTTTAGCTCCTGAGACTTTATTTTTTGGTATGTCCATATCTGTGTGCTATGGATTCCTTGTCAGGTGAGGCTGGTTGGATCTTCTAGTTCTAGGCAGTCATCTCATTAACTCTTTCTTTCCATCAGTGTTTCTAAACTTATGATTCTTTACCTTTGGAATCATCCAATGCTGACTTAGCTTGAATCTAGCATCAAGGTTGAGCTGATTCTTCATTGGATCCTTCAAGAGGGGTGGTTGACTCAGTCATGCCAGGAATGTTCTAGGTGCTGAGGAAACAACGGTGAATAAAAGTAAGTACTTGCAATACCTGCCCTCGTGGAGTTTACACTCCAGCTGAGCAAACAAACAATAATCAAATGTTCATACGATAAGGAAATAATTAAAATTATAATAAATGGCATCAGGGGAAAAATATGGATAATAAATTAAGACCTAATTTCCAATGGTTGCAATCTCATCAATTGGAATTCTCTCTGTGAAAACTTATTTCAACTATTAAAAAAACAAAATGACAATGGAAGCTAAATAAAAGAAATGTATGTTTTACGGACACTGTTTCATTGTGTAGAACTGTAGTGGTCACTTTTCATTTTCTGCCCAGCACTCCTTTCTCTTTCTCATGATAATGAAGCCCATTCCAGTTATCAGAGATGGTCACATGATCCAAAAGAGGCCATTTAAATCTTGCTTTGGGATTTTTTTAAGGGGAGCTGCTAGAAAGGTTTTTCTCTTGGTGGTGGTGGGACGGAGGAGCTGTAAGCTTGAGCTGCTGTTGTCCATTCCCATTCTCCTACCCACCCCTCCAACCCCTGAAGAATACCTCCATAGTGCCTCTGAACTTGCAGTGAAGCCAGTATGAGAGAGAGGCCAAGATCAGAGACAAAGAGTGCCCCGCTTGGGAGTTGCTAGCTTCAGAAATACCAAAGTCCAGTCTTCTCTGACTTTTTCCATGGTTCAGATACAGGAGACTTTCAACCCCTATTTCCAGCTCAAGTGAGTTGGAGTCCATGCCTGTCTGTCGCTAATGATGAGTCCATATTAATACAGAAAGCAACATTGGATGTTATAAATATTTCTTAGGATGGATTATTATGTGAAATTATTATTATTATGTGGCTGGGCTGGCTAGGCATATCTTCAAATGAGTCCACTGAATTTCTCATTTTCTTGCTGAATCTCTTTGAAGCAAATTTTCTTTATACTGAGTACCCTAGTTCTTTGTTCAAATTCAGTGGGATGAGTGTGATGGTGTCAATCTTGATATTCCTCATTGCTGATTCATACCCATGAAAGATTTCTAAAGTTCTGATTGGTGAATGTCAATCAGGGGTGTCAGGGTTCACAACTCAGAGCGGTCACCATAATGTATCCATATGAAAAGGTTGGAGGTCTTGATAGGGACAGTCTTGCCCACATTGATGGACCGCGACCTTGCTTTTCCAGACAGATCTATGGGACAAAACAGCATATACTCTGTTATAGAAAGAAGGAGGCTGTTCTTTCTTCTTCCCAATGGGACACAGGGAGGGATCACAGAGGTGGCAGCCCTCATGGCTCAAATTAAGAGGGTAAATTGAGGCAAACTTATTGAGGTTTTGGTTATCTTCCTCGAAGAAGCAAGGAGTGCAACAGATCAAAAAGCACTACCGGGGTCCATGGCCTACCCCCTGACATCAACTTGAGCAGAGACCAGGTTCCAGAAGGTGGCAGTAGTGAGAACAGTGACCTCTTCATCCAATGACTGTGCAGTGGAGGGCACACAGGGACTGATCTGCACGCAGGACTGGCAGTGACCTTGGAAGGGAGGGAGCCAGTCTCTGCAGTGGATGCCGAGCCTGAGGGTGGAAAGGAAGCAGAGCCTAGGGTTAGGGCTTAAGCACTGGTGTCACCATCCTAGGGTCCTCACCCAGAGATTAGCCAGCTCTACAAGGATTTGGTCACAGGCAGTGTCCTCTGGAAGAAGGACTTGGTGGTAAAAGTATGTTTTTGTACCCCCTAAGTTTATATCCAGGTGGCACTCCTAAACCAGAAAAGTAGGGTCTTTCCTGCCAATTACAAGCTGAGTATCCTCACGAAAGACATTTAAGCTTTCTAAGTCTCTGTTTTCTCATATGTAAATATGAATAAAAATAATAATTACCTTATAGGGCTGTTGGAAGACAAAAATGACAAGATGACAAAATGCAGTGCTTTGCCTGATAACAGAAAATACTCAGTAAATGGTAGGAAGAAACACATCCAGCAACTGAGCTGGTGAGAAGCTTACTATTCAGGGGTATGGGACTTGCAGACTTGCCCAATGATGAGGCATTCCTGACACAGCGGGGTGAGTGAGCATTGCTTTATCCCACTGAGGACACCGAGATTCACTGTTAGAGTAGACTCAGAGTAAGAACAAGAGGCAAGTGAGAAAGAGAGTTGCCCAAACACTGCTGAGCTTCTCAGGAGTTGATTCTGGAACAGTTCAGACACACTAAGCAAGGATTAGTGTGTCTGATGGGGCAGGTCAATGATCTCAGTGGAAGACAAAATAATGGGGTTGGCGAGGAACAATCGATCCTTCCCAATGACCTCCTCTCCTAGGACCTATGTACTCTGCACATTCTTGATATTCAAGCTCTTGTCTGGAAGCAACACTTTTCCCAAATATGCACAAGATTGCCCTTTTCCCCACGTCTTTGCCCAGTCTAGTTGTTAATCTTTGTTTTTTTTTTTGTTTTTTTTTTTGTTTTTTTGCTTTTTCTCGATCTGATAAATAAATGATGGTTTATATTACAGTTTCATGGAACACAATGAGACTGGGAATCTTTTCACATGTTTACTGGCCATTTGCACTTCCTCTTGGGTTTCTATTAGTTGACTTTTACAGCACAATGGAATTGTCTTTAGAATCAGTCCTGTTATTTCATTTCTCTTTTCTTCTCTTCTTTAACTTCATGCCCCTAATTAATCTATTTAATTTTAGAAGTGTATAATATCTCCAAGGCATACACCGATGATATTTGTCTTCCTTTGTCAGATTTCTGATAATAAGTAAAACTTTCTCACCTTTTGGATTCCTTGCAATTCAGATATAAAAATGAAAACTAAAATAAAGTTTCCATCATGCACTTGATCTCAATTTAAATCTTTCTTTGTTGAATAAAAATTACCTACTTGATAGTATTTTGCTTATTTTTTTTTTGTACTTTCTAAAGAACCGAATACTGTAAAAGACACTTTCAAGAGGTGTAGAGTTCTAGATTTGGGATTTTAAAGTCCCTTTTTGCATCCTTATACCAATTTCCACATTACTTTTGGGCCATCATTCCCATTTTCTCTCTCTAAATGGGAGTGAGGAGGGGAGTTATGCTGTGTCAGTGATTCTTAAGCTTAGCTACACATTAGAATTGCCAGAAAATAATTTTTAAATACTGAGGTCCACCCTAAGGCCAGTTAAATCAGAATACCTGGGAGTGGAACCTATGCATAAGTATTTTTTTTAAAGAGCCCTAGTGATTTTGACGTGCAATCAAGAATGCAGTTCACTAAACTCGATCTCTAATACGGCTTCTGGCAAATGTCTCTAGGACTCTGAAATCCACTGAGATTTGGGTAGTGTATCAATCCCCTTAATGATTTTTAAGTTCATAAAATAAAGATTCTACTCTATTTTTTTTTTTTTTTTTTTACATAATGCAATGGAATTTAGAACTGTCTTACATAGATGGCTTGGAGGCTGTTTGCTCCTGGTTGACATCATTCATGGATCTTCTTGCCTTTTCCACTCCTTCTGTGGTGTTCTTATCTCTAAATGAAACATCATGGGCTTTTCTTGAGCAAAGTGGATGAACATAATACTTCCATTCATAGCAGCATTATTCACAATAACTAAAATGCGGAAGCAACCCATCAACAACAGATAAGCAAGATATGGTCTTGACGTAGAAAGGAAGGAAATTCTGACACATGCTACAACATGGATGAACCTTGAGGATATTATGTGTGAAATAAACCAGGCACCAAAAAGTCATATGCTGTATTATTCCACTTACATAAGGTATTTAGAATAGTCAAGATCGTAGAGACTACAAGACTGTAGACTTGTGGTTTCCAGGGGCTGGGGAGGGGAGAGGGGGCTTGGGGAGTAATTGTTCAATGTGCATAGGGTTTCAGTTTTATAAGATGAAAACAGTTCTGAAGATGGCTGGTGGTGATAGTTGCACATTGTGGTTGTGTTTAATGCCTCTCAACCATACACTGAAAAATGGTGAGGATGATAAATTTTATGTATATGTGTGTTTTACCACAATAAAAAATTTTTTTTTTCCAAAGCAAATGAACGAAGATGGGAGAGAGAAAGGGATGAACAATCTGTCGCATAAATCACCAATCTAGAGAATAGCCAACATTTACCTCTTCTGTCCTTACTTTGAGATTAAAAACAAAAACAATGGATTTAAAATGTGTAGAGTTTTGCAAACTTGGTTGTCATTGAAAAGAAAAGTACAATGGTTGCAATAAGACCCACTTGAATAAACAATATTTTTCAATCAACAGCCACTTAACCAATCAATTACAAATTGCAAGCATATTTAACCCAGAAAGGGATTGGTAAATTTGTAGTTGACAAAGGCAATGTGTCCGGTATAAGTTCAGGTCCAACTTTACTAACAAAATATGATAACTCTGCTCACAAGGAACTTTGAATATTCCAGGGGAAAACAAAACTTTTAAGACACAAAGATAACACCCTTTTTAAAATCCCATAGCATAGACCTCAAGTCCAAGAGAAGTAGCCTCACCTTGAACTTCAAGTGAGAAATGTTTTGGGATCCCTTTGCATCACCAGTTGGGGGGTATAATCGGTGAAAGGGTATGAGCCTCCCTCAGAAGGTGCTTTGATCATAAAAACATGAGCTTCATAGATCACACTAGCATTTTCTTTCAGGTAATTATTGATCATGCCCTTCTCTGCTGAATCAATAACTGACACATAACACAGTTTGGTCCAATGTTAAGTTTGCTTTCCCAGGCTACAGGTAGGAGGAAACATGAAGTCAGAGCACCAAAGGTTTGAGTTCTTCAATTCAAAAACCATATGCGGCATGAAAGAGTGTGCTGGTGTTCTTTGAAGTTTGACTTATATAACTTCAGATTTCAAAGAGAGATACATTTCTCCTCCTACTGAATTTGGTTGCTTTAGAAGCAGTCTAATTTTTTAAAATTAATTTTTGGTGAAATGGGAGAATCTCTTTGACATCTGGATTGTCTTAATCAGTCCAGGGACACTGTGGACCTCATATTCTGAGCCATAAGGACACAAAGATGAAGATGGCCTCCCCCTGCCCCAGAAGAGCTCATGTTCTAGGGGGAAACAGCACCAACATGGGAGAGTGTTGTGGAACACTGCCTTTAAAATGCTCCAAAAATGCATCTGCTCTCATTTTATGAGAAGAACATCTCCATGGTTTTCAGGGACCCTCAGGGGAAAAAAAATAGATGCTTATTAGATTTTTAGGTATATGTTTATTTTATGTATTTTTTAAATTGTGGTAAAATACACCTCGTACAAAATTTTCCATCTTCACTACTTTTTTTAAATTTTATTTATTTTATTTATTTATCTGACAGAGAGACAGTGAAAGAGGGAACACAAGGTGGGAAATTGGAAGAGGGAGAAGTAGGCTCTCCACTGAGCAAGGAGCCCGATGTGGGGTTCAATCCCAGGACCCCGGGGTCATGACCTGAGCCAAAGGCAGATGCTTAACCAACTGAACCACCCAGGTGCCTGCCATCTTAACCATTATTTAAGTGTACAGTTCCGTGGTAATACATACACCCATGTGTTTGCACACCATCACCACCATCCATCCGTAGAACCCTTCTTGCAAAACTGAAACTCTGTCCCCATTAAACAATAACTCCCCGTGCCCCCTTTCCTAGCCTCTAGCAGCCACCCTTCTCCTTTCTGTCTCTATGCATTTGACGACTCTGAAGAACTCTTATAGGTGAAATCACCCAAGATTTGCTCTTTCATGATTGACTTATTTCACTCAGCACAACGCCCTCGCGGAAGAGTGTTTTTTTAAGGAGCTAATACTTTCAAACATCTTATAAACAGCCAACCCACACCTGTTCTAGCTGAGGCGTCCCAGTTTCTTTACAGATCCTATTAGGAAGTTCCTTCTCCCTCTAGGTGGTAAAGAGAGTTGAAAAGAAGTCATTTTGCCCAGAGCTGAGGGAAATCCGTGTCATTCATGAATTGTCTGGACCTATCCCAGGCTCTCTGAGCTCTCAAAACCACTAGCTCGGCTCTTAGTAACTGTGGAGGTAGGGGAGCTCTTCCACAAGAGGGAGAGAGAAGGCTGCGGCCTTAGTCAGAGCCACCACGCCAGCCCCCAGCCCACACGGCTTTGCACTTGATTACGGGTCTGTGTAAGCATCTGGTATGTAGGTTTAGCAGTAAGAATGAGAGAAGCAGGCTCTCCATTGTCACATGGTGGTATTGTTTTATTTAATGCTCATTATATAGCCAACACTGCACCAAGCATAAACCTGGAATTACTCAGTACAGACCCTGTCTGTTACACAAGGGACAGTTCTGCCCAGTTTGCTCCAGGGGATAGATTCCTCCAGTCCACTGAAAACTATGCTTGTTTCCTAATGCCTTTCAAATACAGAATCTTGATTGTTTAAATTCTAAGAGCTGTGCTACAGAATTTTTTTTTTTTTAAGTAAGTGCTATTCCCATGAGAGTCTCTAGGCAAATTTCACCATACTTCATTAGGTTTCTCTTTTGGAGGAAAATATATCCATCCAAATTCTCTGAAGTTAGTGAAGAAAAGGAAGCAAGCATTTCCACCCACTCTATCCCTCACTGTTTCTATTTAACACAATGCTGATGTTAACTGAAGATTGGCAATTTTAATCACGATCTACGTATTTGACCTCAGCAAATAGAAATTTGTGGGTTTTTTTCATAGGAAAGCCACTTCCAAGATACATTATTCTGCCATAGTGCCTTCCGGTGTTGTAAATTTTTAATGAAAACTTTGTAAAGTCACATTATTTGTAAATGCTCATAACAGACATGATACTTGCCTTTCCCTTATGCCCTTTATTTATTTTTAGAAAGATTTTATTTTTTTATTTGACAGCGAGAGAGGCAAGGGGGAGGAGAAGAGGGAGAAACGGGCTTCTTGCTGAGCCAGGAGCCCAATGCCGGGCTCGATCCCAGGACCCTGGGATCATGACCTGAGCCGAAGGCAGAGGCTTAAGGACTGAGCCACCCAGGTGCCCCTCTCTTATGCCCTTTAAAGGACTCCCCATTTTCCCCTGGGCTCCAGGGGTGTTGGGATATTCAAGTGCTTCCTCTCTTTGACGTGGACACTGAAGGTTCATTTCTACAGCGAAGAATCTCATTCTGCAGGGGGATCTCAACCATGCAAGAGATTGTCATTGATGTACCCTCAGCACATCCCATTGCCTTGTTGGGTGCAAAGCCAAATGGAAATGCCTTTCCCTTCCTCTTAATTAATATTCCCCCTTCTTGGTCATTCGTCCTTAGAGTCTAGTAGAGCTTGTTATTTATTTATTTATGTATTTATTTAGAACTTGCTTTCTTTAAAGTCACATACAGTCCCCTGCCAATTACAAAGGATATCTTAGTCATTCCCTAAATGAATGCTGGGTACAGGGCTAGGTCTCTGGGATGTGTTAGGATAAAGTAGAGAGAGTCTCATCTACAAGGGTAAGGAGGAGATTTGCACTCGTTTACTGTCATACAAGTTAGACATGATACATGATAGAAGAGAACACTAAGGGAAATCAGAAAATGAGTGAATCTGTGAATTTAGGAGTCACAGACAAGGAGTAGAAATAACCAACTTTTCTTGAACACCCACTGTGCATCAGGCAAGGTGTTCAAGAAAAGTTGGTTATTTCTACTCCTTGTCTGCAGCTTAACCTATATTATCTAGTTCAATCCTCACAACCGTGATATAATGAGGTATTTTACCACCAACTTAGAAATGAGGATGCTGACATTTGTCCAAGTGTGATTGTTTGCTTGGCTTTTATGCTTTTTACTGAACTATTTCATGCTGCTAACTTCCTGCTTCCTGTCCATCATCGATCCTGAGCCCCACTCCTAAAAAAGGAGGGAATGATGGGGAGGCTTCAGAAAATCACCTTTTCCCAGATTTGAACTGCTTTCTAGTTTGCATCTGCAATTTGTGGGACATATATGCAGAAAAACATATGTGCAAAAACGTGGGGCAAAAACGTGATTTTTTTCTTTTTTAAAAGAACATGGTTTTGAGAGTCATGTTTTATCTAGAGAAACATACGGATTTGCATCATTCTCTCT
Organism: Mustela putorius furo; assembly: GCF_011764305.1. Classification (NCBI taxonomy): domain Eukaryota; kingdom Metazoa; phylum Chordata; class Mammalia; order Carnivora; family Mustelidae; genus Mustela; species Mustela putorius. Next base: position 8,227,060 of record NW_025422368.1, on the reverse strand, counting down.
TCTTCCATTCAGAAGGGAAAAAACTAAGTTTGGGACTTGAGTAATTCACTAAAGATTTGGTGAGAATAGGAAGAGATACAAAGACAAAGTAAACAGAGGGGCGCACACGTAGAGAGAACAACTATCAAAATCAAGGCCAGGCCCACCTTCCTGAGCACCCAGAGTGCACAGCTGGATTAGAGGTGTACTTTCACCATTTTACCTTCGCAGCAAACCCGGGAGTCGGACGCTAACCTCCCGCCGCTGACACATGAGGAAATGAGGCCCAGATAGGAAGTAAGTGATAGAGCTTCTATTCCAAGTCAGGTCGTCAGGCTCCAAGTGCAGCTTCTGACTAACGGACACGCTGGAGACCTGGGCAGAGGCTTTTTAGCTGATGATCTGGCCTCTCAAACTGGAAATGCAGCTTGCTCCCCACTCGGCGTTGTCTCCCACCCCCTCTTAGCACACTGGGCAAGATACAGAAGACATTGCCCCTGGGACCAGATCTCTGTCTGGCTCAGAGCACAAATGCACACACCTTGATTCTTGCTCAAAATTAGGTTGCCCTGGGTTAGCAGACGCTGCTTCCCTGATAGTCCTCTTTCCACTTGACCCTATAAAGCTTTCCCCCACTCAAAAAAAATAAATAAATAAGAATAAAAAAGCAAATACCGCAATCTCAGAAGTCTTAAGGTTGCTGCCATGAAGCCCTCCAGCTAGAGCAGGACTGGAGGCCACTATTACCAGGGACTATCAGCAAGAAGCAGGTTGCAGGGTAAGCCTTTAAGAACTAGAGAATGCCAGCATTTGGCTTCCTATAGTGATCAACCTACTCCAAGGCACAGCAGGTTTTTAAGAGGTTTTACTTTCATGTTTCCTGCTATCCATTAAGCAAGGTTTAACCACATGGTCTGGAAATTCAGGTGCAAAGAGTTTTGGAAAGTTAGACTATGTGCAAATTAAGACTATAACTTTTGGCTCATTTACTCCCTAGTTGTTGTCATTTTCAAAAATAATAAAGAACACGTATAGCAAATTAAATCAATTCTAGTCCAGTTCACTGTGGTCTGAATATAATATGCTGTTAGCAGTTTATCTAAGTATATAAAGGGGTTACTATACCAAAGCCCGTCACATAGATTATCAATAAATGTTTGGATAAATGAATGGATGGTGGTTTTAGGACCTTGCCAAAACCTGCTTAGCATTAGGCCTAATTAGGAATTTTTTAAAAACGATGGAGGAAATTTCAGGTACAGGAGTCAGAGAAGTGTTAAAAGCTTCTTCTGGGACTCCCTCAGTCTCTGCCAAAATCAGTAGGAAGCCACCTGTGAGTGGGATCCGTCCTCGATTCTGGCCTCTGCTGATGTTTTCTCTACCCCTCACCTCTCTGCTTTTCTTCCAATGTGATTATCTGATATGACAAGCTGGGCTTCTTTTCAAGGACGTAAACACAGTAGGTTTGCCTTAAAGCCATAGCTATAGTCATGAGGTACAACCCGAAACTGTTTTAAAAAAAAGAAGGTGTAGCAAATGCTGAATGACCTTTTCTTGTGCAGAATTCTTTTACCTCATTGGTGATAGGCCCAATGAGTAGGTCCTTTTCTTGGACACTGAGAGAGTTTTCACAAGAATTTTAAAGACATCACAAGCTCTATCTGTTGCAGTAAGTGTTAATGTCCTCTGGAAATGTGTTAGTGCAATTTCAGTACAATTACAGTGGCCCCATTTGTCAAGATAATCACTCACTGAGTCATCTGTCTTAGGAGAATTGGGCATATAAAGGGAAATTTGGCCAAGAGTCTCAAAACAATTGATAAACAGATTAACAGGTGAATGAATGAAGCAGTTGAGTAGTGTATATGGAATGGCTTTATTCACCTTCCCCACAGTTTTGCACCTCCTTTGACAAATCTTGGCTGGAAATTTTAAATCTTTAATATTTTAAAGAATTTTTCAATGATTTTTTTAGGTCCCAGAGTTTTGAGAATTAGGGTTCTCCTTTGATTTGCATTAGTTCAAGTACCTTGCTGTATTTCCAGAAATAACTTTTGTTTTAAGATTAAAATTCTTTTTCTTAGCCTTGGTTAGGTTTCTTTCAAAAATATTCAAGCTTGGGGCTCTGTTGTTTCAATAACTCACAAGCTCGTGTGGCACATTTGAGTTCCCAACCTCAGTGTACCTATAGCATTTCTATAATTGAATCAGCTTTCCTATATTGGTATTTAAATAGTGCAATGCACTTTTAAAGTTTTTCAAAGGAAGGGCCATCTGATGTTTACAAACAAACAAGCAAACAAGAAAAAAAGTTATTTGCTTTATCTGTTTCCTCCTTTAAAAAAAAAAAATTCCTTCTTCTCCTCCTTTCCTCCATTCTCCTTTTCTTCATCTTCTCCTCCTTCTTCTTCTTGAAGTGTTTTCAACTAAAAAATACTCTATTCCTTTGGTGTTAAAAAAAAAATGTGGTATGAGGGAGCTGTGGCTTAGTTGGTTAAGTGTCCTGCTCTTGATTTCAACTCAGGTGCTGAACTCGGGGTCCTGGGATTGAACCCCAAGTTGGGCTCTGCACACAATGCAGGGTCTACTTGAGATCGTCTCCCTCTGTCCCTCCCTCTGCTCACTCCCTCTGTCTCTAAAATCAATCAATCAATAAAACTATATAAATAAAAAACATGGTATGGGTTGTATCTCCTTGTTCATCTTACAGATCAGGTTTTGTGTTCATCCAATATGCAACTATCTGTTCTCTACTTGATGGGATGATTAGAACAGATCGGAGGCACTCTTCCAGATTTATACCTCGTACATCTTCATATCATCCTTTCACATATAAGTGCAATGAAAAACAATTGCATACAACAATGTGAACTGCTAGCTAGATTCCAATCCTGAAAAATTGTCTAGATTGGTTTTTTGGCATCTAGGAGTATTTATTGGCCAGTTTGGACTGTTGTAATAAAAACACCATAGACGGTGTGGCTTGAACCACAGAAATGTTCTTCTCACAGTTCCAGAGGCGAGGAAGTCTCTATCTCATTGCTGATTAGTTCAGTCTCTGGCAAGAACTCCCTTCCGGGTTGTTGACAACGGCCTCCTTGCTGTGTCCTTACATGGTAGAGACAGAGAGAGAGAGAGAGAGTGAGAGAGAGAAAGAGAGTTTTCATGTCCATTCCTCTTCTTACAAGAGCACCAGCCCTATGGAATCAGGGGTCCACCCTGATGATTTTATTTAAACTTATCACCTCTTCACAGGCCCTGTCTCCAAACTGGGGGGTTAGGGTTGCAAAATACGAGTTTGAGGGAGACACAGTTCAATGCATAGCAGAACACTAGAGATTTCGTTCAATATCAATAAAACCATGTTCCTTTAACTTAACACACTAGAAATTTATATTAATCAGACAAATGAAAAATTCAAATATACAAGGTTTACAGAACAAGATAATGGTCCCCAATCATTCCATGATTTCTATTAGTTTATTTCATTAGTGTTTTGTTTAAAAATATGACAGTTATTTTCTCAATATGTCTCTATTTTAAGATGATCTTTACTAATAAGATTTTTTTCTGGGGTCCACATGGGGCCAGGTATCCAGAAGACATACAAAATTCTGTCATCTAAATATTTGCTGACATACCTTCTGTGTGATGGGTCTTGGCTACAAAAGGGATGTTGATAAACTCTGTCCACACCAATAATTGCTTGTTCCCTTTCGAGAGGTTCATAGTCTGTCAAACTATCTGAATTATTTCTAGCCTGCAAATAAATTTAATGGAGCAAATGCTTTTTAGGTCACACTTTGGGAGAAGGTGACACCTTTATTATGAAAATAGTCAATGTCTGATTTTTTTAATCTGTAAAAACAACAAAACAGATTGGTCTAGATAATGTCAAAGTTTTTTTCCTCTTCCAAAATTGTATAATTTATTGTATTTTTGAAACTTTGATATTCAAAAAGCATAATCAGATAAGACAATGTGACTTATTTTTGTCATGCAAATTTCATCCCAAACATGATAGATGGCATGCAACTTTATAGCAGTTTACTACTGATAAAATATAAGGCTCCAAAAAGTGGTTGGCCATTTGAGCCAAATTATTTTTCAAGCTAAATGTTACTTAATTGTTATTGGAGTTACAAGGTCCTGGATCATGTCAACCATGAATGTTTGTAAAATATTATTTTGTGCAAAACAGCAGTACTGGCATGGGAATAAGGATAGATGTATAGAATATAGATATATAGAATAGAATTGAGAGTCTAGAAAAACCAATATGTTTATGGTCCAACTTTTTTTTTTAAACGATGCCAAAACCATTTAAGAAGAAAGAAAAATCTTTTCAACAAATGGTACTAGGATAGCTGGATAGCCACATGAAAAAGAATGAAGTTGGACCCTTACCTCACACCATATACAAAAATTAATTCAAGATAGATCAAAGACCTAAACTAAATAGCTTAAAATGCCCAGAAGAAAACTTAGGGTTAAATTTTTATGACCTCATATTTGGCAGGGGATTCTTACAGCCATAAATGCACAAGCAAAAAAAGAAAAAAAATAGATAACTTGGATTTCATTGAAACTAATAACTTTTGTACATCAAAGAACACCATCAAGAAAGTGAAAAGACAAACCACAGAATGGGAGAAAATATGTGCAAATCTTGTATCTAATAAGGGACTTGTGTCCAGAATTTATAAAGAACTCTTATAACTCACTGATCAAAAAGACAGCTCAATTATAAAATGGGCAAAGGATCTGAAAAGACACTTCTCCAGTGAAGATAGGGAAATTATCATATGGCTTCACTTATTTGTGGAGCATAACAAATATCATGGAGGACAAGGGATGTTAGAGAGGAGAAGGGAGTTGGGGTAAATTGGAAGGGGAGGTGAATCACGAGAGACTATGGACTCTGAAAAACAATCTGAGGGGTTTGAAGTGGTGAGGGGGGTGGGAGGTTGGGGTACCAGGTGGTGGGTATTATAGAGGGCACGGATTGCATGGAGCACTGGGTGTGGTGAAAAAATAATGAATACTGTTTTTCTGAAAATAAATAAATTGAAAAAAAAAAAAAGATAGGGAAATGGCCAATAGGCATATGAAGAGATGCTCAACATTTTAAGTCAGTCATGAGGGAAGTGCAAATCAAAACCACAATGAGATACTACTTCACATCACTAGCATGGCTAGAGTAAATATGTCAGATAAAAAAATGTTAGCAAGGACTTGGAGAAATAAAAGCCCTCTCATACTTTTAATGGCAATTTGTAACAATACAACCACTTTTGAAAACGGTCTGGCAATTCCTCAAGCATTTACACATAGAGTTACCATATGGCCCAGTAATTTTACCCCTGGGTGGGTACCCAAGAAGAATAAAAACATATGTCCACATAAAAACTTGCACAATGTTTTGTTTCTAGCAGCATTATTCCTAATAGCCCAAAGGTGGAAACAATCCAAGTGTTTATCAGCTGATGAGTAGACCAACAAAAGGTGGTGTATATGAATGGAGCCCTGGTACATGCTACAACATGGATGAATCTTGCAAACATTATGCTACATGAAAAACAACATGTTTTATGATTCCATTTATATGAAATATTCATATTGGGCAAACCTACAAAGACAGAAAATAGATGAATAGTCCCTTAGGGCTGGGGAAAATGGGAACACGGTTTCTTTTTGAAGCTAAAGAATTCAAGGTTTCTTTTTGAGGTAATGAAATGTTCTGAGACAGTGGTGATGTAAAATACTGAATCCATTGAACTATATATTTTAAATGGATAAGTTGTATGTTTTGTACCTCATAGCTCAAAATAGCTAAGCGAAAAGTCAATGAAAAGCTTATTCTTTATACACTGGGAAAGAATCCACTGTGCTGGTGCATTGTGGGGGATGGTTTATAGATGAGGCTTTGGCCAAAGGCAGAGGCCTCTACGTGCTTTACATGGGTTTCCCCAGTTTTCTTTCATAGCTACAAATTTATGTCACTAATGAGAAGGGGTGCTCATTGCCCTATAAGAAAAAACCTGCTCTATCTAAAACCACTGACTCTTTAGGAACAAAACCACTTCCAAATTTTATAAAATTTAAAGTAAATTGAACCCATAGTAAACAGAGTTTTTTAATTACTAAAAAACATTGGAAGTGGTTTTGTTTTGTTTTGTTTTTTAAGGAAAACGTCCTTTGTAATTTTTCCTCAGTATGCAAGAATAAGAATGCCTGTTTGAGATGTGATAATACGCTTTCTAATAAAACAATAATTTAACCTAATTAAATAGCCAAAGAGATTATTTGGATGGGTAGGCTAACCTGTTCAAGGAAGGGCTGGGGGCAGTAGAGAAGTGGTTCAAAGCACCATGGACTTCGGCTCCTGTCCTGGCTCTATCAAAGCAACCTGTAAAAAGGTGTTGTCAATTTCCGTTTTTTGACCTCTAAAATGGGTATATAATTACGGTTTGGTCTTCACAAAACTGTAAACACATTAAGCAGTATAATAAAATGAATATGGTTTATATATAGTATTCTCACTATAGGCTTTTTGTCATTATTATTTTCAATTAGGCCTTCAGCCCTTGGCCAGAAAGTATTCTATTGGAGGAATATATAGAATCCATTATTCATTCTGGCCCTCTTTTTTTTGTAAGCATCATGGCGGATTTGCCACTGACTTCAGTATTTATAACCACAGAAAATGTGCTTCACTTGTAATTGGAGTCAACATGATGTTTCCCTGAAGATGGGCAGGACGCCAATCACACACACTCAGATCCAGAACTTGGAATTCCACTTTGTCAGGGTGTGAGTTACGTCGTAATCGCTCAAACCGTATTTTGTTAAGTCCTCAGTAATAGGAAGTCATTATACATCTTGAAGCTGCTTGATCTTTTTGTCAAGATCTAGAGTATGGACAACTAGACTGATGGTGTCTCTCTCCTTCCAACCTCTGCTCTCAATATCTACCATCCTTCTTTAGAAAATGAACATTTGGGGGCACCTGGGTGGCTCAGTGGGTTAAGCCGCTGCCTTCGGCTCAGGTCATGGTCTCAGGGTCCTGGGATCGAGTCCCACATCGGGCTCTCTGCTCAGCGGGGAGCCTGCTTCCCCCTCTCTCTCTGCCTGCCTCTCTGCCTGCTTGTGATCTCTACCTGTCAAATAAATAAAATTAAAAAAAAAAAATGAACATTTTCCTCAAGGCATTGAGCAGCTTCACTGTAGGCTGTAGTTAAGTTCCTCAATTCCGGAAGATGAGGGATTAGAGATGGGGACACACTCCGTGGTACTTGGATGATAAGTGATTTATAAGTTGATCTTGCTTTTACTTGTAGAGCTTGGCTGCACGGTGCAAATCTTGTCAAAAACCTGTTCGATGATTAAAGATTTATTAAGGGCAACACAATGTCCTGTGCATTTTTGAGAAGTCACAAAAGAATTACTGACCTTGTGGAGATTATAACTCCCTAAATCAAGACCAAATATCACATGTCCATTTTCTCATTAAAGTGGGGAACACCTGAGCTTCATGGTAAGCATACCATAATATGTGAAGCAGAATGCAGAAAAGAAGCTTATAAGATTGATTGAATAAATGAAGAATTTAACATCTGCTGATTGGGAAATCCTACTTCCTAGGATAATTGCACAGTTATACCATAGCCTAGCTTGTATGACCAAATATGTGGCTTCTTGGTTTTTCACAAAATCAGGTGTTCCCTTTGATAGCAGTCCCATTAAAGAAATCCATATTCAGTGACAATTAGTGGTCAAAAGAAAACCTTTGCCCACAACTTCTACTAGGTTAAAAAGATGTTTCACGTTTCTGAACACTAAAAATTTTTGTGTAAGGTATAACAGCATTCCTTGAGTTCTGGAATGGCCCCTTCTAAACAGTGTATAAACACAGCTTCATATATATCCAGGTCTGCCCAAGCAGAGAGAGGTGATTAATTTTTCATGACATCAGTTATCTGTGGAGAAGAGAAATTGCAAAAACATAGCCTTTTAAAGATCCTATTTGATCTATGCTGAAGATACATGCTTTCATTAAAATCAACAAAGCGATGTACCAAAATTCTATTATGTTTACCAGGATATAAAAAAAGTTTTAGTAGCAGTTTCTTTTCTCCTTCCTTAATATATTTTATATTCAAGTCAGAGATGCATGGATCTAAGATCCAAACCAAAGTTGAATATAGATGTTAAGATGCCTGTTCTTGTGAAGCAGCCAGGTCAACGCAGATGTGCAAGTGACATTTTTCTTCCTGCTTTGTTTCTCTTTTCTTTTAATTTATAAAATCAGACCATTCTAATCTAGAATTTTGAATTTTCTCTATTCTTAATGTTTGTATTGTGATGTGAACTTTTCTCCATGTTGTTAAACATCCTCTGACCATATTTTAGGGGCTGCATGATAATTATATTTTATGTAGGCCTCATTATTTAATTAACCATTTCCCTACAATTGGACATTTTGTGGTCTCCATTTTGCATTACTGTAAATAATAACTCAATGAACATCTTTATGCATAGATATTTTAACAATATTATGGATGTATAATTGATGTGCGTAAACTGTATGAAAGTATAGACCCTAGTAGGTTTTCACATGTGTATAGACTCATAAACTATCACTACAATTGAAAAGCTTTCTCATGTTCTTTAATCTCTCTTTAACTGCTCTTTACCCCCTACCCTCAGAAAATCATTCATCTGCTCTCTGCCACTATATATTAGTTGGTATTTTCTAGAATTCTGTAGAAGGGAATGATAAAGTATGTACTTCTTTTGTCTCGCTTTTTTCACTCGACCTAATTATTTTGAGATTGATGTGTGTTGTTTTATGTTTTGAGAGTTCATTCTTTTTATTGCTTTGTAATGTTCCATTGTATGGATATATCTCAATGTGTTTATCCACTTACCTGTTGATGAATATATGGGTTTTTTCCAATTTTTGACTATTACCAATAGAGCTTCTATAAACATTTATGTACATATCCTTGTGTAGACATATGCTTTTATTTCTGTTGAGTAGAAAACTGGAAATGGAATGGCTGGGTCTTGGGGTAGGTGTCCATTTACCTTTTTCAGAATTCCAACAATTGGGTGTGATGACAATTCCAGTTATTTCAATGTTTACTGATTCTTAATATAGCAAGTCTTTCATTTCAGATATTCTGAATAGGGTGGGATACTAGATATTCTAGATAGATATTTTAATAGGGAATGGTGACATTCCACTGTAATTTTAATTTGCATTTTGCTAATGGTTAAGGATGTTAAGCCACTTTTTAAAAAAGATTTTATTTATTTATTTGACAGAGAGAGATCACAAGTAGGCAGAAAGGCAGGCAGGGCGGGGGGTGGGGGGAGAAGCAGGCTCCCCGCTGAGCAGAGAGCCCGATGTGGGGCTCGATTCCAGGACCCTGAGATCACAACCTGAGCCGAAGGCAGCAGTTGAACCCACTGAGCCACCCAGGCGCCCCATTAAGCCACTTTTTACATCCTAATTTGCTATCTGTGTAACATCTTTGGTGATATGTCTGTCCAAATCTTTTTGCCATTTTTTATTGCATTATTTGTTTTCTAATTATTAAGTTTTGACTGTTCTTTATATATTCAGTCCTTTATCAGATGGACCATTTGCAAACATTTTTCTCCCAGTCTACGGTTTGACTTCTCAATCAAACAAAACAAAGCAGTGTCTTTCAAATAGCAGGTATTCTTGGTTTTGGTAAAGACTCACTAAGGTTTTATTGTATGGATCTCATTTCTGGTGTTATACTTGAGAACACTTTGCCTAACTCAAAGTCACAAAAAAATTTCTTCTATGTATCCAAGTTTTATAATTTAGATCTTAAACTTAGATCAATGATCCATTTTGTTATTTTTTTATACACTGTGCAAAGTATGGAATGAAGAAGAGTTTTTTGTTCTTTTTCTTTGATTCTGGATTATAAATTTTTTTGTTTCCATTTTTTGAAAAGACTATCCTTCCTCTAGTAAATTGACCTTTGTACTTTTGCCAGAAGTCAATTGTCAATATGTGTGTAGGTCTGGACTTTCTGGACTAGCTATTCTGTTCCATTGATTTATATATCTATTATGATGACAACATCATGCTGTTTTAATTACTGTAGCTTTCTAATATGTCTTAATATCAGGTAGTATTAGCCCTCCACTTTTATTCCTTTTCCAAGTTGTGTCAGCTCTTCTAGGTCCTTTTCATTTTCTTGTGAAGTCTAGAGTCAACTTGTCAATTTTGGCTCCAAAAATCCTGCTTGGATTCAGATTGGGATTATGTTGACTCTATAGATGAATTTGAGGTTGATTTACCTCTTACTAATACTGAGTCTTCTGATCCATAAATATAATATATCTCTTCATTTATTTAGGTCTTTAATTTTTCTCAGCAGTGTTTTTCCTTTTATTTTTTCATATTGCATTAGTTGAATCTCCAGTTCAATGATGAATGAAAGTGGACATCCTTGCCTTGTTTTCAATAATATAAGGAAAACATTCAGTCAGTTTCTCATCATTAGGTATGATGTTAGCTGTAAACTTTTTTTGTAAAAATTGTTTTTTATGTTGAGAATTTTCCTTTCTATTCCTAGTTTACTATGAGTTCTTAAGAGAAATACATATTGGGTTTGGCAAAAGGGCAAATACAAGTGGACTTTGCCAAATGTATCTACTGAGATGATCAGTTTTTCACTTTAATCTCTTAATAGGGATAGATTATATTACTGCTTTCCTAATGTTAAAGCAACCTTGTTTTCCTGGGACAAATCCTATTCACCATGATGTATTATCCTATTTATGTAATGTTGGATTAAATTCACTAAACTCTTAAGAAATTTCCACCTGGGTAGCTCAGTCAGTTAAGCTCTCACTCTTGGTTTTGGCTTGGGTCCTGATCTCAGGATGCTGAGAACCAGCCCTGCGTCAGGCTCTGTTGCTAAGTATGGAGTCTGCTTGAGATTCTCTCCTTCTCCCTCTGCCCCTACCCCCCCCCCAAATAAAAAAATATAATCTCAAAAAAAAAAAAAAAGAACTTTTGCACTGTTTGATGAAGGACATTTGTGTATAGATTTTTTTAATCTTATAATGTCTTTTGTTATTGGGACAGTGCTCACGTGCTTGACTGAATTGGGAAGTATTTGTTTTTCTGTAATTCTCTTGAAGAATTTTTGTAAAGTTGGTATTATTTCTTCCTTAAATATCTGGTAAGAATCACCAGAGAAGTCTTCTGAGTCTGAAGTTTCTTTGGGGGAGAGCTTTAATTTCAAATTCAATTTCTTTAATAGATATTGAATTATTTAGGTTATTTATTTTTTTGTAAAATGGGCTTTCATAGTTTATGCCTTTCAGAGAATTTCATCTAAGTTGTCAAATTTATTGGCATAAATTTTTTAAAAGTAATATTCTTTTATTATCCTTTTTATTATCTGTTGAGTTTGTCATGTTATTACCTCTCTCATTCCTGATGTTTATTGTTTTATGTGTTTATTTTTCTCCTGCTCTCTTTCTCTCCCTTTTTTGCCTGAGCAGTCTGGCTGGAGTTTTGAGGGTTTTTTGTTTTTTAATTAATTGTATTGATTTTCCCAAAGAACTGTTTTTTTGTTTTGTTCATTTTGTGTTGCTCTTCTGCTTTCTCTTTCACTGGTTCTCACTCTGATCCTAATTATTTCATTTCTTCTGTTTACTTTGGATTCTATTTGCTCTTTATTTCCTAATATTTAAAGTGGAAGCTGAAGTCGATGATTTCAGAAACTTCTTTTTGAATATAGGCATCTTTGTGTTAGAAACTACCCTTTAATAACTGTCAGCTGAATCCCACTGTATCCCACATATTTTGATATGTTTTTATTGCATTTGCATTCAGCACAAAGTATTTTCTCATTTCCTTTAATTTACTTTATTACTGAGGGGTTATTTAGAAATGCGTTACTTAGTTTCCAGATATTTGATGACTTTCTAGTTATCTTTCTGTTATTGATTTCTAATTTAATTCTGCTGTGGCAAGAGAACATACTTTGCATGACTTAAATCCTTTTAAACTTATTTAATCATATTTTATGGCTCAGAATATTGTCCGTCTTGGTAAATGTTTCATTTGCATCTGAAAAGAAATATATATTCTGCTGCTTGGTGAAGTGTTCTGTACATTAACCATTAGATCAAATGGGCTGATGATGATGTCCAAGTCACTGATGTATGAAAGAGTATTTCATTAATTAAAAAAAAAATCTGAAAGCAGCACTTAGAAATGTTGTTCTGCCAATTTAGATCTGGAAATGAGAAGTTTAAATAGTTGGCTGATTATGCAACTAGATGGTTTCAGTCAGATAAATCTATGAAATGTTATGGTGTCACAAACATGGGTGCCCGATATAATAATTCAGTGATTTGGGGGGAAAGGGTGTTTAGTTGCAGAGACCTTTCCACAAATAAAATTTTACCAAGAATTTCAATATATATATCAGCTATTCAACTTTTATGTGGGCTTTGATTACTCAGCCTCACTCTGAGCCTTACTCTCCTTCCCCCAGAGGCAACTCCTGAGGTATCCCAGCTGAAGCTTTCAGATACTATAGGATGTATTGCAAACCATAGATCCACCTGAATACTCTACTAAATAAGAAAAGAAAAATAGTTCCATGTAAAACATCTACTGAAGTAAGGTAAATAGGCTTCAACTCTTGCATCAATAATATTGATTGATAAACTGCATAGTGGACTGCTTGAAAAAGTTTTGGAGGGGCGCCTGCGTGGCTCAGTGGGTTAGAGCTCTGCCTTCGGCTCAGGTCATGATCTTAGGGTCCTGGGATCGAGCCTTACATTGGGTCTGCTCAATGGGGAGCCTGCTTCCCCTCTCTCTCTGCCTGCCTCTCTGCCTACTTGTGATCTCTCTCTGTGTGTCAAATAAATAAATAAAATCTTTTTTTTTTTTAAGTTTCTGAAATTAATTCCTGTCCCAACAGTAAAATAAAGGGTCATGTTCAATCACTGATGCCTGCCAGGGGGTCCAGGTGTGGAACTAGAAGAGCACATGCCTTGCATTTGATGTTCTGGGTCCTGAGATATAGACACATCTGGTGTCTAAACCATGTTGCACATGTGATCTCCTCAGTTGAATTATAGGTTTGTTAAAGTAGGAAGACTACCCAATGGCGTTAGTCAGGCTTTGTCTAATTGAAATCCACAGGGTGTGCTTAGGTAAGCTTGTATGACAGATATTTCTATAAGGATCCCCAGAAAAGTAAGGAATTGTGGGAAGCCATCCCAGAATTTTCTTCGTGGCAGGCCAGTGGTCCCAACCATCTGGCAAGGGAACTGAAGAAGGAATGGCCGCTTCCTTACCCAGGGCTCTACCTCATTATGACCTACCCGCCATCTTCTTTTGTTCCACTTGTCCTGCCATAACTAACTCCATTTCATGTTGTCTCAAGTCTTCTACTTTCTGTCTTCTTTCTGTATATCTCCCTACTACATTCCTCCCTGTACCCAAGTTCAAATTTCCCATAGATAGTGACAAGTTAATGAGGGACCCTCCAGAATGCAGTGCTCCTTTGGGCAGAATTCTCATACCAGGTTACCTAAGTGTCACTAGGAATCTTATACATAACTGTCCCAACATCAGGTGCCCATCCCTAGTCCAGTCACCTGTGGCTGAGGTCAGAGAAACACAAGGTACAAAGGATGGAGAAGGGACCTTGTATCTAGCAGGAACTCTGAAGAATCCCAGCAGAGGGCAGCATACCTGGGAGGCACAGAACAGGACCTATCCCTAACAGCCCACTCAGCAGGTTAGTGTACACAGACTGACTTGTCTGGTACTGGATGAAGAACACATTTCCTTATTATGGGCTGCGGCAGTGGTTTTCAGACTATACGAGGCTGGAAGTCTTGAGTTCTGCCCACAGTTCCATAAGCTGCTCAGTAGATAGGATCCTGAGCTCCCTCTGCCCATTTTCAACCAGAGTGGTTTCATATGATTCACTATTACATATTCAATTTTCAAATTAAACTTCATTTGAAGATAAGATTCTACTACTCACAAATAATGGATGGAGAGCCATCAAGCTATAGAAGCAGAAAGACTTTTGTTTGGATAATTTTTTGTTTAAAGTAGTGAAACTTTCATTTTTAAAGAACAGCATTAATTAGATATACACTGAAATACAAGATATCACTTAAAGTATGTTCTCAGTTTGCTGTAAAATGCTTTTGGGAAGGGCAAACAGAAAAACAGAGTAAGGTTACTTAACGTTATATTTCTTATCCCAATTGTTTTTATGTTTTGGGTGTTATGGGAATTGCTTAGTCATAAGTGTAAGTATATACTAGAGTGGGATAAAAATGTTGATGGCAATAAGCAGACTGCACGTTCAAAGAGTTAAAATAACATATTTACAAGTGCTTTGTTTGATTGGGTTTACAGATATGGAACTGCCACATCAGGGTAAAAGCTTATGTTAATTGTTAGTTACATTGGAAGTTAACTATAATGAACTTGGATATAACACAGCAACCATACATATTACTTATATGTCAGATCAAGGCATATATTATATTTTATTATAGCAATCATATTTGTTATGTTCAGTCTTTAGAATACAATGATCATCTGCTAAGAGCATTTTTTAAAACCTGAAGACATCCTCGTGGTATTTATAAATATGAATTACTTTTCTAATTGAGGAACCATGTTCTCATTCTAAGACTGGGGACATCCCAGCACTTGTCACATACTTAAAAGATGACTCAGCCAGTAAAACTCTCAAGCCACTGTGACTTATTGACAAGGCACATAGAAGTATCTGAAACTCTCGTCCAAGCATTCCACTTCTTAGGTTGAGCCAAACTATCCCCGATAGATACTTCTCTCCAGAAAGCTCCCCCAGAGCCTTCTCCAACAAGCACAAGGGAACAGCCTTCCTCTGCCTCCTCTCAGACTCCTAGTGTCTGATTTAAGCAGAAAAGTATTCAACTAGTCATCTTTGCTCGAACACTTGTTCGAGTAAACATGTAAAACGTTGCAGCTCCTCATCTGGGAGAACGCTCAGAGGTGCGCCCTGCTGTTCTATGCCGCCCCCTGTCCTGGCAGGAATCCTACAGCAGATTCTTGCTCTTGGTACAACTGAGAGCAGAGGCAAAGGGAAGGGCGTTTGGGGACGGGGGGGTTATTTCCAGTTGGGGGGCTTTTTTTTTTTTTTTAAAGATTTTATTTATTTATTTTACAGAGAGAAATCACAAGTAGATGGAGAGGCAGGCAGAGAGAGAGAGAGAGGGAAGCAGGCTCCCTGCTGAGCAGAGAGCCCGATGCGGGGCTCGATCCCAGGACCCTGAGATCATGACCTGAGCCGAAGGCAGCGGCTTAACCCACTGAGCCGCCCAGGCGTCCCTTGGGGGGCTTTTTTTTTGAGATTTATGTATTTATTTGACAAAAAGAGAGAAAGCACAAGCAGGGGAAGTGGCAGGGAGAGGGAGAAGCAGGCTCCCACTGAGCAAAGATCCCAACATGGGGCTTGATCTCAAGACTCCAGGATTAGTACCTGAGCCCTTAAGGCTCAACCAACTGAGCCACCCAGGTGCCCCTCGTTTCCAGTTTTATCCAACATCTGTGCTGACTCTGTTGTTGGGTTTTGCTTCATGTTTCCATAAAAAATTAGGAAGTCAGGGTGAAAGCAGGTGTCTTGGACTTTGCATGAAAAGTCATTTGCATCAAGGACAGCGAACAACAGTGAAAAGATTGCAATTTTTCCAATGCCTTTGGTTTTTTAAAAAAGCAATAACCAGCTGCCAGTACTCATAATAATAAATAGTAAATCGCCCCTTCCCGTTTTGTGAACTCTCTTCTTTGCCAGTGACCTTCTTCTAAATAAGTCAGTTAAGACAGATCCTTGATGTATTTAAGTGGCTATGCATAAACACAGTATTGGGGCAAAAAATAACCATGCCATAAACACACTGCACTGATTAATTTTTATTCTTGTGTGCACTTAATCCTGTAGTGTGGACCTTTGATACAGTTCATTCAGAATAAAAATAAGGCCCTAATATAATCTTTTTAAAAATTTATTTATTTATCTGAATTTTTTTCATTAACATATAATGTATAATTTGTTTCACGGGTACAGGTCTGTGATTCATCAGGCCCTAATATAATCTTAGTAAGACATTTTCCTCTGAAATAAATGTCCCTGTATAAAATGTCCTAAAGCTATGGAGGAATTAAATGGCTTACAGTTGGATTTAGAGTCCAAACTTGAATGTTTTCTTTCTATTATCAAGGAAACAATACATCCCACCCAGCAAGGCCTATGAAATCGTGAGGCAAAGGGGTGGGCTTCTGAGATCAAGCAAGCCATTGTACTCTACTGAGTCAATTTTCAGATGGCCCTAACTACACCCTTAACCCTACCCAAGACCTAAGAAATGGTGCTGTCAGTTAGAAGGGAGACTGAAGGGGACATGACACACAACTCAACCCAGATGCATTACTGTTCCTGGAATAAACCCCAAACCATGACCTTCTGAGGCTGGCAAGTACCACCTTCTTTGTGCTGAAGGGTAGGCATCCCTACCAAAGGAGAACCACGCCCAGCTGGGACACAAGCAACATCTTCAGAATTGAGAAGTTAGCCCTTTTTGAGAGAGAAAGGCAAACCCCAGGAGACTGTTACCGATAGAACACAAACTGAAGGTTAATGGGGGGAGGTGAGTGGGGGATGGGCTGCATGGGGGACAAGGATGAGGAGGCAGTTGTGATGAGCACTAGGTGTGATATGGAAATGATAAATCAGTGACTTCTACTCCTGAAACCAATATTCCACTATACGTCAACCAAGCAGAATGCGAAGAAAAACTTAAAATAATAAAAACAAACAAACAAATAAATAAATAAATAGTGGAGATTAAGGAGGGCACTTGTTGTGACAGGCACTGGGTGATGTATGGAAGTGTTGAATCACTATATTGTATACCTGAAACTAACACTGTATGTCAACTAAACAGAATTTCAATACACACACACACACACACACACACAAAGTTAGCTCTTTTTCATAAAGATTATCATTAGAAATAGAGTATATACAGGGGGAAATAATAAAAGAAATAGGACATGATGGTCATCCATAATACTGATGGGTAGAGTCTGGTGTGATATACTCTTCTACTTTTATAGATGTTTAAAAGGTTTCCTATTTGTAGCTTAAAAATACAGGTTGAGAAGTAACTTCACCCTCTTTCCAATAAAGGAGACTCTAGAGAATATTGTCTTTACATGTAGTCCCATAATATAATACTAAAGTTAATTTAAATCACTTTATTTGCTGGCTGTTTTTGCATGTTTATATATCTGCACAAGTTTTAGAATTTGCACAAGTTTTAGGGTTTGCCTTTCTCTCTCAAAAAGGGCTAACTTCTCAATTCTGAAGATGTTGCTTGAAAAACCAAATCAAATAAGGCAGCATGACATCTGCACATTTTGTGATTTCAGTAGCAGAGGTGTACTGAGAGAAGAAAGAAGACTCTATCCTGGGGTGCCTGGGTGGCTCAGTTGGTTAAGAGTCTGCCTTCAGCTTGGGTCGTGATTTCAGTGTCCCTGCTCAGCGGGGAGTCTGCTTCTCCCTCCCCTTCTGCTCCTCAACCCTGTTCGGTGTGTGCTCTCTCTCTCTCAAATAAACAAATCATTAAAAAAAAGAAAAGAAAAGAAAAAGACTCTATCGTGGTCCTAAAAAGATTTGCTCTGTTGGATGCCCTGATGTGACACCCCTCCTATGGGGCCCTAAGAGAAGAGAAATGAAGTGGGTAGATAATTGGACCAAACGCAGTTATGTGATTTCCAATTTGATAATAATGGCCTCGGTTGAATTATGGATGTGGACTGGTTGGGGTGGGGTACCTCATGCGGGTGAGATCTGGAAGATTGTTGTGGAGTTTCTGGGGTCCAGACCCAATCACCTGATAGCCACTGAGACTGGTTGTTAAAGATAAGCAAAGCCAGGCAGGAGTTAAAGCTGGGAGGGCAGATTTTATGCATTCGCAGACTATTACAGCAGGAAAGAGAGTCCAGCCTGAACTGGACTCCACACAGCCAAGAAGCAGAAGTCTTTGTAAAGGCCAGAGTGTATTAAGGAAAAGTCCCTGAGGGTGTTAAGGGGCTTTGGTCCATGTGACTAGATCATCTGGATTTGCTGATTAGTGCTTAGCTGGAAGAGAAGCAAATGTCTCACATCTTTATGACCCACAGGAGGCGGCCGTGCAGGTTACAGCAAGATGGCCCCCAACTTAGTCCCTGGCCCTCCCCAGAGGTCTACAGCAGTCATCTCCCTGAGTGTCCGCATTCCAGAGACTCTTGGGTCCCTGAGGAAACAGTTTGGTGGTAGAATTTTATCTCAAAGGGCAGAGGAAAAAATTGCAATTGCAAGCTTTCTAAAGAATCTGCTTGAAGATGGAGTTCAGGGGCTGGTCTGCCTGTTACCAGGTTGTGGCCTGGAGCAAATAGTAAATTCTCTGGGAAGCACTGAGCTTTTTCAGGCAGGTCCTTTAAGAGAGGCTGGAGTAAACCTAGGAGAGCAGCCGAGCTGTTAGAAACTGTGCTAGAGTTGATTCAAGCAGATGAGAATGGACGAAATCATTTGTGCTGAGATTCTGCACTTTCTAGAGGCTGAAGTTGAGATCAAGCTGAGAAGAGGGTTCAGAGGAGCCTGACTCCAGCTTAGCCAAGGAGAGAGGCTTTGTCATGGCCCAGACTTGGCACTAATATGATCCTGTTGCATATTAAATACATCCCCACTCCTTGAAGGTCAATATCATGATACAAGCATAAGATGACTCACAGCAGGCATATTACTTGTCGAGGGCAAGTGAAAGAAAGGAAGTCCTAGTGGTGACTTTTAAGATATAATTTGCAGGGGGCACCTGGGTGGCTCAGTTGGTTAAGCCTCTGCCTTCAAGATTAGGTCACGATCCCAGGGTCTTGGGATCAAGCCCCATGCTTCTCCCCCAACCCTGCCCCTGCTCCTGCACCCCCCCTTCTTCTCTTGCATGCACTCTAATAAAAATAAATAAAATCTTTTTTTAAAAAAGATACAATTTCCAGTGACCAGGATCCCTGATTGCTTCCTGATGCGAATTGTCAATCAAGATGTCAGGGCATCTGCAGATGCTCAAGGATGTAATCCAGGACAAGAAGGGTCTATATTATGCCACAGGGGAGAATCAGGAGGGGATTTAGAAAATGAAAGGCCTTTATTTGATTAGGATAGGAGATAACCGTGAATTTGCTTTGTGGATCGGACTGTTGATGTGTTTATTTTCCTTATCAACACAAAACCCCTTTCTTTGTCCTTTTCTTCCTTTTTATTCCACACTCGCCCCCTTCAATGAAATGGAGAGAAGACATTCCTTATTAACACTTAAACAGAAAATGATACATGTATCGAGTTAGAAAATAGAAAATTCAAACAAGGCAAACACACAAAATGAAATCACAAGCCACGTCCCCTCTCCCGAGTTGACTCCTTCTTGTCCAGAATTTCACATAAGAGGTAATTGCTACCCAGTAGTGTTTTGTGATTCACTCACAACACAGAGGGACTTGTACAAGCATCTATGCTTGTTCATGCGTTCATGTGTATTTTTCTATTTATTTTTCTTCTTTTTTAATCTGTGGAATAGGGTATCATACTATACATCTCTTTACTTTTTTTTTTTTAAATCTTATTACCAAATACTAAAAAACATGCCACATACAGATCTATGTTATCTTTTATGTACCAGCATTTGTACCTATGGACTTATCTTTCTCTTATTTTGCCAGTTTCCTACTGATAGGAATTGATTACTTATAGTTTTTTTTTCCCATTACAGAAAGTCATGTAATTAATGAAATTTGATGTCCATAGAATCTAGGTGAACTTCCATCAATACATCTATATAGTAAGATCCATGCAATGGGGTTATTCCTTCAAAGGATACATGCAGTTAAAATTTTATAGATCATAACAAATTGCCCTCCAGAAGGGGATTCAAATTTACACTTCCATCAACAGGATACAAGAGATTTCATTCCCCCAAACCTTCACGGGGAGTAAGTACCATCCAACTTCCCCCCACACCTCTGCCCCATTTAATAGGCATTTCATTGATTTGCTATTCATTCCTTTTATTATAAGCATTTCTCATATATTTATTGGCCATTTGTATTTTTGTACTATAAGGTTCATGATATTTTATACCCATTTTTCTGTTGGCTTGCTCACCTTTTAATTTATTTGAATGAGTTCTTTGTAAACCAAGAAAACTTGCCTGTCCATCTGTCAAAAGCTTCTAATGGTAAAAATAAATTGTCTTCCTTCATCTTAGCAGATGGAATTATTAAGCCTTCTTATAAAAAGAATTTCAGCTTGATCTGATTTAAAAATGAGATATTGGAGACGACAAAAGCCAAACTATCACTTACTTTAAAGGATAAGTGAACAGTACGAAGGCAGCATGATGTACTCAAGGGAAATATGACCAGGAAGAGTCAGGAAAGCAACCAAATATTCATGTCTTTAGAATCTGCAGAAAACTTGCACACCAGGACTTCAAAAAGCTGATTCTTCCCCGTAGTTCTTCACTATTTTTCAGAATCCTGAATCTTTCCATTTTAAGTGTTGCCTCTGACAAATGTTAAGTCCTTTTCTGAACAGCTCAGCCTCACTGCAAAATAATGGTAAGCAAATCCTTAAACTAAAATGATATTAACTTGGGGCACCTGGGTGGCTCAGTTGTTAAGCCTCTGCCTTCAGTTCGGGTCATGATCCCAGGGTTCTGGGATCAAGCCCTGCATCGGGCTCCCTGTTTGGTGGAGGGTCTGCTTCTCCCACTCCCTCTGCTGATCCCCTGATTGTGTTCCCTCCCTCACTGTCTCTCTCTCTATATCTATCAAATAAATAAATAAAATCTTTAAAAATAAATAAACAGATAAACAAATAAATAAAATGATACCAACTTATATTAGAAGACAAGACATAGTATAGCAAGAGAACTATGTTGTCAAGTGGCCATTATGAGTAGGGTCTGGGGAATTTTCTGTCACTTTCTTGTCTTGTAACCTTAGGTAAGTCCCTCTGGTTCTCTGTGTCTCAATTTTCTCATCTATAACATTAAAATAAAATAATTTTTCTACCTATCAGATAGTTGTTTTGCAAATGAAAAGATCTCATGGCAAAACATTTTTTGCAAGCCACATAGCACTCTCAATTACTTTAATTGTTGGAAAGGAAGGAATATATCTATAAATCACATTCGGCAATGTCTCATTGGCTTCTTGATTGTTCTCTAGCTTGTGGAAGATTGTGGTAATGATCACAAAACCTAATATAAAACTTTCCCACAATGTATAAGCAGAGCCTTGGTTTTATTTTATATCCTTCATATTTAAACAATGGTATATTTTGATTAAATATGCACATTATAACTTCTCATTTGATCATTTTTGATGTCTTCAAATACAGGAATGATTAGAATCAGAATCAGCAACAAATCCAAAGTAGTCCCTGGCAAAGATGATTAATCTATTACAGGAAATAAAATACTTAAGGTATATAAAGTAAAACTCAGAAGAACATTATTAGAAAGATTTCTATGTAAGAAGTATTTCTAAAATGTTTCTATTCTAATTTCTAAACATTTTGGGAAAGCATTTATTGTCTTTCAAAAAAGAGATCTTTTTTTAATTAATTACTTTATTTTCAGCATAACAGTATTCATTATTTTTTCACCACACCCAGTGCTCCATGCAATCCGTCCCCTCTATAATACCCACCACCTGGTACCCCGACCGACCTCCCACCCCCTGCCCCTTCAAAACCCTCAGATTGTTTTTCAGAGCCCATAGTCTCTCATGATTCACCTCCGCTTCCAATTTCCCTCAACTCTCTTCTCCTCTCTATCTCCCCATGTCCTCCATGCTATTTGTTATGCTCCACAAATAAGTGAAACCATATGATAATTGACTCTCTGCTTGACTTATTTCACTTAGCATAATCTCTTCGAGTCCAGTCCATGTTGCTACAAAAGTTGGGTATTCATCCTTTCTGATGGAGGCATAATACTCCATAGTGTATATGGACCACATCTTCCTTATTCATTCGTTCGTTGAAGGGCATCTTGGTTCTTTCCATAATTTGGCGACCGTGGCCATTGCTGCTATAAACATTGGGGTACAGATGGCCCTTCTTTTCATGACATCTGTATCTTTGGGGTAAATACCCAGGAGTGCAATTGCAGGGTCATAAGGAAGTTCTATTTTTAATTTCTTGAGGAATCTCCACACTTCTCCAAAGAGGCTGCACCAACTTGCATTCCCACCAACAGTGTAAGAGGATTCCCCTTTCTCCACATCCCCTCCAACACATGTTGTTTTCTGTCTTGTTAATTTTGGCCATTCTAACTGGTGTAAGGTGATATCTCAGTGTGGATGTGAATCTCCCTGAGGGCTAGTGATGATGAACATTTTTTCATGTGTCTGATAGCCATTTGTATGTCTTCATTGGAGAAGTCTCTGTTCATATCTTCTGCCCATTTTTTGATATGATTGCCTGTTTTGTGTGTGTTGATTTTGAGGAGTCCATTATAGATCCTGGATATCAACCTTTTGTCTGTACTGTCATTTGCAAATATCTTCTCCAATTCCATGGGTTGTCTCTTTTTTTTTTTTTTTTTTTGACTGTTTCCTTTGCTGTACAGAAGCTTTTGATTTTGATGAAGTCCCAAAAGTTTATTTTCGCTTTTGTTTCCTTTGCCTTTGGAGACATATCTTGAAAGAAGTTGCTGTGGCTGATATCTAAGAGATTACTGCCTATGTTCTCCTCTAGGATTCTGATGGATTCCTGTCTCACGTTGAGGTCTTTTATCCATTTTGAGTTTATATTTACTATAGCACCAAGAACCATAAGATACCTGGGAATAAACCTAACCAAAGAGGTAAAGGATCTGTACTTGAGGATCTACAGAACACTCATGAAGGAAATTGAAGAAGACACAAAAAGATGGAAGACCATTCCATGCTCTTGGATCGGAAGAAAAACATTGTTAAAATGTCTATTCTGCCTAGAGCAATCTATACTTTTAATGCCATTCCGATCAAAATTCCACCAGTATTATTCAAAGAGCCAGAGCAAATAATCCAAAAATTTGTATGGAATCAGAAGAGACCCCGAATCGCTAAGGAAATGTTGAAAAACAAAAATAAAACTGGGGGCATCACGTTACCTGATTTCAAGCTTTATTACAAAGCTGTGATCACCAAGACAGCATGGTACTGGAATAAAAACAGGCACATAGACCAGTGGAACAGAGTAGAGAGCCCAGATATGGACCCTCAACTCTATGGTCAATTAATCTTCGACAAAACTGGAAAAAATATACAGTGGAAAAAAGACAGTCTATTCAATAAATGGTGCTGGAAAAACTGGACAGCTATATGTAGAAGAATGAAACTCGACCATTCTCTTACACCGTACACAAAGATAAACTTAAAAACAAGAGATCTTTTTAATGCTTAAAATTATGAGGATTGTGTAGTCCTAAAGTCTACATTATACCCAGAGATGCTAATATTGAAGCTGAGGGGTTTGAGCCACTTTAGATACTTGAAACTTTATTCAGAAACACTCATCCTTGTCATTGAAGAGGGCCTTATTATTTAAGTGCAAATGGCCTATTTTGTGGAAATTGCCAATGAACAGTTGTGATAATCTGAGAAGCAGCCCTCATTCTGGAAGTTTGAGCAGAAAAGCCCAGGCTACATTCTCAAGAGAATTCTTTGCTTAAAATATGATAAGTTGAGTTAATTGTACCAGACAAGGCAGACAGGACATTTTATTAACATGTAGGGACTCCTCCCCAAGTATGCCTGCTCTCTCACCACACAAACACACACACACACACACATGCATGTGCCCGCACACTCAGATGTTCCCATCTGAAGGAGGAAGGTGCCCCCTTCCTAGACAGAACCTCAAGCATGAGGAGACAAAAGGAGTCTCTGAGCTATAGGCAGGTCATTCTCTTAGGTACCATTGCTTCTTGATCTCTTTGTTCAGATCTTTGTTTTGTTAAGAACAAAGATCTCTCTTTGTTCTTAGCCTTTGTATTACTGGGTCTCATCTCATGATGGCACCAGTAGACCATTATGGGTCCAAAATGGGTCTAGACTGGGCCATTCCTAATGAAAAGTCCGATTTTGCTGTTGCTTTGTGCGTGACCACGTTTGAGATCTGAATCCTCAGCTTTCGGGAGCCTGGCTCCCACTTTCTGATGGTTGATTATTTTCTTAGAAGATTCCGTGTGTTCCCCGGTTTCAAGCAGTCTAGTCACTATTGGTAACCGACACTAATCGGTTACCAATGTAAACTCTGTGATGGTTTATTATGCACAGTGTTTTGAATGGATTCTGTCCAGATTTCACCATTATCTTAGCTGCAATTATTGCTACAGTGAAAGTCCTTATGCCATCTAAGGGTGTTTTACACTTGCCAAGGTTAGAGGCAGAAATTGTGCCTCCTTTTAAAGTTCAAAGGAACCCCTTGCCAAACCTTCTGCACTCAAGTTAGCCTGCCACCTGGCTACCTCTTCAATGAACAGATGTTTTAACATCTGGAGAACTTCCAACGGACTCTATCTCCATGTGCCTTTGGGATGTTTCTCAACTATTCCTGGCTATTTCTTACTTCTGGTCTCCGCCCCCCCCCCCCTTTTTGTTTTGCTTAGTTTTATTTTTTAAGCATGAATCACTCCTTAACATTGACTATACATTTACTTGCTTATTACCTGTCTCCCTGAATAGAATGTAAGTTTCCTTGCCTTCTATGTACCCCTCCAACATCTCCTACTGAGCCAGCATCTGGCACATAGGAGCTACTAAACATTTGCTGAATGAATGAATGAATGATCTGTGTAACCTTGGACAACTTATTTCTCTCAAGTTTTCACATTGTTTTCTGCAAAATGAGACCATCAGACTAGATTAGATGATTTCTAAGAACCACTTGCAACTTGCGGTTGAGACTGCAAATAAAAGACCTAAAACACATTTGAAGAGTAATGGGAAGGGACAGACACACAGACAGTGAGGGATCTGTGTGCCTCCCTGGGGTAGAGGGGTCAGAGAAGGAAGCCAAGTCATGTGCAGATCCAAGATAGAGGGGACTGCAGATGCAAAGACTGGAGTGTGTTTGGAATGTTCAAGAGTCAGGTTGGAGGCGGCAATATCTGAAGTATAGTAAATGATGAAGAGAAGGCTGGAATTTAGGTGAGAAGGTAGTTAGTGGCCAGATCATGTTGTGGTGAGTGGGGAAGGGGCTATATTGTGCTTGGTGTGAAAGGGCACATGCACGGGGTATAGTGTGCATGGTGTGTGGGGGAAATCTTGTGTTGTGGATGTGTGTGTGTGGTATGCATGTATGTGTGGTGTGGTCTGATGTCTGTACACGTATGTGTGTTTGATGTAAGAAGTGTGTGTGTGTGCGTGCACACACGTGAGACAGTGTGTGGCATACAGTGGTGCGCGTGTGCAGTGGATTGATTTGCGCTTGGCAGACAGGAAATGTGTGTGTGTGATATAGTACTTGGGGTGAGTGTGTGATACACTGTGTGTGGCATGTGTGTGTACGCAGTGTAGTGCCTGTAGGGTGTGATGTACATACTGTGTATAGCGTGCAGGTGTGTTTGGTATGAGAGGGGAGCTGTGGGGTGGTGGGTGTGTATGTGTGTATTGAAATTACTATCAGAGTTACAACAAAATCTTGTCAAAACTCGTGCTGCCGGCGTGTTTTAAAACCTTAGCTGGAAAAGAAGACAACTATCTCATTTCTGAGTGTTGCCTTCTGCATAAGCTCACAGGGTTAGAGACCACCTTGCGTATGTTACTGCATACTAATAAGGAATCTTGCTTATCAGATAATCCAGATTTTCAATAATACACTGATGCTTTCTGAGAAAGAACAGAGTTTTGCTTCTGCTATGTCATGATCGTTGAAATCTAATACCAGTGTAAATATACACTGCAGCAAAGCACATATTCCAAAACAAATCCATAACACATCTCAAGAAAGTACAGAGTCTTAAGATTCATTTGTTTGTAATTCTGTTTGAAATGTGAGTTTCAGAGCCCAAGGATCCTTGACCTATATTATCCAGTCTCTTATACCCCTGGCATCTTGGGCTGCCAAGAAATGTGTATTGAAGTGTCAGGGACAGCAAAATATGTTGTCACTTTCAACTCTGTTTTATGTATGAATTTCTGTACCCAAAACCTCATTCCTCTTTTAATCAGTGAAATGAAATAATATACTGTTTCCATCTTGACCCACATAGAAAACACAACCAAGACTGAGGTACTAAAGATGTGTTTCACAACCAAGCTTTCAGTTATTCCAGAAGACAGTGGAAAATGCTTCACACACTTGACAGGTGACATAACAGACTTCTCCCCTCATCATGAGACATAACAAACTTCTCCTCTCATCATGACTGTGGCAGCTGTAGATCAACAGGAAAATCTATCCAAAATACAACTGGGTAAACAGAGAAAGGGAGCAAGAGCAGTCAAGCCCCCCTCCTCTTGTTAGCTGGGTCAACTGATTCCCTGGAAAGAGCCCCTGGAAAGAGCTGTTAACTAACTAACCTCCAGTTAGTTGTTGGATGGTGTGTCTGTAAGTGTCCCAAGATGGGTTTACTTGTTGAGTATCCTGACCCAGAAGGAAGGAAAATTGTCTTAGGTAAGACAAGTGTATTTTCTCTAGTAACCTCGGTCTAGGGATCATTTCTAGGTTGTTACTGGTATTTTACATCTCTAAGGTGCTTTATATTTAAGAGACTGAATTCACTGGAGGCACTTGAAAGAACAGAACTGCATTGTAAAATGGGTGATTGCTTGGGCTCTTCAACCAGACGCCTATGGTTTGAGTTCTAGTTTTGCTCTTTACTAGTTATAGAACCGTGGAAAGTTTATTTTATTTCCTCCTCATGAAGTTTCTATTGAAGATATAACGTGAGGTTGATTCCAGAGTGGGGATTAAATGAGCCTGTACGTGTTAAATTTCCTGGCACAAATTCAGCACTCAGTGTTAGCCACTAAATATTCCACCTCTGTGTCAAGTGTTTAAAGTATATGCAACATCTAATCATTAAAAATCCATACATTTTTCAAAACGTTGTCACGTGCATTATCTGATGTGCTCCCCACAATGACCCATTATAGGAGACAGAGCCGATATTGCCCTACTTGGCCAAAGAGGACAGATTAGAGATCTGTGACTTCCCCAAGGCCCCATCAGTGCCATGTCATGGAACCAAAGAGGATTCCAAGTCTTGCGTGTCCCCGGGCTCTTTCCAGAGGATCAGTTGACCCAGTAAAATACTGAGTTGATATGTGACTCTAGGAAGAATATAAGAGATTCCAACAGAAGTTTTAGGTTTCTGTGTAGTGGAGTGTCAGGGATCCCCAAAACCACCCTCAGGCTCAATAATTCTCTAGAAGGACTCACAGAACTCAGAAAATCTGGTAAATGTATGTTCTTTGCAGCAAAAAATACAGATTGAAATCAGTAAAGGCGAAGATGCACAGAGCAGGAGAAACCAGGCATAAGCTTCCTTCCATTGGTCTACCCCCAGAGGAACTGTACAGGCTGTGCTTAATGCTTCCAACAACATGTGATGGTCACATACAAAGTCTTATTGCCAGCCAGGGCACCCACCTGAGCCTGCGTGTCCAGGGTTCTTACTGGGGGTCACTCACATAGGCAAGGAGCACCTGAGTGACTGACTAACCTTAACTACTCAGTCTCCAGGTCTCCAAGAGTCAAAGAGATATAGTGTGGCCCAACGCCCCAGGCAGATGAAACAGATGTTCCCCATAAATCACATCATTAGCATAGATGATCTGGGTTGAATCAAAGAATCAATTATATGAAGATACTCTCATTAGGAAGGATATTCCCAGGGCCTAGAGGGTATCTGCTAGAATTAGTTAAGGCCAGGCCTTTCCTTAGAATGTGCAAGTTTTGAGCATTTTGAGTCTCCTGAGCTAATCCTATAAAGGATTACACAGCAGACAGATAGTATCTAGGCGTCCTGAAAACACCAGAGCACAGCAGGTTACTCAGAGCCAGATCCAGACCAAAGGTGAGCCTAAGAACCAATTTCTAAGTTGGGTCCATGCATCAATCCTCCAAGCCAATGGGCATTTTTGGCTACTGCGGTGGGCTACCAAAACCTAGAAAAGCTGCCTTTGAATCTAGCTATGATGGGAGCCCGTGTCTCTCTTTGGGGCCCACTGGCATTCTAGGAGTATCCCACTCTGCACTCTGCGAGACCTCTCACACAGTGACAGGGAGAGAGGCCTTACTCTTACTCCATAACCGGCCCCTAAGTAAGGATTTTGTTGCAGGCACATTCAAAGTTTCATAAGAAGAGTAAGAAAATGAAACAGGAGCAGCTTGGGAAACAGCTCAACTCAAGACAGCTGAAACAGCAAAGGGATTTCTTAGCTCACACAACAAGGAGTCCTGAGGTAGTACGTCTTTGGGATTATTCCACTCAGCACCATGACAACGTCATCAAGAGCCCAAGTTCTATCTTCTGCTCTTCCATTCCCATCATGTTGGTTAGCTTCCTCGTGGCTAAAAAAAAAAAAAAAAAAAAAAAAGCTGTAGTGGTCCAGGTATCACATCTTAGCAGTCCATTATCCAAACTCAAAAATGGGACTTCTCCTTGTGTCTCTTTTAAGGAGCTACAAAATGCTTCCCAGAAGCCCCAACCACCAGCTTCCCCGACGTCCCCCTGGACAAAATGGCCTCTTCCTAAGCCAGTCACTGTCAGGGAAAGAAATTTTCTCCATTGGTTTAGTGTAATCAATCATCCACACCTGGGACTGGGAACGGAACCAGCATTCTCTAAAGCCCATGGTTCCCTGGCAAAGGGTGGGATACTAGAAGAAAAAACTCAGGGTCTGTTGGAAGAGAGTGAGTTGGGGATTGCTATTGGACAGGCAACCAAAGTTGTCTCCTGATGCAAACTGCTGGGTAGATCAGCATGGCAGAGTCGATTCTGAAATTGGTCATCCTCATGGGGGAATCCCAGGGATTGTTTGTGTTGCCTCAGTTTCCTAGAGTTAAATGATTCCTAGGAGAAAATTCTGAAGGCCTAAAGAGCCATGTTTGATGCTCACATAAGCTTTATCTTCCCACTTTTTGTCCAGGTGTTCTCTGTGAAGGAGAGCCCTTGACTTTAGGAAGGAAACACACCCTTCATCTCACCAATGTCTTCATCATTAACTCAGATTCGTCCACCTTTCTGGGCCCTGATGCTGTTCCTACTTACTAGAGTCCATTAAATCTCAGACAGCTCTCCATCACCAGAGGGACAACAGAGGTCTTCAACATTTGTCAATTTTCAGAGTCTTTCCCTTATCCCATGAGATTTTATAAAATTAAGACTTCCTGTCCTCTCTCTCTTTTCCCCTTGTGCATTTCATTTACCATCACCCCCATACCCTCAGGTCTGGTAACATGCCATCAGGAAACAGGATGGCTGAGAACCTTCCCCAGTGAAACTTGGTGTGGGATTCCATTAATCTAACAATCCCTTTGGCTAGTCCCAGGCTTTTCAATGTACAGAAATAAATCTGCGCTCTCAACTGGTGGAAACAACTTTCCAGCTATTATTTCTCAGTTGAAAAACCATTCAATTGCTTTCATAATTTGATGTTTTGTATCTGGCTTCCAAACACTGTATCCTAGAGCTGATAATACAGTTCACTTATCTTAAGTGCTTCCCCCTCCAGAGCTATCCTCCCACCCGCCTTATTGTGTTTAAATGCAGGAGAAGACAGCAACACCCTGACCCTCTATTAGAGCTCAATTCCTTTTTCTTCTCACTTCTGTCTCCCTTTGTCAAGTTCCCTAAGAACCAGCTCAACAATTACCTTGCACTTTTGGTGATCTCTTATTGTTTCCTTTTCCTGCCTCTTCCATTAAATGATTTGGGATAACTGTCTTGTTATAGGCTGCTTTACCCAATTGTAGATGGCCTGTCCATTGGTGAAAATATGCTCCACAGTCCTCTTTTTCAGAGAGCTGCCTTAAAAGTTGATTCTGGAGCCTGTCAACAGGAAAGATTCCCCAGGAGGATGAGGAGCGAGGGAGGGTATCCCAATAATCACAATAATCCTTTGATGGGAGCTCACACTTGAACAGATAAGCTTGTAGGCATAGCTATTGCTGCTTCTTCGGATTATAAAAGTAATATGCATTCACTGTTGGGAATTTAGGAGAAAAAAACATTTCCTTTCTACGGACAGACAGCTATCAGAAGAGATGAGGATGAGTGAATATACTTGTCATGCAAACGCTCTAATGAATAAGACTGGAATCACATACTGTACTTGCACAGTTACTGTAATGTGCATTTGAGACAGAAATACAGATTGTTGGTCCTTACGCTGGCAGTTTATTAGCAAATTAACACTCATCACTGACATCTAAAACATCTAAGACATTTTCTTAAAGAAATACGAAGCAGGTTAATTCAGCAACATTCAACAACAAATATATTTCAGTTCCTACAAGTTCTAGGTACTGTCCTAAATTGGGGAGCGTGGCAGCGAGCAGAACAAAACATTCATGGAACTTACATTTTTATAAGTAAGACCGATAAAGAAATAAATATATGAAGTTCTTCTTCCACAGAAGCCTGAAGGAAGTGAGGGCCTCACCTAAGTTGAGCCAAAAGTAATTACGGAAGCATGTGTGGGATGCTGTGGGAACAACAAGGAGGCCAGGGTGTCTGGACAGGGGTGAGCAAGGGGCTATGTGGTGGGAAGATGAGCTCAGAAAGGCATAGGAGGCTGGATCATGGGGCACTTAAAACAGAAAAGTACTTTCGTGTGTGTCTTATATTAGTCACCATACAGTACTTCATTATTTTTTGTTGTAGCATTCCATGATTCATTGTTTGTGTATAACACCCAGTGCTCATTGCAATACATGCTCTCCTCAATACCCATCACCAGGCCCACCCATTCCCTCACGCTCTTCCCTTCTAAAACCCTCAGTTTGTTTCCCAGAGTCCATAGTCTCTCGTGCTTTGTCTCCCACTCTGATTGTTCTCCTTTGGTTTTTTCCTTCTCCAAATGTACTCCATACCATTCCTTATGTTCTACAATTAAGTGAAACCATATGATAATTGACTTTCCCTTTTTTACTTATTTCACTTAGCAAAATCTCCTCCAGTCCCATCCATGCTGATGTAAAAGTTGGGTATTCATCCTTTCTGATGGCTGAGTAATATTCCCTTATTTATATGGACCACATCTTCTTTATCCATTCGTCTGCTGAAGGGCATCTTGGCTCTTTCCACAGTTTGGCTATTGTGGACATTGCTGCTATGAAAATTGGGGTGCATATGACCCTTCTTTACCCCAAAGATACACTTGTATCTTTGGGATAAATACCCAGTAGTGCAATTGCAGGGTCATAGGGTAGCTCTATTTTTAATTTTTTAAGGAACTTCCACACTGTTTTCCAAAGTGGCTGCACTATTTTGCATTCCCACCAACAGGTAAGAAGGTTCCTCTTTCTCCACAACTTCTCCAACATTTGTTGTTTCTTGTCTTGTCAATTTTTACCATTCTAACTGGTGTAAGCTGGTATCTCAATGTGGTTTTGATTTGATTTTCCCTGATGCCTAATGATGAATACTTTCTCATGTGTATATTAGCCATTTGTATGTTTTCTTTGGAGAAGTGTCTGGTCATGACTTCTGCCCATTTTTTTACTTGATTATGTTTTTGTGTGTTGAGTCTGAGAAGTTCTTTATAGATCTTGGATATCAACCCTTTGTCTGTAGTGTCATTTGCAAATATCTTCTCCCATTCTGTGGGTTGCCTCTTTGTTTTGTTGACTGTTTCCTTTGCTGTACAGAACTTTTTATCTTGATGAAGTCCCAAAAGTTCATTTTCACTTTTGTTTCCCTTGCCTTTGGAGATGTGTCTTAAAAGAAATTGCTGTGACCAATGTCAAAGAGATTACTGCTTATGTTCTCCTCTAGTATTTTGACTGATTCCTGTCTCACATTGAGGTCTTTCATCCATTTAGAGTTGATCTTTGTGTATGGTGCAAGAGAATAGTCCAGTTTCATTCTTCTGTATATAGCTGTCCAATTTTCCCATCATTGTTTATTGAAAAAACTGTCTTTCTTCCATTGGATATTTTTTCCTGCTTTTCCAAAGTTGACCATAGCATTGAGAGTCACAGAAATACTTCTAATTTGACTTAGACTAAGATGGGAAGTCCTAGAAGGTTTTGTGCAGATATGACCTGACTTAATTTTTTAAAGGAATATAAATGGTACCAACTTACAAATGAACATGACTATGGCAAAGAGAATACCAAATAAAAGCCTTAACCTAAGTAATTTTAGAAAATAATATTTTGATTATATATTGTGTATTAGTAGTCCATGTTCTCCAGAGAAACAGAAGCAGGAGATGGATACAGATATAGATATAAATATAGGTATAGATAGATAGGTGATAGGTAGATGATAGATAAATACCATGTGGTCTATATCATATCTCATTATGATTTATTTTAAAGAAATAGGCTCACACACAGTTCTGAGAGAGCCCTAGGATCTGCAGTTCACAAGTTGGAGACTCCAGAGAGCCAATGATTCAAATCTGAATATGAAGGTGGGCCTAAGGATTAGGAGAGCTAGTGGTGTAAGTTCTAGTTTGAGTCTAACTCCAATGCCCCTGCTGGAAGATAAGCAGAGAGAAAACAATTATTTCTTGCCACCTTTTTATTCTGAATATTCAGCCCTTCAAGAGACTGCATCTGACCTCCACCTGCAGAAGACCATCCACTTTACTCAGTTTACTGATTCACATATTAATCTAATTCAGAAACACCCTCACGACACATCTAGAAATAATGGTCATTGGAATATCTGGGCACCCCATGACCCAGTCAAGTTAAAACATAAAATTAATCACTACATACTGCAATGTAATGTCATGTAAGGCTAAAAACAAAATGAACTTACAGAAATATTTGGTTATTGAATCAGTAAATTTGTTTTTCACAGAGGTATGGGTTAGCAACTCTGAAACTACTTTATGTGCATTATAGGCTTGTGCAAATAAGTAAACAAATTGTGAATAAGAACCAAGTATCTTAATAGAAGAGAAAGAAATTATAAATAAGGACAAAAGGGAGACTACAAGCAACCTTGCGGTGTTGGATTGGAATCGGAGATATGAATGGGAGTCATGGTTTTAAATAGAGAGACAGAGATGTGTATGTATGTATGTGTGTGTGCATACAGATGTTTCCTAGCTCTTTCATTGAAAGGGACTGACAATGATACCCCAGTAATGATGAGCACACCGGTACTCATCACATCTTGGTTTCTAAACATCTTTCTTCAGTCAGAGGAACCAGGGCTTCCTGGAGAAATGGCTGATCCCAGGACTAGAAAGTGAAAGTCCAAGGAAAAGCCTGGACTCAGTAGAATTCCAATTAATGAATGCTGAAGGAATGACAGAAAAATGATTCTTTCGTAAACATCACAGTAGAATTGTCACAGGATAGCAAGATTGCTAAAATTCATGGACAAACTATGATGAAAAATGGGATATTTGCATAATCTCAAAGTATCTCTCCACAAGATACTTATTAGTTACAATGAGAAAAAAACATAAATTTACAGTGAAAAGTCCTCGTAGACACCACCATGACCAAATGATCAAAATCAGCATCACTAATAAGGAGACCTACTGACTTCGAGTACCCCCTGATAGGCTGCCGTGAGAAGGGTTCAATATCACTTCTTTAATCTCCTTGCCAAAAATGTATAAGCTCTGCATAATCATGAGAAAACGTCACACCAATTCAAAGAGTAAGGCATGGAAAATAAGGAACTGTTTCAGATTGCAGAGATTTTAAAAACTTGAAAACTACATGCAGTGGGGGACCTGGACTGAATTTTGGACCAGAAAGAACAATTGACAAAAATTGAATAAGGTACAAGTTAGCTACCTTTTAGTATATATAGGCAAAATAGCACGAGGCTACCAGTTATCAAAGTTATTAAGAAAATGACTATTCCACAGAACACAATAATCACATGTATTCATTTTGGGAAAAGGGGAAAAAATGCTTAGAATTTAGAAATCAGAGTTACAGCTGAATTACTCATGTTAAGGTTATGTGAAATGTTCCAATCAGTTTGATACAGAAATTCAAAATGATTCAAGTTCCATTCATCTCAAATCTGGCAACTTTCTCTCCCAATTCAAGTCCTTTGAGTACGAGGACAAGGCACCGTTAGATCCAACCCAAAGAAAAGAAAAGCCATCTATGCTGAAAGAGGAACAAAATTAGCACTCTATAATGGAATTTTGAACCCTTGGATTGCCTTTAGGCTAAAATTTTTCCAACTACTTTTAAGCACCCAATTTTACCCTTTCCTCTGAATGATGAAATGCATGATATGATCATCTCTGAATAAGAAGGAAAAAAACTATTGTTTCCTTTGTCCTATTTCCTTCTCTATGAATTGACCTTTTTATTCAAGTTCATTCCCAGGAGAATATGAACTCTTCTTTGCTCTAGGCAAGAGCTGGACCATATGAACTTCCAACACAGTCTAATAATCTGCTCTTGACATTGATATTCTTTTGGTATATGTTTCAATATACTGTTCAATAAGTTTGTTTAGTGGGGTGGGCATACTATACTGTATTCCACTAGGTCCCATTAAGAGGCTGTTGCTGGGAAACAATTCTCCAAGGTTTCTGGCATTTCCACACCTCTTGTAGGCAAGGTGGTAACTGTCTTGCCTCCAGACTATCTGACCCAGAAACGTGTCCCCTCCTAGTACCCAAACAAACAGTGGCAGACTGTAAGCATGCTTACAAGCACACCCTTGTAAGCATGCAAGGGAGCAAAATCTCACATCCTTGACAGTTTTTGACGGTCGTTTGAACTTGCTAACCACCAGTACTAGTTTCAGGCATGAGCGTTTAGGATCGGTGGTCAGTCTGGGAACCACACTAGATGACTTGCCAACAAGCACCCCAAACATAAGTTGAGCACCTGGAGGGAGTTGTGTTTCCTTTGTTAATTTGTGTTGTTTTTAACTATTTCTCCTAGAAGTCAGTGTCTCATTGAGCGGAAACAGTACCCACCTGTGTTTCTTTCAGCCCGTCACCAGGCAGAGAAAGCTGCTTTCGAAAACCGGAGCTAGCTGGTATCATGGCTCTAGTTCATGCCAATGACATTTTAGCCCCCTGATAGGTTGGACCCCCAAACAAGTGCCTCCCAACTTGCTCCATAATCTGGTTCTGTTTCCTGAAAGAGTCAGTGCTCTCGTGTGTGCGTGCACGTGTGTGTGTGTGTGTGTGTGTATTTGCGTGAACATCTTCCTACTTTCCTCCCCAGCAGTAAGCCTTGCCGCTGGGATCAACGCGTTCCTACAAGCCCAGAAAATTACGTTCATTACATTTCCGGTTCCATTTTAGAAAGGGCACTGAAAAATCTCGAAGTCTCTTCTGTTTTGTTTCCACTTACAGCAGCGCGTGCAGTGGGGAGGACCATGGAGGAGACAGGGAAAGGGGGCAGCAGATGGTATGGACCACATAGGAGACTGAATACACGGATGACTTCGATGTGTCTTTTCTAAGGAACAGATGTGTTGCCAGGCTGCGACCAGCTCAGGAAGATGAGATGAGGACTTGTCATGAATCTTATCTTCGCTGTCAGAGATTTACCGAATAGGCGTAGGGTTTGGCTCTTTCTTTTATCTGTTGGCCGGTAACCAAACAAAAATGCTCCATATGCTGGAAGGGACTAGCCCATTTCGTTTAATGTTAAGATTTCGCCCACTGTGAGATGCTCCATTATTTTCTGATCTGGTAGGAAAGAAAAACCACTGCCAATTAACTCTGACACATTTTCTATTATAAGACACATCCCAATTTCGGAGATGTTACAACAGGAAAACCTGCGTGTGGCTCAGGATGAGTGGCCCAGGGTACCAGGGCTGCGTACTGTTTGCCTAGGCCACTGCAGGGTCTCCTGGTCTGGCTCAGCCTGAGAGCTCGTG
The DNA here is from genome assembly GCF_011764305.1 of Mustela putorius furo. NCBI lineage: Eukaryota > Metazoa > Chordata > Mammalia > Carnivora > Mustelidae > Mustela > Mustela putorius. The sequence continues at coordinate 8,190,904 of NW_025422368.1, read as the reverse complement.
GCCCTGAATCAAGAATATCAGCTAAGAATCTTTAAACACCAACCGCGTGCCTGTCCCAGTTACATTCACTCTCTAGACTGGAGGGGCATGAGTCCCATTTTACAAAGCAGGGAAACTGAGCTCCTGGAGGTTAGGTGAGGTGTGAAGGGGAAGCCGCTGGGAAAAGGCGGGGGATCCAAATTCCAACCCAGCCCAGGCTCCTCTCCCCACGAGAAGCGTCCCGTTCCTCTGAAGAACTGTCACTTTGAAGAAGCTGAGCGACTGGGGAGCAGCTTTGAGAAGGGTACGGAATCTAAATATTTGTGGGTTTGTTTTAGAAACAAGTCCCACCCGCCATGCAGCTGTCACGGCAATAATTGTGAGACTGCACTCCTCTCTTTAAGCTCGAGTTAAGAGTGAAAGGAGGGGCGAGGGGGTGGCGTTCGCCCCACAGCAACCATTACTGGCGACATAATGGGGCTGATGCTTCTGGAAGCTACAGAGTGCAGTGTCATTGTTTACCTCCTGTCAAGTCTTTATTCCAACCGAGAAAGCCCTTTCAGAACTCTGCCTCCATCTGGCTTCTGGCCTTTTCAAGGGGCTGATAGGTTAAAGCCTCTGAATTCTTAAAGCATATGCATAAAGTATTTCTAGTACATTATTTAAAATATCCCTCCCTCCCCCTCTCTCTTTCTCTCTCTCAGCTATGATTTGAAGAAGTCTTCACCACACAGAATTTTAACTGATGGCAAAAATATAAAGCCTTGAGGTAATGTTTTATCACTGTTTATTATTGTATCCAAAGAAGAGGCCTTGACAAGTGTTGGCTGCTGCTGGGTTGCCATGGCACTCATCAGTCAAGCAGGGATGGGATTTTTAAAGCCTGCTTAACCCTTTTTCTTACCCATGTGCACAACCCTGAAAGACTCATTCTGTGCAGTATTCTTGGGTGAAGCCTCAGGCTTGCTGCCTGGGTCATCATGCCTCCTGGACCCCTGGCCCCACCCATACACACTGCCCCCTCCTCACAGGCCACCATCCCTTGGGCCTCTCTGCGCAGACACCCATGGCCTCCTCTGCCTGGAACAGGCTTCTGCACCTGTCCCAGCCCCAGCTCCCATTCAGGTTCTATTCTGTGAAGGTAGCGCCTCCTCCAGGGAGCCTTCCCCATCCTTTTCACCCCTCACTCTGGATTAAAAACACATTCTAGGTGCTCCAAGAACACTCTGCATTTACCTCCCTTTTGGCACACATCACCTTGAGTATAATTGTTTGAGACAGTTTTGGTGAAAGGCGTCTAGAGCTGGTGTGGCTGTGCTCGAAGTTCCCCTCTGCTACATACAAGTTGTGATCTTGGCCAAGTCACTTGACCTCTCTAAGCCTCAGCCTCCCTCTATGTGAAGGAAGAATAATATGAATATTTGCTTCACAGAATAATTGTAGGGGTTCAATGAGGTCCTCTAAACAAAACACCTAGCACAAGGGAAAATTCAATAAGCAGTAGAGTAAAAACTTGTCTCCTCCATGTAAGCTCCATGAAGATAGCGACTGTGTCTTTTATTTTTGATTATGCAGGACCTAACATAGTGGGTGTTTCCTAAAAGTCTAACACAGGATGGGTTCATCAGGGCATGGGTTTCTCCACATAAACGAATTTTTGAGATAGCTACAGCTTACCCCTGAATGCACACAAAGAAAATCCTTTCTTATTTCTGCTTATTAAATTAATTCACATATAGAGGTGAAAATTGTGAAAATACAGCACGTCAAGAAACAAAATGAAAACCATCTGTGATCCTTCCATCCACTGTTAATATGTTAGTTACATCCTTTCATACACACATGCATTCTTTTTAATGTACATGTATACATTTATATTACACTGAAACATTCTAATTTAATTTTCAAACCATTTGTTGACTATTTCTTTACTGGTGAACAGTGTTTCATAGTGTTAATACTGGAGTGAACATCCTTGTGTCTTATGTCTTCACAAACCCATGGCTTTGTTCTTAAAATGTTTTTCTTGAACTCTTTGTGCTTTCCAGAAGTTCATAAGCATATCCATATCCCTGTGCCCTTACTGGCACGGGCCAATTTGATAGATGAAAAATAGTATCTCATTTTCCCCTTCCTTCTATAAATTTATCACACAGCTCCTCATTTAAACCTTCTAATGACTCAGCATGATCATTTTGAGTATCAAATACTCATCCCTCTGAATATCCTTGCAATTCCCAGGGGCTAATGAGGTGTGTGAAGCTCTTTGTCCATACATTGAATGACCCCAGATGGCTGGGCTTTTCTTCTTTGATTTTAGCTTCTTCCTACACTGTAACCACCATATGTGACTTCTTGCCACTTCCAACAGAACATTGACTCTTCTAATTCTCTATTATTGATCCATTGTGTTGAACAAGCATTCATTGGATGACTATAGGCTATGAGGTTTTTGGAAAGATTCTGAAGGAGAAAGGAATACAAATAGTAACAGAGTACATGAAGGACCTACCCTGAAAGAAGAAACAGAGTCGTAAACAATTACACAATGGAGTCAACAGAACACAGACAGAGTCCTAAAATTAGGACTGAGGACAAAAGGCAACAAGATTCCAAATGGGGTCCGGTATTTCTTAAAGCATGCTTTCAAATTCTACCCCTAGGAAACTAGCACTGAGTAAAACTCCTCTAACCTTTGGCATAGAAACTAGGTTAAAGTATTTAAATTCTGTGCTAAATGAGATCATGTAAACCTGATTTGGGGCTCTGGGTGTTTCTTCAGCCATAGGGGAACATGCCAGCTCTGGCTACAGGAATTTCAGCTGGCTCTAGAGAGAACATTTTTGCTTCTTTCTTTGGTCTCAGCTGTTTTGTTGGGGAGGGAGGGGAGATTTGGTGCCAGGATATTCCAATTAAATGCTTCTGGATAATAGTGAGAAATAGTGAGAAAGGATGATATTAATAATGTGGCTTCTCTGTAACTGAACAATTTGAGATTCTTTCCTTTTATTCTCTCTTTGTAAAAGATGCTTATACAGGAGTGATTCAACTGCTTGAAATGTAAATATTACTCAATATCTAAGATATTTTATTTACATGTGGCCAAAATACACATTTTGAAAACTTCACCTACTATGTATTTCCTGATGTCTACTGTGTGCCAGGCACTAAATTTTGGACTATTGGTTTGTAAATTCCTAACTAGAATTGTTTTGTTCAATTTTCAACCAGATCTATTGGCATCACCTAAGCCTAAATGTGATCTATAATAAGATGACTTTTTCTTTTTTTTCCTGTAGGACCTTCAGCATACAGTATAGAACCGACCTTACCAGGGGAATATTTGATTTAGTGAAACATTTACTCCATTTCCCTATAGCATATTATCCTATATAATTCTTCTTGTGATTGCAAAGATAAAACAATTTTACAATCCATAATGAATGAACGATGGGCAATTTTTTCTAGAATTACTTTTTATCTTTGTCAGCTTTATGAAAGCTGTCACATTTTCACATATATATTTCCAAATAGTGTATATGTATTGGGAAAATGCTCTGATAACTAATCTGACACAGCTTCTTTTAACAACTCCAGAGAGAACATAGATCATTTATTACTAGTTGTTTCAATAATTTTTCCACAATAAAAGGATTCATGAGGTTAAAAAGTTCCATCCTGTATGTACTTGTTCAAGTGCCTATTTATAAGCTTTTATGACTAACTCCTTGATTTTCTAGCATCACTTAAAGTTGGTGGGCAAAAGCTGACTTATCTGAGTTATGCCCCCATAAAAACTTCTTTTAAAAAAAAAGAAAGGAAGGAAGGAAGAAAGAAAATAAAAAGGAAAAGTTGTTCCAGATAGCTGACTCGGGGTTATCCTTTGGAGTTGGTTATATACATGTTATGCTGCTACTTTGCAATGTCTTCAGAGGCTACTGAGGCATAGTATTTGATGCGGCCTCTACTCAATTAAAAAGCGCAATGTGTAGTATTTATTTGACCTATTATGAGTAAACAAAATTATAAATTCAGTGACAAAGAGAAATCCTATGGTAACAGCTGTATGTATTAAGATCACTGTTGTAGCCCAATTTATTTAGGTTACACCTGAAAACTGTCCTTTATTCTCGTTGCAAACGATTTCTCCCAGCCTTCCCCCCACCACACACACACACATGGACACACACAGCTCTTAAGCAAATACTAACAAGGCTTCTAATAGGTCAAAGCCACATCTGTGAGACAACCCAGCCCCATTAATTTCCTTCCTGGGAAAACTCAAGGTTGACAGTATAATTTACTGCTTCTTCCAGCTAACGCCTGAAGATAGGACCCCTATTCCCCAGTCTCCGTGGGCCAACAGAAACCCTGCTTCCTAACAGCCAGTTAACAAACCCCGATGGCCTAATCACATTGACCTACCCCCTCACCTGCTTTTTATAATTTTCCACTTCTCTGACTCCTACTCCGCCTCCACACATCTATGCAGGTGAGCTCTCCACACCTCAGCATTCAGCTCAGTTCTACATTCAAGCTTTTTCTCTACTGCAGTTGTTAACTCAAGAAAGTCTGTGTTTACTGGCTTTCACTAGTGTCCAACTTTTTTTTTAAACACATCCCACTGAAAACTCAAACTAAACCAATTAAAATATGGATACATAGAAACTTTCAGGTCATTTCCAAAACATGTCAATAGCGTTGGTGGTATAGTGGTGAGCATAGCTGCCTTCCAAAACATGTCAATAGCAGTAGTCTACGAATTAACCACAGGCCAGAGTTATGACAACAGGTGATTTACAATCCATTCTAGGAAAAGGATCTAAAATAACGTTATTCTATCCTCTCCCATCTTCTCCTCTCAATTTTTCCTCCCATAAGATGAAAGAATCCAAGGGGGAAGTCTTTTGACAAACAAGTAACAAGTCAGCATAAACTATAGTCAAACTTCAGAACATCACCCTCATCCAAAGGGTTAATTTTTCTGTTGGTGACGAGTGTTACTTCTGGTGGGCATTTCTGGGGTGTTCATGCTGGATCTCCTCACTGACCAACTGGGGACACGAGGTGGAATTCAGTGGACATTGTCCCTGGTTTCTAACAGTCACTCCTCAGATGATTCGTCAAAGCCAACCACGCCACTCACCTGTGATTGGGCTGAGATGTCAGGTGAGGTTTGCTGGAGTCGTCTGGGAAAAGAGCCAGTTGTCTTTCCATCCTGCGCATGGACAAGGATGAAGTTAGTGAGATAAATAGAGGGCAGAAATAGAAGGGAGCTGGATTGCAGATAATATTGTTGAGCCCCTGAATCAACCACCTCTACAGCCTGCATCGACTTAGAGTTATATAAGAGAAGGCACTTATTGTTTATGACATTTGGGGTTCGTATTCTCTTACTGGAAGACAGAGACATCTTCACTGAGACAAGAATCTGCAAGGTGTTTTATAAGGTTTTCTCTCTACCAGCAGTAACAGAGCCCACAGGAGGGAGGCAGTGCTCTCCAAGGAAGACAGAGGGGCCTTCCAGCTCAAGGGAGACCCCCAGGGGTAAAACAGTCTGTTTGATCTGAGCAGGGGAAGTTGGGTCTTCTAAAACTCAGCCTGACCAGCCGCCAGGGGATGCAGAATTTCTGATGAGGGAAGGGGGCTAGAGAGGGGGCAAGGAGAAATAATTTTGAAGTCAGCAATTCTGTGAAGGCAGCTAAATGTGTATGTGTGTTGGGGTTGGGGGAATGAGGCAGCTTTGGGTGATCTAGAGGGGAAGATGAACATTAAAGAGAGGAAAGATAATGAAGACAATAATGTGAGGACACTAAAGGTTTCTTTTTCTCTCTCTTTTTTTTTTTTTTCTGGAAAAGTATGTTACATTTGGATCACCTTGTTTATTTGTTTATTTTTAAAGATTAGCTAGAACTTAGTTCTGAATCCATCTGGTTCTGGTGACTTTTTCAAATAATAAGTCTTTTAAACAGAGTACCAAAAGGAAGCTATTTCTATCCTGATGGTGTCCTTGGCTGGAAATGCCACTGGCCTTTCAGCCCGGGGATGGAACAGACTCAACTCATGTATTCAGCTCTCCTGAAAAACCAAGGAGACCAGCAGACGTCCTAGGAACACCTACCTGTGCTAGTGCCATGTCCCTCCCTTCAAAGGTCCTCCGAATCAGTTGATACTAGTCCCTGGGCTCTTTGCAGCACTCTCCAAGCTCTGATTCAGTTTAGAGACAGAAGTCCTATGCCAGCTGCCAGATTTCTCCATCCAGTGCAGCTCAGACCAAGGCCATGCTCCTATCCTCCAGGTTCAACTTGCCTACAAGCTGTAGAACCCACTCACCTCCAGAGGAAAAGCAGGTGGATGCTTTTCAAAAGACAAAGAACATCAACTTCCAAACTCATCAAATGTTTAGGAGGAGAAAAACTGGAGCTGGAGGAATCAGAAGAATCCTTTGGAAGATAAACATAGCCTTGAAGAATGTGCAAACCTAGGACGGGAGAAGGGAAATGTATTCTAGGCCAAAACATACATCCTACCTTAAGGAAGGCCATATGGTAGTTAGCTTGGATGAAATTTGGGGCTAATATAAAACTGGTTGGATAAAATTGGATCCTGATCAAGAAAATCTATGCGTGCTAGACTGAGTTTGATCCTAGATGTGGTAGACAGCAAGATGACATAGTGGAACAGAGTGAACTTTGTGGTCAGGAAGACTCAGGTATCAATCTCTGTTCTTCATTTTCTGGCTTCGTGAACTTGGGAAAATTGCTTAAATTCTCTGGCCCTCATGGAGATAACAATACCTTCTTCCAGAGCTCTTGCTAGAAGATCATGTCTCTAAAAGATGAGGACTGACATATCATAAATTCTCTTTCCTCTTCTGGTGGTATTGAGGAAGGAAGATGTGGTCTCCAGAGACCCCAGAGGAAACTGAAATGTTGCTGGAGGGAATGAGGTTGAGGAGGTAGAAAGAGGAAATCAGTCTGAAACAGAAGAAGCTGGGAAGGTCCCCAACTGTACTTGTGTGTTTGTTGGGGCAGTTTTTTGGGAGATGAACTGTTGAAAGAGCTAGTGGGGAAGACAAAACAATAGATGAAGAAGAGGAACTAAGAAAGTGAAGTAAAAGGACTTTAAAATTTTTTGTGTGTGTGTGACTCCAGGTCAGCCACATAGAAGACAGCAAATGACAGAGATTGACAAATCAAGCATTAAATTGGATGATTTAAATTACAGCAAATCATAGAAGAAAGAAAGGAGCCATCTGAAGAGTTGTAAACAAAGTTCCCCCAAAGCTAATATATAACTTACAGTACCCTTTGGAAAGTTCGGAATTATATATTATTTTTTTAGCTTTTTACACAAACACATACATTTTTTTTTCCTCTTGAACATGGGATGGGGGAGGGGAGGACATAATGTCTGTGATTGAGCCATCCTGCCAAAGAAGGTTCTCTAATTTTACTAATTTTAGGATGCATGTGATTCATCTCTGAGATATTAGAAGAAAAATATAATTCCCAAATAAGAGATGCTATTTATTATCAGCTGTTTAAATGTTATTCATCTAAAAGGAAAGAATCCAGATCTTAGAAAAATGATCATAAGAACCTTACAAATACTTCCCAGGTTTTTCATATGTTTTGAAACACTGAGGAAACCATCTGCAGGAAATGTGGCAGATGCATTAAAGGATATTCTTATTGAAACAAATTAAAATAAATATATGTGCGAAAGTGTCTAGCATGATGTCCAGCAAACAAGACAAACTCAGTTAATGTTAGGGGAATCCAATTAAGTTCTTTAATCCAAATTTAATCCAAAATACTATCAGACAGCCCTTTGCATTAGAACAGATTTGGGTACAAAAATGTGGCTGGAGTAAATCTCAAGGCTAACAACTGCTAATTCAAAGCTCCCAGAGATAGGCTGAGGATTAGTTGAAATTCACTCCATTTTTCAATATTTAATTTAGTGGGTTACAAAGAGAATATATCTTTTTTTTTTTTTAAGATTTTATTTATTTATTTGACAGAGATCACAAGTAGGCAGAAAGATAGGCAGAGAGAGAGGAGGAAGCAGGATCCCTGCTGAACAAAGAGACCGTCATGGGGCTCCATCCAGGATCCTGGGATCGTGACCTGGGCCAAAGGCAGAGGCTTTAACCCACTGAGACACCCATGCGCCACTAGGGAGAATATTTCTATTGCACCTTTAAAACACCCGTGATTACCGCAAGGCATGGTTGATCAGAAGGCCGTTGGAATTGAAATGGTATTTCTGGTCATAGAAGAGTGCAGTGATCCACAAAAGCCAGGGTTTCCCACACTTCTTTTCCCTGAAGTCTTGGCTGGCTATAAGATGTGTTAACTAGAGATCATTTTGTGTGTGTGTGGACACATTCCCATCATTGAGATCTCATTATATCCCACATACTTGCAGACATTTTCTCATTTGATTCTCATAACCACCTCCTGAAATAGGTATTATTATCATCTTCATTTTGTGTTTGGGAGAACACAGTCTGGGGGTAAAACCAGCGCTGGGTAGATAGGTCAGTGGAATTTGGAATTAGATGGACCTCAATTTAAATCTCAGCCCATGACTTTGGCATTTCCTACCCATTATGGGCCTCCATTTGCAAATTCTAGCTTTGGTAGAATAATTCTTAGAAGACTAGAATTAGAAGTTGAGGTTATAATTACCCAACAAGTATTTTTTAATAACTGCTAACAGCAAGATGTGGATATCAAATGCCCAACATGCAATGTTTGGGAATAACTGGCTGAAATTGTTTTATTCGTCAGGTTGTTTAGCATTAGGAAGACCCAGTTTGAATTTACTCTGCACCATGGCATCACGCCAGAACTAAATTTTCAGGACCTAGGAATCCCTAATTGATTTGGTGACTTACTCTGTTTCTTAACAGATCCTCTCTCACCACCACCCGCGCTCCATAATGTAGGTGTTCTGTATTCGACCCGCCTCCACCTGAAGATATATGAAGGGAAAACTGAATAAACACACACAATTATATTATATTTACCATTTCCAATGGAAATGCATTTTCATTCCATTTCCAATGGTTTCCTTCCTGAATATCCGGATTCCCATCTGGTAGCATTTCTTAGTGCAGGTCTTCTGGCAATGAATTCCCTTAATTTCCATTTATCTGAAAATGTTGGGGTTTTTTTCTTCACCTTCATTTTTCAAGTGCTTTTTAAAAAAAAAAATTTTTAAGGTTTCATTTATTTATTTGACACAGAGAGAGATCACTAGCAGGCAGAGAGGCAGGCAGAGAAAGAGGGGGAAGCAGGCTCCCTGCTGAGCAGAGAGCCTGATGCAGGGCTTGATCCCAGGACCCTGAGATCATGACCTGAGCCTAAGGCAGAGACTTAACCTACTGAGCTGAACCAGGCTCCCCTCAAGTGCTTTAATGGAGAAACAGTTCACCTTCTGTTAAATGCCCAAATTTCAATGTTCAGCTTGATGAATTTTTATGTAGTCATATACCCATGTAACAACCATTCCAATAAAGATATAAACATTTCTGCCACCCCAAAACTTCCTCTGTGTCTCCTTGTAGTCAATTTCCTCCCTCTACCCCAGACTTTCTAATCATTAATCTGTTGTCAGTCACTGTAGTTATGCCTTTTCCAAAATATCGTATAAATAGCCTCATATAATACATACCCTTTTCAGTATGGCTTTTTTCACTTGGCACAATGCATTTGAGATTCATCCAAGTCATTGGATGAAATTTCTTTTCATTGCTGAGTAGTATTCCATCATATGGATGGACCACAGTTTGTTTATCCATCCATCTCTAAGGACACCTGGGTTGTTTTCAGTTTCTGGCAATTTTGGATAGAGCTACCATAACATTAGGAAACACATTTTTGTGTGACTATGATTTTCAATGACCTGAATTAAATGGATAGAGGAATGCTGAGTCAAAAGGGTATGTTTAATGTTATAAGAAACTGTCAAACTGTTTTTCAAAGTACTGTACCATTTTATATTTCTACTCAAAGTGTATGAATTTTGGTTTCTTGGGGCATGGTATTACCAGTTTCATTATGTTTTACTCATTCTCATTATGGTTTTAATTTGCATTTCCTTAATCACTCACAATGCTGAGCATCTTTTCATGTGATCACTTACTATCTATACATCACCTTCAGCAAAGGGTCTTCAAATCTTTTTTTTCCATTTTTTTTCCTGGATTGTTTGTTTCCTTACTGCTAAACTTTCAAAGTTTTTTTGTACTTTAACTACCAGTCTTTGATTAGACATGTGTTCTACAAACATTTTCTCTCAGTCTGCAGTTAGTCTTTATTTTCTTAACAGTGGCTTTCAAAGAGAAGCTTCCAGATGTGATAAAGTCTAATTTATTACTGTCTGTTTTATGGTTTGTGCTTTTGTGCCATATCTAGGAAATCTTTGACTAACCCAAGGTGACAAAGAATTTTTCCTATGTTTTATTCTAGAACTTTTACAGCTTTACATTATACATTTAGTTCTCTGTGACATCTTGAGTTCCTTCTTATAAACAGTTCAGGGTACCATCGGTGTTCTCTCTCTCTTTTTCTTTTTTGCATATAAATGTCCAACTGTTCCAACATCATTTTTTCACTTCTTGAGTCCATTGGCTCCATTGATTCTCTGTTACCAGTTATTGAGTCTGTATTCTGTCTTTCAAGAGTCTTATCTCACACTCACTTTGGCTAAGAACTGAGTTTTGAGCTTTTGTAATAAAACATTTGAAGGATTTAGGAAGGAAGAATGAGAGGGAGGGAAAGAAAGAAAGAAAGAAAGAGCAAGACAAACAGACTGTCCATTGACAATCTTTGGGCTGCCTGCCCTGGCGTGCCTCGCTGAGAGAGCACGAACCTTTAGCACAGCCCAGGCTCAGGGAGAGGTCTGAGTCAGGGGTCCTGCCTGGAGAAGGCATTATCAGGCGCCTGCCTCAGGAACAGGGCCCGTGACAACCCCCGCTGCATAAGGCTCTCCTAGGACAAAGGGCATCAAGAGAGAAGAGAAGGCTCTGAATGGGAGCTAGACGCTATGAAAGAATCTTTTCAGTTCTACCCAGTTATACCTGGGTTTGAATCATTGTTTTCAGTGTCAAATACCAAGAACCCCCACACCTGAGTAGGTAATCTCTTGTTCTTGCTAAGACTCTGATTAGTAAATGTGAACCAGGCACACGAAGGTCAATCTGGCAACCTAGTAAAAACCATAGATAGGCAGGAAGGTTTTCTCCTCCTCCTCTCTCCCCTTCTCCCTCTAGGGGGAAGGCAACAGAAAGGAATAACTAGTCAGCCATCCAAATAATTATTTAAGCTTCAGTTACCAAAAACTCTGCCATTGGACATGGTGGCTGGCTACAAAATGCAGAGATGTGGTACATCTGAACTATTATTGAGATGGTCAAATGCTTAGTGGACACTTGGCCATTATTACGCTCATCCTTGCAGAGGGAGATCCCTTTTATCCCCAATGTTTCCTACTTAACTTTGCATTCTAGAAGATCAGCACATGAGGTGATTTCATCTTATGCATAAGTGCATAAGATGCACTTTCTCTCACATTGCTGTCATCTTAAAGTCACAGAAAGTGATGGTAGAATGAGATATTTGTATATTTCTAATGTCTGGGTCCTGGCCATCAATGTTCTTAATGAAGTCGAATTCACACATTCTGCTGCAATTCGCCCTTGTGGTACAAAGTCCTGAGTCAATCAGTTGGTCTAGTTGCTCAAGGCAGACCTAGCTTCAGGCTGAACTTATGCCTCGCCAACCACTTGGAAATTTGGAAACAAAGATGTAGTGAATATTTCATATATAAGAAACCGAAATGACTGCTAAAGCAATTCAGTGAATTGCTGAAATTTCTATGCTTTCATAAGACTTGACTCTTACAGTAACCCACTTGTCCATATTCATGCCCGTTTCCCCCATGCGCCACCAGCCCCTTGGAGACCACATCTAGTTTATCATAAATACCTCTCAATCATCCTTGCATCTAAAAGAGTGACTGATTCAATATGTGTTCGATAAATATTTGTTGGGGTACCTGTGTAGCACAGTGGGTTAAGCCTCTGCCTTCAGCTCATGTCATGATCTCAGGGTCCTGGGATCAAGCCCCGCATGGGGCTCTCTGCTCGGTGGGGAGCCTGTTTCCCCCTCCCCGTCTGTCTGCCTCTCTGCCTACTTGTGATCTTTCTCTCTGTCAAATAAATAATCTTAAAAAAAAAAAAAAACCAGGCCAGCTGACTTAGCCAGCATTTTTAAATAAGTACATACATACATACATACATATTTGTTGACTTTGGTCGAAAATTGTTGGATTTACTGAAGACACACAAAGCAGTTTACCTTATCCGCGGGTATCGCGGAGCATGAAGAGTTTGGCACCGCAGGTGCCGATGACATAATCAGCTGGCTGGAATTCAACCTGATCTCAGCAATTTGGAATGTTAAGCCGCTGAAACCACAAAGAAATTAATAGGAATACAGGCAAAGACCCACGTAAAATGTGTTTGTAACTGGGTTTTCATAAGTCTAGGACAGATATCTGGTTTGATAGCTGCTAAGTGAAAAAGATCTAGCAGTTTTCAATGCCTCACACTCAGAACAGGTGGGATGTGGCAGTTTGCAATAGTGAGGCAATTTAAATGACAAGTACCCTGAGCTTGAGGTGCTGTTCAGGGAAGGAGCACGCTCACTGTACACTGCTGGCCAAGCCTCAGGTGGGATGACACATGAGTCTCCCGCACTACATTCTAAGGGGAGAATTGGCAATTAGAGCGTGTTCTGCAAGGCAGGAACGGATGAGGCTTAACGCATGGTATGCATGGCTCAGGATAATGTGTGACTCACTGAGTTCAGAAAGCGAGAGGGGCCCTGTAATTTACAATGTAGCTAGGAAAATGTTTTCTTTCTGGGCTCAGATGGAACTGTCTCTGCGAGCTGATGTTTGCCCTTGGGGGACAAGAGGGCATAATCTAGTGGAGCTCTGTAGAGAGCAGGAATATCTGGGAGTCCAGGAAGAAACGCGCTACTCCGGGTACTTCATCTACCTGGTGTTTCCCATAGCAGGCTTCAGTCTTGCCTACAGAGGCTGTGGCTCATCTTCATGCTTCGGGCTGAGACCCTCTGTTCCCACTCTGATGCCAGCAGCCTAGACTGATTCTGCTGAGATCGGCTACTGACGTGGGGACCCTTAGAAAATGTGGGTGCAGGGCCAGGAGCAGCCACCAGCAGGCTTCCCTGGCCCAAGCTTCTGCTTTGGATGCTTCTTGTGTCCTCTCATCTCCTGAAACCCCCACCCTCCCCAGATCTTGTATGTGACCTGGAGCAGCATCTTTCTCCCCGCTTCTCCCTCTTGCACTGATTCCTATGTCCCTCAGACTTCCGCTTCCTCTGTGTTCTGATAAGTTGCTCATCGGGATCCTCTGCCCACTCGTCTTGCCGTCCATCAGACCCCATTACTCTCAACTCCTCCTCTTTTCCTGCATTTGCTTTATCAGAGCCTTCACTAATTTGTATGAACGTAATAATTTTGTAAGGAGATAGAAAAATAATGTATAGGGGCACCTGAGTGGCTCCCTCGGTTAAGCGTCTGCTGTCAGCTCAGATCATGATCCCAGGGTCCTAGGATTGAGCCCCATGTCGGGCTCCTTGCTCAGCAGGGAGCCTGCTTCTCCCTCTCCCTTTTCTCCTCTCTCCCTACTCCTGTTCTGTCTCACTTGCTCTGCTCTCTCTCTCTCAAATAAAGTAATCTTTAAAAAAAAAGAAAAAGAATTTATATATTTTGCACACCTGAGATTTAATGCCCCCCCACCTTTTTCAAGTGGCTTCCTGTCCTGCCTGTCTCATAGCATATCTCATAGCATATAGTAAGCTATATGCATAATCTCTGGGGTCAGACATGTGCAGGTTCAAATCCTGGGCCTGCCACTAACTTGCACATTGTTAAGTTGGGCAAGTTATTCAGTATTGCTGAGCATTAATTTCCTCATTTGTAAAATGGGAATTACAACTACCTAATGCATAAATCAAATGAGATACTGTAAGTAAGTTCTGGAAGAGTAATCTGGTAGCTAGTAAGCTTAAAGACACATTACTTATAACACTTCTAATTATATACATTTTTATACCTTATTTATAAAACTGTATAATTTTATATAACTGGATACTATAACACAATTATTTTAAAATATCCCTTTAACATCCCTGCTCAAATTTCTCCTATTCTGTATTTTCATGTTTAGTAGAGGGTATTGAGTCACAAATTATGGAAAAATTGAATTGCTAGTTGAGTAGAATATTTACAGTTACCATATGGTACTGGCTTTACTTCAGAAAACTGATCTTAGAAATTTAATTTTCCTTTTCTTTCTTTCTTTTTTCTTTTTAAAAAATTTTTTTAACATTACATTATCCTCAAGGCAAATTGGTCAAGTGCCTGTAATACCTGGGCAACAAAACCAAGTTCAATGTAAAAGTATTTATTCATTCTGAGGCCCTCATATTATTTGAGTTGGTAAATCAATATGAACTTGCATGGTATCCTCATATCCATGAATTAAATTAGTTCACGGCTTTTTTCCAAAGGAGCCAAACCTCATAATTAATTTTATTTGGTCATTATCCAGACTATTGTAATAATTTCTAAATGTCAGGTCAGACATTTCTAATGTATAGAAACCCCATTTGGGGATTCAGAAACTTATCTGTCTGCTCCTTTTAATATTGGTGTGTCCTGGCTGATGGTTCTTTAAACAATATTATTGCTCAGTACTTTTTCTTCTTAAAAAGTACCTGAGTTTTAAACTAGCTAAAATCAGGAAAACTTAAGGAAAAGAAGTCAAAACTTCTCTTGCTATTTGGAGAGCCAGAAGATATAGTTAATGCCGAGTAGAGAAGGAAATGGTGGAGAGAAGAGAAATAAGACACCAACCCCTGTGCACAGGCTTAGCGGTCCCATATGGAACATCAGGGATGAACTCAGAGAGGCCTCCGAGCAGGAGGGAGAGGCTTACACCGCATGTTCTTCATGGCACTGGAGAAGAGGAAAAGGCCTGCTGTTGGTTCCAAGACACCTAACAAAAACAAATACTCATCTGGAAGCCTGTGAGGAGACTCTGTGTCCCTAAGAAAAATCTCCACAGAGGTCCTTTATATTCAACAAAGGGATGACTAAGCCCTAGACAGAGGCAGTGCCCACCCGAATGATGCTCTGAAGGAAATTACATGGTGTGCAAGAATTTGTTTCATCACCGCAGAAACAGGAGGAAAAATCTCCTTCTGTAGGTAGCCCACTGACTGCTCGTGGGCACACTCACCTGGTCTCCTCCAGAATTCCCATCATGGTCCCTCAGAATTCCCACAGAATTCCCTCACGTTCAATTCCCCTATGAATGTGGAGCTTCTGCTTGTGTCTGAGTCTGGTTGGAGCCGGAGTGCCAAAGGTGAGGGCAGAAATGAGGACTAAGGCATCTTTGCCCCCAAATGATGCCTTAGCCCAGCCTCAGGAGGGTGTGGAGGTGGCAACTGGGAGCTTAGGGAATGTTTCCAAGAGAATGTTTGAGACTCTGGCTGAGGAATGAGTCCCAGAATCTGAAAGATTTATTTCTGTGAGAGGATTGGTAAGATTCTGAGTGAGGGTAAAGAAAAGAAGCAGAAGGAATATGAAGAGGACCCTGAATGCAGTCAGGTCTGCTTAAGGACCCACGTAAGCCAGCATAGCAGGGAATTGGAGAAAGGGCCTTTCTCCCTTCCTCTGCACTAAAGTCAGCACCACATATGACACCTCTGGAATGAACAACCTTACCTCAGACAGTGGTGGTTGGCCGTGGTAGGTTTAGTCAAATGTGAGCCTGCAGAAGAACATGGTGGATGCCATGTCTCTGACAGACAGGTCTGTGAGCAAATGTAAATCACCTCTTTGGGTAAGCCCCAAAATAAATAGGAATGACTTGGTGGTGGGGTGGGCAGAAATACTAAGTTACCATTTGAGAAAATGGAGTGTTGCTACAGGAAACTTCCTAGGCTGGTGAGGCCTGATAATGCTGGGTTTACACATGCAAATATTGGAAAGGCAACAGTCAAATATCCCAGTATAGCTTCTGCTATCACCTCAAAAAATAAAGAGAGGAAAAACACATTAAAAAGAGAGAAGTTGGGGTGCGTGGGTGGCTCAGTGGGTTAGGGCCTCTGCCTTCCACTCAGGTCATGATCCCGGGCTCCTAAGATCATGCCCCGCGTCCGGCTCTCTGTTCGGCAGGGAGCCTGCTTCCCTGTCTCTCTCTGCCTGCCTCTCTGCCTACTTGTGATCTCTGTCTGTCAAATAAGTAAATAAACTCTTTAAGAAAAAAAAAAAAAAGAGAGAGAGAGAGAAGTTACCTCAGATCTACCAGTGCCATAAATTTGGCATAAGATTAAATCTTTTCATGCTAAATGACACAAGAATGCATTACCTTTTTCACAAAATGTTTACAAAAGCCTGCAAAGCAATTGCCTATCATTTTTAATTTTGAAAAGTAAAGAAGGATTAATGAGCCAAATTTATAACTAGATGATACAAATCGCAAATGGCAGCACTGCTGTAATTTGCTTATGAAGTGCCCACAAGCACAGTTTAGACCTTAATAACGAATCTCCATCTTCCCCTCTCTGATTCTGATCTTCTTCATCTCTGAAAGCCTCACACAGGACCTTCTGTGCCAATGTTACTTAGTCTCAATTAAGAGGAAGAAAATTAATATGGAGTTTAAATTGGGGTGACCTCTTCTCAGAGATGAAATAAGGGACCATCAAAGTTCACCAGAACATTTGGCAACACTAGCTGAGGGAGAAAGTCCCATAAGGCTTTATTATCAAAGGCAAGGTTTGTACTGATTGCAATAATTCATAACCTCGGAGTCAGCACTTCTATTCTTAAAGCCTCAGTTCATTGAAATTGGTGGACCATTCCAATGAAAGAATATTTCTGGTTCATCAATCTTTTTTTTTTTTTAAGTCAGTACTTTGTCAGCATCTTCCTAAATACTTGAAAAGTCAACTGTTCTGCTTTAAGAGGTCCAATTCCTTTCCATATAACTGATATTGTGCTGAGGATTACAAACCTTATAATGCCTCTGCTCCATAATTCTGAACTCTCACTTCTCATTTTTCTAGTACCATTCATTCATTCACCAGTTCATTTGCCAAGTATTTACTGAATGCCTGCTATGTGACAAGTACTCTTCTAGAGGCTGAGGACATACCAGAGAACAAAACAGACAAAAATCACTTTCATGAAGAATAACTTCTAGTACAATGTTCTATGGATAAGGAATAAGAGGCTGGGCTGACTTAAGCTATACCAAGACATATCCTTGTACTTAATTTTTGATTAATCACGGATGTCTATTAGCCTGATGTTATATATATGATGCTTTCTCCTGAAATATATATTTCTAATCTATTTAAATGTAGTTTCAGGGATCAGGGTCCTGGTTAGTGAAAGTATTCTCCATCGTTTTTCTCTTAATTATGGACTATGAGAAAGAAAAAGGCATGTATAGTAGAAAGAACGCTGAATCTCTGAATCCTTTTAAATCTAGACCTATTTTTACCCCCTCAGCCTAAGCTATCTCCTCTACTGGGGGGAAAATTGTTTTAAGTAAAACAACTCCATTTTTCTCAGTGCTGAACCGAGGACAGAACATCATTACCAGCCATCACAACCCTTCTGCAATCTTAGTCCTGTCAAGGAACATCCTGTAATTTCCCCCACTTCAAAATCAGAACCAAGTCCAAGATCAGTGCAGAACTGGGGGCTAATAATAGTCCACTCCCACTGATAACAGAAAGGCTGAGGTCTTCACAAACCTTTTCAAAGAACAGTTTGATGTAACTTTAAAGTCACAAATGGTTCTATGTCTCTAAGCCAACATTTTGCAGAGGGCTGAGCTCAGTTAGAAATCCAAAAACTGAAGAGAGCCAGTGAAGCCGGAAGCTGGTTCATAAAAGAGCAGAGCAGCTGAAATGGCTGGCCGAAAGCTTGGGAGGCGCTCCTGATGAGGAGATGCTAGAACCAAATATATTGGTCTGAGTTGCCCAGGTATCAGAGAGCACCTGGAGGAATTCAAGGGGACTTGGCAGAGAGGCACTGCAAGCAATAGACCTAAATGTTGAGAGAGCTAAACTGAAAATGATACTATGTCGAGTGCTTGACATGTATTATCCTTCTGAAGCCATCCAATAACTCAAGGGACAGAGATCATTGATACCATTCCCATTGCATGGTTGAGGAAAACCAAGACTTTCCTAACTTGCACAAGGCCACACAGCTAATCATGGAAGAACTAGGATGGGAAACCAAGTTGCTCCAAAGCCTCCAGATCCTAGTTGCTACACCATACAGATTTAAGAGCAGAAACAGCAAACTGTCCACAAGATAAAAATAAATGAGGACATATAAACAAACAAGAATTCAATTCTCATCACCCCCAAGATTGTAAATGGAATAGAATGTCTTCTTGAGATGGATGGGGTTCAGGTCTGGCTGAAAGCTAAAAGCTATATTTAAACTTTGTTGGGGGGTTTCTCCTTTTTCCTGGTAATGATTGAAAGATAGTTTTTACTCATGATACCATTTGGAAAACACAAGCAACATAAGGAAAATTAACATTTTGATTAAATAACATATATGATATGTTAAATACCCAATGTTAAATACCCAATTAGAGAGTGAACTTTTGTCAATTAGGGAAAGCCAAAGTATCTACAATTCAGGTACTCTAACATTATGACATCAGGTCAGTGTTCATGTCTTGGTGATGCTATATGACTAAAGAGATGGGCAGAATCCACATAGAAAATTTCTGAACTATCTCAGCTCTGTCTGAGGTGGGAATTCCTAAATGTATTTTGCCTTAATGCCTTAGAGAAAAGAACCTTAAAGAAATTGGCATAAATCTTTCAAGGAATCTAAGACAACAATGTGCTTGTGTTTCCTGTGATAACAGTTAACTTTTATGTTGGGGGCCCACACAATGGAGGCCACCATAGTGGCCCAGCTCACATCACAGATCTAAATCTGTCAGCCTGCACTTACAAGAAACACCTGTCAAGGGAACTAAACACACATCAATTACACTCCTCCAATCTAGGTTTTGATAGCTTACTTACCCTAGAAAATAGGACCTGCTAGCTTTCCAGAGAAATCCCCAACCTCTGCCTAGAAACATAACCATCTGCTCCCACAAGCCACTACCCAGAGGATCTAGCACGTCATTGCTTCTAGGGCTTCAAGGCAAGTTCAGCCAACATTCTTCTCGTCATAGACGTTAGGATTTCACAAGTAAAAATAAAAATTTTTGAGGAAGAATAACCTAAAATCTCTTCCTCTTCTTCTCTCTCTCTCCCTCCCTCCATCTTTCTCTCCTTTGTCGAGGGCTAGGAAAAAAAAAATGACTATCTATAATCACCGTGATTTCATAGAAGAAAGGCTATTTCAATAACAAAAAAGTGAAAACAACATAATTTTAGAATAAAGAATAGCCCTTTAAATTTAATGAATCTAGATCGGTGAAAATGTTATTTCCTTATTTTTCTTACTTTGCTATTATTAACTAGTGGAATTTTGGTCTATCCATTAGGATCTTTTTGGCTACAAATCACACACACACACACACACACACAACCAACAACAACAACAAAGAAAAAATCTGCAGTAGCTCAAATAGCTTGGGTCATTTTCTTACATCTCAAGAGGTCTAATGGTTAGTGGTTGCCAGTAGCAGTTCAGCTGGACTGTGCTATCAGAAACCTCTCCTTACCCCAGTACTTCTTTTTTTCACCGTCTTCCTTTTCTCGTGCTTGTAACTTCATAGTCATTCGATGGCCTCTGTACTTTCAGGAAGACAAAAGGAAAAGTGCAAAAGGCCTTGATGGAGGTTGAATTTTGTCCCCCAGAAAGGGATGATGAAGTCCTAACCCCAGGTACCTATAAATGTGACTATATTTGGAAATCATCTTTGCAAATGCAGGAGGTCAGACCAACTTCTGGGTGGGCTCTAATCCAATAACTGGTATACTTCTAAGAAGAGAAAAACAGACAAATACAGAGAATAGACCACCAGGAGAAGACACAGAGAGACACGGGGGGAAGATGGCCAGTGAAGACAGAGGCAGAAACTGGAGCAATATATCAGACAAGGCAAGGAACATCAAGGACTGCTGGTAACCATCAGAGCCAAAGAAAAGGCAAAGGATTTTTCATTAGAGCCTTTGAAGAAAGCAACACCTTGATGTCAGACATATAACCTCCAGAACCGTGAGGGAATCATGTATCTTGTTTTAGGGCCCCCAGTTTGTGGCATTCTGTTATGTCAATCCTAGGAAACTAGCGTATCACCCATCAGAAAACTTTCTCTTGAGAAGTCCCCAGACTTCCCTTTGTAGCCCACTGGGGAGAACTAAGTCAGATAACCTAAACTTGAAGGATCGATGGCCAAGGGGAAGAGATTTCCATGACGTATTCTGATTCATCCTTGAGCCTGGGTAGGATCTATTCTCCCTGGGATCAAGGAGTCTCTCTCCACCATCTGAACACATTGGAAGAAGGGGAAATGGCTTTGAGGAAGCAATGGGCAGTGACTGTCATATATGAAGATGGACTGCTTCACTGCTTTGTGGGTGACACATTAGAAATGCTGCCCTAGGGGTGTCTGGGTGGCTCAGTGGTTAAAGCCTCTGCCTTCAGCTCAGGTCATGATCCTAGAGTCCTGGGATTGAGCACCACATCGGGCTCTCTGCTCCACGGGGAGCCTGCTTCCTCCTCTCTCTCTGCCTGCCTCTCTGCCTACTTGTGATCTGTGTCTGTCAAATAAATAAATAAAATCTTTAAAAAAAAAAAAAAGAAAGAAAGAAAGAAAGAAAGAAATGCTGCCCTGTTGAACAGTGCTTGAGGTTTGCCCCAAAACAGATCTTCATATTCTCTAGAAGCACTCTGAGAGGTCATGTTCATGGGGAGAAACCATGTGATCCCATCTAAAACCGAGAGAGAAATTATGGAAGCTGCCAGTGCCCATTGATAGATGAGTGGATAAAGAAGATGTGATATGTATGTACAATGGAATATTACTCAGCTATAAAAAAGGAAGGAATCTTGCCATTTGCAACAACATGGATGGAGCTAGAGAGAATTGTGCTAAGTGCAATAAGTCAGTCAGAGAAAGACAAATACCATATGATCTCACTTGTATGTGGAATTTAAGAAACAAAACAAATGATCTTATGGGGGACAAAAGAGAGACAAACCAAGAAACAGACTCTGAAGTATAGAGAACAAATTGCTCGTCACCAGAGGGGAGGTGGGTGGGGGCTGGGAAATAGGTGATGGGGATGAAGGAGGGCACTTGCCATGAGCACTGGGTGAAGTATAAAATTGTTGAACCACTATATTGTATAGCTGAAATGAATATAACACTGTATGTTAACTCTCCTGGAATTTAAATGAAAAACTTAATTTAAAAAAGTTTTACTGAGCTAATAATAGCTAAAGTATCTTTTCAAATTAAGTACCAAACCTTTGAAAGAATACTAAAATGGAGGTGGGGGGGATATCAAACTATACATTCAGTGTGATCTGACATTCCTTAGCTAAAAATACTGGGAAGGAAATAGCAAAATTTGAATAATGATTAGCCCCAGGTAGTGGGATGTCTTTTAGATCATTATAGTTTTCTCTTTAATTCTTGTGTCTTTTTCAGATTTTCTACAGTAAGCATGGACAATAATGATGCTATTTAACAGTTATAAATAAACATGTACTAAGAAATTTACCTGGATTTTTTTTCATTTAGCTTTCACAATGCTCTGCAGTAGGCACTATTGTTATCCCCTTTGCACAGATGAGAAGGCTGAGGTACAGAGACATCACTAAAGAAAACAAAAGCGAGTGAGAGAGAACACCGAGAGAGATGATAATGTAATTTAGAGGAAATGTGGTGTCAAGAAACTAGAAATCACAGGCTGGTGAAATGATCTGGTGCTCATGAAAATTCCCCATCCTTACTCCAAGGGAATTTTCACTCCAGTTTAACTGTAGGCAGCAACATAGAGTAAGACATGCATTTTTAATCTTCACTCCATAACAGGCTTAAACAGTTAAACCCAGCACCAAACAGTAAATGCATCAGTGCTGTTAAACCCATTTTTCTCATAGTGAAGACAGAGATTAAACGTGCTCATGAATTTAGCTCCATGGACCAGCGGTGATAGGGGAGTAGTTGCCCAAGCATCTCATCTGTGAGGCAGCTCCCAGCTTCAAGCATTCTGGAATTTCTCTCAAACATTAAATTCATTGAATGCATATCTGGGAACTATAGACATTGTCTGGAGGTCAAGTCTTATAAAGACTCTTAAACTTCCTTTGGTATCTTCTTAGATGCGCCAGCCAAGCCCGGTTCTGCCACATACTCTACTTGGACCTGTCCTTCATCCCACCTGCTCCAAGTATAGCACTTTAACTAGCCACGTGATCTGCCCTCTTCTTCCTGACTGCACGGGTTCTTTGACCATGGCTGCTTTATTCCCACAGTTTCCTCTGCCTGGGACACCCCCTCCTCCTCCTTGGTGTCCCCTCTGCTTCCCAGACATACATCTGTCACAGCACCGAGACCTACTGTGGCATTTATTACGCGTCTGTCTCACCTTACTAAGGACTTCAGAGGTGGTAGTGATCTTGGTATTCCCAGCATCTAACACAGTTGAGGGGCTATTTAATATTAGATGAATAAATAATTGAAGGCCAATCCCAAGGGAAGCAGGTCATGTAATACATTCCTCACCCAGAGCTCACAGGGCTCCGTGATGTGCTACGCGCAAGCCTGACAGGGACAAGAGTCCAGGAAGGGGGACTGGCCCCATGTCTTCCTATCTGTGGAGAAGCCTGAGCTACACCTGAGCCCTGGGGCAAACATCCTTTGAAGTAGTCTGATGGATTTCTGCAAAATTCAGTGCTAGGTGTTGTGATCTGTTTTTAATGTGCAAATTCTGCTTTCTTGAGAAATTGAAAGGAACTTGAGCAGTTTCATAGGTAGTTTACAGTGCAAAGGACTTTTCAGGGTAAAGGACTTTCTTTTTTGAACGTGCACGTGAACAGGTAGCAGTCAGAAGGGGGCGCCTTGCAGCTGTGAGCAGTGGTGTGGAAACTCCTCCTCCACGTGGAGATCTGGACCGTGAGCAGGGGCCACGTGACTCCCCGGCAGTGGCGGGCTGGGCGGAGCACCACTGGGGTCTGGGTGAAAGTGAGGTCCAGAGACTGTTGGAAACATATTTATTTTACATGTTCTGCCTACAAATGGGCTTGTTGCTGGTAAGTGAACTTCTTCCAGCGCGAGTTAGGCAATTGCAGGATTTAGATGCCAGACTCTTGTTGCTTCTTCCTGCGAAATGCACCCTCCGCCCCATGTCGCATTTTGCCCTGTTTCCCTTTCTGCCATTGATGGGCTCACTGTGAACTTTCTCTCTGCCTTTCCGCACGCCACAAGTGTACAGGGGGACGCCGCCCCCCGGGGTTCAGACCTCCTACAGCTCCTCATGATTCACCTCACAGGGCTTTTTCACTTCTTATACCTTATATTTTGATCATGTTTATCTTCTGTTTCCTTCCGCCTTATCGCCCCATCATTTGTTTCCTACCTGCATCTGGAAGTGGCTTTAAGAAGCCATCTAAGCAGAAGAGAGGTGTTGTGTTTTCAGACCTTGAGAGGACCGCCACCGCTCGGTGGGGTGCCTTTTGTGAACTGGAAAAAGGCGTTCCTCCTGGGCAGACGCAGCCCCACGCCAGGGCACAGGGTTAGTGAACAGAGAGCAGAGTGACTTCAAGACCAATTCCAGTGTGCACTCCTGTGCCATGAACAACCTGCCCATCCGGAAGGTAGTGTCGGGTTCGGAAAAGAAAAAAAAAAAAAAAAAAAAAAAAAAGCCCATAATCTTGCTTAAATAAATGGTTATCATTTTTCTCATAATAAAAATACTCTTCCTTAAAGTCCATTTAATAGATGCATAGCCTTGAATACACATTTATTTCTTCGATCTTCAGTAACTTACAGGTCCTTAAACACCATTCAGGGCTAACCAGTGGCTTTCTCCGGCCATAACATTAAATGCGAACACAGCCCACGCATCTGCTCAGCCGTCTGTTCTGAGTGCTATAGCGCCATCTCATAGATTGTCTTCATTTCAGCAAACTACTGAGGAGCAGTACTTTTAAATCCTATCTTTTGTTTCCCTCCAGCTTGGCATTTTCACTTCAACTAGCCTGATGGGTGTCCTTGAAATTTCCAGACAGAACTCCTGAAGTGTTTGGTAAGCTCTCAGCATAAGTCTCTGCTCCTCTGGGTCTGGGAGCCACAGAACAGAGCTCTGGGGTTGGCTTCTCCAGTCCCCTGTGCCACTTGTCTTGGTCCCTCCCCACCACCCTCCCAACGCACGTACCCGCTTCAAGAACAAGACAGTGTGCTCGGAAACCTGCTTGAAGTGCACAGACTAGTTCAGTATCATTTGAGGGACTCTCTAGTTATAAACTCCCCATGGAAAAACTATGATAAGACTGTATCCACACTCTCCTTTGTTATTTAGAAAATATTTTCCTATGCGTTAGGTTCATGTAATCTTGAGTTGGAATTATCATCCAAAAAGCAGCAATGGAATTATCTTTCAAGCTGTCCATCCAAGCCCGCCCTTTTCTGTGGTTCAGGTTGGTTCATAGGTGACAGCTCTGTGCCATTTGGCCCCTTTTTCTGGGTCTCAGTTTCTGAAATGGGTGCAGATCTCATCCCAGTTCTGTTTCTTCTCACCCACTTTTTCTGGCCCTGAACGCTGAGCCTCTGGCCTCCACACCTTCACTCTGACTCCCTTTCTTCCTTCCAGCTCCCTGCAGGCAGGCTAAGGGTGAAAATTCTTTCTCTCAACTCCCTTTGGACTAAAAGAAACCTTTTAAGTCTATACCAATTTCCAAGGGAAACCTTCCTTACCTGCAACCACATAAATCCTGAGTCTGGGACACATGACTCATTGGTACAGAACCTTTATCTTTTTGAAACGACAGTAGTATTAACTAATGCTTGTTCCTGTCTGTGCGATAGGCATGGTGCTCTGTGCTTTATGCCTTTTCTCCCATTTTATCCTCACAGCAAACAGGGACAGGGGCTACTAAGAAT
This sequence comes from Mustela putorius furo, assembly GCF_011764305.1. Lineage (NCBI taxonomy): Eukaryota > Metazoa > Chordata > Mammalia > Carnivora > Mustelidae > Mustela > Mustela putorius. The sequence goes on along the minus strand of NW_025422368.1, from coordinate 8,165,709 downwards.
ATGCCCATTTACAAAGGAGGAAGCTGAGGCTGAATTTAAGCCACTTTCATCCAAAGGACCTAGCTGGCCTCACAGCCCTGTGCTGTCTGTTTTCAGATTTGTTTCCCCTCTTAATCTCCTGACAGCTTCATGATTCCACATATTTCATTAAACCCACCTTCAGTTACACGGAGTTTTTGCTTAAAATCCCCAGGTTTCTCCCAGATTCCACACCCCAGCATTACCATTCTAGCAATCTACCAGATCTCAGAGGGTCACTTGCCCCAAATCCTCAGGTCGAGCTTCCTCCCACAAACTAGCACTGCTCACAGCCCAAGGCATTCAGTGAATGATAATTCCAAGTAAAGTGAATACTTTACTCTTATCCCAGGCAAAGTGGAGGAAGCCACATTTTCATTACAACCCAGAAGAAGAAATATTCACCCCCAGGCCTGCAGCTCTCCACACAAGACTTAGAAATCTGCATCATCTAATCTTTGCCCTAAGGCCACGGTATTCAGCCCTGGGTGCATGTTAGAATCACAGGAGCTCTCCCAAAGCGGGATGCCTGGGCTCCCAGCCTCAGGGCAACCCCTCCCAGCCTCAGGGCAACCTCAGGATTTCTCGGGGGTGCAAGTGGTTTTCTACTTTGTTTGTTCCTAGTTCCAGGTGATTCTAATGAGAACCCCTACCTGCCCTTCTGTTTGCCAGGCCATATCAATTGTCATTTTCCACAGCTGACTCAGAACCTTCCAGATGCTATTTGGAGCACCTGGCACTTGCTAAAGGGATGATTGTTCCTTCTCCATACTTCCTCATTAGCTCCTGACTGACAGAACATCAATTTACGTTGTCTCCTCTGTGTAACTACTTCCACTCTACCCCCAAATCACTGCGGAGCATCTATACCTTGTTCTAGAAATACTGTTTTCTCCTTGCCTATCGATTTGCTTTACTTAAACCAACTGGTTAACTATCTTCAAGATGCAGGCTATGCTTTATCATCTTTCCTCTTTCCATTGTGCCGCAAATAGCTTCTAAACTGCCATGGATGGTAAATGGATGTCGACTATAAGAAGACCTATTCTTCCTGCTTTCGTAATGGTAAATGGATGTTGACTATAAGAAGACCTATTCTTCCTGCTTTCGTTTCCCTTTGGTATGAAAGGCCATATGAAATAGGTTGCAGAGAGCAGGGTGTTTGGAGGCTGAAATAAGAGAAATATGCAGCCTGGAATAAAACCTGAAGATGTCCAGTAAGCAAAAGGGAATCTATAAATACTGCAGACCAATTACCTGTCAAAGTGGGTAATGCTTTTAGCTACGAACTCATTGAAATATTAAATGTTCACATCAAGACTTCCCCTCGGGAAAAGTTACTGGAGTCCCCACCTTATACCAAAGGCTCCAATACTCTCTTTAGAATCTTCTGTAGAGGGGCACCTGGGTGGCTCAGTGGGTTAAAGCCTCTGTTTTCAGCTCAGGTCATGATCCCAGGGTTCTGGGATCCAGCCCTGCATCAGGCTCTCTGCTCAGCGGGGAGCCTGCTTCCCCTTCTCTCTCTGCCTGTCTCTCTGCCTACTTGTGATCTCTGTCTGTCAAATAAATAAATAAAATCTTTATATAAAAAAAAGAATCTTCTGTAGAAGAATTAGAATTAGATGAGTCCAGAGCTCTACTTTTATGGATCCTAGTCTAGGTTCTACTACTAACTAGCTCTGACCTTGATAGGACATTGAGGCCACACAGACTCCCAGGGTCTCTATAGTAATGTTAATACAAATAGTTAACATTGATGGAGTACTTGCTGTGACCAGGTCCGGTGCTGAGCATTTTTCATGCATTATTTTACTCAGTTCTCACAACCACTCCCAGAGATGGGTACTATCATTATCCTGAACTGGAGAAACTGAGGCTCACAGAGATTGTGTCCAAGGGGAAATGTGCATCTTTCTGCATATGTTGCATAATTCTGATGTGTTCCATGGGGAAATGCATTTTGGTGAAACCATATTCACTCAACCCTAGTTCAAATGCCCATCCCTCTTTCCTCACCTCTCCAAGAGAGTGCATGATTCTGGGCTCCTTGGACACTTCCCATGCCATGATATTTCAGTGCTTCTCCCCCTTCCGTGTGTGTGTTCGTTGTTTTTGTAGGTCTCCCCCAGACCCTGAGAGTACTTCAAGTTCTGGGCTTGGCAATTAGACACACTCAATACAGGTGGCCAGGTCAGTGGTACAGACTCTTTCTGAGTCCTGACAACATCTCTGTAAGTAGAAATCTCGCTTTTACAGATAAAGACTCAGAGATGCTAAGTAATTGACTCAAGCTGGCACAGGAAGTAAAAAGTGGAGTCAGGTGTTGTATCCAAGCAACAGAATATCCCCATGCTGTACTGGCATCACTGTCCATTCAGTTGTCCAAGCCAATCCAGAAACCCCTGTGAAATTAGCCAAAGTAGGAGGCCATTAAGTTGAAATAGCTCTAACGCCATGGCAACCTCTGTGAGCAAACCAAAATCTAAGCCCGGATTACAAAATGGAAACCTAAGGATAGCCAATTGCAAGCAGTCCAGTAGGCTTTAAGCAAGCGCCAATCAATGACATCCTTGCTTTGCCTCTACTTTTTCTCTATAAGGTAAGTCTCTCTGGGAACTCCGGTTGGTGGGGATCCCCTGTTTATGCTTTGGCACGGCCCCCTAGGGCAGATTTTTTGCTCAAATAAACTCTTAAAATTTTGAATATACCTCAGTTTATCTTTTAACACCAGGGAACCATTCTCTGCAATACTTCCCTGGAGGTGATTCTTTTTTTTTTTCCCCCAATATGAAACACTTCATGAATTTTCGTGATTTTTTTTTAAGATTTTATTTTATTTATTTATTTGACAGAGACACATAGCGAGAAAGGGAATACAAGCAGGGGGAGTGGGTGGAGGAAGAAGAAGCAGGCTCCCCCCCACCAAGCAGGGAGACAGAAGCAGGGCTCCCTCCCAGGACCCCCAGGGACCACAACCTGAGCAGAAGGCAGACGCTTAAAGACTAAGCCACCCAGCTGTCCCTTGCGTGTCATTCTTCCATCCTCCTCCACTCCACTCACCATTTGGTTGGTTACTTTGTCCCCTCCCCTTGATTGCCTCCATAATTCAAATTACTGCCTTCACACACCCAGATTCCCATGATAGCTAGAAGGCAAGATCTGGAACACTGGCCCAACTCCAACACAAAAAGGTTAAAAATTGTGAATGACTTGTATAAACTACAAGCATTTCCTCTCGTCTCTTTTAGAGACAAAGACACTTCCGCACACTTAGTCCTGACTCGCCTACATCATATTTCTCTGGGAAGTTAACATTGTATTTTCACCCCGACATCAATTTTGGTCTGAGGATCAGCACACTGCTCTAGTCCTGTAAATCGTAGGAGGCAACCAGATAGTCTCCAAGATTCTAATCTTGTTTGCTGATCGCATTTCACTGGTTTATTTCATTGTCTCCCATTGAGGACCTAATTGTGATAACTGCACTTGTTTTCCAGACTTGTTGCTTTTAACCCATTTTATTCCTCAGTTTCTCTGGGTCTGGGGCCTTGTGTTGCTCTAACTTACTAACCATCAGAATTCCAATGTCCTGCCTACCTGTCATTGAATGGGCATCACGCGCTGGGATACTGAGTTGCTTTTGCTGTGTTTGGTGGGGCGGCGGGGTGGACGTCTGGCCATGCTGCCTTAAGACCTCCCTGCAGTACTGACTGCTTGCTCTTGGCGGCCAGCAGCCTTCATAGCCTTTCTCCTATGCCCTTGAAACAAATCTGTTTCCCACCGCCTGCCTCATCTCCGAGTTGGGTCTCCTTACAAGCATGAGAACAAGCTCAGACCCATAAATGTCCCTTTGTTATCTGTTGATGGTGAACACAAGAGAAACTTCTTCAGAGCAAAAAGAGTCGGTCATTTTTGGCAGACTGCTCAGACTGTTTCGACAATGAAGGTTCTCTGAATCTTACGTTCTCCTGCTCTTCTGGGAACCATGGAACAAAGTACTTTAGTTAATATTCTCAGATGACCTGCCAAGAAGGAAGGGCACACTGGTAGGAGTTCCATATGGTATTTAAAGAACAGACATTCCTTCGAAGGGAAATCAGCAATATATGGCCGGGGTTTAATGAGGCAGGGAGAGGTGCGATGTGGCAAAAGGAGATGGTGAATGAAATTGTTCTCTTCAGAAATAACACTGGCCATTTATTCTGTTTTGCCCTTCCATTTAAACTTCCTGTTTTCATTTTGAGTACTGTGAATTATTTATTAGCATTATATATTTAACTCGTTAAATGAAGAAATGTGTTCTTGTATGAGAGAAAAAGAAACCTGCTTGAGTCTTGTGGAGGTTAGCCTTTAGGAATATTTTTAAAAGTTGGAGCTGTCTCCAGGGAGAAAAGGAGGGTCATGAGAAACATAATATTCATTATGTTTACATTTCAATTCTGTCTAATGATTGATGGCTGTAAGCTGTTCCCTTTCGCTCTACTGTCCTTTCTTCCTCTCTGATCAGAATCCTCGGATTCCTCCCTGATTGCCTGTCTAAATTCGTTGAGAGGTAGCAAATCCCAAAAAACTACCTGATGGTAGATAGAGAAGGGGTGGGCATTATACTCTAGAAGGTGTAGTTCTTGTTAAGGAATGTGCTGCAGTGAGAGCCGGACACAATATTGTTCAGAGCAGCCCAGTCCTGTTTAGTATCAGACACGGGGCAAGTCAGGAAGATCTAAGAAAATCCTACCTGAGTCCACCAGAGTCATCTGTGCCATGTCTTCTACTCTTCACTTCCTCACCTTCCATTCGATTTTATGTGTGTGTATTTAAATATTTATTTTTCACTTTATTACACCCATGCAAATAGCATTCATAACTTAATATTGAGTGCACAATGATTATTATTAAATTTTCTTGCCATTTGCTTTTGTCCTATAGGTAATAATTGCCTTAAAAAAAATTGCTTAGCTTCCTTCCTCTCCTTAACAATTCTTCCCATACCTTCCAATATTCTAATACACCGGTTTTCCACAAGATCCGTCAAACTAGGAAATGTATCAATTCTGATTCCAAATAAATAAATTCTTTCAAGGGCACTGGGATGGTTCAGTGGGTTAAGTGTCAGACTCCTGGTTTCGTTTCGGAGCTGTGATCTCAGGGTTGTGAGATGGAGCTGCATGGCAGACCCCATGCTTGAGGTTCTCTCCCTCTGCTCTTCTCCCGATATTTCCACACACACTCTCTCTCTCTCTCTCTCAAATAAATAAATAAGTATTTTTAAAAATAAAATAAATTCTTTCAAATTTGTGAGGGCTATGACATACAGCTCTATTATGAAATTTGAAAACCTTGCCACTTTTGAAATAGAGTATTTATAAGTGTCCTTTTTAAAAAATATGCAAACCATAAAAAAATATAGGTAAACCATACCATCTTTAAGTGGGAGCACTTTACTGGGACTCAGTAGAGGGCAGGGACTAAGTTTCTGTCATTAGAGTACCTGTCTTCAAACCCTGACTCTGCTCACCTGAAACAAGATGCTCACCTCTTTGTGCCTCAGTTTTCTCATTCATAAAATGGTGATAATTGTACTTACCACAAGGACTATTTGAAGTTGAACTTAAATAAGACATGTAAATCACTTTATAAAATGCCTGACACATAGTACATTATCAGCAAATGTGAGGTATTGTTTAGCAGAATAACAAAGGAAGAAATAGTCAAAAAAATAAAAGACTTTATGTAAAGCTTATGTATGAAAAAATATGAACACAAAATTAAATGGGAAATAACAAACTGGGGGTTGCCTGGGTGGCTCAATCGGTTAAGCACCCGACTGAGCCCTGCATCAGGGTTCCTCCTCACTGGGGAGTCTGCTTCTCCCTCTGCCCCTCACCGTGCTTGTGCTCTTTTCTCTCTCTCAAATAAATTAATTAATTAAATCTTTTTTAAAAAGGAAAACAATAAACTAGGATAAAAACATTTACAGCATGTATGACAGAATAAAAGGTTAACATTTAATATATCATAAGTCTGAGATAAAATAGAAGAACAAGCAAAGTACATGAATTGATAGTTTACTAAATAGATAAAACTGGCCATAGGGAAGCATATCTGCCCTCACCTGTAATAGAATATGTGGTTACATATTAAAATATGCAAATATACAAAAAAATTGAGAGAAGACACCAATGACTAATATCAGAAATGAAGGAAGTTGGGCCATCGCTACAGATCCCACGGATTTTAAAAGAATAGTAAAGGAAAATTAGGAATAAGTGTGTGCACAAATATAATAATTCAGGTGAAAGAGACCATTTCTTTGAAAACCACAATGTATGAAAACTCATACCAAGAAGAAATAGACAATCTGAGTAACTTATATCTATTAAAGAAATTGAATCAGTAACTAATAATTTTTCAAAACAGAAAGTACCAGGCCTGCATGGGTTCACTGGTGAATTTTATTAGACATTTAAGAAAGAAATGATATCAGTTCTCTACAACCTCTTCCAAAAATAGAAGCTGAGGAAATACCTCCTAACTCATTCTAGGAGTTCATTGTTATTCTAATAGCAAAACCAGACAAAAATATTCAAGGAAGGAAAACTACAGACCTATGTCCCTCATTAACATAGACATAAAATGCCTCAACAGAATATTAACAAATCAAATTTAACAACATGTAGAATGAATTACGCACCATACAAAATGGGTTTTATTCCAGGTATGTGAGGCAGGTTCAACGTTTGAAAGCCAATTAATGTAATTCATCACATCAACAGCCAATAAAAAGAAATCATATAATCCTATCAATAAATGTAGAAAAACATTTGAAAATAATCCAACACCAATTCATGGTATAAAACAAACAAACTTAACAAACTAGGAATAGAGGTAAATAGTGAACTTCCTCAACTTGATAAAGAATATATACAAAACATACAAAAAGATGCTCAACATCACCACTCATCACGGAAATGCAAATCACAACTACAATGATATATCACCTCACACTTGTCAGAATCAAAACGAATCAAAACCACAAGAAACAAGTGTTGGTAAGGATGTGGAGAAAAAGGAATCTTCCCACACAGAGGTGGGAACACAAACTGGTGCGGCCACTCTGGAAAACAGTATGGAGGTTCCTCAAAAAGTTAAAAATGGAACTGCCACACGATTCAGTAATTCCACTACTGGATATTTACCCAAAGAATACAAATGCACTAATTTGAAAAGATACATGCACCCTATGTTTATTGCAACATTATTTATGATAGCCAGATTATAGATGCAGACTAAATGTCCCTTGATAGATGAATGGATAAAGAAGATGTGATAAATATTATTTATATATACATATATATGTGTGTGTGTGTGTGTGTGTGTGTGTGTGTGTGTATGTATAAATAATGGAATATTGGCCATTAAAAAGAATGAAATTTGCCATTTGCAACAACATGGATGGATCTAGAGGGTACTTTGTGAAATGAAATAAGTCAGTCAGAGAAAGACAAATACCATACAATTTCACTCACATGTGCTATTTAAGAAACAAAACAAATGAACAAAGAAAAAAAGAGACAAATCAAAAAACAGACTCTTAACTATAAAAGACAAACAGATGGTCACCTTACCCGAGGTGGGGCTGGAAGGGAGGATGGGGAATAGGTGAAGGGGAGTACGAGTACCCTGACCATGATGAGCACTGAGTGATGGATAGAATTGTTGAATCACTACATTGTACATCTGAAACTAATATAATACTGTGTGTGGATTATACTGGAATTTAAGTAAAGAAATAAGTAAGTAAATAACTACAAAATATCTGCACCTAGCATCCTACTTACTGGAAATTTGATGCTTTCTCCCTAAGATCAGAAATAAGGCAAGGATGTCCCATCTCACCACTCCTTTCAATAATGTACCGGAAGTCCTAAGTAATACAGTAAGATTTTTTTTATAAAGGAAATGAAAGGTATACAGACTGGGAAGGAAGAAATAACCTGTCTTTGCTTACAAATAACATGACTCTTTCTGTGGGAAATCCCAAAGTATCACAACAAGAGCAAAAAAAAAAAAAAAATCCTGTGGTTATAGCAAGTGATGATAGTAAGTTGCAAGATACAAGTGAATACACTAAAGTAATTGCTTTCTATATCCAAGCAATGGACAGGTGGAGTTTGAAATTTAAAACACAATGCCATTTAAAAAAAAAATGCCATTTATATTAGCAACGAAAAGAAAAACCCAATTATAAATTTTAAAAACAGATGTACAGGATCTATATGATGAAAACTATAAAACTCTGATGAAAAAATCAAAGACCTAAATAAACGGAGCGGTATTCCATGCATAAGAAGTCTCAATATTGTCAAAATACTTCTTTCCAATTTGATCAGCTGATTCAACTCTATACTAATAAAATTCTCCACCAGCTATTTTTTTTTATATTGACAAATTGATTCTAAGGTTTATATGGAGAGGAAAAACACCCAAAGTAGCCCAGTTAATATTTTTTAAAAAGAACAAATTCAGAGATCTAACGCTATCTGACTTTAAATCTTTCTATAAAGCTGTAGTGGTGTGGTATTGGTGGAAAAAAATAGAAAAATAGATGGATGGCATAAAATAAAGAGCCCATAATTAGACCTACATAAATATAAAATATTATATTTATATTAATTATATTAATTATTAATATTAAATATAATCAACTCATCTTTGACAGAGGAGCAAAGGCAATTTAGTAAAGTAAGGATAGTATTTTTAATAAATGTTGCTAGAAAATGGTATATCTACATGCAAAAAAGAAAAAAAATCAACACAGAACTTACTCCTTTCACAAAAATTAACTCAAAATGGATCATAGACCTAAATGCAAAGTATGAAACTATAAAACTCTTAGAAGATAAAATAGGAGAAAATCTATGTGATCTTGTGTTTGGCAACGAGTTTTTAGACTCAACATCAAAAGCAAATCCATGAAGGAAAAAAATCAATAAATGGGACTTCATTAAAATTAAAAGCTTTTGCTCTACAAGAGACACTGATAAGAGAAGGAAAAAACAAGCCACAGACTAGGAGAAAAAATATTTTTAAAAGATTTTACTGATTGACTGATTGATTTGAGAGAGAGAGCTTGTGCATGTGGGGAGGAGCAGAAGGGGGAGGGAGATGCATAGGGATAGAGATCTTAAACAGACTCCCTTTAGAGCCTGGAGCCTGCCCTGGGGCTGGATCTCATGACCCTGAGATCATGACCTCAACCCAAACCAACAGTTAGTGGTCCTTAGGAGAAAATATTTATGAAACACACGAGTGATTAAGAATTTATGTACAAAAGGTACAAAGAACTCTCAAAACTCAATAATAAGAAAACAACCTAATTTTTAAAGTGGGCAAAAGATCTGAACCTTGCCAAAGAAGATATAGATGGGCAAATAAGCACACAAAAAGATTCTCAACATCCTGTATCATTAGGGAATTGCAAACTAAAACAAAAATGACACATGGATTAGATGGCCCAAATCCAAAACAATGAGGGCACCATTATACTGGTGAGGATTTGGATCAACAGGAATTCTTCAGAGCTGGTGGGAATGCAAAATAGTACAGACACTTCAGAGGACAGTTTGGCAGCTAAGATTTCTACCAATCTCTATTTTGTCTTTTGTTTTTGAACTTTAAATACATATTGCTAAGAGAAAGAAGCCAGTAAGAAAAGGCTACATATTGTATGACTCCAACTATATGACATCCTGGAAAAAAACTATAGAAACCATAGAAAAATCAGTGGTCACCAAGGTGTTTCCAGGGGAAGGCAGGATGAGTAGGTGAAGGACACAGGGTTTTTAGGGCAGCAAAACGGTTCTGTATTTTGCTCTCATGGTGGATACATGATACAGGGATACATGATGATATATGAAACCAGGAAACATGCTGGATACAAATATACATTTGTCCAAGCCCATAAAATGTACAGCAGAGTGTACCGTAATGTAAACTAAAATGATATATCAACATTGGTTCATCATTTGGAATAAATGTATCACACTAATGCAAAATTTAATAGGGGATACTTTGGAGGTTGGGGGAGGGGAAGTATATATGGGAATTTTTACTTTCTACTCAATTTTTCTATAAACCTACAACTTCACTAAAAATAGTCTATTATAACATGTATTTTATATATCACTGTATATAATGATACAACATATTTTGGGACATTTCAAAATTATTTTTATATTGCAATATCCACTGTCAGAATGAACTCTACTCTCCACTCAAATATATTATACATTTATACTTATACATTTACATATAAATTTGTGTTATGTCTCTATTTTCTTAAAGATTTTATTTATTTATTTTGAGAGCATGAGTGCACAAGTCAGGGGGAGGGGCAGAGCAAGAGGGAGAGAGAAACTTAAGCAGACTCCACGCTGAGTGTGGAACTTAACGCCGGGCTCAATATCACAACCCATGAGATCATGACCTGAGCCAAAACCAAAAGTCATATGCTTGAGTGACTGAGTCACCCAGGCACTCCTGTGTGTATCTACTTTAAAACCTCTATTTGCTTCTCAGTGCTCTTTACAAAAAAAAGCCATATTCACTCTTAGGCTTGTAGAACCTACTGCAGTGCCTAGTCCATAGCAGATACCCAATAAATATTTGCTAAGTCAATGTTTGTTGACAGATATGTCAAATATTGAATGTAGATGACTAACTATGAATGCACCAAAATGTGCTCTCACGTAACAGACATAATTCTCCATCTTATTTATAAGGTTCTAATGACAGGCATTTCTAAACACCTTGCTGATATCAGGACACGAGGTGCCTTTAGCATTCTCCTGATATGTCAGACCAAGCACTCTGATCTCAGTTCAGCTTGTTAGAGTAGGTAGAAAATAATAAAGACAGTTAAACAGTAAGGGATACACCAGATGCGGATTAAAAGGCACAGTTGCTTATTTAAATTCTATTTCCCCAGGTTCTTGATAACAAAATAGAGAATTGCTGGAAGCTATTTAGAAGGCTTTTTAAAATTCTCAGTAGTGTGGTTATTAATACTGCCCTAACAGTATTATTATTATTATTCCTTAACAAAGAAAACACGTATTTTTCAGTTCATCTTTGAGTACACCTGAGCTTCTATTTGAAAACAGACCATTGAGCTCTGCCCGACTGTTAAGAGATATTAAAAGCCATTTGGATCAACTACAATATCGATATATTGGGGTTGCAAATATCCAATTATCTATATTCATTGTAAGCACCACAAATAAAACAAAAACAATACCTAAAAGATGGCTACGAGGGATTTGGGCTTTAAGAAGCTGATTTCAATGAACTGCAAAGACAGAGAAATAGAATTCGTTAAAAACTCTGTACTTAATAGAGGGTTAAAATTTACCAGGACAGGGACATGCCACTCAAGAGTATCATCTCAGCTTCCTTTCTTGGGTTTGTAAGACTCCAAAATTGTGTCCAAATTTGCCTATCAGGAAATGTCACTGCATTGCAGAAACATGTGGATTTCCAGCCAGGGCCAGACTGAATGTTGCCTAGGAAACCATGACTGGTTTCTGCTACAGCTAAAAGGGAAAATGTCTGTTCCTGAGGCAAGAAAGGCGTCAGAATTCTGTCTCTGGCCCTTCATTGGTTTCTGCAATCCTCCCTGCTTACCTGCCTTCTATCCACAGCTCCCATTTTACCCAATTCTGTGCGGCTCCTGATTCCCAGATGTTCAAATTTGACTCCTTCACTTCCTATACAGAAAGGAAAAAAACCCCTAATGACTGCAAAGTTGTTTGGTTTTATCTACATAATATTTTTATTTACTTATTTTCACCCATGTTTAAAAATCAGAATCAGTCTCATTAAAACCTTTACAACTTTCCTTTGTGAAAAATTGGAATATCTGTCAATGATTAAAACCATCGTCCTTCCTGGAGCAAGCTTCTGGGACAGAATGTCTCATGCCTACTTAAATGATACATGTTCTCTAGTTTGCCACAATCCCCACTATTCCCTATTATATCCAACAGTGAGGCTGAGTATTGGGTTTTCATTTAGCACTCTACTCTCACTTTTGTTTTTCTTCGTGGTGCAGAGGTATTTTTCTCTTCCTATGTATTTATAAGAAGTAGCAAAATGAGATAGAGAGGTTTAAGAATTTCTGGGGAAAAAAATACATTCTTTGGAGGAAACAAAGACTATTTCTTTATGTTTATTATGGAAAATGAATATACATACAAAGAACAGACGCAGCCCATCTACTCTCTTATATCTCATGTCTAATAACTATAGCCACTGGAGTTTGTGGCTACTGCCTTAGTTCTCAGATATCTGGGTTTTCTTGGAGGGGATACTGTGCTCTGGATTTGTCACCAGTCCTAGCTTGCTATCCCATTTCCTTAATCTGTCCCCACCTACAGACCAAGGCAATCATACATCTAATAGTAAAGGTTCTGGAGGGCTCTAAGTAGCTCCTCCTCATTATCTACAAATAAGCTGATTTCCACAGATGGGCCATAACAATTCCTTCTAATTTAGCAATAAATGCTAGATAGTCCCTGATTCTTAGTATAAAAGAATCCAGATATCCTAGCTCACTTACCTCCCTAATCATTTAATTTTCTTTGTAATTGTGGTTGTATGTAGATTATGCCATAAACATCAACTAATTTAGCCAACAGTTTGGTTTTGTTGGTTTGCTTATGAAAGGGAAGGACAGGAGGGAGATGATAGGGAAAGGAACACAAATACCACTTGGCGAACTATAAATTATCATTAGTTGGCCTCCGTCCTGGTGGGTAGGGCTCTACTTCCTCTACCCCTGGGTAATAGGCTCCTGGAGACAAGGCAAAAGTTCACTTCCATTTTCTGCACTCTGTTTAATGAATTAATCCTTCAAAAAAATCCTAGTTTTTTTTTAAGGAGCTCGTATTTTAGAAAGGAAAGCCAGGCAACAGTCCTGTATGCAGTCCTGCGACGTTAGCCAAGGCTCAGATGTACCAAAATCTCATTAGGAGAAGGTGCAGACCAAGGTTACCCTGATGGTCTCAGACCAAGGGCCTTCAGAGAAAAGTTTTCCAGGTCCTAGGTGGCCTCCTATGGCCAAAGCATCAAGTGAGTAAAGGGCCTTGGCCTAAAGGGGACAGACTGAAGGCTAAATGGGTTTAAGTCTTTGCCCCCCAAATGTAAAAGGATTAGGATGGCCGGCTGCATTGGGTTTGAATAAGCATGCTGGATGGGTGGAAATAAGGCAGGGAGCGAGCAGCTGCGCTCCTCTGATAGCACAGAGAAGAGTCAAAACTAGAGGTAAAGGGTGTGGTCCAAGATGAAGCCCTGAGCCACTTCCCCAGGGTGGTGTGAAGACACTGGGGCCATGCCCTCCAGCTGGCTGCCGCTGCTATCTCCACCCAAGCCTGCTAACTGGAGGGCTGTTTCTCTCCAGATAGATGACAATGACCCCACACAGCAGCAAGTGGCCAAGGGGAGCTCCCAGCTCCCTTTTTCTCACAGGTGACAGTGTGGCATCCCCCTGACTGCTCTTCCTTCCTCCTCTGGACCAAGCAATGAAAGGATAGGACAATAAGAAATTCCTCCTTGCATTAGCTGGGAAGAGTGCCTCCTTCATCAGACACACCCACAAGAATCTGTCTCAGCCCTGCGAGCTGGGTCCTAGTCCCTGGCCATTAACCCTGTCACCTATTCTTAAGTCATCCACTGAGAACTCACCCAGACAACACATTTTAGCATCTCCCCCACACCTTTTGGGACTTTCCCATTTGAAGAAATAATAAGCTCGCTCTCCAGTTTTCTTTAACAAACTAAGCATGTGACAGACAAGGTCTCAGATGTTTTCTTTGCCTATTTCCTCCTAAAATTGAAGTCTGTGGTTAAGTAAGCTCTTCGAGACCGTTTCTGCTTCAGACCGTGGGCTCTCATAGCTCTCTGTATAACACCCTACATTTTGTTGTTTGTTTTTCCTGCGGAGCGTAAAAAATCAGAATAAAATTGTATATAAATGAGGTGTAAGAAATCTTCCCAGGGTCCTGCACCTGCACCTGCACCCAAGGTCAAGGGCTTCTGAACCTGCTGTTACCAAATGTACTCCTGAAACCAAAGCAGTGACATGTTAGGTGGTAAATTTGGTGCTGTGTGCTCTGCGACAGCCTCTGTTCCTGTACAGGACATAATTACACAGTCTGCTCACCTTGGCCACAATATTCTAATTCTCCTGTATGTCACTATTCCCTCCATGGCCCCCTGTAGCCATGGAAGCAGCCCCCACCGGGAGGTGTGAAGTGCCCAACTTGGGGGGAGGGCAGAGGTTAGGGGTAGGCTGAGGAGGGCTGGAACTACAAATTGACACATCCTAGCTAACCAGCCTGGGCGGACACCCTGCAGGGCTGTTTAAAAAGTAACAACTAATGGACATGCATGTGTGGAATGTAAAGGAGACGCCCAGTAGTTGACCTGAGTAATTATGGTTGCTGATTCCATAAAATGAGTTAATACAAATTATTAACATTCTGAGTACTCAGTTGATGATCTACTCGGTATGTGTTAAGAATGATACACTCAGGGGGGTACCTGGGTGGCTCAGTGGGTTAAGCTGCTGCCTTCAGCTCGGGTTATGATCTCAGGGTCCTAGGATCGAGTCCCACATCTGCTCTCTGCTCAGCAGGGAGCCTGCTTCCCTCTCTCTCTCTGCCTGCCTCTCCATCTACTTGTGATTTCTCTCTGTCAAATAAATAAATAAAATCTTTAAAAAAAAAAAAGAATGATACACTCAGGATGTATCTGTGGTTTCTCTTTGTGATCTAAGGGAACCCAGATGCCTTGTCAGTTGGGATCTTCAGACCTCACTGAGGGAATGCTCTGTAGGTCTTTGACGAATACACCTGATTAGGAAAGACAGGAGTCTAAGTATTTTCAGAAAAAGCCTGACATGATGTAGTAGGTTGAATTCAGCTTCTGAAAGGGAAATGAAATGGTAAGATATGCATCTTAGAAAGAGCAAAGACTGCAGGTTAGAGAATGGGACAGAGGAAGAAAAGAACACATGTGGGAAGATAAATTAGGAAGCCACAGCCAGATTTCAGATTTGAACTAAGGCAGCGGCTGTAGGGGGAGAAGTGGACTGGTGACAGAGTGGTCTAGAGAGGAGAATCTCCTTTACTCCTGATGGATGGAGGCAAGGAAGGAATCCCAGATGATCTTGCAATTTCTATTATGGAGCAATTAGGTAAATACTGACTTCACTTACTAAGAGGAGGCACAAGCTTGAGGAGTAATATAATCAGTTTAGAATTTACTTTAAATTGGATCTTTACATCGTCACCGAGTTTATTCATCCGCGAACAAAGAGGCATTTCTTTCTTCTTAGCTATTTTTGTCATGCATTTTAAAACTGCCCCATGATTTAACTACCATGCATCACCAAGAGTAAATGCATATTTAAAAAATAAAGTCTTTTGTTCTCATACAAATATATAAGGTGACTGAGTCTACAGTTAAGCAACACCCAGAAATCATGACTAAGAAAATAGGATATTGACATAGGGCTCGAAGATTTACAGTCAGGAGTCAGTGAAACTGGTAAACATCAGATTCGGAGAAGTGAGTGATTGATAGTTCTCCATTTTTTAAAGATTGATTTATTTATTTTAGAGAGCATGTGAGAGAGAGCATGAGCAGTAGGAGGGGCAGAGGGAAAGGAATAAGGAAGATCCTTGAGCAGGTTCCATGCTGAGCAGGAGCTGGACGTGGGGCTTGATGCCCCGGACCCTGAGATCATGACCTGAGCCAAAATCAACAGTCAGACACTTAACAGACTGAGCCACCCAGGTACCCCTTTATTCTCCATTTTTATTTGTTTGAATATATTTCAGAGATCCAACTATAAAATATTAAGAAAGGGCACCTGGGTGGCTCAGTGGGCTAAGCCTATGCCTTCGGCTCAGGTCATGATCTCGGGGTCCTGGAATCGAGTCCCACATCGTGCTCTCTGCTCAGCTGAGAGCCTGCTTCCCCCTCTCTCTGCTTGCCTCTCTGCCTACTTGTGATTTTTCTGTGTGTCAAATAAATAAAAATCTTTAAAAAAAAAAAGAATGTCCTAAAGGAGAAAGAGAGGAGGGTAACAAGACATCAGTGGTGACATTGGCTTTGTAAATGGTAACTTGGAAAACTATTTAAAAGGTCTGCTCTTTTATTGGTAGAATGGAATAGTGATATACAACTGATATAAAACAATTTGGAATAATCATTGTAATTCTAAAGCAAAAATACTCGTTTGTAAAGAGTTTGATCAGAAGTCCTTTTCCCAGTGCTATTTTCAGTCATTTTAATATTTTCAGTAAAATTTTTATTTATTTATTTATTTATTTGACAAAGATCGCAAATAGGCAGAGAGGCAGGCGGGGGTGGGGGGGAGGGCGGGAAGTAGGGTCCCTGCTGAGCAGAGAGCCCAATGCAGGACTCGATCCCAGGACCCTGAGATCACGACCTGAGCAGAAGGCAGAAGCTTTAACCTACTAAGCCACCCAGGAGCCCCCAAATTTTTATTTTTTTTAAAAGATTTTATTTATTTATTTGAGAAAGTGAAAGAGAGAACACAAGAGAGGGGAGGGAGAGGGAGAAGCGGCTCCCCACTGAGCAAGGAGCCCAACAGGGTGCTGGATCCAGGATCATGACTTGAGCTGAAGGCAGACAGACACTTAACCAACTGAGCCACCCAGGCATCCCTTTAGTGACATTTTTAAAAACCCTTTTCAGTAACAGAAGTGATACCCTCACATAAGGCCATAATTGCATTTCCAGCAATGAATTATAATCATCAGCTTCCGTTTTTTCCTCACTTAACTGTGACCTCCTGAACACAGAGACCATGTCTTGCTTGACCAAGCACTGTGCCTGGCCCCGCTCTTCCTTCCTCCTCTGGACCAAGCAATGAAACTCTGAAATGAAACTCTGGCCCTCAGCCAGAGTTTATCCAGTGAGGGAAGAAAGGAAAATTAGCATGCATCAAAAACATGAAGCAATGTCTGCCTTCCTGGATAAAGAAACCTCATGTTCAGCAATCTAGCAGTTAATATCTCTGAAAATATCGGAACTTTTTCTTTATTAATGTAGCATGCCCAAATTTCAGATAGCTTTGAAAATAAAGAAAATTACTGCATCCACAATCCCACCATGCAGATACAGAAGCATTTTGAATACAAGTTAGCATTTTGATTCAGGGAAGAGTAGTATAAGCACTGTTAGAATTAATTTATAATGTACTTAAAAGCATGCATTTTCTGAAATACCCAGATTTTTTTTTAATTG
Source organism: Mustela putorius furo (assembly GCF_011764305.1). Taxonomy (NCBI): domain Eukaryota; kingdom Metazoa; phylum Chordata; class Mammalia; order Carnivora; family Mustelidae; genus Mustela; species Mustela putorius. The sequence goes on along the minus strand of NW_025422368.1, from coordinate 8,148,357 downwards.
ACAGTATTGTGGATAGCCCCCTCCATTATGACAACTTGAAGGAAAAGACATTTTAAAGATAACATGTTTTTTTTTTTTTTGACAGAGAGGCAGAGAGGCAGGTAGAAGGAGAGGGAGAGAGAGGGGGAAGCAGGCTCCCTGCTGAGCAGAGAGCCCAATTCGGGGTTCGATCCCAGGACCCTGAGATCATGACCTGAGCTGAAGGCAGAAGTTTAACCCACTGTGTCACCCAGGCACCTCTTAAAGATAACTTTTTAAAAATTCTCCTAGGATATTAAATCATTCTACCTTTTTTTGTACCTTCCTTGTCCCCCACCGAAATTTATGAACTGTGGCTCTGGGATGAGGAGCCTGAGACTCAGGAGGCCTGATCCTTAGTCCAAGCTCAGTGGCTAGCCTAGCTGGGATCCGGGCAGTTGCTAGACCTCCTGGAACCTCTCTTGGCCCAAGACCCTGTCATCTGACCCACTTGCCAAGTCTGTTCTGGCAGGGACAGGGCCACATTGGTCCACAGAGCTGCGCCAGCAAATGGGATCCTTGTCAGGTTTACATTTTATTCAGTAAAGCCTATTTTTATGTAACTGAAGCATGGACATATGTATACTAATTTCTAGAATAAACTGAACATTTACTAAGTGCCAACCACTCTGCTTAGCACTTTACATATTCAGAATCTGCCCTGCAGGATTTGGGCCAGAGAAGTTAAGTAACTTTCCCAAAACCACACAGCTTGCACATTTCAGACTTGAACTCACATTTTCTGCCTGCAAAGGCCATGCTCTGAACCACTAAGCTATAGTGTTTATAGAGCAGAAGAGAGAAACTGCATAAAACACACGAATTCTAAGAAAGTCTATAGAAAATTTTAAAAAGTCCTGACATAATGGGCTCTTCTATAAATTCACCTCTCATTCCATCCATCCCCGTGAAACCACTAATTTGGCTCTTCTCAACCTCCAGCTTCCCAAACTCTTTAACTCCAGCCTCACTCCTCAACAACACCGAAGTGTGCATGTACGGATTCTGTGCAGAACTGAATTCAGCCACTAAATTGAACTCACGACAGGTTTTAATCCAGTCTCAAGATTCTTAGTTTACTATCAGAGAAGACTTCGTACCTCAATAGAAACAAATTATTCATGTGTGTTTGAAAAGGCTAAAAGCAAGTGCTTTGAAGGGAAATTATCAAGAATGTGCAGACTGTTTCAAGTAATACAAAGGAAACACACACTGTTTTGTGATTTGCCAAGTTTGATGCTTTTTTAAGGTAGCCACTCATAGATTTGAACATAAACACATAGCAGTTTGCTGAAATGAGTATATTCTAAGTACATTTTTCGTAGGTTGATTTCTGGCCTGCTTGAAGCACTCCATTCCAGGGAGATAAGAAAAATAACAATGTTCCTGGAAATAGAAAATACGAATTAAGTGATAGCAGCTCATATAAAGATCAGCCTAAACTAATCTGTGGCTGGAACTACTAAAAGAGCTGTTACTATTAAAGGAATATCATTTTTATCCTGATACTTGTAGTATTTTTTAATGTCTAAAATATTTGTCTTTTATGGGTTTGCTTTTAAATAATCATAGTTTAAAATACATTATAAATTTGTAAGGGCATATTAACATACATTAATGGGCAACAAAAGGCAAAAGCGTAGGCCTGACTAAATGCAATTTTGCCTACTCTGCTATGGGCATCCCATGGGGTTAAAACAGATCAGAGAAAACCAGTCCATGTCGAACACTCCCAGTCCGAACAGGGGCTCCCAGCCTGCAGTGGGCCTCCATGGTGCTCTGTTGTTACAGCCTCCTTCATCTCCCAGATGATGATTTCATACCTTTTTCTCGATCATCAAACCTCTAGTTACCTCTAGGAACACCTGCCTCAGGTTCACTTTCAGCTGGTGACCTTGACTTTGCACCTATTTCATTGGGAACATAGCAGTCTGGAAAAACTCTGCAAGCTCACACCTACTCAGACAGCAGCCTCAGGCCCCGGTACCCAGCCTTTTCCCCCCTGTGTGCTCCTAGCCAAGGCCAACCCCTCCTCTTGGGCACTAGATCCCAACCCTTTCACCAGCATTGCTTCTGCATCACCTGGTTTTCCCAATTACTTACTTACTTCCCCAATTACTTACTTATTCCTTTAAGCCTACCAACATACTATTCTTGTTCCCATCTTAAAAGAAAATAAAATTCTATTAACCTCCCTTCCCCCTTGTGGAGGAAGAAAAAGTGTCCTATGTCCTTCAAGAGTCTTCTGGGTGATATGAGAATTAAATTAACATGAAACAGATTAACAGGGCAAAAAAAAAAAAAAAATTCATATGCACAGAGGTCTCCTAGATATGGGACCTAAGAAGTACCAAGGTGGGCAGCTTTTATACTGTCTAGACAAAGGAACATAAGTTTAGGAGGAACTGGGAGGACAAAGAAAACTTAGGTTGGGACCATCAATTAGCAAGGAATCTAAACAGAATTTGGGCTGGGGTGGTAAATTAGCAAAAGTAACAAGGTTTGTTTATGGAGGCTTCTTCGGCCCTGAATTCCCTGCCTCTGATGATAAGGTCGTCTCCCTCCCTCCCGGTGTCGGGAGGGTACCTTTCACATGGGAGATTTATAACCTCCTTTCTAGAGACCTTGGACGGTCAGACTGTTTTTGTTATACAGGCTGTTTCTTACATAACGTTCATTAAAAATAATCCTTATACCATTGTGGCATATTTTGGGGCATCCTGCCCTGGGCTCCCACACTTTCTGGCTAACTTCTTATTTTCTACTTCCCTTTATTTACAATGAAACCCCTTCTCTGATTCCCCTCTCAGTCTTTCTTAAGCGCTCAAAGCAGCCTTTGTCCCTACCACTCAGCCAAGGTCACCAGTGTTCTTCACAACCAATCATTGAATATCTTATTTGACTTAGCAACTATCTCAGACACAATGTGTCTTGAGTCCTCCCTTGAAACTCTCTTCCCCCTCGGCTTCCAGAACCTCCCACTCTCCTCCTTTTCTTCCTGCTTCACTGACTCTTCCTTCTCAGGCTCCTGTATGAGTTCTTCCTCTACTGTAGGTTTCAGTTTTCAAACCCCTTTTCCTCCCTAGCTTCACCTTCTCCACCGGTGACAGTATCCAAGCCAAACGGATACCTCCAGCCTGGCCCACTCCCTCCAACTCCAGACCCGTATATCGAAATCCCCATTCAACATCTCAGTGTAGATGTATACAAGGAATCTCAAATGTAACAAGCCCCAAATCAAACTCTTGTCTTCCACCTCCCAAACCTGTTTCTCCTAAATGTTCTCCATCTGAGTAAATGGCAACTTCATCCTTCCTGTTGTTCAGGCCCAAAACTACAGAGCTAGACTTGCCTTCCCTCCTTTTTCTCATACCCCCTCTTCTCTCCACAGAGAAATTCTACCACCTCTATTTTCAAAATGGGCCCAGAAAACTGACAGCTTCTCATTTCTCAGCTGCGTCACTCTGGTTCAAGCCTCAACCCTTGTACTATACACTAACCTCCGAAATAGTCTCTTGGCTTTCACTCCTGCTCCACACAGTCTGTAGTAGATGGTGGGAATTTTCTGCCCAAACCCCTCACAATGACTCCCAGAGTAAAAGCCCAAGTCTTTTCAATGTCCCCGACCTACTTCCCTTTCTTCTCTGACTCCATCTCCTGTGTCTGCCTCTCTTGTTCACTCTACGCTAGTCATACTCATCTCTTCATTGTTCTCTCTGTTCAGAGCTTCCTTCCCCCAGATTCCTATATGGTACTTCCACCTCCTCCCTCTGGATTTTGCTCAAATGGCAAAGGGACTTTTATCCCTTCAAGGTTCTCAGCTGGGTCTCTGTAACAAAAGACAGATTGACTACAGAAAAGCATACATATTAGCCAGAAGAGGGATGCCTGGGTGGCTTAGTCCGTTAAGCATCTGACTCTTAATTTCAGCTCAGGTCATGATCTCAGGGTCATGAGATCAAGCCCCACACCAGGCTTGATCTGTGGGGCTCTGTGGGGAAGTTGCTTCTCTCTCCCTCTCTCCCCTGTGTCTCGTTTTCTTGCTCTCTCTCTCTCTCAAATAAATAAATCAATCTTAGGAAGGAAGGAAACAGAAATGAAGACACAAAGCAAGGTTAAGCCTGAGTGTTTTTCACTCTGGGTTTGATGAAGACCGGTAAGACAGATGGTACCAGCTAAGGGTTATAAACTGGGGAAACTTAACAAAGCCTGTTTGTTTGGATTCCTCTCTGAGTCCTGGTGTCTTTGGAGATAAGGACACCACCACTTTCTTCAGGGTTAGAGGAGGGCCTTGTGACCTGCCTCAGGAGAGGCCCCAGGGTCATTCTAGCACCTGCCATTTCAGAAGCCCCTTTGGCTTAAAATATTGGGCATGCTGTGGTGCTGTATTCTGGGGTAGTGGGTCTCAAACCCCGTCACTACCCCATTTAAAATTCCAACCCACAGCCCCTGCATCCTCCCCATCCAACAATCATGTTCCTCTTCTACCTAACATTTTCTTTTACTTATTTATTTATTTATTTTTCAGTTGTCTGATTTCCCCAACCAAATGTCAACTCCTTAGGGCTAAGGCTTTTTGTTTTGTTTTATTTTGTTTTAAATATGTTATTCACAGCTGTATCTCTAGCACCTAGAACAGCGTCTACCACAAATACTTACTTACTGAATGAAAGAACTAGTGGATGGGCCAGATAGTGATCTGGACATATATTATCATACATTACTATATACCTGGCACTCTGGGTCTATCTTCTCATTTAACCCTTGCATCTAGGTAGTGATTGTTCCTGTCATTATTTTGCCGACGAGAAAAATCAAGCCACAAAACTGGTGACTACCAACATCATGCAGCCATTAACCACAAAATTCGTTACCAAACCCAAGTCTGTGTGGCCCCAAAGCTCCTGTATTCACAGCTTCATAGCTCTGGCTTCAATTCACACCATCAACAGATAAGCAGTCACCGTATCTCAAATCCATATCAAGGTTTAAGCAATCCCCAGACAGTTCTGAGGGCCATGCCCCTAGGCATGAACTTCACCTAACCCCTTTGCACAGCCTGTCATGAGCCACGTGTTTTCTGTAACGTTTCAAACATCTGGATATTTGGACCAACCTGGACGACCCGTTTACCCAAGACTTTCTGCAGGTTAACATCTGTTCCAAGCGGCGTTCGTATTCTTCTTTCCAGACATCTGCCTGCAATAAAAAGGGAAATTGACTCCTTAAGAAGAAAGGAAGAACAAAATACTCCCGAGAGCTACAGGTGATCGATAGAACAGACGAGAAGCCCATGACCGCATCACCTCTGGAAGGACAAATGAGGGTGGGAACAAATAAAGAGAAAGGACCTGTCACTCATACGACCTGTACCTTTTGAAGTTCTGTGCCATAAGGATTAAGGACCTTCTGAAAATAAGCAAAATAACAATGGCAGTGTGCCCTGTCTGTCCTCCCACCCAGAGGGCAGTGAAGCGGACACACCCGACGGTCCTACCCCACTGTCCCACCCCACAGCCCTAAGTGTACCCAGGCCCTGAGCACTCAGTCAAGGCAAAGTCATTTGGGTTTGCTCCGGGCCTCAGTTCCACCATCTGCAATGGGAAAGATTAATGATTAGGGCTTGCCTGACTTGATAAGCGGGGTCTCTTGTGAGATTCTAAGTGTAAAACCTTCTACAAACATCTGTATTCCTTATCATTTAGGGGACGACCTTAGGTGGCAAAGGAAGCAAGCCAGCTCACGGAGCGACGGAACACGAAATGGGACCCGAAGAGTAGCAGAGTATACTGTCTCCACATACCGTAATAAGTTCCTAGAAGTAAGAAAATCGGTGGAAAATCTGCTGTTTGGTCTCAGACAATTTTATTTTAAATGCAAAGAGGATAAGCAAGATTATCATCTGCATCATTCCAGATCCTCTGTTCTTTGGTCTTAGAATTACACCAATTCTGATTATCTTCCCCTAAGACCTCACAAGGCCCTTCACTCTCACGATGCGCAGACGAGCTGGAACCTGGAGAACTGCAGAGATTTGAAACTTCATTTCTAGAATCAAATAATGGCCAATTTTCAGTTTTGTAATACACGGCTCTGAATTTTAAAATGCTGAAGTCACCTAATGAAGTCATTAGGTTCTAGATGCAGCCTTGCCTTGAGACACGTAACGAGTGTATGAAAAACCATGGGAAAAAAATGCAAAATAACCTGATTTATGGTTATTGGTGAGAGAATAAAAACAATGTGTGATGGGTGGAATTCGTGAGCCACACACTAAGTATTCAACAAAATAATGTGAAACGACATTTCTCAAGAAGGGGCAGCTGGGCTGCTTTTATAGGCCGGTTGACCCAAACAGCACAGTATTAAAAAACAAACAAATAAACAAACAAAAACTAAGTGCAGAGGGCGTGAATTTCTGAACTGTTTTGGAGCTTATTACTTGGCGAGGAAATGCTCAGTCCTAAAGTGTTGAAAACACCATAGACGGTTCACAGTTGGGGGAAAAACATTTTTTAGAGCTTCATTTCTTCCTTTTTCCTTTCTTCTGATTCTTTCCCTCCTTCGCTTTCATCGTGGTATTTGTAGGAAGGGGGTATTTTTTGGCCTCCAAATCATGTCCTTTCAGACCCCAGAAAACAAAGCCAGGCGCTTATCTTAACCCAGGGGAAGACCCCGCCCCGCCCCCCCCAGGCCTCTCCAGTTCCCTGGGGGTTTCCCCAAACCCCTGTGGAAGGGGGGGGGGATCAGCAGGTCCTTGTGTGTCTGCCAGGTTATGAGCTCACTGGGTCCTGTCATCCTCTGTGGCCGTTGCCTGGGCTGCTCCTCCACATGGCCTTGGAGGGTCAAGGGAAAGGATTTGAAAGCGCCCATGTAAACCAATGCAGCACACAAAAGTGCAGGATTATTACTATGAAAAATTAATTAGAAAAGGGGGCGATCTTCTCATCATTTCCCTTTTCTCATTTCCTCTTTCTCTGCCCTCCCCGCCCATCTTTCTCTCCTTCCCCACTCTGCTTTCTCAAGGGGGAACACACACAAGGTACGAAGAGCCCAGGGTCTTGAATTGTTAAGACAGAACGAAGTTTAAGAGTCCATATAAACTACGCCCAAATTACTGAGAAATGTGAAATGAAAACCAGCTCAGCCCCAGATTCCAGGAAAATGCTACATTTGGGGTTTACTTGACACTTTGTGTTTTCACATGGGTCATATCTTCAAGCTTTGGTCATTAGTCTTCCGCTTCCTAATGCAAAGAAGTAAATGCTGACTCGTGTCATTTGCCTCAGATACCACCGGAAATGGCATCTTCTCCCCAGCCGCTGGCTTGCGAAACTAGCAGCACGCAGAGGTGAACTTATCTGCCTAGCAGCCGGGGCTCTGGGCTCTCCAAACCTGGCCCTCGGATCGACAGCGGACAAAGGAATCTGTCCAGGGAAGAGATCTAGAGTCAACGGAGAGGTACACTTTTATCACCAGTTACTTTAATGAGTAAGTACTTTGCAGTTTTCCCATTTGATTTTAAGCATTAATTTCATATTTCTGAGCAGCCTTTCTTAGGCTCCTCCCTTTTTGGGCACTTATTCTAGAGCGGAATCACCAACCTAACCCCTTCACCCTACCCCCACTTAACTGGACAGCCGGAACAAGACAAGTGTTGTTTTGTAAGGAGAAGGATTCGTGATTGATAAACTACTCTATCTCTGAAAACGTACAGTAAAGAGAGACAGACAGTTGTGAACAAGAGAAAGGACAAGAAGCATCTGTTGTCTATGCAATCTTGTAGGTTGTGGTTGACCACAGAGGCTTGGCGTCAGTCTTGACTTCCAGCTCTGCTTTTTATAAAACAGATGACCTTGGGCGGATGATTCAATCTTCCAAACAATTTTTTGGGTGTGTAAAAAGGAGAAAAAGATAATACCGATGTCACAGGGTTCTTAGGAGGAGTGAAGAGATAATTGAAACATGGAGCACACGGGGTGATGTGGATACTAAACATTACAGAATAACAGGTGAAATTAGCGTTTCTAAATAATAAACTAAGGCCTCCATTCAACCGGAAAGCTCTCTTAACTAGTGAAACCCATCCCTCCGACGTGCTAAGGTGGCTCAGAATAACAATGATTAACATTTATAAAGTTTACAGAGCATCTCATCTGATTTCCACAATGAACCCTAAGGTAGGCAGTTCCAGGCTGCTGACCTGATTTTGTTAGAAGGGACAGGGGAGAAGTTGAGAGCACGGCTGAATGTGACAGTAGGAAAAGCAGCTCAGGGGTCCAAACTTCTGCTGAAGGGAAGAAAACATGATTGGGGAAAAGCCAGTGTCAGACTGAGTGCAGACATTCCTTTCTCCAACTGAATTTCTCACCCCTTGGACCTTGCCCCTCTTCTGGTTCCAAGCCATAGCGTTCGGAACGGGCAAAATCCTCAGTCCTGCTGCCAGCACCCAGAGCAGTGGGAACTCAGTCAGGCCTTCCAAGAACTTTCTACAACATAGTATGACGAGGGAGAAGGCAGACAGAGACTGACTCTTAGAATTCCCTTTTCAAATTCAAACCCTTTTTTTCTCATAGAAGCACTATTGCATTCAGATACTACATTGTTAACAAGAATAACAGCAATAATAAAAGAATCTCCATTTTAAGAGCTTTTGCTCTTAAAGCATTGGATAAGCACTGGAGGCCATTTCTCCCGTTTAAAAGCTGAAGTGAGCATCTCTCACAGAGATAAAGCGAGCTCTGGACATAGCGAACCCCCAGCCTGCCGACTCGGCCTCACGTTCACATCCCCCCTTCAGTTGGCTTTTGTGGCCATTCCTGGAGACAGAATTTTCAGAATCCAACCTGTCCATCAGTTGAAAGCAACTTCGTCATCACTGGCTCCCCCTCCCCCTTCCTTTCAAACCGTGGGAACTTTCTGTTCAACCACCGGTTAGGATCTGGAGTAGTCTGCCTAAGTCTAAAAAACCTGAGGCACAAAGAGAGCTTTAGCGCAGCACTGACTTTTCCTTGGACTCACAAGGAGGAACAGTTAACCATCAGTGATCCGAGCGCACCTAAAGTTAACTTCATCCCCGCTCTGTCTCCTCAAAGGAAAAACTTAAAGCTGTGTACAAAAACATGGCTTTGTTTTTCAACAGAGAATGAAAAGGAAAACGAGATGCAAATATTTTTTTTCTAGATAAGACTATTTTTTCCTCTCCATCTCCACTAATATTTACGGCTGGGGTTAAAAGCCCAGGCTATTTCCTCCTAAAGAAACAAAACAATATCTGAAGCTGATCTCATCCATCAGAAGATTCATTGGCAACGACAGACCAGTTCTGTCATTCGCTGGCTGGACAGCCCTGGGTGATGTACATAACCTCTCCAAGCCTCAGTTTCCTTCTCTATACAATGGAGAATATAAGACTTTCTACCTCACCAGGTTGTGGGCAGAGAGAAGACTTGAACATAGTAACTGCTCAGTGAATACTAACCAGTATGCGGAAGGCATTGGGCCGCAAGGGATAGCAGGATGGGTGAGACCCACCTCTGCCATCCAGGACTAGGCTATACCGGGTTCGGAGGACACATGGATGGTTAATCATAGTACAAACTAGAACCAAGTGCTCTCTAAAGTGGGTCACCATTAGAACCAGATTTCTCTAGGGGAAAAAGACTTTCAGACAGACCTGCATTCAAGCTGGATCTTAAGGCAGAAACAGAATTTCAGTAGAGGAAGGGGCTAGGGGACACGGACGCTAAGCCACAGAGCAAAGACGAAGAGATGAGAAAAAGCTCTCTGGGGGTGCACGGGCTCCAAAGCTCATCCACAGGGGTTGGGGAGCTGCAAAGGACGAAGGGTCATCTACTAGTTTAAAAAACAAAGTTTCTCATTACAAAATGCTGGGAGTTAGGCTAGCATACCAAATGAAAGTGAAGGCAGTAAAGTCAAAACCCTAGATGATCACCTTTTAGGTAAGCAAACACAACCTAACAGACCATTTTAGAAGTCTTTAAAAGTGAAGACACACTTCTTTAAGAATTAAGAGGAATTAATGGAAAGTTTAAAAAAAAAAGTTCATCATAAAATCTAAGAAAACAGAGGTGAAATTGGTCACTGGGCTCAGCTTCCCAAAATAGATTGCAACATCCTCCTCCCTAAAGCTTATCCTCAAGAATTACATCTCATTTTTTTAATGCCAGGAAATAGTTGAACTGTTCTCCATCCAGGCTTTCATTCAAGGATTTTGAGATTTTTCAGGAATAGTGGAAGCAGCCGCGGTCATGAACCATAAAAAAATCCCTTGATACAAGCATTTCAGAAACAGAGGTTATTTCCACCTGGTTCTCCCCAACCACTGTTGCCCCATAAATGATAACAGCAGCTCTCGGAAAACGGGAAGCAAGAATACGCCGCCGCCATTCCCACAGATGATCGGTTCTTACCTTTAGGAAGATTGTCCAAAGGTCACAAGAGAATTATCTCAGGAATTCACCCACAGTTTGATGGTAGGATAAATGGGCGTCTAGAGAATTTGAAAGTGATAAGAGGCCCACACAGACGGTTCCTTCTTGCCCCCTCTCCCTCCCCGCCCCCTGGGAACTTTATTCTACTCACCTGAATAGGTCTGGAACTCAGGAGAAAAGTTTGGGCTGGCTAAATGCGTTGAGCACTTAAAAATGCGGCAGACCTCACGCTAATGGCTTTGTTCAAGTAACCCTCAATTCATAATATTGTTCTCGTTTTGTTGATGAGGGCTCTGAAGTGCAAAAAAATTTTACTTAAGCTGCCTGGGGTCGCAGAGGCGAGCAAGCAGTGCAACCGGATGTAAATCCAGGGGGCTGACTCCGGAGGCCCCCCTCCGAGCCGCTGGGCTTTGCCACAATTCAGGAGTCATCTGCATACAAATGGTGATTGATAAGGAGACCGAATAATTTGTTTCCATCCGAAGTGGGACTTTTTTTGGTCGGGGGAGGGGTGCCCTTAAGAACTGTGCAGGGTGAACGGGGCAGGGGGCTGGTAAGCCAGAACCGTGTAGGGCAAATTGAGAAGTGAGAAGTGTGATCACCGTGTTGACGGATGCCGTGAGACTGGACGGACTTACTGAGGGAAAGAAGGTTGAAGAAAAGAAGAAAGGAGACGATTAGTGGGTCCCGAGAGAGACCAACAGTTGGGGAATTGTCCGAGAAAGAGAAACTGACAAGAGGATCCTGGGGGAGGTGAGCCGGGAGACAAGGGTGTCAGTCTCGGGCAGTTATCCAAAGGGAGTCACCCTGGGGGACCCTGGCCCCCTGAGGAGCTGGGAATGAGGCTGGGGTGATAAGGACTGGGGGGGGGGCATTGACAGGGGCGGTGGGGAAGTCACTGGTCATTTACTGACCACCATTTCTGCGGGTTGGTGGAGTTAAAAAGCAGCATTAAAGTAAGAGGAGGAGTGAGTGGGAGGTGAGGACCCAGCCACAGGCAGTGCAAACAACTCTTTTTGAAAGTGGCCTTGAAGGGGAAGTAAAAGATAGGACTGTCTGGAGGTGGAGTCAAAGAAGTTTCCTTTCTTTTCTAAAGCAAGAAACCAGAATGTGTTTAGTGCTTAAGGGAAGGGATCAGCCGAAGGAGAGGGGAGAAAAAGTAGAATGCGTAATTATCCACTCTCCAGGGGACATTCTGGAGCAGAGTTCCTGAGAAGGTGGAAGGGCGAGCCACCTGAGCTGAGGAACTACCTTTACACCTGAGGAGGTAAAGCTCTGCCCCTGTGGGAGGGAGGAGATGGGGAGTGTGGGCTGGAAGGGTTCCACGGAGGGAACAGGGAGCGAGGTGCTGACTGCAGGCTTGGGGTTTTTTCCGGGGTCCCTGAGGGGAGAGGTGGTTGTGCCCAAGGTTTAAAGGTGCCTAAGGCAAGGCAGGCACCGTACTAGGCCCTTCAAAGACATTGATGTGATCTCTTTTCCCTCTTCACTGTTCAGTGCGGTAGGCGATCTTACTTACCCTTGTTTGACACCAGAGGAAACAGTGGCTCAGCACTGTGGGCAGTCAGCCCAAGAGCTCACAGCTGTTTGGGGCCAGAGTCCACGTCTATCTTCATTGTCTGCTGGAAGGGAAAGCCCACTCCCTGCCTTTCCGTTATCTTGCAGTCTCAGGGAGTAATGGGAAGGGAGTTAGCGGATGTCGTTTAAATAATGGTTTGAGACCAGAATGTGGAAGTTCGTCAAAGACTGTACAGGATAGAAATCCTATTTTTGTTTATAAGAACTGCTTTGGTTTTTTAAAATTTTTTCAAGATTTTATTTATTATTTATTTGACAGGCAGAGATCACAAGTAGGCAGAAGCAGGCAGAGAGAGAGGAAGGGAAGCAGGCTCGCTGCCGAGCAGAGAACCGGATGTGGGGCTCGATCCCAGGACCCTAGGATCATGACCTGAGCCGAAGGCAGAGGTTTTAACCCACTGAGCCACCCAGTTTAAAATATTTTTTAACTCTAAATATTTAAAATATTAAAAATTTAAAATACTTTCAAACTTTAGGAGATCCTTTCGTAAAACAAGAGCTGTTACTGGTGTTGCTTTTTAGAATATGTGCTACCGAAGCGAGCACTTCGTGTTGCTTTTTAATGGGTCTCTTTGAATAAAGGCTCCATAAGTTTATCTTTCTTTTTTTTTTTGGAGAGGTTACCTGCTATGCACCCCCACTTCATTCGTAAAGGATGTTACCTATGTTTCTTTTTTTTTTTTTAATTTTTTAGACTTTATTTATTTATCAGAGAGAGAGAGAGTGAGTGTGGGAGAACACAAGCAGGCAGAGCGGCAGGCAGAGGCAGAGAGAGAAGCAGGCTCCCCACTGAGCAAGGAGCCCGATGCGGGACTCGATCCCAGGACCCTAGGATCATGACCTGAGCCGAAGGCAGTGGCTTAACCAACTGAGCCACCCAGGTGTCCCACCTATGTTTCTTTTTAAAGTCCATGGGAACATTTTCTGTTAACCTATCACTATGGGAAAAAAATATGCTCCCTTATGGGTTTTTAAAATTTTTTTTAAAGATCTTATTTATTTATTTGTCAGAGAGAAAGAGCAAGTGAGCACAAGCAGGGAGAGCAGCAGGCAGAGGGAGAAGCAGACTCCCTGCTGAGTTGGGAGCCCTCTGTGGGACTGGATCCTAGGACCCTGAGATCATAACTTGAGTCCAAGGCAGACGCTTAACTTAGCCACCCAGGCGTCACCCTCCCCCCCTTACAGATTTTTAAACTTGGTAACTTTCAGACTCTTAAAGCATGTGAAATTCTTCTGTGGGTATTTTGTTGCGAAAGAATCACAGATTTTAGGTGGTGGCTCTGGAGGGATGGTGATGATACTGGAATAGGTCTGCAGGGATTCTTGCCTTCACAAGGAAAACTTGTAGTTATGTGGAACCCACTTTGAAGTTTCAGATTTCCATTTACATCACGTGTGTTTGAGAGGTTAGACGTGGTGAGGACTCCCTGAATAGGCAAGGTAGAAATATGGGCCATATGGTAGGGTTGGGTGATACCGGGATGGGGTAGAGGAAACCTGACAGTAGTTAGTGGGGGAGGGAGATGAGTCAAATTTGCAGAATGACAGCTGTCAGGGCCCCATATAGACCCAGGTGTACTCTAAATTTTTGCTGAAATAATTAATTGGACTGCCCAGCTGAGAGCCCTCTTTTAGGGAAGAGGTTATTTGGAGTGGGGGGATTAGAATTGGACTTGCTCCTGGCTGTTAAGTTGCAAATGATTTGCCATTATTTACCATAGCACCTCACAATACTTTGTGCTTTTTATTTTATGTGTTTTTTTTTTTTAATTTACTCCTAAAACCACTTTTTAAAAATAGTAGGCCTGCATTATTTCCCCCTTTTTTGCATTCTATAGAAGAGTATGTGTTAGCTGACTTGGCCCAGAGCAAAAGATGAATTTCTTGAGCAATCAGCAAACCTCAGGCCATTCGTTAAGCTTTCCCAAAGAGAAGTTTGAATTGTTTTTCTTCTTTGAAAACTTTATATGGCATGCAATTTAATTTTTGACAAGTTGAAAGCCTACTTAGAAAAAACTAAACAGATGCCAACACATTAAGGCGAATTCCTGAAAAATTACTGTATTTGTACCATCTATTCCATTAAAATGTAAGGGAATCTTGGAAAGTTCAGAACATTGATTTGATTACCAAAAATGCAGTTAGAAGGAAGTGAACTATTTATAGTCCCAGGATAATGTTGCCTTAAGATGGTTAGTCTTCTGCAAGAAACTTTTTAAACTAGTTACAGGTACTTCCTACAACTAATCAAGACAACATCCTAATCGTTAGGGATTACCTCTGATTTAAGACTTCATTGCAGGGTCTCTAGGGCCACTGACCTATTTCTGTGTCTGTTTTCCTGTAACTAAAGATCAGTAAGAAAAGAAAAAAAAAATTAACCTAATTTCTGCAACAATTGATTAATGAGAAGCAAATGTTACATGTTTGGTATGTGATAGTTATACAGCAATAGTCAGTGATTTATAAGTCGTGGCTTATGACGCTATTAAAAAATTAATTACCCCCAAAGAAATCTAAGAAACATGCTTGAAAGTCATTTATTATAGTAGTAGCCATTATTAATGTATGTTTCTGTCAGAGCTTTAGTCAAAGTCCAAATAGAACCCATGGAACCAGCTTAAAAATATGATTTCAGGAATCACCACGAAACTCTTTAAAAAAAACAAAAAGGTGTTAATTTGAGGTTGGAATCGCAGATTGCAAGGCTCACGGGCCCATCCCCCCCCCTTTGACTCCTCCAGCAGGCTTCCCCTCTTCATTTGCATTCATCCTTTGTAGCTGCTAGCACCTTCCATATTTGCCTCTTATGTATCCCTTCCCTTGCTTCTGCTCTTAAAAGAAGAGACTGGCTTTTCACACATAGTCCTTCTACCTGGTACAGTATCGGGTTCACAATGATCTTTATTGAATGAATGAGTGAGCGAGTCACTCTTATTTATAAAATCGCGACCCAAACTAATAAGTGAGTTCAGCAAATTTGAAGCGAAGAAGCAAGCCTAGGCTTGAAAGACCAGTAATCTGTTTTCAAATCCCTCTTTTGTTTCAGTTTTTTGGAAATAAAAAGAGCTCTGAAAATGAAACTTACCAACCTTTGTTTTTAGAGTTAGCTCTGATTTATTCTTCATTCACCAACCCCGACCCCCAAGCACTTTGGTTTTTTGTTGTTGTTGTTGTTAATGCTATTTTTTTTTTTAAGATTTTATTTATTTATTTATTTGTCAGAGAGAGAGAGAACGCGCACGTGAGCCAGCAGAGGCAGAGAGAGAAGCAGGCTCCCTGCCGAGCACGGAGCTTGATGTGGGACCCTGGGATCACGACCTGAGTGGAAGGCAGCCGCTTAACCAACTGTGCCACCCAGGCCTCCCTTGTCGGGTTTTGTTATGTAGTGCTTGGTATCTTTTAGTTAATCCTGTTACAGTCAGTGGTGCTCTTGATCAAGAATTTCATGAATTTCCTTTTCAGTGTAACTTCTAACTAGAGTGCTCTTTCCAGTCATTTCCTCCTCCCTTCTTTTCCACAGTCTGTTCTGCTTGCCTGTGCCACCGCAGAAGAACAATGAGAAATTCCTAGGGAGACCTTTTTGCCCAGTTTTGACTCCGAGCTCTTAGCACATTATCTGGGTGGGTTAAGTTCCCTGGTGGGGACACAGGGCAGCCAGGTTTCCTCACACACTCAGAAGGCCTAGGAGTCTGCAGAATTGTGTTTTGGTTATTCTAAAATCCAGGTCACTTATTTTGACATGTCTCTTGGTAGAGATTAAGGTAGGGGATGAAATATGTATACTCTTACTCATAGTCCTCTCCCCCCACCTCCCCTGTGCACATAAACCACCTCTCCTGGGCAGGCAGAGGAAATGGTTGCCTGCCTGTGCCTTGAAGACACACCAAAGCACTCTTCTGTCTTGTCTTCAAACACCTCCGTAACAGGAGCCAAGCTTTTCCATTCAGACCAGCCTACTAGGCATTCTGCTATAAAGGAGCGCTCCCAACAGAGACCGACTTTGGTGTCGGTGGTTTTAAATTTTAGCTCCATCACATCGATGTCCTTCCCTATAGATTGGAAATGATAAAAATTATCTCGTAAATAGAATTACATTTGTAAAGCAGCTGGCCTCCAGTAGCCATTCAACAAACCTTCATTTTACTTTATTTTGAAATCTTTCCCTTGGATTATCTCATTGGCTCAGCACAGAACCCTGCTAGACAAACAGGACAAACCCTGTAAATCCGCCCCCCACCCTTAATAGTTGATTAACCCGGTATTTTGAAACTTGCTCCATAATTATAACTAACTAACCCTTATCCATGCTTACTACTGGTCAGGGATTGTTCTAACCATTTTATATTGGGTCCTCCCGTGAAATCTGAAGCGGACACTCCAAAAGTCCTATTTTGCAGATGAGGAAAATTGAGTCAGAGAAAGACTAAGTAAGTGCCCAAGGATGAAGAGATGGTAAATAGTTGGGATTCACACCCAAGTAGTGTTGCTCCCAAAGCAGTGCTCTTCACCAGTATACTTCAGTTTCTCTGTTTCCCACAGCATCTGAGTGGTGGATTGGACTCCCGCCTATGAGTCCCAGTCTAGAGGGCCACCAGGTTATCAGAGCTGCCCACTCACCGCAGGGAGAGTACTCCAATGGAAAGGGATGGTGTTCAGTATCTTAGGGGATGAGGCCCAGGTTGGGAGCAGAGTGCCAGCCCAGAGAGAACACACGAGTGGCACCATGAGAACCCGGGGAAATTCTGGGAGGAGGTTTCCCCCTTCCCGTTGCACCTTGGAGACTGGAGTCTGGGGCAGGGGAGTACTTTTGTTCACAAAGCCCCTGAAAGTCCTCAGCACCTGTTTTCTGTGTTCATGGCCCTTAGCACTTTGTGTCATAGTTACCACTGACTGTTTCTGATATGCTCCTGAAGGGAGCAGGTTGTACTCATTTTTATACCCCCTCTGGGGAGTGCCAAGTAGACACCTAACAAGTATGAGAAATCATTCCAAAGGAACATGCCTGAGCCCCAGAGGGATCTGGAGTTCGCTTAAGGTGTTATTTTGTTGTACTGCAATGAGCTCTATCCTCTTTTTAAGCTTTTTTTTTTCTTTTTTCTGATAACAAAAACATTGGAATGAAGATTCTTTGGGGGAAAAATAAGCCAGTATTTTCAACTGTTCTCTTAGGGCAACTCTTAGAGACCACCCATGTTCATATTTTTATTTTTGTACTTGTACCCATTTAAAACCACAAATAATATAGCTTTGATAAACTGTAATTTAATAATAGCTATCCATCCACCCCTCTTAAAATGCCTACTGATATCTAAAAGCCTACGAATATCAAGCCACAGTGGATTTTATTGGCTTCTGTGTAAGTGTGAGTGGATGCCGTATTCTTCCCCATGTGAGATCTGTTGGTGATACTGAAGTGTGTTTTTACCTTTTATTCATTAATGGATATGGTTATAAATGACAACTTTAAAATAAAGTTTTGAAGATGAGTTTCACAACTCTTAATGTTTTATGCAAAGTGCTCAGGAGGAAAAACTCTTCTTCTACCCTGTTAGGTTCTGTGTCTGGAGCCCTGTCAACTAAAGACAAGTTAAAAGGAGAAATAGCACACGATTTTTACCAATATTTATGTGCACAGGACTTCACACAGAAATACAAAGAAGCCGATTCAGGGGCTTACATATCATTTTAACAAAGGGAAAACCGGTTTGGGTTTCTTGGGATGATGAATTGTGAAAACTCAGAAATATATAGCGGAACTAATAGATAATCGGGGTTATTTTAGTAAAGTCAGCTTATGCAAACTCATCTTGGTGTCGACAGCTCCCTGTCTTCCTTGACTCTTCTCCTCCTGGTGGGGAAGGAGCACCTGCCTCAAAGGGAAATTTATACACTGCATTAAGGCGGAGAACTTTTCATGTGTCTGCTGATTCTTAGTTGCTTTCAGCTCAAAATAATCCTTATTTTAAAACGTCATTATTTGGGGATGGCATATTCTGATCGTCTTCCTATGGAAAGCAAAGAATATTACAGCTGTAACATGTGAATTATTTCCAGTGTTAATGCCCTTTTTTACAAGTCAGACTCTCTGCCGAGCGGGGAGCTCAACATGGGGCTTGATCCCAGGACCCAGGATCATGACCCAAATTGAAGGCGGACATTCAACCAACTGAGCCACCCAGGCGCCCCATACTTTTCCTTTCTGTTGTTTGTTGCATTTCATTGAATTCTTTTGAAGTTATTAAAAGAAACATACAATTATATAAAGTATATTTACAGAAAAGGAGGGAAGGCAAGTCACCCGTTATCCTACTTTTCTCTTAAAAGCTCTGTTTTTGCATATTTTCTCTCAATGATACGTTTCCTATAGTTCCAGCAACACAGACCTCACATGTGACATGTAACCTCTTCAGTTTAACGTATCACAGCGTTCCCACATCCTTTCTCACTCACCATCTTCATTGTGAAGTAGCTGCAAAGTCTACCTCCCCATTCTCCAGGGGTCAGACGCCGGAGCTGCCTTCCCAGAGGCAGTTTCCCCTCTAGCCAGGGGAGGGCCTGGGGTTTGGCCGCTTCAGACCTGGTGGAACTCCGGCCTCCCAAGAGCCACAGGGCAGGGGTTCACAGGTCAAGGTGAGGCGTGGCCAAGCAGGGCTCCCTTCTTGCTGTCTTCCCACTCCCAGGCCAACCCTCCATCCCCTTCCTCGAGAACCCTCCCCCCCCCAGCCACTCTCTTCCTTCTGTCCTAGCGATCTGAAGACCTGCTGCATGCCCTGGGCGCCATGGTCCACCTGTATGCCTCCGAAGTGCAGCAGCTGCTCCACAACAAGTTCGTGGTCATCCTGGGAGACTCAGTCCAAAGGGCGGTGTACAAAGACCTGGTGCTCCTGCTGCAGAAGGACTGCCTGCTCACTACCACCCAGCTCAAGGCCAAGGGAGAGGAGAGCTTTGAAAAGGACAAGCTGGTGGACGGAGGCCAGATGGGCCCCATGCACAATGGCATCCAGTACCGGGAGGTCCGCCAGTTCTGCGACAACCACCACCTGGTGCGCTTCTACTTCCTCACGCGCGTCTACTCCAGCTACCTGGAGGACGTCCTGCAGGAGCTGCAGTCCAGCGAGCATGGCCACCCGGATGTGATCATCATGAACTCGTGCCTCTGGGACCTATCCAGGTATGGCCCGGACTCCTGGCAGAGCTACCTGAAGAACCTGGAGAGCCTGTTCGGGCTCCTGGGCCAGGTGCTGCCCAAGTCGTGCCTGCTGGTGTGGAACACGGCCATGCCCGTGGGCGAGCAGATCACTGCGGGCTTCCTGCCGCCCGAGCACCAGCCTGGGGATGACTCCCTGAGGGTCCAAGTCATTGAAGCCAACTTCTACAGCTCTACCGAGGCGAAGAAGCACGGCTTCGACGTGCTGGACTTGCACTTCCACTTCCGCCACGCCGAGCAGCACCTGCAGCGCGACGGTGTGCACTGGAACGAGCGCGCACACCGCCACCTCTCCCAGCTGCTGCTGGCGCACGTGGCCGACGCCTGGGGCGTGGAGCTGCCGCAGCGCGACAGTGTGAGTGCGTGGATCCCGTTGGACCCGGCGATGGGGGGACGCGGCCGGGGCGTTCAGAGGAGGAGGCAGGCTGGCAGGGCTCCACGGGCCTTCCCGCCCTCAAGGTGCGGCCCCCTACTCCCGAGTCCCCTTCTGCCTCTGCCCCAGCCTCCCCGCCTGCCCTTGCCCCCACAGCCTCATCCCTTTACTTTCCACCCGGTGATGCCGCGGTTCCTCTTTTGTCCCCAAGATACGAATTTTGCCTCAGACGAGCCTTTCCAGGCGGATCAGAACTCAAACTATTTCCATTCAGATGCCCTCTCACCGACGCAGACAGGATTATCCTCTGAAGATGACTTCATGATCTATCCTCAGCCCCCGGTGCCCCCTGGCCCCGTACCCTATCTGCAGCGATTTCCTGTGGTTCATAGGGGCTTCCCCCGCTTTGTGTCTCGTGGCCCCTATACGCCCTGGGGTCGGCGGCCGAGATCTTCCAGGAGACGGGCCCATTCCCGCCCACAGCCAAGGCCTCAGTAAACCCTCCTCATGTTCGTGGACTGGACAGATCATCTGACTCTCCCCGAGACGGACCTTGTTAACTTAAGCCTTTGGTCCGTGCTCGGACTTTAGTTCAGTCATTGCTTTCACCGGTAATGGCAGGGAAGGGCAGTCTTCTCCATTTTTGTTGACTATGGCCTCTTCCTCTATTCTCTGGGGGTGACCAAGCATTATTCCCACCTCCCCCACTCCCTATTCTGTTTCTCTTTTTTGTAAACAGAAAATGGAAATAAAAAAGTTGTTTCATGAAAGTAGTGGGTTTCGGGTGTGTCTATATTTAAATAGTGCCTCTCCCTTCCATTAAGAATTAGCTTCGTAAAAAGCAAGGACAGTATCTGCTGACTGTTTATGGCATCTACTTTACGATAAACTACTCAAAGTGGAATTTGTCTAAAATCGTTCGGAAGGTTTCCGTAAGTTGGACCTGATTCCTTACCAATCAACAAAAGAACTTGAACTTTTTATGGTATTTTCCAGAGTTTCTCAAAGAGTGATTGAATTGTAAAACCAGGAAAGCTAAATAAATGATATTTAACTGACACAAACAAGGAAACAAGCTAAGAGAAGTGAGTGACTTGTCCTAGGTCACAAAAAAAATCCCTCTTCACAAGTCTTTTCTAGTCTATACGAATTTCTGACTGACATGAACTTTCAGACCATGGGGACTGATTGTTACCACAGTAATGTCACACTAAGAGGGACAGTTAACCAAACATTGTCTTTCTATGAAAATGATGGTGAAAACCCCTATGCTTCCATAGTTCCAGAAGCTTACTGATTAGTTATGCAATGTGTGTAGAATGCATGGCATGCTCAGGACGGTGATTTCTTTGAAGAGTCTCATGCTTGGGACTTGAGAAAATTAGAAAAAAGTTAAGTTGCACTCGATGACAACATCTATCACTGTTACAGAATAAAACTACTGGTTGGAAGGGGCCACCAGTGCACAACTCTGACAGGCGGCCGTGGCCATCTCTTTACTGTTTTGTGGAAATGTTAACATCATGAAGACTTAATATGCTAGGGCCTTTATCATCCTAGACTCGTGAAATGTTAATACTTGTATAAGATAGTCAAAACAGGACATGACTAACATTGTCTGAGTCATAGATTATTTCATTGAATTGATTCCACTGGTTTGTAAGTCCTCAATTGGACCATTCCTGAAGTTGACAGTGTCAGGAAATGTTACCCTGGAAAAATTGAAATTTGAAATCACAAAAAATAGACGAGATCAGTTCTCTATAGGAGAAATACACAGCAACTGTTAATCTAAAAAAAAACCATAAAATTTGTGAAAGATAAGACCTTCATCTCACTCACCTTTGTCTCAAATCCTGGTACAAGTATAGCATATAGTACTGAATAATGTTTCTTGAGTGAATCCATGAGGGAATGAGGAGGTGGCATACAGGTGTTCTTGGTGACACCGTGACCCAGGTCCCTGAGGAGGTGCTGTCCGTGGAATCATTGTAGCACATCGAAGGAATATTCCTGAAATGGCTGGATAACAACCATCAAGGACTCAAGAAAGGTGGTACCAGCAAATCAGAATTTGCCAGAACATCCCAGCAAAGTCCAGAGAGAGAGCGCCTATCTAGCCAATGTCAATGTTCTAATCCCAGGGAGGAGGTGAATGCACAAGGCTGTGAGATTTGCTAACATCAGCCCTCAAGATAAACACGTCGGCTCATTCTTACTTTACATTTCCCAGGCAAGACAGAGCAGGGCTTAGGGGCTGATCTGAGTAAATTCTATTTTCGTGAATAAATCAATAAATCAGTGGTGTGATTTATATCTCTTATGAGTTAGGCTAGTGTGTATTCCTTCTTAATCTGATCATGCCAGATGAGACAAGGAGACTGAGTTCTTAGGGACACAGTACTGAGGACTAGACATTGAATCAATGAGGAATCCACTATCTTATCTTACGGATTAAATTGCACCAATCACTGAACAGTCCTGTTTCTCTCCGATGGGGAGGGGTGCAGGTAGACTCTGGGACAATCTTTTCCTGCCCAGGTGTATTAATGTCCTAGGGCTGCTATAATGATTACCACAAACTTGGTGACCTAAAACAACACACATTTCTTCTCCCAGCAGTTCTGGAGCTCAAAAGTCCAAAATCCGCTACCCCCAAACAAAATCTATACGGGGTCTCCTGCTGTCCTACATGATCAGGCCTCTGCAATGTTGTCTTCTGGAACTCTCTTTATTGACCTTTATGCTCTCAGCCACACTGGGCTTCTTTCTGTTCGTATACAACCTGCGAAGCCCTTTCATAACTTGGGTCATTGTGCTTGCTGTTCTCTTTACCTGGAATATTCCGTATCCCCTACTTCCTGTTTGTTTGGATATCCAACTCTTCATCCTGCCATCCCCACTTTTTAAGTCCCCTCCTAAAATGCCTTTCAGGACCATTTCAGCTACAAGTACCATTAGGATCAATCATGGCACCCATTCTTTCCTTGTATTGCTTACCCCCTTCATTCGAGGCTTCAGTAGTTGCTCATTAGCCCCTTCCTCCAGGAAGTAAGCTCTGTAAGTCTTGTTCACTGCTGAATTCCCAATGTCTCACAGCATAGCGCTCGGCAAGGAAGGTGTCCAAGTATATTTACTTCAGATAAACGTTCAAGAACATAATTCATGTTGTGTACTCACAAAAACAATTTATATTAGAATTGAGCTGTATTTGATCATTTTAGAAAAATGTCTCTAGAATTCTCTGATAACTTGATCTAAGTCATCCTGGGTAGCTATCACACCCTGAACCTCTTCATCCTCATAGGATTAGCCTGAGAACCTCCTCAGTGCTAATTTCATACCTCTCCTGGCCTTTCTGTTCCAGCCCTGAGCTTTCTTTGCCCATGTTTACTATTGCTACCTTGCTCCTTAAATCAAGAAATCTAGCAATGCAGTCAACCTCTTGTTCTGGTAAAAAAAAAAAAAAAAAAAAAAAAAGAGCCTAACTTATTCAACAGTTATGAGAGAAATTATTGCTTTATTGTTCAGACTTACAATGCAAGGTTCATTCGGCTTCTCTGGCCTCAAGAACTGACAGCGCTCAAAGCTTTTTTCGCTTGACTCTTGTATTCTGGAAAAAGAAGATAAAGTAAAATTAATGATTAAATTAGCATTATCTAAGCAGCATATGATTCTCACCTTATTCTAGAATAAGGTATACTGTGAGGTCGAAGGCCAAAACTTCAAGCTGTAACTGTTTTTTCCTAAGCACAAACAAAGCAAGTCCCAGCCTTTGAAAACAGATGGAATCATCTATCCTACCATAGGGTGGGGAGCAGCCCCCTCCCTGCTGGCTAGCCGCAAAGCTCTTGTTTGCTGGGCCCCTGCCTTGCATGATACTTGGACCCATCATAACATTGATGTTATTTCCTGGAGTTGTTCGCAGAGACAGATTTATGTTCATGAATTCTGCAAAGGTAAGTTATTTTGAAAGCTTGGAACTTCAAGGCTCCTGTCAAAAGGATTTGCCATGATTTTAAACAATTGTATGCTTGCTCTTAAAACTCTAGAAAACATCTCCTTCCTATCATGTCAAAAAAGTCCTCTTATCACTGCTTCCTTAATTCGTAGAAATAGTTTTTCCACAAGATTTTACCCATTAAACTTTAAGGAAAGATTTCCTAAACCATGTCTCTCTGAACCGTCATCTATTCATGCATTCGACAGGCAAGGATGCCTGGATTTGTTCTCTAACTGCCCCATGTGAAAACTCACAATGGCTCTTAATGGATCAGAGGCTCTGAGTTCTGCATGAAATGAACTTATTTAAACACGTGTAGCCTAGTATTTTCCAGATTTCTTGAGCCACAGACCATTTTCATATGCATTTTCTCTTGAAAACATGTTTGGGGCGAGGGGTGCCTAGGTGGCTCAGTGTGTTAGTCCTCTGCCTTTGTCTCAGGACATGATCGCAGGGTCCTGGGATGAAGCCCCGAGTCGGGCTCTCTGCTCAGCGGGGAGCCTGCTTCCTCCTCTCTCTCTGCCTGCCTCTCTGCCTACTTGTGGTCTCTCTCTCTCTGTCAAATAAATAAATAAAATCTTAAAAACAAAAAAAAACATGTTTGGGGAAAGATCGTTCTAGAGAATGCCACATAAAATAGTTGGTGTAAGTGAAAAGAAGGCTTGTTAGTGACTTTTTAAATAAGAAGCCCTTTTTCAGTGGAGCATTATAATCTGTGCCCAAGTGTGAGCTAATATTTATTAGGTAAGCCTGTGACAGGTCTGAGATTGGTTAATTAGCTGAAGTAGGATGAAAAGGACCAGGAATGATGGCCCTCTTCCTGCTCTCAGGTAGGTGGCTGGGCCAGGAAGAGAATGGGACTGTGTGGCCAGTCCAGCCAGCAGAGTAAGGCGTGCAGGGGAGGTGAGAGTCATTCAACACAGAACCTTCTGTCAGCACTTAACGACACTCTTAGGAGCCGGTCCCAAATCTCTAAGCAGGGGCCTGTCCTGGAAGAATGATAGCACCCACAATGGAAGCTGCTGTGGTAGAGCCAGAACCCCCGATGAGGAAGAGACACCACCAGGCCATGTGGTCTATGATGTCTAGTCTGGCCTTGGAGCAGGTCCCCTCCATCAAGCTGCAGTGATGGCTCTCAGACCTGGGGGGTACCTGGCTTCTTATCTTCACTTCCAACTTCCCTGTCTACATCACATGGACTCATTTTTGATATGATACTTCATCTCAGTAATTCCACCACACTGCCCAACGGATCCTTTTCCTAGCATCCATTACTTCCCACCCCACCATGCCCCAAGGCACTGAGGTTCTCAAACTTTATTTGGAGTCTGTCAGAATATCCTGGAAGGCCTGTGAAATTATCACTGCTGCTATCTCCCTGGCCAACTTTCTGACTCAGTAGGTCCAGAGTGTGGACCTAGAATCTGCCTTTCTAGAAGCTTCCACACAAAAATGTAGAAAGAAGCATATAGTCCCACTTATGTAGCCATAAATCAAATGTATAACCATTGTCAAGATTTTGCCAAAGTTTCTTTATCCTTGTTCTGAAGTGTTTTAAAGGAAATCACTTCATGATATTTCATCCCTAAATATTTTATATGTGGGAAAGAAGGACATGTTCCTATATAACCATAAGTGTTATATCTAACGAAACTGACGATAACTTGCTGATATCCTGTGATACTGTTATGGACTGAATGTGTCCCCCTCCCCCCAAATTCATATGTTGAACCCTATCCCCCAGGGTGATGGTATTAGAAGGTGGCGCCTTTGGGAGATAATTAGGATGAGATGAGGTCATGAGGTTGGAATCCTCATGAATGGGATTAAGGCCATCATAAGGATCACAAAGGAGCTTGCTTCCTTTCTGCTCTTGGCCACATGTGAATACAATGAAAGGTTTAAAAAAAAAAAAAAAAAAGAGGGTTCTCACCAGAATCCAACCATGTGGGCACCTTGATCTCGAACATCTAGAGAAATTTGTTTATCAATTTCTAAATTTCTATCTATAAACGTATACATTTCCATTGTTCATAAATTTCATAATTTATTTTATTGTTGTAATAAATTTATATTGTTTATAAGCCCCTGGTTTATATACCAAAGTCCCTGTGGTTCTTCGTTATACCAGCCTGAACTAAGACAGATGCCCATTCCCAAAAATGTTTTCTATAGCTATTCAAACTGGGATCCACTAAAGAATCACACATTTCGTGGGTTGTTATATCTCTTGAATCTCTCTTAGTCTGGAAGAGAACCCAAACCCATGCTTTTCTTTTTTTTTCATGACATTGACTCATTGAAAAGACATGTCCTGTAGAATGTTCCACTTGGAGTTTGTCTGATTTCTGCATGGTGTCATTTAATCTTTACTTTATCCTCTATACTTCCTATAAAGTGAATGTTAGCTTTAAAGATTTGATTCGATGCAAGTCAAACATTTTTGTAAGAATACTTAATAGGCAAGACAATGTATTTCACATTGTACCACAGCAAGAAGCACGTAAGCTGGTTTCCTAGTAGTCAACATAGATTGATCACCAAATAAAAGGTGACAGCTTAAGCCTTCATTTTCAAAGTTATATTTTTCTACTTGCAGTCAGCAAGTGTCCTGTGGGTACCATGTCAGTACTCCTGTTCCTCATCAATCTTTCACTTAATGGTGCTAGCAACTGTTGATGATTTTTGCTTGAAATGGCAATTTCATTAGGGATGAAAAAGTGGTCATTTTCCAGTTTCATCATTCCTTGTACAATTCTTGGCAAACATTCTTTTATAAAAGAGAAATTTTTTCATTAGAAACTATGGATTGTTTTGTTGGTTTAACTCCCCAGATTACTATACTGTGCCACTAGAGTTAGGAATTACTGGACTAGATGATTGCTACATTTTCTTCTGGCCAATAATCTTGACACTGACATTGGGAAATAAGCTCAGACCTAGACAGGCAACAAGGAGCTAGACTAGCTGGGGATGACTGCAGATAGAACACAAGTGGTCTTGGTTTTGTACATGGGGAGGAGGCAAAGTCTCTTAGAAAATCCTATAAAGACTCCAGAAAACCATCCCAACAGGCTAGTTAATAAATGAATGTTAAAAGTGGAAAAATTTCCTTTGCATGTGAATCATCTTCAATTGGGGATTGTATCTTTCCTAATTGACCAATAAATGAATTATTGCATATCAGAGTGAGGATATATATGTATCTATGTCAATTGACAAATGAAAGACTAGTCTCTTATTAGTTTATTGGCAAATACATATTTGTTCACAAAAAATGTTTATTTTGTATTAGGTAATACATTCAATTTGCATGTTTAGAGCTAAAATTTAAATAAGAAAGCCATATTATATAATATTCTTCAAGAAAATTGCTACTTGGGTGGATTAACTTAAGAATGCTTTCCTGAATAGTTCCTTAATACCAAATTCTCAAATTTTTCCATTGAAATACTTCTAATGATGGAGGGGATTGAACCTCTACTCAGAGGAAGTTTGCATGTAGCAGCTGACCCCAAAATCAAATTTATTTTACACCTTCTATTAAAATATTAACTGAGGGGCACCTGGGTGGCTCAGTTGGTTAAGCATCTGACTTCAGTTCAGGTCATGATCGCAGGGTCTTGGGACTGAATCCTGGTCTGGCTCTGCACTTAGCGGGGAGTCTGCTTGTCCCTGTTCCTCGCCCTTTGCCCCTCCCCCAGCTCGTCTGCTCTCTCTCTCAAATAAATAAAATCTTTTAAAAAATATTAACTGAAATTCTGGGCATAACTCCGTACAGTATCGTTATTTGTTATATTAAAAAATAGTAATACTGCCCTTCAAAACATTGAGTAGAAGCAACACTACAGAAATAATGAGGGATTCAGGGTCCTAATCCATAAAACTGGAGGAGGAGGACAAGTATCTCATGGGTTTATTACAGATATCAACTGAGATAGTATTTATAAAGTCCTTCCCAGTTTTTTTTTTTAAGATTTTATTTATTTATTTGACAGACAGAGATCACAAGTAGGCAGAGAGGCAGGCAGAGAGAGAGGGAGGAAGCAGACTCCCTGCTGAGCAGAGAGCCCAATGTGGGGCTCGATCCCAGGACCCTGAGATCATGACCTGAGCTGAAGGCAGAGGCTTTAACCCACTGAGCCACCCAGGCGCCCCAAGTCCTTTCCACTTTGATTGGCACATAGTTGGCACTATAAAAGTATCTGTTAAAAAAAAACTGAAGATTTTTTCCCAAGCTCATCTTATTGTTTTACCTACCAACATAACTCCCAGAGTCTTAGTAACCCAGTTTGAGTGTGATTTTAATATTTAAGGCTGTAATTATGGTCAGAGTAAGAGAAGAAGCAAAGTGTGATTGTTCATTTGGGCTGAGTTAGAAAAGGAATCAAAGAATGCAGGGAAAAGGACACAAAGCTGGGGCAGTGGCTGAGAGTGGTGGCGTCCAGCCAGGCTGGCGGTGTGGTTTTGAGGAAATGTTTCAGAGTCCTGGCCCCATGGTGCATGCCAGGCACCGAGGACGATGGGAAACTACCAACAGCTGTTGAGATGCTCTGATTGCAGTGTTTCTCAGACCACTTTCATCAGAATTACCTAAGGTGTTCATTAAAAGTAAAATGTATGTGGCCCCAGCCTGGATGTCCACAATCTGAATCAATATGGGGGAGGGGATACACTTGGGACATCAGGAGTTTTAAACACCAATTCCTTATGTAACTAGAATGTGAAAACCTTTGTTGTCAGGGATATCGCTCAAGGATACTGCCCTTTTCTCCTTACAAATATTAACTTTATAAAGAACTTTAAAAAATACAATTTGTGCACCTTATCTGAATAGTCAGAATTGTTGGCTGGAAGAAAATGTAGCAATCATCTAGTCCAGTAATTCCTAACTCTAGCGGCACAGTATAGTAACCTAGGGAGTTAAACCAGCAAAACAATCCACAGGCCCCATCCCCAAACAAGTAATTATCAGAAATTCTGGAGCAAAAACCTGGACATAAGTGAACTTAAAAGCCCTCTAAATATTTACAATGTGCAGCCAGGATTAAGACTCAGTAATCTGGTCCGACCTCATCTTGCACATGTGGACACAGGACTCCGAAAGTACAAGACTTGCCCAAGATGGCAGAGCTTTCTTCAAAAGGTAATTGTGTAAGACTAGCTTTGTTCTAGTGCAGTGTTTTTTCAAAATAAAGGTAATGACCCATCAGGGAATTGTGAAAACAACCTAGTGCATCCTGACAAGAATTTTCAAAAAAATTTAATAGAATAGACTAAAAGACATCAGAATACATAGCAAGAAGTGATGGTATTATTTCATGGTGTGTGTTCAGTGATACGATGTTAAACGTGATCCTCATTTGAGGTTGTTGTCCAAGAAGTTGGAAAGTCCAGCTCTGGCATTTCCTTATAATTCTAGTATCTAAGGACTGAAGCTGATATCTGTGTACAAGAGGGTTACCAGCAAGTAGCCCATGGGGAGGGCCTGCATGTCACTGAGGTCAAGAACACAGGCTTGGGCAATGCAAATACCTCCAGGAAAGTTGAGTCTGTGCCCCTTATTGGTGACAATAGCCTGTGAAAGAAATTAAACACGCTACATCTTGACTACCCACACGGTAAAGTGAAACTTACCCCAAGGAAATTGTTGGTTTTATTTTTTATTTTTATTTTTTTAAAAGATTTTATTTATTTATTTGACAGACAGAGATCACAAGTAGGCAGAGAGACAGGCAGAGAGAGAGGCGGGGGGGGGGGGGGATAGATTCTCTACTGAGCATAGAGTCTGATGTGGGGCTCCATCCCAGGACCCTGGGATCATGACCTGAGCCGAAGGCAGAGGCTTTAACCTACTGAGCCACCCAGGCATCCCTGTTGGTTTTAAATAGCACAATTTCTATAAAGCACTTAGCATAGTGTGTGGCATATGGTAAACAGTCAATAAACCCAAATAAGTAAAAAGGCCTTCATGAGTTCTCATTTCCCGACTCTCAGAAGACATGAACAAAAAATGTACCGGGACGGGGACAGTCTTCAGAGGGACGCGTGCTCTTGGGTCTGATGTTTCTTTCAGAAGAGCAGAAGTTTAAAAAATAGCTAAAGTCATTGCCCCAAAAGGCAAAATATTAACAAGAGCAATTTTCTGTTTTCAACAAAACTGGAAGTTATGATATCACAAAGATACCTGCTTATCCTGGAGACAAAACATTCCAATTTTTTTTTTAAATTTTTATTTATTTATTTATTTTTTTAAGAATGCCCTATCCTACAGATGTACAAGCCAAGTGTGTCACCAGGCACCTGACATCATAACTTGTTTCGTTTCATTCTTAGTTTCTTTCTTTCTAGGAAGATATTATTCAATGTTGTCAGGGAAAAAAAAATGTTTTGCATTCTTTTCTGATAGCTGAATCCCGAATAAAAGGAAAATTAGGCTATTGGCCCCAAACCTCCCTACAGCTGCTTAAGGAGCTCCCATTCCTCTTTTGCTCAGATACTTTGCATGAGCAAAGACATGTCTCAGGTATAGCTCTCCACTTTTTAATATGCATCTCCTCAATCGAAAAATAAACTCCCCCCACACTCACTCCTGCCTCAGCCTCCAAATTATAAAGATACAAGAGCTTATCTGGTCCTAAAATATAGACATGCCTGGGATATTAACATTTGTATGGGTGCTAGTAAAAAACCCAAGTGTTCTTTTTCCACTGATTCCTCTGAAGGCATATGAATGTTCTATAATGTCACTTGCATATATATATGTGTGTGTATATATGTATATATATATATATATATGCATGTATGTACATTTTTTAAAAGATTTTATTTATTTATTTGACAGATCACAAGTAGGTAGAGAGGCAGGCAGAGAGAGAGGAGGAAGCAGGCTCCTCGCTGAGCAGAGAGCCTGATGCAGTGCTCGATCCCAGACCTGGGATCATGACTGAGCCAAAGGCAGAGGCTTTAACCCACTGAGTCACCTAGGCGCCCCTCATGTATGTACATTTATACACATAAATAGGACAGCAATTGTATAATTCGGTAGGCCATAAATGTAGTGGGCTAGGCATTGTAGAGGATTTAGAATTGTGTAAAAACCAGCCCTGTCATCAAGGAGCTTAAAATCCAGTAGAGAAGATAGAACATGTGCACAAATAAGTCTAGTCCAGGAGAAAAATGTAGTGAGCCCCTGAAGAGAGCTCCAGCGCTGTGGGAGCTCAAGGGAAGAGATTCCGTGCGTCTGGCAGGTGCAGGGGCCTAGAGCAGAGGAGGCCTCCGGGGTACGTATCCGGAAAGATGGACAGGACTGGCCTCTGCCATGTGAGGTGGTATGTCATCCTAATGAGGGAAACCATAAAGGAGGATCCAAAAGTAGGCAGGAAGGGATGCCCGGGGAGGGACTGAGGAAGTCACTTTGGTCAGAGCACAGGGCACATAAGAGAAACAGAGGTCACGAGTTTGGGGAAAGAGGTTATGTGGTAGTTTTCCCTGCCACAAACTGGTGGACTGAGGTAACAAATATATTATCTCACAATTCGGGAGGAAAGAGGTCCAAAATGGGTCTCACTGGGCTTAAAAGAAAGCGTCTGCAGGACTGTATCCCTTTCTGGAGGCTCTAAAGAAGGATCCATTCTGTTGTCTTTTCCAGTGGAAAGCGGCCCCCATTCCTTGGCTCCTGGCTCTGCCCAGCTTCAAAACCGGCGATGGCTGGTTGAGCTTTCTTGCATCACTTTCTGTCACATTATTCTGACACTGCCTCTTCCCGCCCCCTGCTTCCACATTTAAGGATCCTTTTTTTTTTTTTTTAACTAATTTTTTAAAAAGATTTTATTTATTTATTTGTCAGAGAGAGAGCACAAGCAGGGTTATCGGCGGGCAGAGGGAGAAGCAGACTCCCCGCTGATCAAGGAGCCTGATGTGGGGCTCGATCGCAGGACCTGAGCCAAAGGCAGATGCTTCACCGATCAAGTTTCCCAGGCGTCCCACATTTAAGAATCCTTGTGATGACACCGGGCCTATCCAGATGATCCAAGACAACCTCGCCATCTCCAAATCAGCAATTAGCAACCTTCATTCCCCTTTGCCATGAAACCTAATCTGTTCCTAGGTTCTGGGAAAATAGAACATGGACATCTTTGCGGGGCCCTTATTCTGCCTGCCATAAACTGGGACCACAGATTAAAGGGTACTGAATGTCAAGATTGTCATCCCCATTTCTCATGCTGGGGTAGAAAACACAATGTCTGTTTTCAGGTAAAAGATGGTTTCTTTAAAGCGAGTATTTTCTTGCTTTTAGCTGGAATTACAGCAAGTCAGTCTAGTAACCCAGGCTGTCTCGTTCTGATTGAATGTTCCAGGTGGCAGTTATAGATGGCTTTGATGAATAAAATATGGGGAAATAAATTAAATATTGATAAATGCAGGTTGGTATGTTCAGTTTTTCCAAACACACAGCCCACAGGGAGAGGAAATCATAAAGGAGGATCTCAGTCCTCGGTCCTGGAAATATTAGGAACTACTGCCTTAACAAAATGGCTTCCGATTTTTCCAGTCGGTCCTACCTGTAGTATATAGCATTCTTCCTCTGCTATTGGCATATCTCTAGAATCACAGGATGAAAAGTTTGGGAAAGATTTTTAAAAATAGATTTCGCAAATGCATTTCATCTTCTAACTTGTTTCTGGTGATCAATAATTCATCCCTCAGCATCTGTCTCTTAAAGACGATATTGTCTGTTGTTTTTATGGATGACAAATTAGGGTATTAAAAAACCAAATACCTTGTTTTTAAAGCACAGAGCATCTCAAATGAAATGCCCCAAATATACAGTGTGTAGATAACAAAAACAAATGACTTAAAGCCATACAACAGGAAGACGGAAGAACTATCTGATATAGCAGGAAGCACAAAGGTAACAGAAAATTCATCTGGGTTTGGATGCGGAGCTGTTCAAATGGACTTTATTTATTTGCTTAGCCAATCTGAAGTTTCTCCCTTTTAAAATATCATTGCGGTTAAAATGCCCTAACCATGCACGGAGGGTAAGATTACATAGCCGGCCGTTGCACTGAGACCTGATTCCTTTCTATTCTAGCTGTTGGTATAGAATATATTTTCCCCAAATTCCTAGAGCTTGCCTTTTTCGTCTGAATACAGACATGGTGAAAAGGCAGCACCAACTAGTTCTGTGGAAAGACACAGCGAGGCAGGGAGAGAGGGATGTCAGTTGGGCACATGGACCGTGGTGCAGTTTTTGGACAAATCACAGGGAACCCTATGGAGCACTTACTATGCACCAGGCGTCATGGAATTATCGATCCTTATAGCCTCTCTGTGTACCCTGCACTAGTACTAATCTTATTCCTATACTACTAGTAACCTTCTAAATTTGCTTGCCACTGCTAGTGACCGAGGGGGCAAGGAGGCAATCCCTGGGCTTTTTTTTTTTTTTTTTAATTTGACAGACAGAGCTCACAAGTAGGCAGAGAGGCAGGCAGAGAGAGAGAGGAGGAATCAGGCTCCCCACTGAGCAGGGAGCCCGATGCTGGGCTCAATCCCAGGACCCTGAGATCATGACCCGGTCCTAAGGCAGAGGCCTCAACCCACTGAACCACCCAAGCGCCCCTCTGGGCTACTTTTTTTTAAACCACAAATGCAGTTATTTCAGTCCCCTGCTTTGTAAACATTACCTCTTTAAAATTCACAATCCTGTGGTTCTCCATGTTGGCTCAGCATTAGAATACCTTGGGGACCACTGACCAAATACCATTGCCTGGATTCCACTCTGGACCACTTAAACACATGTAACACCCAGGATGGCAAATATTTATATTGGGCTCACAACGTGCCAAACATTTTCCTGAGGGCTACGAATATTTTCATTTAATCCTCCAAACAAGTCTGCAATGAAGACATCATTAAGTACCCCCAATTTATACATGAGGAAGGTGAGGCTCCAAAGGATTAACTGCTTAGCTCAAAGTCATGTGAGAAGGGGGTTCTGATCCCAGGCAGTCTGGTCTCAGCATCTATACTCAGAAAACAAAAATAAAGCAAATGAAGAAACCACAATGGAAATCCTCACTGGTAACCTTTGGGAGATGCTAGAGAACCAATCCGCTATTTTTTTTAAATGGCAAATACACACATAGAAGCGGGCATTTATTCTGCCTTTGTGTGTATAAACTGTACCTTAGGAAAGCTAGTGACCTCTCTTTTTAAAAGAATTTTGACTAATAAGTGAATGAGTAATAAAATTAGAATATTATCATTTTGCAGTCCTCAACAAAGTAATAAATCCGAGCCATGATCATCAATGGATGCCAACTTCTCAAGAAGAGATGTCCAGATTCTTCTTTATAAGTACACATCACCTCTTATAATGTGATCTTACTAGAAAAATCGTCTCTCCAAGCTTCTATTACCAAATACCATTTTGGACTAAAACAACAGTCCAAAGGAACACGTTACGTGCATGACCTTGTGGGGCACCATCAGCAAAATCTAGACTGTGGGGAACTCAACAGACAAAACACTGGATTTCCTCCACGTAGATGTTGGGAGAGAGAAAGAGAGTGGGAGACGGCAGCTATGGATTAAAAGATTCATATAAACTAATTGCAACATACAAATGTATCATGTTTGGATCCCAGTTTGATCAAACGCCTGTAAAAAATAAAATCTGGGAACATTTGAACATTGACTAGATATTTGATGCTCTTAAAATAATTACTCATTTCTTCTTAGTGTGAGAATTGTATTGTAGTTATGTTTTTAGAGAGAGACCATACCATTCATAGACACTGAAATATTTATGAGTATGATGGGAAATGGAGAGCAATACTTATTATTTAAATAGATACTTAAAGATGAGTATTTCGAGCAGAACTGATTTAACTCCTGGCTCTTTGCAGCACTTTTATTAACTTTCTCGATGACTTAATTAAAATCATAATTCCCATCGTCATCATTTCTTAAAATACCCTGTGTGTGGCAGGTTTTCAGTTAGTGTTCTTTTTATATTAATGATAGCAATAATAGATTATGTGGGATTAGAGCACAACACTAAATCCTTCTCCAGAGCCCCCTGACCGAGAGAGTGCTACTCAGATAACCGTCACGTTCAGACAAACTTCTGGAGAGTTGTCCTCACGGCTCAGCCATTCTTGAATTGTCCTCTCATTGGCTTCTCTATCGACAGTCTATTCTCAGTGACTATGCCGTCTTCCTTGCATTTTTTTTTTAAGATTTTATTTGTTTATTTGTCAGAGAGAGAGAGAGAACACAAGCAGGCAGAGCAGCAGGCAGAGGGAAAGGCAGGCTCCAGGGGGAGCCCGATGTGGGACTTGATCCCAAGATCCTGGGATCATGATCTGAGCCAAGGGCAGACGCTTAACAGACTGAGCCACCCAGGCACCCCCAGTCTTCCCTACTTTTTATAATCTTTCACATCTCTCAAGACATAATTTTGATTTGTAAATATTCCTTATTTTCTCCCCTGTACCCTTTAAAAATCTCTGGACTATTTTATGTTTTCATTCATTTACTCATTCATCCATTCTTTTAAAAATGTTTAGTGAGCTCCTATTTTGTGTGGAGAACAGGTGTGAGGATACAGCGGTGGACAGGGGCACGGTTCCTTCCCCGTGGATAGGCAGACACCATTTGAACATCTCTTGGTATGCTTACCATCCTTCCCTCCTCTCTTCCTTTCGAAGATCAGTGGCTCCCCTCTTCCCTAGAAGCTCGGAAAATCTAGCCAGGTAGAAGATAAAAACATGAAAACAAAAACCCCCAAAGGCTTAAGAGTTGAAAGAGATCTGGGCTCAAATCACGATTCTACCACTTAGTAGTGATACGACTTTGAGCAAAGACCCTCTCTCAGCTTCTGTCCTGACCTGCGGAATAAGAATAAGAATACCTAAGTCATGGTGCTGTGGGAAGATGAGGGAAATCTGGCCCAAAGCTAAGTAAAACCTGTGACGCGTGGCAGACACTTGCCGAGAGCATTGCCACCATCACCGTCACACCATCAATCTTCCCCACCCTGACATATGCCTTGAATTTTCCTTTCTCAGTGGCTTTTTCTCCTCTCTCTGCAGAAGGATGAGGCCACAACACAAGACACTGCCAAGATCATGGGGGCCCCATGGGGACTTTTCTTCCCAGCTCCCAGGTAATCCCCACTTCCATTAGAGAAAAGGTGTTGCCTTCCTGATCCCATCATCAGAACTGCACCTTTTCCCATCTCTGTTTCTCTCATGGAAATGTTTTTCCTCACCTCTCATTCAAAACCTCTTTTGAATGTTGATGACAAAGGCCTATTCAGGGAACTCTGAGAAAGACGCTTTCCTTTAACTGGTTCTCACTGGTCTCGGTTGTGCACACCTGGCCCTTTTTGGTTACATGGGAAGCAATGATCAGCACATAAACTCAGGGCCTTTTTTCCTTCTTAACACTTTTCGATAAAGCATTTTCTTTTCTTTTTTTTTTAGATTTTCTTTATTAATTTGAGAGAGGGCGCTGGAGGTGGGGTGGGGGGGAAGGGAGAGGAAGAGAGATCTCAAGCAGATTCCATGCTGAGCGTGGAGCCCAGTGTGGAATTTGATCTCAAGACCCTGAGATCATGACCTGAGCTGAAACCGAGAGTCCAGCACTGAACTGATTGAGCCACCCAGGGGCTCCTCAACAAAGTGTTTTCAATTGTCCTTTCATCTTCCACTCACATTCCACCAGGAGATTCACAGAACTGCTCTTAGTAATCTCACTTAGGGCTGAGAACTTGAGTACCCTGTTGGCTAAGCAACTTGCACAACGACAGCGGGATGGTGGAGGTGGAAAGGGTTACGCCACTCTTTCTGGAGTCTGTTCGCCAGGAGGCAATTCCCTCTTCTCCAGTCATATCGCCTAACAAGGAGTTTGGTGCCATAGAAAAGAGTCTAAAGGGAGAATGAAGTAAACTAAGAGGACAGAGATTAAAGCAGGTGGAAGAAAAATCAGGGTTTGAGAAGCAAAAGGAAAAGGCTAAATCAGCATTGTTTAAAAAAAGATTTCATTTATTAATTTGACAGAGAAACACACAGCGAGAGAGGGAGCACAAGCAGGAGGAGGGAGAAAGGGAGAAGAAGCAGGCTTCCCACCAAGCAGGGAGCCTGATGTAGGGTTCGATCCCAGGACCCGGGGATCATGATCTTAGCCGAAGGCAGATGCTTAACGACAAAACCACCCAGGTGCCCCCTAAATCAGCATTTTGAGCAGCTTCCCTGGGGTTACTGTGGAAGTCTGGGCTGTCCTCTCTACCAGAGTGTTCTGATTTGTCTGCAGATCCTATATAACATCACTCATGCATTCATCATGGATTGCTCAGCTACCGAATGCCCCCTACACTGGAGCTGGGCTAACAGGCACCCAAGAAAGCCAGAGTCCTCTCTCCAAATCATTCTCTGTGACTGCAGTCTTGTGATAAATACCAGAAGTTTCAGAAGCCCGCAGGGCTTCTCCATGCTGGGATCACCGATGACCTCACCCATCCCGCTGGGGCCAAGGGCCATCCTCTCTCTGCCTGTGGAGTTCTAATCTGTGTCTCAGGCAAGCTACCTCCTATCCTGGAATCCTGACCTTCTCGTGGGATTCAGATAGAATTGCGAAGAAATACGCTCTTTTGTAAGATATTTTTATCTGACTTCACCCCAAGAGCTCCAGTGGTCTCCACCACATTCACGTGACTTGACCAGAGATGATGGAGGTTGGAAAGGTAGCCCAGGTGTTCTCTAGAAGGCAAGACTCTTTCACCTTGGGCTTGGCTTTTAAAATAGGCACTGGCACAAGGTCATATTGGCAGAGGCTCAGATGCTTCTGGAGAAAGTTTGGTACGTATATTGAAGCCTTGACTTACATGGTTGCTGAGGAGCCTCCTAGGAAAAAGACTTGAGTCACATGTATCCGAGGGGATGAGACACACACATGCATGCCTCTGTGTGTGTGTGTGTGTTTGTGTGTGTGTTCAAGCATGCCAATGGTTCCAAAGTAGCAGGATTACAAGCAGAATGATGGGGACCCCTGAGGGAAAACACTCCATGAGGAAGGAAGTTCCCTGCCTTGGGAGTTCAGGGCACTGGTGATTCTAGGAATCATGAGGAGCCTTATGCTTCTTAGAAGTCAGTGTTACTGAAACCCAAGTACAGCAAGACTTTGTTTTTAACAGCAAAAACATGTGATGGGATTCCAACCTCAGAGGCAGACATTAATGTTGGTCATGTCAACTGGCATTAGGAACAACATTCTAGTTCTGCGGCATCACTGTACCTAGCAGGTGAGAGACTGAGAAATTAGGAAGTCAGCCATGAGCAGGGCTGATCCACGGACACGTGTGAGCCCAGCTGGAGAGTTCCAGAAATTGCTGAGAATAATAATACTGTCTGATCAGCTAAACACAGATGCCCCTGCCTTTAGCCTTTCTCAGCTATTTTAGCAGCCAAAGATAAAACAAAACAAACAAACAAAAACCATAAATCCAGTTCTCAAAAGAATGGGGAACATTATTAAGATTTTGAAGGGGCCTCCATAAACCCCACCTGGGTTCTGAGCAAGTTGAGGAAATGGAACATAGGTAGAGCAAATGCGGGTCCACTTTGTTGTTGCTAAAGACCAGGCTGGAAGAGTAGGCTTTAGGACTGGTGGTCACGTGGGCTGAAATTAGGCAGACTTTCCCAAAGGCTGACAATTACTGTACCCGGCAAGGCCCAGGCAAGACAACGGTACAGAGAGATATTGTACTCTCCTGGAAGGTTCACTCCAAAAAAGAAGAAGCAGAGCTAAACCAAGAGGCCCAGCAATTCTTCCAAAATTTTGATCAGATTACTCACTCCAGTGCCCCCAGGGGTGGAAGGAGTAAATGGGTCAAGAGAGACAAGACCTGTGTTGAGGGCAATCCTCATTATAGCATCTGGGAGAGGAGAAGGTGCAAATCCATGCCAGGGTTATTACATAGAGGGTTATGAAACACAGGCAATTGGTTAAAAGGTGTCAGAGTTGCTGAAAAAATATACTGGGTTAGAGGAAGCATCCCAAAGGCCAATGACTGGAGTGCTGCTACCCATCTTTAGGGCCAGAGGGACAAATGAAGAAACTGCTATTTCCTGAGCCCAGGAGCTGGGGCCACTTGGAAGACCCTGAGCATCATAAAGGGGCCTAGTTGGGCATGAGCTGGAGACACACCAGAGTTGTGGCTGCTGCTGGGTAGGCCTCAGGAAGCACAGGAAAAGGGCGAGAAACACCTATGGCTCCTCCTTTCCTCCCAAACTCCAATCTCCAGCAGTGCCTCTCATTGGCAAACCTTGTCTCGAGCCGGCGGTCAAGGTCAAGGGAACCCAAGAAGCAGAGCTTGGGACAGGACAGAGCCCAGGCAGGGGATGGATCTGAGAGCAAAGAGGCAACCAGCCAGCACAACCTTTACCAAGGAAGAGTTTCATGAACATTTTTATCGGTAGATTAAAGAGGAATTCCCATACCTATCACACAACGAAACCATTCCAGATTCTCTTTATTTCTTCAAATGTCTCGTCCACAGCAGCTGCCATATCTCTCCCCATCTCTCCTCTCTGCTGAGCTCTCTCTCTCTATCCCCGTGGCTGTCTTCGGCTCCCCCATCCCTCTCTCGGAATCCTTTCTACAAGATCCTTGTCCAAAAGTCACTGAGACTTCAGCTGACCCCTACCTCACCATGCTTATCAAAGATGGCTCTCCTTGGGGCTCTCTTGGTGGGCGCTCAGGGGGCTTTGAGATTGGGCACAGGGTATGTCCCAGTGTAGCCCAGGCAAGCAAATTACCCAGCAGAGGAGGGAGTACTCATCTGCTCAAAAGAAGGTCATCAGCAGGAGCCCTGCTGTTTCCCTTTCCTCTTTCTGTTTAGAGCAGTTGACAACTTGGTTACCCGGGTTAATGCCCAAGTCAAAATTCAGCCCATGTAGCCCCACCTGGCCTTACAGGGGTGTCTGCTTTGGATTGAGCAGAACGGAGAGGACCTCTTTCTGTTTCATTTTCTTGGAACCACAGAATTTAGGTATCTTTGGTTTAGCTCACAGGCTCACAGTTGGAGAGTGGTAATCACTGCGATTTCAAGGTGGATGAAAGAGATGACAGTAGTGCCAGGGACATAATAGGAATTTGAAAACTGTGTGTTGATAACACACAGCAAGATTCTATGATTGCATTCACTTTGCGAGGGCTGCCATAACCGAGTACCACATCCTGGGTGGCTTAAACAACAGGAATTTACTTTCTCACGATTCTGAAGGCTAGAAGTCTGAGATCAAAACTTTTTTTTGGGGGGGGGGGGGTGTGCCAGCGTTAGTTTCTTCTGGAGCCTTTGTTCTGAGGCCTTTGTCATGTGGATGGCTATCTTCTCCAGATGTCTTCACAGTTTCTCCCCTCTGTAAATCTATGTCCTGCTGTCCTATAGGGGCATGACTCAGATTGGATTACGGCTCATCCTGATATCTCCTATGTCCAAATAAGGTCACATTCTGGGGTGTAGGAGTTAAGATGTCAACATCTGAAGTTTGTGGGAGGGACATAATTCAACCCATTACAATGATTTACTCAAAGCCATACCACATCTCATGCAATAGATTGTTATCATTATTATTTTGTTATCTGAACTACAGAGGACAACACAGATACCTACATGGTTAACTTTATTGTTGGTAGTGGCAGGATCAGGATTAGACTATGGATTTCCTGGCACCCTAATCTGTCCCCGCTGGCTTTGTTAGGCTGTCTTTTCATCATGCTGGGATTACAGCATAGTTGTTAGACAATCAGGCTCTGTAGATCTACCCAGGGGTCTAAATCCCAGCTCTGTCACCTATTAGCTGCTTGATCTTGGACCAGCTCCTTAACATCTCTTGACGGAGTATCATGTAATGGGATAACAGCAGTCCCTTCCCCACTAAGAGGGATGAGGATTCAGTGAGATGATGTATGTTGTCAGGGAAGAAAACCTTTTCCTCTCTGCTCTTCTGTTTTGTCTTTGGGGACCAGTGAATTAAACTAACAGAAGACAGATTAACAAGAGAAAAGGCACATCACTTTTATTACTATTTACATGCATAGGAGTCCTCAGAAAGGAGTGAAGTTCAAAGAAAGCAGTTAGTCTCAAGGGCTGACATCCCTTTTTAACTAACGAAAGGAGGTTTGGGCCTCAAGCAGTGATAAACCATGGGAAAGTACCTAGGAAATATATGGGAGAACTAAAGGAAGATGACTGTTCTCTTGGCAAGGTCTGTTTATGTAGACTCATCTCGGTGTCGACTCTCCATTTCCAGAGATTCGAGTCATTCCTGCCTCCCTGGTCTAGGGGCAGAAAAGGATGAAAAATTCATAAGGGAAAACTTCTACCCCACTTTTAGACAAACAAGCAGAGGATAGAAAGCTCTTCCTGTATCTGTAGATTCTCTCCTACAAACAAGATTTTCCACATTTAAAACATATCTGATCTGCCCTGAAAGCTCACGCAGGTCTGCCCTCACCTCTGCACCCCTTTGCCACAGTCCTGGTTCCGGTTCCTGGAGCGGAGACCGTCCTCTCCCTAGCTTCCTTCCATCCAGGAAGGTGGATGACACCAGGAAGACACCAGGAAAAGCGCAGAATCCTTCCTGGGCTCCCCATGCCCTTACGAATTCAGCGTCAACTTCAAGAGCAAAGCCCAGCCCGATCCACTCTGCACGTAACTTTTCAGTCCGAATTCCCTTTCCGGTCAGCTCAGCACCGACCCAGTATCTGCGGCGGACTCAGGGGCGCATTCTCCTTCCTGCCTCTGGGCTTTTGTGTGGGGGCTTCACACAGCGCTCTCTCCCTGACTCAAATGTTGCCCACTCTCTGTAGTATTTCTCAGCTGCCCTGCTGCCAAGCCCCTTACCATTTTGGCTGATTTGGGTGTCCCTCTGTGTCCTCTCTGCTCTACAGAGCTGTAATTGTGCATTTTCCTCTTTGGCTCTACCTTTAATTCATAAGATATTTGAGCAAGGGACCACATTTCACTTATCTCAGAATCTCCGTGCCCAGCACAGGCCCAGCATAACAGAGTGGGCATTCCTTATGTGCTTATTGAATATATGATGCCATTTAGTCTGTGGCACAAAAACCAACAATAATTTAATAGCTTCATCTCTTGTCTAAAGTTCATGGCTTCTGTAAAGAATACGGGAGGTGACTAGCAGGTGACAGGTAGCAATCCTACAAAAATAGATGGATGAAGGAATGGTTGTAATGTAATGAAATCCCCTTCCTAAGTTTCCTCAAGGAAGATATATGTTAATTTCCCAAATGTATGAGCATCTGTGTATTTTCATGGAGGATATAGCGTCTTTTCTAACACTGAGATGCTTGAAATGGGATTATTTCCCTTCCAAATGAAAACCAATTAAATAAATTATATTTTCTCCCCTTGGTGCTTACAAAGTGTGGGAGTTGTCACCAAACATTACTAAATGTTCTAATTTAGTCATAAATGGGCTGAAAGAATGTAGCATAATTACTAAGTCCAAAGTAAGTTGTTCTAAATATTTTATCTTGTTCAGCATATGCTGTTAAAAAAAAAAACGCTCAAACTATAATTGTCAACATTCAATTCACAAAAAGTAAACAACAGCTGAGTATAATGGGATGATAAAGAACCTCTCCATAATTCCCAACATATGGGAAAGAGTATGTCCATTTTGAAGTGAAAGATGATCACGTTTATCAACTGAGCTATTTTCTTTTTTTGAAGATTTTATTTATTTATTTATTTGACAGACAGTGATCACAAGTAGGCAGAGAGGCAGGCAGAGAGAGAGAGAGGGA
Source organism: Mustela putorius furo (assembly GCF_011764305.1). Classification (NCBI taxonomy): domain Eukaryota; kingdom Metazoa; phylum Chordata; class Mammalia; order Carnivora; family Mustelidae; genus Mustela; species Mustela putorius. The sequence continues at coordinate 8,105,878 of NW_025422368.1, read as the reverse complement.
AACAGGCTTCCTGCTGAGCAGAGATCCCGATACGGGGCTTGATCCCAGGACCCTGAGATCATGACCTGTGCTAAAGGCAAAGGCTCAACCCATTGAGCCACCCAGGCGCTACCACTGAGCTATTTTCTGTCTTTATATTCTTCCTGTTGGAAAAACATCCCCAGGAAAACTAGAAGCATTTTCCCAAGTGGACAGGGAGATATAAAAACATGTTTGATCTTGGGCAGGAGGACTGTAGGCTCACTGCAGTGATGGGTGGGGAGAAGCAAAAAACACGTCATGTTTCTGTAAGAGCAGTCCTTCTAGAGTTACGAGGCATGACATGAACAAGCGTATGTGGAAAATGTCTGGGTAAATTCCTATTGATCAGTTTCACTTTCCCTGAACACACTCTGATGGGTGGAGCCCAAGATAGGTCTTGTCATGATTTGGATTCATTTTAACCTGGAAGACCATGTTTCAGGGGAAAGCTCCTGGAAAGCTCCCTGAAGTATCTTTTTCTTTATCAGATGTTTTGTGCATGTGGATTTGGAGCTCAAAGGAGATATTTAGAAACCATGTATCTTCAGAGGGAAGCGATAAAGGGGCCAGGTCCTTTACAGTTACTTTAGAAGAGAAGGATGGGACGGGTCTCAGGTCTTCAAAGAGTGGGGCTTGCTTCTTGGCTCAGAGAGACAAGGAGAAGAAGCCCAGCTAGGGGACAAAGAACTTCGTGAAGAAATGCTGAGGAACAAGACTGTCCCTTTGTGTTTCCCCATGAATGACATCCATCTAACTTAAATCCTTTCTGGAATGAGTAGCAAGGTTTGGGAGCAGGTATTGAATGAATAAATTTACAAGTCATTGAACTCATTAGTTATTAATAAGCACATCTAGGCAGAGAGAAATAAACAAGAGGGATGGCTCGCTGAGAACCCTCTAAGGAGGAAAGGACATTCCCTACGGTCCACTGTGGGGTAAAATATAGCGGTTTGGTGGTGAAAAACTGCTTCCTGAACCTCAGTTTTCTGGAGATGATAATCAGGAGTATCATGACTATGCTTTGCCTCTCTAAAACCCCAGAATTTTTACTTATCTCATTCTGCCTGTATCCTTGACATGATGTTCTTACAAATGATAGTGAGAAGCTTAGGGAATAAAATTATGACCATTATACACCTAACCACTATTTCTGCTTCTGTACCTTCGCTTGCTAACCCATGAGGAGATGGAAAAATACCAGCAGACTTTCTATAGATACTCTCTAACCACACATCCCCCGCCCAGAATTGAACCTGACAGAATGGCCGCTCCGGACCCCCCCCCCCCCGGCTCTGGGCCGAGAGATAACAGCCACCTGGCGCCAGAGAAACCCCCACCCAGAAGTGACTGTTCCCGACCCCCCCACCCAGCTCTGGGTGCAAGAGATAATAGCGATCTGGCGCCCCGCGGCTTGACAGGGAGACCCCAGCCAATCCTGAGGTGACACATACCGTAGCGGCGGCAACTAAGTAGTTTGAAGAATGACAGCCCTTTGACCTAACCAATAATCTGTTCCCAGCCTTTTTCTGCTCTGTAGTGTGCCAGTCATATTATAGAGTTGCTTTTTTATTTTCCCGCGCTACGTGGCAATTTGTTACAAGATACTATGATGTATGCTAAGTCCCTGCCTCCCCCAAAAAAGTGTATAAAAGATGTTGTGGTCCTGAGCACGGGACCTCTTAACGTCACCGGTAACGAGTGCGTGGAGGTCCGGGTTCAAACTCGTAATAAACGACCCCTTGCTGTTTGGCTTTGACTCTGGACTCTGGTGGTCGTCTTTAGGGGGTCTCAGAATTTGGGCAATTCAATAGCATTATAATTAATCAGATTAATCTCACTGAATATGAATAAAGGGTGCCTTTCACAGAGCTCTTCGTTGTGCAGGCAGTGTATCTGTCCACACAGAGTGATTCTTCTTATATAGAGACTGTCTCTTGGACTTCAAGGAGAAAGGATGCAGGAGCCATAGAGAGAGCACAATCAACAGGCACAAACACACACATACACACACACACAGAGCTCAGCTATTTAAGGCTTCTCCAAGGAACCTACAACAGAAAAATTCTAAGAAGACAAAGGCACTTTAGGGGAAAACTCAGGATGACTGGCTTGAAAAATCTGTAAAGGTCATTATATGACTTCTTGATGGGTAAGATGGCATTCCCATTCCTGAGACACAGAAAAGGAAAAGTGAAGATTCTGGGAGGAACACATCCCTAATAACGACAGAAGACCTGTGTATCTGAGGTGTTTGATAGATTTCTCTTCTATCAATATCTTTCAAAAACCCATGCTCTACTCTGACCTGGGAGAGTTGAGCAGGTGGCAGGTGTAAGACCCAGAATTGCCTTAGGTGGGGAGGAGTCACACGAAGCCTGCCACATCCAAGATGTATAGATGGACTGCCAGAGGGATTCCCAGAAAGGGTCTTTTCGTAGGGAAAAAAAAAAAAAAAAAGGACGATGGGAGCTGAAGTAGCAGGGAAGAGCCTTACTATGCTGGCTGGTAGATATTCTGGCCCCTCTACTTAAGAGGCACACAGTAACTTCTTAAATATTTGATGATGATGACGATAGAAAAAAAGTCTTAAAAATAAAATTAAGTGAAGTAGGACGAAATGGTGTGTCTTAGACCCCATTCCACATCTCTTAATCATGAGATAAACTGGATCTCACTGAACGCAGCATTGTAATGACACTGGATTCATGGTATGGATCTCAAAGCAGTATCCTAGCCACTTCTTTTTTGAACAATTTTGGTCATTTGGATCCTTCCCTTTAAGATGTTCTTTTCCATCCATTCTCTTGCCCGATGGTACTTACCTGACGACTAAGTGTCGAGTTGGGAGATGGTAATTAGATGTCACATCCTATTCTCCTGGTTTAATTTGACCTTTTCTTGATGAAGTGTTTTCTCCCCTCGGGTACTGGCATTTGAGGCCACCTAAGCAAGCTATTCTGGGATGTTCGCTGTAGCAGAACTTCTCATATAAAGGGCTTCAGTGTGAAAAGTCAGTCATTTCATTTTTTTAAGTTAACATTTCTGCTGATTAAACAGATTCTGCCCAACCTTTAGACAAAGGCATAGAGCGTAAGTGTATATTACATGACAAATGATAAGTGCTTCCAGAGAAGGTAAATATAATTTAGGTTCTAGATCACTCCCTTGTCTAACTTTTCATTACTTCACTGACAACGGTAGTGATCTTCTTGCTGATGAGATTTTTGCTCTTTCCTCAAGCGGAGATTTATACAGACTTGAGATATATATTTTGGAGGAACATTTGTTTTGTGGTAGGAAAAGTGAATTATCTCTCAAGTTTTCTCGTTGCATTTTTCATTGAAGATTCGTCCTCATTTCATTGTCCTCGGAGAATTGTGGATGCTGTGGTTTGTATTTTTTTCAAAGCGGATTTTGAAGTTGGCAGAACAATTATGTTTGCATTTGTCTTTTATGCCTAAGAAATAATTGACTATGCTTGTGGGATATCCATATTTTACACTGACTAATTTGATTATTGAGGATGCTCGGTTTTTGGCTTATGGGTTTTTTTGTTGTTGCTGTCGTCTTGCTTTTGTTTTGTTTTGAGAGAAGGAGGTCAGCAGGGCACGAAAAGCCACTTCTCTGAGATTATTAGAATTTAGAGCAGGGGCATCTGTGTGGCTCAGTCGGTTAAGCATCTGCCTTTGGCTCAGGTCATGATCCCAGGGTGTTGGGATCGATCCCCACATCAGGCTCCCTGCTCAGAGGGAGGCCTGCTTCTCTTTCTCCCACTCCCCCTGCTTGTGTTCTCTCTCTCTCTGTCTCTCCCAAATAAATAAATAAAATCTTAAAAGAAAAAGAAAAGAATTTAGAGTAAACAGTTTCTTTCAGATCTGTACATATCCCTTTCTAGAAATTACAATCTGTAGGCTTGCAGGAGAAAGAGGTCCAAGCAGGAAAAAGAGGCAGATTAATTTCTGAGGAAGAATATGTGTTTGGATGCCTCACAAATTTATGATTTAGGGTAATTTGGTACCACCATAATCAAAATGTTACCATGTATTTTTCTACACAGTAATATCCATTTTAGCTCAGCCAGATTTCCAGATGTTTGCTGATTCTGCAGCATCTAGAGTCACTCATTCTAAATACTTAGTGAGACCTGGGGAGGAGCAAGACACTTGGGCTCTGGGCAAGGGACACTTCTGTATTAAATCTTAGTTGGTCCTAGTTCAGATCTTGTAAGGAGAGTTAGGCACAGCTCACAGGGCGTTCATTACATCATTCAAATATCCAGCATACATTTGCGATTCCTGAATAAGTGAACTCAAAATAAACTTACTGTGATGCAACCTCTCTGTACAGCAATTACATCCCTTTCACGGTTGTGGTACCTTCTATCTTGATAGTACCTTTGTACATAAGAGGAGCTCAATAAATATTTGTTGATGGCAGACTGGGTGTAGATAGACACTGGCCTGAACTTGACTGTCCCATCATGGGGCTCCTTATCATTTTCTTCTTATGAACTCTCAGTAGATACCAAAGAAATGGGTCCAAACTCCCCCCCAAATCTATGTTTACAGCTTTGGCCAGACTGACTCTTACTCTTTAAGTGTGTAAGCACAAAACAGTTAAACAGTAGAATCTGGGGAGACAGGAAGCGGATGATGTTAACCGTAGCTGCCGCTACAGAAGGGGGATGGGCGTGTTGGCCTTTACTGTGCAAGATAGGAAACAGCCAGAGAGAATAAGGAAGGGTATGGACTTGGATCAAGTGTGAACTCTTGTTCACCAGCTGCTTGCATGAACCAGACTGGGGTCTCATAGCGGTCCTGCGCCATCGACATTTCAAGGTAGGAAAAATGGGTCCCAGAAGTAGTTCAGTAACTTGCCCAAAGTCTCACAACTCACCTTTGGTTGATTCTGGACTATGGCTCAGACCAGTGTGCTTGGAAGCCCAGGCCTTTCCCATTCTGCTCAGCTTTGTCCCTCCCACCCTCTGGAGAGGGGACACCTGCGTGGCAAGCTGCTCATTTGAGGAAGACTCTCTCCATTTTAAGTCTAAGACACAGGTCATTGAGGTAATGAAGCATGTGCTGGCTTTTTTTTTTTTTCTTTTTTAAGAAATGAGGAAACAGTGATTTCAGAAGCATGGCCAAGTCCCAGGGAATCCAGGCAAAGCAGAGGAATCGGGTTTCAGGAAACTTAGGAAGAATATCAGAATTAGGCTCAAGGAGACTGGGAGGAGAAAGTCCTGCAGAGGCCAAGACCATCTTGGGAGCTCAGGCAGTAGAATTCCAGGGTCTTCTGGAAGGCTCCCACCATGAACGTGACCCATACAATTCTCTGCAGGTTTTCTTCCTTGAGCTTCTCTGCTTCTCTTTCATTGTCAACTGGTTCCCCCACCCCCCACCTTGTACTCACCATCCTTTTTTACAGTAGCTGCGGGCCCGCTGATTCTGCCTCCTCTCAACCGCAGTGTGCTCCTGGCTCCTCATGGCCCCATTTCTACTTCAAGTCTCCTTCTGCTGCACATTCTGTACAACCTCTCACTGCAAACCTCCACGGTTCTCAATTCTAACTCCCAAGAGATATTAGATCTACTGCTGGACCCAGTGCCACCCTGTTTGGAAAGACCGTTCCTGTCAGAATATCTCGTGGGTTGTTACCAACCTATCGATTTTGACTGTCCCTGTGTTAGGGATCCCGCTGGGTAGAGTCACCTCAGGAGAGCTCAAGAACACCTTGCTCCTTCAGAAGTGCCAACGGACCTATGGGCTGGGGACTGAAATTTGGCAGTGACAGAGAAGAGTCAAAACTGATCTCCCATCAATAACAGGTCAGCCGTGGAAGGGGGAGACCCTGAAAATGCAGTGACATAAGATGGTAGCCGAGCAGGACTACCTGGGGGGCTGGAGGAGGCACTAGAAGAGAAGAAAAGACATCCAGTTGGGAGCTGAAAGTTCCTGGAAAATGAGCTGCAGACCAGGAGTCATCAATAAGACATCCACAGGGAACAGCCGGCTTCTCACAAAGGAACCACCAGGGACCTCCAGGAACACTTCTCTTCCTTCTGCTTGCGAATTTCAGGAAAATGTGTACAATCTCACTGACAGCAGAGATCCTCTTTAGTTGCTTGATATGGAATCTGAGAATATGACATTCCTTGTGTATTTGCCTCTCTTAAACTTATTTTTTGAAATTGTTATTTTTTCAAATAATTGACATACAACATTGTGTTCTGTTTCAGGTATCAACCATGATTAGGTATTTATATATATTACAAAATGATCTCTACAATAAGTCTAGTTCAAAATCCATTGCCATACATAGTTACAATTTTTTTTCTCTTGTGCTGAGGATTTTTTTTTATTAAATATGCAATACAGTATTATTAACTATAGTCACCAAACTACATTATCTCTCCATGACTTATTGATCTTATAACTGGAAGTTGGTGTGCCTCTTGATCCTTTTAACCCGGTTTGCCCAACACCCACCCCTCACCACTGGCAACCTCTAATCTGTACTCTGTTCCTATGAGCTGGGTTTATTGTTGTTGTTTTTAGATTCCGTGTATAAGTGAGATCATACGGTGTCTGTATTTTTCTGTCTGACTTATTTCACTTGCATAATGCCCTCAAGGTCCATTCATGTTGTCACAAATGGCAAGATTTCTTTTTTTGTTTATAGCTGACTAGTATTCCACTGTATGTCCGTACCACAACTTGTTTATCCATTCATCCCTCTACGGACACTTAGGCCATCTCCATATCCTGCCTATTGTAAATGATATTACAGTGAGCATGGGTATGCATGTACCTTTTCAAGTTAGAGTTTTTGTTTTCCTGGGATATATACCCAGATGTGGAATTGCTGAATTATGTAGTAATTATGTTTTTCATTATTTGAGGAAACACCATACTGTTTTCCATAGTGGCTGCGCCAGTCTGCCTTCCTACCAACAGTGCACAGGGTTCCCTTTTCTCCACATGCTCACCAACACTTATTTCTTTTATTTTTGATACTGGCCATTCCAACGGGTATGAGGCAATATCCCATTCTGGTTTAGATTTGATGAGTGACGTTGAGTATCTTTTCATGTGTCTGTTGGCCATCTGTTTTGTCTTCTTTAGAAAAACATCTATTCAGATTCTGTGTCTATTTTCAGCTGGATTGTTTGGTTCGGTTTTGGTTTTGGTTTCTGCAGCTGGTTGTGTGAGTTCTTTATGTATTTGGAATATTAATTACTTACCAGATATATGATTTGTTAAGTTTTTCTCCCATTCAGTAGGTTGCCTTTTCATTTTGTTGATTGCTTCCTTTGCTGTGCAGAAGCTTTTTTTTTTTTTTTTTTAAAGATTTTATTTATTTGTTTGACAGAGAAAGAGATAGGAAGAGAGGGAACACAAGCAGGGGGAGTGGGAGAGGGAGAAGCAGGCTCCCCGTTGAGCCAGGAACCGGATGCGGGCTCAATCACAGGACCCTGGAGTCATGACCTGAGCTGAAAGCAGATGCTTAACAACTGAGCTACCCAGGCATCCCTGTGCAGAAGCTTTTTAGTTTGATTTTTCTCTTTTGTTGCCCTTGCTTTTGGAGTCAGATCCAAAAAATCATCAGCAACACTGAGGTCAAAGAGCTTTGTTTCTAGGTTTTCTTCTAGGAGTTTCATTGTTTTATGTCTTACATTCAAATCTTTAATACATTTTGAGTTAATTTTTTATGTGTGGTGTAAAAAACAGTCTAGTTTCGTTCTTTTGCATGTGGTTGTTCGGTTTTCCCAACACCGTTTATCTAATGGAGAGACTGTCCTTTTCCCACCATATATTCTTGGCTTCTTTGTCATAAATTAATTGACCATATATACATGGGTTTATTTCTGGGCACTGTTCTATTCATTGATCTATGTATCTGTTTTAAGGTCAATCTGATATTGTTTAGGTTATTATAGTTTTATAATATAGTTTGAAATCAGAAAATATGAAACCTCTAGTTTTGTTCTTCTTTCTCAAGATTGCTTTGGCTATTTGGGGTCTTCTCTAGTTCCATGCCAATTTTAGGAATATTTGTTCTATTTCTGTGAAAAGTGCCATTGGAATTTTGATAGGGATTATATGGAATCTGCAGATGGCTTTGGGTAATATAGACATTTTAACAATACTAATTCTTCCAATCCATGAGCATGGAATATCTTTCCATTTATTTGTGTCACCTCCAGTTTCTTTCATTAATGTCTTATGCTTTTCAGTTTATAAGTTTTTTTACTTTCTTCATAAGTTTTTTCCTAGTTATTTTATTCTTTTTGGTGCATTTGTAAACAGGATTTTTTAAAAAAATTATTTCTCTGCTAGTTACTATTATGTATAAATACAACAGATTTTTGTGTATTGATTTTATATCCTGTAACTTACTGAATTCATTTATTAGTTCTAACAAGTTTTTGGTGGGGTCATTGGAAAGCTCTGTATCATTTGCAAAAGAGTTTATCTCTTCCTTTCCAATTTGGATGCTTTTAATTTCTTTTTCTTGCTTAATTATCTGGGAGAAATTATCTTATTATATGACTAACACAAATACACAAATGTATTCTCACTATGAAAAATTCAAACAGGGGTGCCTGGATGGCTCAGTCAGCTAAGCAATGGTCTTCAGCTTAGGTCATGATCTTAGGGTCCTGGGATCGAGCCCCACATGGGGCTTCGTGCTCATCAGGGAGCCTGCCTCTCCCTCTGCCTGCTGCTCCCCTTGCTTATGGACACACTCGGTCTCTTTCAAATAAATAAATAAAATCTTAAAAAAAGAAAAAGAAAAACAATTCAAACTGTACAGATAAAGCCAATGTCTGCCTTGGCTTAGTTTCCCAAATCCTGCTTCTTACCCAGAGGGCATTCTGGGTAGCCTTCCTGATCTGTTTTCATGCATACGAAGAGTTCCATTTGATTTTTGAAAGCCCTCTGCAGCACTTTGCAATCTAGAACCACCTAAACCAAAGCAAACCAAACCAAAGGAGATAGGTGAGATTTCTCACACCTCAGAAATACCTGCATCCAATTTCCACACACAGGTACTGAAGGCCATGGAAGGCTAAATAATTGAGCAGATAATTCAAAGTCAAAAATATTATTTGGCTAACGTATATAGAGGCGCCTGGCTGAAGTCGCCCCTTATTCTAGAAGCATTAGACAATCTATGGCTTGGCTCCTGCCTGGTCTGGTGCTGTGAACTGATAAACAGTAGCTGAACTGAGCCACTATAGTGGCCAAGGTTAACTGATGAAAATGAAAGTTCCTTCATCATAAACAACTACAAAAAGTCACACCAGACAATAACAGGAAAGTGAGGACCTAAACAAAGAAATGGAATTTTTATTTGACAGCCCCCCCCCCAGCCCCCAGTGATTATTGTTATTTCCTTTCTAGCCACATCATCTAAACTCTTCATGGGAAAGTTGAAGCCGGAATTTAATCCTGCATGGAATCCTCACTGATTTATAATTTAAAATTTTATGAATTTAGGAAAATTATCAAAGAAAATTCTGAATTTCAAAACTTCCTTTTCAAAAGTGGAGTTTAATTACAAAGTGTTTGTAGCCGCTGAAACAGTCCAATTAGGACCATTCAGCTTTTTAAATGATTGGCAATCAGGACATCAATTAGCAGTATTTAGAGATGAACATCTGCTAACACCTATTTGCTTAATCCAAAACCATTCAAGAACCGAGGCACTTGGCTTGTAAACCACAGGAAGGCAAGGATTTTATGTTTCTATTCCAACATCCTTCCCCTGCCTCCCCGACAGTATACACATACACATACGGGGCACTTACCATACCCCACACACGAGCTTGCAGTAAATGCATATTGACTGTCAAAAACATAACATTGACAAGGCCCTGGAGATACAGGAATGAACAAGGCAGACAAAATACTCGCTTTCCTAGTACTAATATTGGAGTGGCCCGCGGCGACAGAAAATAACCTTAAAATTAAAATCATTTCAGAGAGCGATCAAGGAATTAAGAGAAAAAACCAAGGCAAAGGGAGAGGATGATTTGAACCGGGTATAATATTTTAGTTGGGGTGGCCTGGGAGGTCCTCTTTTAGGGGCCCATTTAGGTTGAGATATGGATGATGGGAAAGAACCAGCCAGGCTAAGTAAGATCTATAGTACAATTGGAGAAAACAAACAAATCCACAAGAATCAATGAGCAAATCACAAAGAGCTACAATGTATGGGTGATGGCCTTGAGGGCTTTAACCAGCTGGGAGGTAAAAGCTCTATCTGGGTTAGTGGAGGGAAAACTTGTCCTCGATCCTCTTAGGGTCCCTGACTGGATCTGAAAATCAAACTGACAAAGACAGGTAAACAGAAGAAATGCACGTGAATTTTATTTAGTGTAAGTCTTCTACAACGCTGAAGCCTTCATAAGGACATGAAGACCTGAAGAAGCAGTTAGACCTGTGCGCTTTTATGCCAGGTTTGATGGAGAGTGGACAGTCATGGGGGAATATGACAGGACGAGGAGTATCTGGTAAGAGGAGTAAACTGGGGAAACCTAGCAAGTCCTGTTTGTTAGGATTCTTCTTGGTGTCCCTTTGTCTTTAGAGATAGCATGCTTCTTTCCCCCAGGGACTGGGTGTAACAAAGGCACGGGGTCTCACATGAGGACTTTATGACTTATTTTGGGGAAGAAGGCTGAGATGGGAAGGAGGTCACACTGACCTTCCTGCTTCTGCCATGTTCTCAAATTCCTTCAGCTTAAAATATCCAGTAGGCTAAGGTGCCATATTTTGAGGTAGGAGCCCTGAACGCCATCAGTGGTCTTGGTATGTCTGTATCTGATCTGGGTAGGATTTAGGGTGAAAAAAGAAGGAAAAGCAGAGGACTTCACAGACAAGGACAGAGGTGAGGCAATGCAGGGGAGAGAGGCATGACACGTAAGGAATCACTCCATGTTGGGGTCATGCAAGGGCTTGGCCAGTATCTGAGAGTGGCCTCCTTAAACTGTGTGTACTTCTTGTCTTTCCTGCCTCCTCCTCAACAGCTAAGGAGACCCTCCTGGCTGAGAAGGAAAACTGCAGGCCTGGTGCCATCTCTGGTGTTGCTCTGAGAGGGCTTGGCACCACTAGCTAAGTCTTGGCGTTCTTCTGTATTGAAGGAAAACAATTTCAGGGAATCTCAGCATCAGACAAGACCACTCTGTGATCATGATGGATCAAGATAAAAACAAGACCACTTCATAATCATGTCTGAACACAGACAAGACTTGAACCTTGTCCAAGTCATTATACCAAACATCTCTCCCAGCTAATATGGCAGATGGCTGCTTCTTTATCAATTACACCCCTAGTCTCCCTGCAATCTGCCCTCCCCCTACCTAACATTTATAATGATACCAACCAGAGAATGAGCCAGCCTCCTGAATAGCACCCGATCTAGAGCAAGCCCTACTCCCTTGAACAATCCCCCAAACCAGCAAGCACAAGCCTACATCCTGTACGTCTTTTCTAACACTCCCACACTCAAACATCCACTGGTTATGCTGGGGTGTTCCTGGTGGTCTTTCCTGGAAGGCAGTGACATAAGGGAGAAGGTGTCCCACTGGGGTGTGAAGGGGAGCAATGTTAGGTGGTGGTAGGACCTGGTCAGTTCATGAGATTGAGGATGTAGGAGGGCTCAGTCTTAGAACCGAGAGGCCATGGGATGGGAAACTTACTGTTGGCCCTTTAGGAACTGAGACTGGTCCAAATGGAAATTGTGGTACTGGAAAGTTGATGTGGCCACGTACACAGTTCATATGGGTGTCAGGTGGGTGGCCTGGGCTAAGGGGCTATTTTTCACAGATAGGAAAACTGAGGTAGCAGCTAAATGACTTCTCAAAATTTGCATATGGACTGAAACAGGGCTTCTGAGTCTCTTGCTTTTAATGTCAGCACTAGCTCCACCTGGCCCCATCCCACTCCTACCCTTACCACATGTAATATTACTAAAAAAATGAAACTATTTCTTGGCTTTTCAAAAAGGTCATTTAATATGGAAATGCCTATGAGAAATTTAATAAATAAAACAGTTCACACTGTACCTGTGAACTTAATTGTATCATTCATTAAGCCCACAGAGAAGGGAGCATCTCAGCTAACTGCTTGGTGCTTGGTCTTGTCTTCCCAGAAACACAAACTTCTCTGTCTCTTGCAATTCTCCAGAGCTCATAGCCAAGATGTGGCTCCACTGACAAAGCTCCAGGGCTTCATTTGAACCCTCACGCTGCCTTTCAGTCAGTGCCCTCCTCCAGAGGCCATGTTGACACCCTGAGAGGTCTAAAAGAAGGCCAAGGCTAAGAAAACCTGACACCTGGTAGAAATGCATTCCAACGAATGCAATTGCTCCATAGTGGACTTTTCAGCTGGCGTTTCCACAAAGAGGCCTGATTTCAAAGTAAGACAGATGTTGCAGGATTAGGTAACAGAGAAAGTCTTCTCAGTCTTGGAAAGGACAAGACATGGGCCTATGTCTCAGGCTCTGAGGAAGAAACTTCTCACTTTCTTTCCCTGTAAGTTTGTGTGGTGCCATTTCTCCCACCTGCCTTGGGTTATTTTCATGGGCATCTCCTTGACCTTGTCAGATCCCAGAGGACAGGATGTGCCACTGATACGCCTCTGTGTTCTCCACAATGAGTCTGGTGCCTGTCCCCAAGAAGGTTCTCCATCGTTGAGTGACATTGTATTTGAAATGCTCTGAAGATCTCAAAAATAGTTGGCGCTCTCTGATGGGAGTTTTGCTAGTTGGAAAAGTGATGCAGGATAACTTCTCAGCAGGGTTTGAATTTTGAGTGCCAGGGAAAGAACAGCCTGATTGGAAGAGGGGCACATTTCACTAGGATACACTCTGTTATCTTTGTTTTACATTTAAATGAAACATTTAGGGCTACATAAAATTTGGATGACACATTAAGGGCAATTTCCTCAGCATGATTCAAGTTGCTGATTAGAGATCTGAGGCCTCCTGGAGTATGCTGTTTGTGCTGCTGATTGGTTAAGAGCTGTTTCCCAGTGTGGGGTGGGCTCATTTTCCCTTGGAGAACTGAAGATCAGGGCCTTTCAGGCACAGCCAAAGAGAGCTCTCTCTTCAAAAAGTCTGGTCCCCTGAGCTGAAGCTCTTGAGCTCTCTTCCTAACTACACAGGAAGCAAAGAAATGTCAGCTGCACTGTGGGGTGAAGAATTAACCACTCTCTGAAGAGGTCTGACCTTTGTTCCTGGCTGCTAGTAGGTATTCTCTGGTATTATTCTATTGGGGAGCAGTGGAGGGTCTAACAATGTGATTTAGATGGGGGGAAGGGGTTGGCCACCCTGGAAAGACCAACATGACTTGGGGTCAAGGCTTTGGGTCTCCCAGTATCAGTGGCCCGGAGACTGAGGTCAACAACATGTTATCAGTCCATCTTGCCTGTGTAATGGAGCCCCAAGTAAAACTGAACACTGAGGATGAGGTGAGCTTCCCTGGTTGACAAGACCCTGTGTGAATTGTCACATGTTAATGTCATACAACACATCTCACCTCCCTGGGTGAAAGCCCACAGAAGCTCTGTATTTGGAACCCTCCTGGACTCTGCTCTGTGTGTCTTTTCCTTAGGCTGACTTTATCTCTGTCTTTCCTCTCTCTGTAATAAAGAGTACCTGTGGATAAACCAGCTTTCAGTGAGTCCGGTGAGTCTTTCTAGAAAATGCCAAACCAGACGGTGGTTTGGGGTGCCCTTGAACTTACAGTTGGTGTCAGAAGTGAGGACAATCTTGGGCACTGTGCCCTCTACCTTTACAACTGGCACTAAAGCTCTCACATATACCCTCTCAGGAAAACTAGACCCCAGGCCCTGGGAATAAGGAATTAGTTTACTCTCAGGGAAGAATCTACCCTGGGATTGGGAGTAGCCCAGTTTAGAGTTGCTGGTGGTGGAGGATAAGGGGCAATGTGCTCCATATCCCCCCGCAAACCTGACAAGAATCTATCAACAGTAGGTTTAGCAGCTAACTAGAAACATTAAGGAAACCTGCTTAAATAGATTTTAAGGCACCTGTGCATATGGAAAGCACAGAGTAGAAGAAAGAGCAATTAACTTGGAAACAGCAGACCAAGTCTCTAGCTCAGGTCTAAACTCAGCTGAGTAGGAGAAAAACATGCACATTTTATTTACTATTTTTAAGGGCCCATGGGAGTCTCAAGGAAAATGAAGATCCAAAGAAGCATTTAGAACTGAGAACTTACATACTTTTTAAGCAAAGAAAACAATGTATTTGTGGAGAAGTGACAAGACAGAGAGATATGGGCAGTTAACAATGGGAAAATGACTAGGGAATATATAGGGAAAATGAAGGAAGATGAGGGTCCCCTTAGAAAGTTTGCTCATACAGATCCATTTTGATGATGACTTCTAGTCTCCGGTGATGAGAATGTTCCTCTCTAATTCAAAGAGATACATACACCCCTGTCTTTATAGACATGTTATTTATAATAGCCAAACTATGGAAGTGGCCCAAGGGTCTATCAACAGAAGAATGAATAAGGAAGAGGTGGTATATCTATACAATGGAATATTACTGAGGCACAGAAAAGAATGAAATCTTGCCATTTGCAATAATGTGGATGGAACTAGAGTATGTTATGCTAAGCAGTCAGTCGGTTAGACAAATACTATATATGGAATTTAAGAAACAAAACAAATGAGGAAAGAAAAAGAGAGGGAGAGAGAAAGAAACAGAGAGAGAGATAAGCCAAGACACAGACTCTAAACTATAGAGAACAAACTGTTGGTTACCAGCGGGGAGGCTGGAGTTGGGAGGGGAGGGATGAAGGAGGCACGGGGATGAGCACCCGATGATGTGCGGAAGCGCTGAACCAGCGTGTCACACTTCTGAAACTAATAACACTGTGTTAACTCTACGGGGATTCATTGAACTTAAATAAAAATAAATAAATAAATAAGCAAGCAAACATCTCATTAGACGTGTCGGAAACTGAACTAATCTTTTCCATCCCTCCTCTATTCCTACTTTTCCTCATGTCAGTGGAGAGCAGTTCCACTCTTCCACTGGGAATCCTGCCTCCCCCTGTTACACTGGGGTCCGACCACCGTCACATCCCACCGGGATTATCGTTAATAGCCGTTTCACAGGTCACTATGCCTCCACCTTTGCGTCCTACAGTCTATTTTCAAGCAAAGCAGCCGGAATAATCCTGTCAAAACCCAACTAGACCACGAACCTTCCTATGGGTCCTATCTTATTCAGAGTGGATGGCAGAGTCCTTCTAATGCTGCACAAGATCCCCCTTCCATCTCTGACTGCTGTCCCACTTGCTCCCTCTACTCTGGCCATCATGGACTCCTTGCTCTTCCTTCAACATTGCAGCAACCTCCTGGCCTTAGAGCCCCTGCACTTGCTGTTTCCTCCATCTGGAATGTTCTTCCTCCAAATACCTACATGGTTTACTCATTCCCTTCTGTTAAGCATCTTCTTCAAATGCCATCTCTTCAAATGAGTTCGACTCTGATTGCCTTATCATTGCCAGAAGTCCCAGCCTCCCAGCCCCTGCCCCAGCATGGCTGACCTTTATCACCTGTTCTAATTTGGCCCTTACTACCTTCTTATATATCGTACAAAATACTTACTAATTTTTCTTGTTGTCTCCTTCCTCCATAGTCAAGCTCCACAAGAGCAGGAAATGATGTCTGCTTTGTTTTCTGATATACACCTAGAAGAGTGTTTCACATATTAGATGCTCCATATTTATTCAGTAAATGAATGAGATTAATTGGGTGAATAAGAAATAGATGAAGAACATCTTTCATAGAAAAGATGAACAGGAATCACCAAGAAAGGAATTTTACTTTTTTACTACCTATGCATTTAAAAGTTAATCATGTATAACAAAACTCAAAGATAGTCTACTACACATATACTTTAGAAAACCCCCAGGCGTCTCCTGAAGTAAGAATTTTTTAAATTTTAGTGTAAACCAGTGCTCATAATAAAAATTCAAAATTTAAGTCTTAAGTCACTTTTTCCAATTCTGGGAAAAAAGACTTGAGGTTATTATATGCACTTTTGCTGAAGCCTATGTATATGGCTTTATGTTTTCTCCATAGTACTGATACAAGTATGGATTTCGTTATGGGACTTTTACTCATTTTTAATTTCTATCCATGCTTGTTTTTCAAAATTCCTACTATCCCTTTGTTCCAAATTTTTATTTTCAGCACTATTTTAAGCAGGTGAAGCCTAAAAAATTAGGAAAGACATTTTGAACCATCACTGGAACTCAAGTTTTGTTTTTTTTTTTTTTTTAATGCACATGGAATTATCTTAATGATATTAAATGGCTTTGCTATAAATAATCCTCTAAGGATATTATATAAAAAGCTTTTAGATAATTAAGGCCAATTTTTAACATTGTTTTTTAATCTGAAGGGTTTGGATTGAAGCTGAGAACAGTATAAGAAGACTGCTGGCTAATGTGGCTCTGCTCTGCCCAGTGCGGGGGGTGGAGGAGAGGAAGGGGCGAGGGAGGCTGCCCACATCCCTAGGAGCTGTTGTACCTTCCCCTTCCCCATACTGTACAGCCAAGAAAACCAAAAACTGTAACTAAGTTAAACAAGTTCCAGGCCAAGTGGTTAAAACCATGATTTTGGTGTGATTGCCATAAAAGCTCCAGAGGGCAATTGTTTATTTCAAATATTTATTAACTGTTAGTGTTCATATTAAAAGCATAGGGAGTTATGAGGAGTAAGGTACCAAACTATTCTTTTCTAAAGAAGCTAACATTTAAAATTTCTGAAAATATTCATTTCGTCTATAACATTTTACTGGGAAATATATGCAAATGTAGAAAGTACATAAAACAAATATACAACTCAACAAGTTGTTGTGATGTGAACACCATGAAACCACCATTAGATCAAGAAATAGACTGTTGCCAGGATACAGAAGACCCCTGTGAGTCCTGTCTCAGTTACACCTGCCTCTCTTCTTCCCTTCAACAGGTTACCACCAGCCTTGCTTGAAGAATAATTCTTTGCTTTGCTTTAGAGTTTCACGCCAAAGTACACACCCATAAAAATTACATTTGTCTTATTAGTGATCTTGGAAAAACTTTCAGTCCTCCTCATTCAGTATGATGTTAGCCGTGGGTTTTTACAGACACCCGTTATCAGCTTGGGGCAGTTTCCTTCTAGTCCTATTTTGCTATAAAAATATATATATATTTTTAATATTTTAAATATATATATATATATTTAATCATGAATAGATGTTGAGGTTTGTCAAATGCTGTGTCTATGTCAATTGATATGACCATGTGTTTTTCACCTAGATCATAAGTTATGTCCAGAGTCATAGGGGAGGTGGGAAGTAGGAGGAAAAATTATTTTTTCTTTTTTTTTTTTAAGATTATTTATTTATTTATTTATTTGACAGAGAGAGAGAGATCACAAGTAGGCAGAGAGGCAGGCAGAGTGAGAGGAGAGAAGCAGGCTTGCCGCTCAGCAGAGAGCCCGATGAGGGGCTCGATCCCAAGACCCTGGGATCATGACCTGAGCCAAAGGTAGAGGCTTTAACCACTGAGCCACCCAGGCGCCCCGAAAAATGATTTTTTAAAACATTGACAACATGTTCGAAGTGTTAGTTCTTTGCCACCACAAACTATTCCTCTGCCATCAACCCAAAACCATCACAGAATCAATGAATGCAAAATGATCAGTCAATATCGTCCAAGTTGCCTTCCCTTAAGGACCTCAAACAATTCTAAGTCCACAAAATGCCACAGTGCCTTCTCTGTACATCCCAAGACCAGGAAGTGAGATAACAACTAGATCCTCATTTTCTGATGCCACATCATTCGTTCTATTTAGTTCACCGTGAGGACATTAGCTTATTTAGAATTTTCCATTTGACATGCTCTCTTTTGGGGGAGGAGTTGTTCTAAGGGGTTGTAAATATAACAAGCTTGAGATTTTTATGTTTAAATTGGGCACAATGATTTCCACCTTATATCCTAAATTTTCCTTCTTTTCTTCTGTTTGACATACACAGGCTATTTATACATGAACCCAGCTCCCATCTGAAACCCATGACTCAGACTTATGAATGGTTCTTGGGTATCTTGTGTGCTGTGTTTAAAACACAGTGACTGCCTGAAAAAAAAATATATATGCTGAACTGTGTTGATTGATTTTGAATATTGAACCAGCTTTGTATTCCTGAGATAAATCCCAATTAGCCATAGTATGTTTGTTATTCATTTAAAATAACGCTGGATTTAACTTGTTAACATTGTTTTGAGGATTTTCTATGTTTGTAAGGTATACTGGTCTGTTTTCTTTGGTAGCCTTATCATTGTCTGATTTTGGTTTCAGTGTGATACGGACCTCAAAAAATGAATTAAAAAGAATTTTCTCCTTTTTTACTGGCTAAAAAAGATTATGGAGAATGGTGTTACTTCTTCATTAAGTGTTTGGTCAGATTCTCCAGTGAAAACATCAAGGTCTGGAAACTTTTTTTTCCAGAGCTTCTGAAACTGTAAATTAAATTTCTTTAATAATTTTAAGATAATATATGTTTCTTCTTGACTGAGTTTTGGTAGTTTTTATTCTTCAAGAAATTAGTCTATTTTACTTCAGTGATTGAATATCTATAATAAAGTGTTCCCAGTATTCTCTTTTTGGACTTCTTGTGGAGAGAAAGATCACCTCTAACTCAATTCAACTAAGACACATTCACTATCTGCTATGTTGCTACCTTTAAAAAGCCACAGACACTTTACTAATGATAGGAGTAGTTCATGGCCATGGAAATGATACATGCTGGCCTATGATTATCAGTTCAGATTTTCATGTTGACAGGATTCTAAGACTTGGGAAGAAAGTCAGAATCCTCCCTCAGCCAGCTACATTCCATGTTAGTGAGTCTTACTACAGGAAAAGGCCTTTCTAAAAGTTGGGTTGGAGGAAGCTTGGAAATGAGAACTGGGAATGTTCTGGAAGCCACATCATCATCCTTGAATTCTGGATCAGAGAAGCTGAAAGTGTGACGGCCCTGAGGAACACAGAGCAGGGTCTCTGAGCAGCTCCCCTTTCCCATTTGTTTTTCAAAAAAGTTTATTTTTCTCCTCTTTTTGGCCAGAGAAAAAGGATGTTGGCAGGGTTCAGAACATACTCCAAAATATTGAATATTTTAAGCTGAAGAATTTGAGAAAAAACAGGTACAGGAAGGGCTCTCTGACGCACTCCCCTCTTCTCACCTGAAGCAGGTTATAGCAATAAGCAGAAACACTTGTAAGACGTCCCCTCCCTATACTTGGAGGAAAGGACCACCCTCCTCTCCAAAGATGGCAGGAATCCAAATGAACAGACTTTGCTATTTTCTCCCAGTTTACTGCCCTTACCTCATGCTCCTTTATCCTATTACTTTTTTTCATTACTTTCTCCTCTTCACTAAACCTAGTATTAAAAAATGTCCAGGCTTAACCTTTTCTTCAGGTCTTCATTTCCTTATGAAACCTCTCGTGTCACGGAAAATGTACATTAAACACATTTGCATAATTTTCTCCCATTTATCTGTCTCAGCCAGTTTAATCTTCAGGCATAACCAGGGACCCTAAGAGGGTCAAGGAAAAGTTTTCCTTCCTGAAAGTACTTAAAAGGAATTTCAATTGTAGTTTTTGAAAAATTCTTTGGTGCCAGGCCATTTGGACTGGTGAGTTTCTATCTTACAAGCTCTTTATTAGCTCCTGAGGGCAATTCCCGTTTCTGTATTGTGCAATAATTCAAGTCCAGGTTAATGAACCAAAGTCAATGAGAAAATACGAAGAAAAAAGAATATTGTCCAAATGGCCCACTACATAAAATATTATATGTAGGCCTATGCCTGTGTCATCATAAATAATAGATACAATAACATAAAAGTATTTTTCAAGTTTTTATTTTAGGGGTTTGGTTTAAGTAATTTGAGAATTTTACTTACATGGTATGTATTCTTCATTTACTCATGGCTCCATATAAATAAGATTTTGCTGTTTTTCTATTGGTAATATAAAAAGAAATGTTTGCTTTTAAAATATTATTATCATTTAAATTTTATGATGTGTGCCTTTCTTAAATGATAATTCACATTTTCACTAATTTTAACATATTATTAAATTGAAAACCAAATGTATTCTGAAAAGCTCTATATTGAATAAACTCATTTTTTAGAAAGTTCACATAAACTAAGCATTAAAACAGATACATGTATGTTAGATGAACCCTAGGAAACTAACAATGATTCTTAAAGTTGACAATTTCCCCTTATTCTTAAAATGCTTTTTCCCTCTGATAAATCTTTCTCAGTAATTTTCTCTCAGTTATAATACAAATAGCCAGCATTTATTGACTACCTGCCACGTGCCCAATACTGCACCCTAGCTGACATATATTTTCTCGTATAATCCTCACCACAGACCTACGGATTGCACTCTCTCGTTGTCTGGGCTTACTGAATGAGAAAACAGAAATTTAGAAATGTTCGGGAGCTTGCCTCAGGCCCCACAAGTCCCTGAAGCACAAGGATTCCAACCTAGGTCTAATGGAAGCCTAGAACGCTGGTAAACAACTGGGAGGAGGCGGAAACAGATAGAATGTCCTTCAAGATCTCCTGGGATAGATTCTGACTCCTATATTTACTCCTTCCATCTCCACCTTTCCTGCTTGATTTACATAAGGGAGTATTTCTTCAGGCAAAGGAC
Organism: Mustela putorius furo; assembly: GCF_011764305.1. Classification (NCBI taxonomy): domain Eukaryota; kingdom Metazoa; phylum Chordata; class Mammalia; order Carnivora; family Mustelidae; genus Mustela; species Mustela putorius. The sequence goes on along the minus strand of NW_025422368.1, from coordinate 8,085,102 downwards.
GTTTTCTTCTGTGAAAGAGAAGAAGAATGGAAAGACTACTCATGTTTTCCTTCAGGTTAGCTGATATTTTCCAATGACCTTTATCAGTAATTTCAACAAATGACGTCACAGTCGCCTGGTCTGCTATGTGGCTAACACTCCGATATGTCCATCTGATACGACCATTCAGAGAACAATGTCTTCCTTTCTACTCTCTGAAGTGATTCCTGTTTTGTGTGGATGCTGGTGTCATACATACACACACACACACACACACACACACACACACGATGGTTATCTTTGGCACTGTCATTTTATAGACATACTGTGTTTTCCAGATGCTAATGTTAGATGTGGAAATAATGATCTCGAGCTTTTTTGCCCCCTCCCCCTTACAGCTGATCCCCGTAATTTTGCTTGTCAGCTTTGGAAATGAAGGTTATCTTATACTGTTTAGCTTGGTTAAATGCTATCACCGTGGGTGGTTATTTTCCTCCTGTCATGCTGATGACAGGAGTGCTTATCTGATAGCCTCACCAAGTCCTTCTGCGGAAGAGGAGACTATGGTGGGAAAGGCTCTGGAATCACCTGGACAGAGCTCAGCTCACCTAGTGTGGAGGAACGTGACAGAAACAGGTACTACACACCTCCAAAGTTCACGTGTTTGTCCCCCACCTCGGGACTTGCTGCTCCTCTCACCTAATCAGCTCTTGTATCCCCTTCCCTTCTTCTGCTTCGGCCACCTGGTTTCTTGCCATTCCTTGAACATACCAGCCGCATTCTGTCCTCAGAGTCTTTGTGCTTGTTGGAGTCCCCAAAGAGTGGCGTGGTTCATTCTCTCTCTTTCCTCAGGTCTCTGCTCAAATGTCTCATCAGAGACATCGTCCCTGAAAGCCTGTATGTATAATAGCGGTCCTCATGACTCCCTATGTAGGGGAGAGGGGTGCAGAGTGTACCCTGGGCACAGACCAACAGTAAAACTGTCCTGCACTCACTCTCTATAATCTCAGCAAAAATGAACCCAGACCCTTCGTGTGGCAAAATACCTGACTATTTGATGTTCTTGTCCTTTCCATTACTGCAACAATAGGACCTCTTTTTTAGATCTACAGGCTCAATGATGAATGTTCTACTGCTCGTCCCTTCTTTTAAGAAGATGAAAGTGAGCTACCCTAGCATGACCCTGTGGAGGACTTGAATCTATATCTCATGTCAAGAAGACTCTGAAAGAGTTTCATGTATCCCTTTATAAAGATATGTTCCATTGGAGCGCTCTCCTATGGTGGCGAAGAGTGATGGAGGACCTGGCTTGAACCCTGTTGCTGGATTCGAATTCCAGTTCTTTCGCTGACTAGCTGTGTGGTTTGGGGCACAACACCTAACATCTATCTGTTTCCTCATCTGTAAAATGAGGAGAGTAACAGTCCCCACATGACAGAAGTGTTATGAGGACTAGAAGGTAGCTGGTATATACTTAGTACCCAGTAAATGGTTAGTAATATTATCACAGTGTACCTTATATTATAATTATTTGACTGGGTTTTTTCTGTAGTTTACAAACTTTTTCAAAGCAGGCATGTGTCTTACTTATTTTTGTGCCCATCTTACCCATCAAAGTGGGTGACATATAGTAATTCAGTAAATCTTTAGTATGTGTTTAATGTTGGATTAAATAATCTGCTTTATTTTACTGTCTATAAATTCTTTTTCTTTTTTTTTTTTTTAAATGGAAGCTCTACGTCGAATGTGGAGCTTAAACTCACAACCTTGAAATCAAGAGTCACATGCTCTACCAACTGAGCCAGCCAGACACCCTGATTGTCTAATGAATCTTGATTAGGTTAGAAGGATGGCTGTTGAAAAAAAAAAAAAAAACATTTTGGGACTGAGATCATATTTATCTACCTAGAATAATAACATTTTACAAAAATCTATTGCATGTATATGAAAAGAAAGCCATCAAAATGTTAACAATAATAGAATTATCTGTTTTCCAGGTTTTCAGCACTTGACATGTATAAATCTTATTTTAAAGATTGATTGATGGATTGATTTTTAGAGACAGAGTAGGGAGAGGGGTAGAGGGAGAGAATCTTCAAGCAGACTCCCTGCTGAACGCAGAGCTGGACTCTGGGTTCAATATCACAACCAATGAGATCAAGATCTGAACTGAAACCAAGAGTTGGATGCTTAACCAAGGGACCCCAAGTTGTATAACTTTTATAGTTAGGAAAAGAGTTAATGTTTTTTAAAAAGCCTACTTGGAGAGAGCAAAGATTATAGTAGAAAAAAAAGAAAAGAGATATATATTAGTAAGTATGGTTTCCCAATAATTTTGTTGTTCATTATGCCTTCCAAGAAACATAGTGACCTAATAAAATTAAGTTTGAAAGTTCTCGATAAATTAATATATTCTGATAAATCTATAAGAAGGAATGGAGGCACAATCTTTGGTCTAAAAAGTACATATCCGATGATCATCTGAGCAAGAAACATCATCTTTCATAAAGTAAACAAATGCAGCTGTTTCTATCATGCTGACTATAAGAAGATTATCATACTTAGAATGGAAATTCCAGGAACCTGAATTCTAATTAACATGGAAATGAAATCCACAAAATAAATACGTATCCAAAGTTTATGCAGTCCCAGGGTACAATGAAGACAGATGCAGATTGATCTAATCTGGTTGCATTAGGAGCATGACTGTATGTTGGAGAACATCGCGTGGAAAGTTGACATTCAATCCAATTAGGAAGGGCAAAGTAAAAATGATGAAAGCAATTTCCTTTGTCCAATTAAATTAGGCATCCAAATAACAGGCTGCTCTTTGACCTTCCTGGGAAGGGTCAGGATGGCTTCTAACGGTCATTAAGTAAATAGCCAGCCTACTTGTACAGTTGCTTACAAGTGGAACTTAGGAAAATATATTTAGATTAAGAATCTGCAAGAATTTCTCTAATGTATTCTTATTGTTTCTCTTTATCAATTTTTAATTTGGAGAAACAGAAGGACTGGTAAGAGCATCAGACCAAACTGAATATGGGGTCTATTAAACAAAATTAAGAGGTCACTTTCTGCTTCTTGCTAATTTGTGTTGCAGATGCTAAAGAAAGGAAGTTAAGATATAGCTCGTTTCAATGCTTCTCCAAGGTCCCACTTGAAATAGCTGAGGAACATTGCTGGCATTTATAAAGATACATGATTTCTTAAATAAACTGGTGCCTTACAAAATTAAAGTTTAAAGACCTTCTTGATTCTGCCCTGGGTTATAATTCCCAACTACTATTACATACAACAATGGACATGCTGTTGTTCCATCCAATAATAGCCCTCATTGCAAGTGCATGGAAATTGAATCAAATCTCTTTTCTTGCTCATTAAATTCCAAGTTTCCATGATAAAAGTAGATTATAAACACTGAATTAATAGGACAGATCTTAAGGCTACTTTCCCCTAATTCACATGTTATTTTTGCTCCCAACTTCTCATTCAGATTCAACAAACATTTGTTAAGCATTTATGTACTGAGTTCCATGTTGAAAAGTTCATGAAATCTGCCATTACTTGGCCTTATAGTTAAAAGAGGTCTGAAGATGTACCTTGAATTAGGTGTTTTGACTCATAATCATGAATCCCTCAAAATATCAGAAGATTATTATCCTGGTGTGTAATTTAAGTAATACATAAAATATCTGTAATCCAGTTTTACTATTATTATCATTATTATTATAAAATAATGTATAGACATACAGGACTTTAAAAATTTTAAAAAACCAGAATGGTAAAAATGAGAAATAAAATTTGCCCCTCCCTCTCCTTCCCTACTTTCCATTATGTTACATTATAAAAAATAACCATAATACTGCATAGTTCTTTCAAACAAGAGATAAGGTCCCCTTAAATATGGATATGGATATCCATATCCATATATATGGATAAATATGGAGATAAGGTCCCCTTAAATATTTCTTTCAGCTGATGAAAGAAATGTAAGAAAACACAAATAAATGAAAAGGTATCCCATGATCATGGATTGGAAGATTAGTATTGTTAAAATGTTGGCACTACCAAAAGCTGTCTATAGATTCAAGGCGATCCTGATGAAGATTCCAATGGCACTCTTTTTATAGAAATAGGAAAAATGCTCCTAAAATTTGTATGGAATCACAGAAGACCTCAAATAGCTAAAGAATTCCTGATGAAGAAGAACAAAGCAGAAGACATTACACCTCTTGATTTCAAGCTATAATATAAAGCTGCAGTAATTAAAATAGTATGGTACTGGCATAAAAACAGACAAATAGACTGATGGGACAGAACTGAGAGCTCAAAAATAAACCCAGCATATACAGCTAATTAATATTTGACAAGAGAGCAAAAAATACCAAATGAAGAAAAGAGCGTCTCTTAATAAATGATGCAGGCGGGGGTGCCTGGGTGGCTCAGTGGGTTAAAGCCTCTGCCTTCAGCTCAGGTCATGATCTCAGGGTCCTGGGATCGAACCCCGCATCGGGCTCTCAGCTCAGCAGTAAGCCCGCTTCTCCCTCTCTCTCTCTGCCTGCCTCTCTGCCTACTTGTGATCTCTGTCTATCAAATAAATAAAATCTTTTAAAAAATAAATAAATAAAGTAAATGGTACAGGGGAAACTAGAGATTCACATGTAATAGAATGAAACCAGACCCCTATTTACACTGCTCACAAACATCAATTAAAGACCTTGAAACTCCTAGAAGAAAACAGGGGGGGAGCTCCTTGACATGGGTCTTGGTAGTGATTTTTTGGAAGTCACACCTAAAGCAAAGCAACAAAATAAAAAATGAACAATTGAGACTGCATCAAACTAAAATCTTCTAAATACTTCTGCAGAGCAGAAGAAACTATCAACAAAGTGAAAAATAACCTACCTAATGGGAAAAATATTTATAAACCACCTATCTGATAAGGGGTTGATACCAAAACACATAAAGAACTCCTATACCTTGATATAAAAAAATACAAATAATCCAACTAAAAAATGGTCAAAAGACCTGACTAGATATTTTTCCAAAGAAAAAGTACAAAAGGCCAACAGGTACTTGAAAAGATACTCAATATCACTAGTCATTAAGGAATGCCAATTAAAGTCACAGGGAGATATTACCTCATGCCTGATAGAATGGCCACATCAAAAAGACAGGAGACAACAAATGCTGGTATGGATGTGGAGAAAAGGGAAAACTTGGATACTGTTGGTGGAATTAGAAATTGGTGCAACTATGAAAAACAGTATGGAAGTTCCTCAAAAAATTAAAAATAGAACTATTGTATGATCCAGCAATTCTGCTTCTGGGAATATATCCAAAGAAAATGGAAAACATTAACTTGAAAAGATATCTGCATCCACATGTTCATAGCAGCATTCTTTAGCATAACCAGGACATGGAAATTACCTAAGCGTCCATGTTGCTTGAATGGATAAAGAAGACACTGGGGTGCCTGGGTGGCTCAGTGGGTTAAAGCCTCTGCCTTCAACTCAGGTCAAGATCCCAGGGTCCTCGGATCGAGCCCCGCATCGGGCTCTCTGCTCCATGGGAAACCTGTTTCCTCCTCTCTCATGTAAAATCCCATGGAACAGTGAAATGCTAATGCCTCTCTGCCTACTTGTGATCTCTGTCAAATAAATAAATAAAATATTTTTTTAAAAAAAGACGACGCAGTGTGGGTGTGAGTATGTGCGTGAATGTGTGCGTATACACAGTGGAATATTATTCAGCCCTAAAAAAAACCAAGGAAACCTTATCATCTGATGGACCTTGAAGAAATTATGCTAAGTGGAATAAGTCAGACAGACAAAGGCAAATACTCTATGATCTCACTTACATGAAGACTCTAATTAAAAAAAATTTTAAACCAAAGTCATAGGAAAAGAAATCTGGAAAAAGACTGTGCTTACCTGAGGTTGAGAGGGCATGTGGAATTGGTTCAAACTTCCAGTAAGTAGATAAATAAGTCCTAGGGATAGAATGTACAATATGAGAGCTATAGCTCTACTGTTATATGATATATAGGAAGATTGTTAAAAGAGTAGATTCTAAGAACTCTCATCATAGGAATTTGTTTTTATTTTTATTGTGTCTATAAGAGAAGATGGATGTTAACTAAACCTATTGTGGTCATCATTTCATGATATATATAAATTAAACCATTACGCTATAGACCTTTAACTTATACAGTAGTGTATGCCAATTATTTCTCAAAAATTTCTCAAATATTTCTCAATAAAACCGGGAGGAAAAACAGCCTTTGCAACTTTCTATATTTTGTCTTTGGAACAATGCAGTTACCAGGTGGTGGGGGTGAGGGGGAGGATTGCCTGCTGGGAGAGGAGAAGCCATGTAAAGTGGAGATGAGACATTTCAAATAAGGAGCCCCAACCAGCCAATCTCCAGGCAAACTGACCTGAACTACCTAGATGAACCCAGTCCAAATTGCCAAATGGCAGAGTTGTGAGCTAAAAATTGGTTACTATTTTAAGCCACTAAGTGGTAATTTGTTAAGTAGCAAACATGAAATGGTAGACGTGACCATTTGAACAGTTTCTGGTGTCTGCAGGCTGGAAGGGCACAGGAATATGTAAAATCCCATGGAACAGTGAAATGCTAATGGGAAGAAGTAGAAGTGGTTGCCTAAAAAGGACTGTGACTGTAGGGTAGGTAGTATTGTACTACCATCGTGAAGGAGATATGAGGGAAATTAGGGAGAGCAGAGTCAGAACAAAGGAAGGAAGGGGCTTTAATCTTGTACAAATATATAAATTCAAGCCTGTGTCCTTAAGTACTTACTTCTAGGGCACAGTGACTACCCACCCACGTGTTGGCTATTAGTGTAAGCAGATGCTTGCTGTTCTACCTTCCCTGCCTGATAGTGATGCTCTGTGGACAGGTCTATGGCTTGGGAATAGACAGAGAGAAGTCTCATGAAGGCATGATGGTGTTTGTAGATTGACTCTGCTCCCAGCATTAAAAAAAAAAGGTGTTGTCAACATCTTGGGGGTGGTAAGAGAAGCCTGGGGCCAGTCTCCACAGGTACTCTGGTGACTGAGGTCAGCTGCCTCAGCCAAGAAAATCCACACTCACCATTTCCCAGTAGAGAGAATGACTACCGAGATGGCTCTCCCAGCAAGAAGATGCAGATCCAGGCTAGTCCACACTTGGTCTGTCACAGCATCAGATCTGGAAATGGGCAAGGGGAGAATAAGCTGTGTTGAGTATTTGATAGAAACCTATAGCAATATTTTCAATGGGGGCATCAGGTGGGGAAAAAGATAGTGAGGGACGTGATCAGAGGTTAAACTCAAAAGATGGGCCTTTAGGACCACAATATTAGCTCAAGTGGAAGAAAAACTCTCTGTGAGCAGTGAGATTTATAAGGCTACAAAAAATACCACTCTTGTAAGCAGCACTGTGTATGTACATTGATTTTCTCTTTCTCTGTCTGAAAGTTTTAGAGATCTTTCCATTCCTGGGCTTTTGAAATTTCATAGTATTGTAGCTTTATGGTGGACATATTTTTTATTAATTGAGCTGAACAATCAGTCCAACTTTTCAATCTGGAGACATGTCCTTTATTTGGGGAAATTTCCTTCTGTTTCTTTGATGAGTTTTCCCCATTATTTTCTCTGTTTTTTCTCTCTCTCTGTCTGTCCCTCTAGAAATGTCTTTTCTTCTTCTTCCAGTCTCCACATTCAATTTCTATCAGCTATGTCATCAACTTAACAATTGTCAATGTTAAGATTAAAAACCATTCTGTTCTTTAACATCCAGATGGCCAACAGAAACATGAAAAAGTGCTCCATATCACTCAGCATCAGGGAAATACAAATCAAAACCACAATGAGATATCACCTCACACCAGTCAGAATGGCTAAAATTAACAAGTCAGGAAATGACAGATGCTGGCGAGGATGCGGAGAAAGGGGAACCCTCCTACACTGTTGGTGGGAATGCAAGCTGGTGCAACCACTCTGGAAAACAGCATGGAGGTTCCCCAAAATGTTGAAAATAGAACTGTCCTATGACCCAGCAATTGCACTACTGGGTATTTACCCTAAAGATACAAACGTAGTGATCCAAAGGGGCACGTGCACCCGAATGTTTATAGCAGCAATGTCCACAATAGCCAAACTATAGAAAGAACCTAGATGTCCATCAACAGATGAATGGATAAAGAAGATGTGGTATATATACACAATGGAATACTATGCAGCCATCAAAAGAAATGAACTCTTGCCATTTGCGACGATGTGGATGGAACTAGAGCGTATCACTCTTAGCGAAATAAGTCAAGCAGAGAAAGACAACTATCATATGATCTCCCTGATATGAGGAAGTGGTGATGGGGGGTTTGGGGGTAGGAGAAGAATAAATGAAACAAGATGGGATTGGGAGGGAGACAAACCATAAGTGACTATTAATCTCACAAAACAAACTGAGGGTTGCTGCGGGGAATGGGGTTGGGAGAAGGAGGGTGGGGTTATGGACATTGGGGAGGGTATGTGCTTTGGTGAGTGCTGTAAAGTGTGTAAACCTGGCGATTCACAGACCTGTACCCCGGGGGATAAAAATATATGATTATAAAAAATTAAAAATTAAAAAAATTATTATTCAGTAAAAACAAAAAAACAAAAAAAAAATTCTGCTCTTTAAACACACTTTGTCTATAAGTTGACTTGACTCTGAAAACAGAACACAACACTCACAATACATGAATATGTGAACTATATTCACAGAATAATCAAGTAATATGATTTAAATCATCTTAAAAGAGGAAATAGAATTCTTATGTAAGTACATGTCTACAACTTCAAGGAGAAAGCAAAGAGTCTACTTTTCTTACAATCTGTGAGCTGCTCAGAATACAGACCACACTTCAGTTGGATTCGTACTTGAACCAATACTTTCTTAGAAACTTTGTTTTTCTTAGAGTTCCTACATTTGGGGTTTCCTGGGGGGGTGGAGGAAGTTCCTATGTTTCTAGGGGAATGTTTGCTAGAAAATGGGAATTAAACTATTAGTGATTTTTTTAAGTCCTGAGAATTATTAACCTTAAAAAATTTTGAAGAATTTGCCCTATTTGCCTGCCAAGCTTCTCCTTGCAGTTAGAAGACGATTTGGGTAGAAATTTGACATTATAACCTCAACCTAATGCCCAAATCTGTATGTAACTCTGGGAAATGTATACTGTCAAATGTATACTGTCAAGTTCCTTCCAAGTTCAGGAAGAGTGCTGTGAGGCAGGATGTCTTTCAGAATCAATCTCTTTTTTGATATGAAGCACACAAAATATTGAAAATATAAAAATGACAGGGCTGGGACAAGCTACAAGAACGTATTTTTCTGAGAGTATGTCTCTTATACATATATTGTAGAAATCACCCTAAGACATTGCCAGTACCTTGTTGATGTCAACTCAACTGTTACTAATCCTTACAGAAGTCAAACCAGAAGGCTTTAAGGAACACTTCAACTCTGATTGTGATTAAGGAGGAGGGGGGAACCTCTCCTTAGATAACTTGCACTGTCCTTGTCCTTTTAACAGTAAATATTAATTAATATAACACATAGTAATACCTCTTATTATATAATCTTATTATATTATGGTGTTATTTTATATTTATTATGTTAACAAACAATATATTCGCTTAAGGCCAGAAGAGTCAGTCTGCTTTGCCTGGGGCTCGAGATTGCCTTCTCCTCTGCTTCCTTCTGTTAGTGATTGTGGCATCAGATCCTCTCCCTGGCATGAGCTACATTATGTAACCCTGTTCATCGTCATGTCACCCCATAGTCTCCCACAGTTATTCATATTGATTCTTCCTCCCATCTTCTCTCTCTGCTAAGATTCTTAGACCCTGAAGTCAGCCTTAATTCATCTCCCTCAAAAACTTCTCAGATCTGGTAATATTGAATGTCAGCTTTCCTCTTGAATAAATGAATGTTTTCTGAGGAGTCCATATTCTCCTGACTTAAATCCCAGAATATCAGAGTCAGAAAGGACCTCAGAGTCAGCTAAATTTGTGGTTCCAGCCTGTGGCATTTGGACTTCCAGAGACTCTGGAGTTATTAAAAGTCTTGGAACAAATATATACTTATAGGGCTTTTTTTTTTTCTTTCCCTGGGCAACAAAATTGACACCATTATCATGCAGTAACCATAACTTTTTTTAATTAAGAAAAGTTTTCATACTCTAAAAAATATGAAAACCACTGATTAACACCAGCTCCCTCATTGTACAAAAAAAAAAAAAAAAAAAAAAAATATGCCCAGAAAGTGATTCGATTTGGCCAAGATCACAGAGTAAATTAGGATAATATTGGGGCCTTGTCATAATTTTTGGATTCCCAATCATCAATTCATTGTTCTTTCCAGTAGTCCAATCCCCCAAATACTGTAAGCCTCTCAATTGCATAGCAGCCCCCACAGACTCTACTGTAAGAGAGAAGAGAAGGTCCCCATCTGGCTCAGGCTGAATTGTAAGAATACAAGTTCTCCCTCCACAGCAAATACGAACCTTTATTGAAAAGTATTGCCAAAATATAACAAATAATATAACAAATAAATCCTTACAGAATGCACTATTTAAGTATTTTAAAACAATTGCCCCATCTTTATTCAGATAATCTAATCTTGTGCACTGCTCCTGCCATGGGTGAAAGAGAAGCCCTGGATCCGAGAGAGTCACTGATTTAGTCCCATCCATAGGCTTTCCAGAAGCTTAGGGCATGGCTCTAAAAGAGCAGGTTGGGGTCCAATTTCTTCCTCAGAGATTTGGAATTAGAACTCTGAGATACAGAGTCAGCTGGAGGAGGCTGCTGGGCAGGAAGACAATGATGAAATGTTGGGCCTGGTGGCCATTTTCAGCCACAAGCCCATAGTGAAAGAGTAAGAGAGGGAGAGGGAGAGAGATTGGGAGAGAGAACGAGGGCAGATGTGTACACGAGGGATCACACAGCTACCTAGAGAGAAGGAAGGAGAGAGAAAGATCTGAAAGAGAGCCCCTTGGATTCAACTTTTCTAGCTCCCACTTCCCCAAGATTCCAGAAGCTGTCTGGAGCTTAAAATAAGTTCTTTACACTTAGGATGAGTTGAGTAGAATTTGATCTCTGAATCAGTGGCCAGCTCTGGGAGAATAAATTCAGATCTCAGAGTCTCACAGTCTCAGACATGAGGGTTACTCAAAACTACTTTCTGGGTGAGTGTGCCTCATCAGAAAAATGAAGGACGGGAACACTTAAATTTCAATCAGCACTGCCCCAATACACTTCAGTGCTGATGTTGGGTACTGGTTGGGGAATTGAAATCATCCATTACAAGAGTCTTGGGACACAGGAGACCTCCATGCTATATGATGCCACAGAGACCTCATGTTAACCCCAACTATGTCTGAATTCTGTTCCTGTTCAGAAGGAGCTTCTCTTACGTACTTGAGAATAGGAAAGAAGGTTCTATACAATCATTCTGACATCCTTCATTTCAGTAAAGAAAAAAATTTAAATTGATTTTGAGATTTCTGTTCTATAAGGCACTTGATGTGAAACATTAGTTCTAAGGTGATTTAGAAAAGAAAAAAGCATATTGTGGTGTTGAAACATATTTCTCTTTTTTTTTATTCTCAAGGTCAAGAAATAAAAATAATAAGCTTCCAGTGGGGTGATAGGAAGAGGTTACCAGCAAAATCCCATGATGGAAATAAAGAAGAAAAGAAAGACAAAGCAAGATTCCAGTTTGAGAAAGATGTGGAGAACAGATACAAAACCAGGAAGGAAAGCAAAAGACTGTTAGTGATCACCAAGATCCTTAAAAAATGCAAGAGTTCTTACTAATTCATCTAGGTGAGCAGAGGTAACAGACAAAAAATAAGGGATGGACGGCATGAGGCCATAACTGGGAATCTCAGAGGTAACACATAGTTAAATTCTACCTTTGGCTTAAAAAATTGAAAAAAAAGGAATTTGAGGAAATAAAGAAGGGAAATTGTGTAAAATGAGCTGTTGATGGGGAGAAAAAGCAAGTACATGAGAAACACGGAAATATCTACAGAGGCACTCCTCTGTAACATACATTCCAAATTGCTAAGAGATTAGTTAATGGATTTAAAGAAATCCTGATGGTTACATCCAGGGAATCATTTGAACGTCGTATTTCAGGAAACTGTTGGGAGTACGTACATTTCTTCAAGATATTAGAGGGAAAACTAAGGAAAAAAATGAGCACATGGGACCTAATTTTCTTCTTTTCCCTTTCCTTTCCAAGAAAGGCCTCCCCAGAGGGCATTATGCTAAGTGAAATAAGACTTAGAAGCATTTTTATGATGACTGCTTTAAAATTTTTGTCAGATAATCCTAACATCTCTATCATCTTGGTGTTGGTATCTATTGCTTGTCTTTTTTCGTTTAGTCTGAGCTCTTCCTTGCCTTTGGTATAATGAGAAATTTCTTTTTCTTGGACATTTGGAGAATTACATGTTCTGAGACTCCAGATCTTATTTAAACCTTCATCATATCTGGCTTCCTCTGATACTACTTGGGCAGGGGAAGAAGATGGGAGAATCTCATTATCTCCCACTGAGGGTAGAAGTTCAGGTTTTCCACTAGGCCTTTGTTGATGCCCAGCTGGGGGCTCTCTCCTCACAGCTGGGTAAGGGTGGGGTTTGGCTCCCTACTAGGCCTCCACAGATACCTCCCCAGCTGGGCAGCATAGGGGTGCCTCATCCCTGCTCCTCACATGGTCTCCATTGACATCATGGTGGGAATGTTGGGGACCCTCACTACCGCTGTGCAGTGGTGAGAGTCCTGATTCTGCATTAGGCCTCCTCTGACACCATCCCAGTGGGGATGGGGAGGGGCACCTCAGCACTGCCAGACCGAGATGGAAGTCCAAGGTCCCCAGCTGATCGCAATTGACACTGCTACATGGAGGGATGCTCATTACCCCTGGGGGATGAACGTCTTCGCAGAGAGTTTGTGCTCCTTGTTCCAACTTCACAAGGGGAGAAGTCCAGGCTCCCCACTCAGCCTTACTAGGATGGGTAACAGCGGGCTCAGATTTCTCTGAGGCGTCTGGCTGAAGTAGAGCAGTCGTTGTCTAAAACGTTTCTGTCTTGCTAGGCTGCTCCTTTGGCTCAGAAGAGCAGGCTTCCCTTGGGACTTTTTGGGGTTATACTCATTGGCCTTTTCAGGTTTCCAACTTTTTCAGCCCCAGGTCTTGGATAGATGAGGCAAAACACAAAGCCCAGGGAACTCACACCATATTGTTCCTCAGATTTCCGGGTCTCTAGATGGTCTAGCTTCTCCTCTCCATTTCTCAGAGTTTCCCAGTGTTTGTTCTATACTGTTTTATACTGGACAGGGTTTCAGTTGGACTTAGTGGAAGGAATAAGAAGAGGCCCATCTATTCTCCCTTCCTGTATGTAGAGGTTTCTTACAAATCATTTTACTACAGTTGATAATAGCACCTCCAAGGGTTATTGTGAGGATTAAATGAGTTAATTGGGCCTTTGGTCCAGTATCAGACACATGGTAAGCCTTACCATGCTAAGTGGTACCTCATGTTGTTATTAGATAAACAGTATAATGTGGTTGTTAAGGGAATAGATTTTGGAACCGGGTAACCCAGGGTTTAAATCCCAGCTCTTACATTTAATAAGTGTGGTAATCTTTGGGAAATTACTTAATTTCTCTGTGCCTATGTTTCCCAATGTAAATGGTCCTTATAATAGTTTCTTCCTTGCAACATTATTGTGAGAATTAAAATGCTTAATATTGGGTGCCTCGGTGGCTCAGTCAGTTAAGCCTCCGACTTTGGCTAAGGTCCTGATCTCAGGGACTGGGGATTAAGGCCAGACCAGGGCTCTGTGCTCAGGAAGGAGTCTGCTAGAGATTCTCCCTCTCCCTCTGCCTCTGCCCCTGTCCCTGCTAATGCGCTCTCTGTCTCTAAAATAAATAAATAAATCTTTTAAAATAAAATAAAATGCTTAACATATCTAAAGCACTTAGAAGTTTGCCTGATCAAAGTAAGCTCTATTTAAGTATTAGAAATTATTCCTTAAGCTAAAGAACTTCATTTTCTCCTCAAAACACCCTATAAAGTAAGGAGTAGAGCATGATTGTGTCCATGTACAAAGGCACAGGAGTTCTGAGGCATGTGGTAACCTGCCCAAGGTCCCAGAGCCAGTAAATGGCAGAGAGAACCTTAGCCACAGGTCTTCTGACGTCAAGTCTGGAGCTCATGATGTCACATAAGCACCACATGAGGCCTGGTTAGGAGTGCAAGGTGAAAGCCAGTATTCATGCATAGAGAACATGGCAGCCAGACCAGCACAGAAATTACACCTGGGCTGGCAGGGCAGTGGGAGGAATAAGGTAGAGAGAGGGACAGGCAGGTTAGGTCTATGCCAAGAAACTGGTGTTGAAGAAACCACCCAGATGATTTCTAATGAGAGCCTTACAGCCTGGAAAGAGTCCTGTGGACATCTCCTGTTCACAGGGTTTCCCTAATAGCTCACCACTCCCACTCCAGGTCAGCCAAACACTCTTCAGGGCCAGTGTAGTTCCAGGAAAGCAGAGGTGATGCTTTCTTCAGTTCAGAATGTCCTCGGACTCCTGGAGTGGGCTCCCTCCTCAAGGGGTTCTTGCTGCTGCCCCTGCCCGGCCTGCTGTATATATCCTTCTGAGCCTTTCCAAGCCCAGCATCTGCCTCGGGGCCTCCATTCAGTGCCACCAATCTTCCTGGAGACACCAGCCCACCCTGAGTTCACCCCTACCTAAACTGAGCATTTCCATTGCTGCCATGTTTCGAGATGCAGTAAGCACCATCTAATGTCTGGTCTTCTATTTCCCCTGATAAGTTTCATATGTCTAAGTCATGCAACCAGCAAGATCATGGCTCTTGAGGGCAGTACTTGCATCATCTAGGTTTTGATGAGGTGTAGACTCACAGCATTTGACGTAGAACTTGGTACTGTGTGGTGAGTCAATTAACACTTGTTAACTCTGAAAGAAAAGGTCACAGCCAAGCAGAGCAGCCCATAGGTGTGGTATATAACATCCCTGGGAAAATTTTTTGCAAGGCCTTATCTAACTAAAGACTTTGATTAAATACTTTTTTTTAATAAAATGTGTGGACCCCTGGAAAGTGTAGGGATTTAACAATACAGATTCAAGGTAATAGGAAGGAGTGGAAGAAATACTTTAGTTTGTATTGTTCAGTCATGGCCAATGTCCAGGGACCATCTTTTTCTGCGAAGGTCTAGGAATTATCACTCATGGTCTTTACTGTCGAATATTCTTCTCCTGGATAATTTTTTATTTTCCACACCCAAAAAGGAGAGCAATGCTGTTATTACTTACAGAGTTATGACTCTGAACTCATCAATATTGAAACCATACAGATATCATCTCTGCATTTATTTAATACCTATTATATCACTTATGCAAGGCAGTGAATTATGCATTGTGTGGTCTGTGTGTACTGGTTTCCAATAATTCTCCCATAATTCATTATTGCATTTTCTTGATAATGACCACAATTCAAGTCTCATGTAGGGAATGCCCAAAAATGTGACCACTATTATCACTTTGGGGTCATATAAAACTCACAATTTGGAATTTAAATAGCATAAAGACAGAACAACCTATCTTCCAACTAACCCTGTCTTCTCTTGAAGTCTAGGCTGAAATCCCCACATTCTTAGAAAGTGGTCTCTGTCCCTATTGATATCACCCTTGACTTTCACACATCCCCACCAGCCAGGAGGATAGACAAGGGGCCTGCAGGCTGAATGAGTAAAACTGTCACATTCTGTTAACAAATGTTTGTCCCTCACTCCCAGAGAGCATGATGCCACCATATCCACTGGAGACAAAGCAGGACACTGGTCAGAAGGGCCCATCAGCCTTCTCAATTCTCAAGCCATGATCTGGAAAGCCTTTGGAGGAAATGGGCTTGGCCACCTCTGAGGACAGCTTGAGTTAGTGGGCAAGGAACTCAGGGAAAAGTGAGTGAAGTAAACCCTGTGTTACAGCAGTGGAGTGTATATAGGGTGAAGGATGCCAACAGACTTCCCACTGCCCTGGGATGTTGTGGAGCAGAGGAAGCCACAGTCAGAATAGGAACAGACAAAAGCAAATCGACTACATGAACTCAAACCCAAAGCTAAGTGGAGTTCTGTCTTGGTATTCTAGAGTCCTAAATATCTCCTATATCCAACATGAATGAGTCCCTTCAAACCAGAGCATCAGCACCTTTAGAGAGGTTCAGTCTCACGAAAGCCCACTGTGCTGGCTGGTGGGAAGGATCAGCTCACAACCGAGCTCTCCTGGAAGTAGGCCAGGTCACAGGCAGAGACTATGATCCCCTGAACACGAATCCTGGAGCAACTTAGGCAAGCAGTGACCCCCTGTGCAGGGTCATGGGTCAAAGAGTGACCTAAGGAAAGGAAATAGGGACTAAGTCTCTGTGGTTTCTGTGAGACCCAAGTCTCACAGGGATCCAGCCAGGTGCCACTGCCAGCACCCCCAGGGGATTTAAGCAAAGTCTCGAGGAGAGCACTGTACTCCTGAGGAGGGCCCCGGGCAGCCACCTACATTCCCTGTGCTAAGGTTCTCAATGCAGCCAAACTTTTGTGTGCCCCTGATCCTCCCAACATCAGCCCGGCCTGTGTCAGTAGGGGCATGGCCCATGTGCTGGGCTACCAGGTCGGGAACAGTGGCCTTTTCAGGACAACTTAAAAAAAAAAAAAAGAAAAAAGCCCCTAGTAAGTATTAAAGAGGAGTGAGATTTTCTTTCTTCCCTGCGTGGCAACTTCCCATTCCACTTGGCATTTTGAGCCACATACATGTGCAGGGTTTTGCAAAGCTTGAGAGGGAGAGAAGAGACTAGAGGATGAGGTGGGAGAGGTGTTTTACCCCTTGTGAGTCTATAAATTCATAAAAATATTGCTAAAAATATCCCATTCAATTGTAGCACTGATGGTATCCATTAAAATATCCCATTACAAATATCACTAATAAGGTCCGTTATTTTGTGATTTAAAAAGTCACCCAATCTCTTTGGCCACTAATCACTCTCTGTCACCGTCACATTCACTGCTTCGACCATCACCACCAGTATGACTTCAGAGTTTGGCTCAAAGGAATGTTATCAAGTAGGTGAATTTCTGGCTACCCTGAAATCATAAAAGCAAGGGGTATTTTGATAAATACCAAGTATAGAATTTGTTTTTGGCTTAACATTTCTCAGGCCTTGGCTGGCCAGTGAATAGCATTTATTCATATTTGCCTCTGTTTGCCATTCTAAACAGACTATTCTGGGGCTTTTCCCACTTGGAAAACAGAGTTTCTAACTCTGTTGCCTGTTTAGGCACAGTGTCTCATAATCTAACCTTACAATATACAGAAATGAGTGTAATGTAATAAAAATAAACTATTATAACCTAATGCTTCCTGGGAGCACCATGAAGTCCTAGGGTACCTAGGGCATTTAATTAACTGAGAAACCAATGCTTGTTCAATGTTCTGTACTTGTTTTAAATGCAATCTAGCATAGTACAGAGGTTTTTGAATGTCAGTGGACATTGGGATCTCCAGGAGAAGACTTGTAAAAACACAGATTACTGGATCCCATTTCTGAGTCTTTGATTCAGCAAGGAGAGGGTGCATTGAGAATTCGCACTTCTGACATGTTCCCAGGTGATGCTCATGTTGCTGGTCCAAGGACCACACTTTCAGAATCCCTGGCCTAGTACTTAAAAGCAGTAACTTTGCTATCAGAATGACCTGGATTTCAGTCCTTTAACTTTGGGTTAACTATATCACCTCTCTGACATCAGTTTTCTCATTTGTAAAACTACACTTCCATCATTAGGCTATTTTGGGGATTAAGTGAGATAAGATATGTGTGATGCTTAGCATGGTATCTTCTCCAGGTCACAGTTCAGGCCATGTTTACTGACCGTAGTACCATTTCCCACTGTACTACTCTTATTACTGAATTCAAGTAGAAAATTACTTGGACTTTACCTACAGTTGAGCTCCAACATCTAACCTGCTACGACATCATAATGAGATTGATAACCAAGACTCCAAGGATATAATGAATTTTTCATGTTATCATAGTGGTTCTCCATCAGAAAAACATATAAAATGAATATCATTTTTTATAAGAAACATAACCCTGAAAAAAATCTCTAGAGAAAAGAGCTATAATAGAATTAATTTATTATAGTCACTAAACCTTATTGAATATGTTATTATCAGCAATCTAAAAGATGATACGTCCCTCCAGTGGTTAAACACATATACAAAACCAAGAATCATCATGAAAAATTGTTTAATCTTGATTAGTACTTCAGGAGACTTGGCATATCCTTTGGTCACAGAAAATTCTAATAGCGTGTTTAGGTGAAATTAGCTGCTACTAATCTGCGTGGTTCTAGAGTTTCAGAGTTGGCAGAATAAATAAGTTGGAAAGATACTCACCATCCCTCCATCAAATACCGATCTAGCACCACCATCATTGTAAGATTCTGAATGCTTGGAAGCTCATCCTGGCCTCTTTACATGACTTGCATCTAAATTCTTTTCTGTGTTTATTCAGAGCCACTAAGAAATACAACAGATAAATTAACACCCAAGATTCCAACCAAACCCTTTAAAATAAGTACAACATTCACATTAGAGAAAAGTCATATTCTGTGTTGGCTTTGAGTATCCCAATATTTACAGTGAGAATAAAAAATTAGTAAGTGTCCCTAGGCTTCTTTGGTTTGACAGTCTCTTGGGCATGTAAGTAGAAGCAGAAGCGACCTTTATCACCCAGTGCCCTCTAACACTGTAGCCCAGGAACGAGCAAACTCTAGTCCTCTCCCTAGCCTCCCATTTTGTAAATAAAGTTTTACTGGAACACAGCCACACTCATTCTTTTCCCTATTGTCTAAGGAGATTTCCTGCTACAATGTCGCACTGAACAGCTGTGAGAGACCATGTACAGCCTCACCTGTTGGCTCTCTGGTCCTCCACTGAAATAGCCCACCTCTGTGGGGGTTAGTCAAGGTCCTTTGGGAATAAATGTAGCAGGAAAAAAAAAATGGAATCTCCTTTCTTAAACTCTCTGTACAAAGAGATCATTTGTCTTCGATAAAGTAGTTCCCTAGTATAGTAACAATATATTAGCCTTACTGTTGGTTTCCCAGTAACTGCAGACTGCAAATGTTCACGAGCCCTTCCAAATACTTCGTGTCATTAGTGATAGAACCCCAGCCATAGGCAATATTCTACTCCAAGCCAGAAGTTGTCCTCGGTGTTGCATTATTCTTGCTTAATTTAAAGAATCAGACCTAATTTTATTAAGGCTAATGAAGTCCCAGAATCTTATCAATGGCTAAATAACCTCTCTCTGGGAGCCACATGAATATTTCAGAAGTAGTAGCTCACTTTAAGCATCTAGAAGCCTATTTTATTTTATTAGAACATGGCATTGGCCTGTGTTTATAAATGGATTTCTATTTCTTTAATAGGTTGCTCAAGTACTATACTTGAGGTACAATTTCTGATTTTTCTAGAAAAAAAGGAGTTAACATGTATTTGTTGGATAAGTGTTGAGTAAACAAGTAGTATATATCAGAGTGGGAAGAGCATGCCCTTTGGGGTCAGAGAGATTCATTCACCTGTCAGACTTTCCTCCTCCTATGAGCACATGACAACCCTGTGAACCTGTTTCTTGCCCTTAAAGCAGAAGTCATCCCTACATCATACATATACAGTATTTTAAAGAATGGTAGGAATTTTCAAGAATGCATATAAAACATAGTCAGACCCAGGCACGTTGGCATGTCTACAAGGGGGAATTTAGTGAATGATACTTAAGTGGATCCTATGCTTGTGTGTCTGAATGTTTGCATCCCCCCAATTTCATATGCTGACATTCTAAGGCCTTATGTGATGGGTATGGGAGGTGGAGCCTTTCAGGAGGTGCTCAGGTCATGAGGGCGGAACCCGTGAGAATGGAATTTTATGTTGCTATGAAATGGACCCCATAGAGTTCTATAGCCCCTGCCACCATGTGAGGACACAAGATGTCAGCAACCCAGAAGAGGGTCCTAACCCAAACACGACCACACTGGCACACTGATCTCAGACTCCCAGGCTCCAGAACTGTGAGAAGTGCAGCCACATCATACTCAATCCTTTGTGGGGAGCCATGCACAGTAAAGCACTGAGAGCAAACAGAGAGACCTGAATTGCATTTCTGCTCCGATCTTCAGCTGTGTGACTTCAGAGAAGGCACTCACGGTCTGACTCCCAGCCACCTTACAATGATAAAGCAGATCTCTGCAGTCTTTCCAGATCTAAAAACTCATCTCTGTTCATGAAGTATCACACATGCGCACTCTTCAACGGAACAGGTGACTATATGCTAATCTAAAATGGTTCCTGATTTGGGACAAGTTTCTTAGACACTTATACCCCGAGACTCCTCGTATTTCCTATCTTCTGGGTTGCTAACATTTGGCCCTTCTATTATCTGGTTTCCAGAGGTAGTGAACACAATAACTCAGGAGTCCCCAGTTGGCTTGTTCTGACTCTCCTCTCCCTATGTAAAGACACAGAAACAATCCTTTCGTCTCCTATTCTAGAATCTTGCTAGAAGTTGGTGTCATTCTAATTGGTTTACTCTTTGCAGAAATCATTTTAATCCCCTCTTTGAAAAGGAGGGCAATATTACCAGTCTCTAGGCTTTAGAGTCCTTTGCTCGTATGGTCTTAGCTCATTTACTCTTCTGTACGCTGTTTCGTGGGTTAGGGGCTGCAATCTTGCCAGCTGTGCTTTCCCAGGTCCTTGTTCCCTGGCTTCCCATCGGATGCAGGCTCTGAGGAACCCTGGAACCTAAGAAGAGGGGAGAAGTGACTCTCTTCTCATCTTGGCTATCAGTTGGGGTGGGGGCAGCAGCAGGAATAGGGCAGCCTCTAATGCAACTGGGCTAGCACCAGGGGTGGAGGATGTTGGGGGGGTTGGCCTGGCAGCCCCCATGAGGCCTGTTCTGGAGTGTCCATTCTTGACACGCAGGAATGGTTCAGGGAGGCACTGGTTTCCTGTGGTTGTTCTTTCAGTAACCTGATTATTTTTCTCTTGCTACTCCAGGCTTTCCACCATCCTCTTAATGAATTTTTGTATTAAGTTCCCTCTGCTAGAAATACGTAAATGGGTTCTCTTTTCCCAAATGGATCCTGACTAATACTATATATAATTTTTCAGAGCTTGAATCTTTAAATGAATTTAAACCTGCTCTATGATCATTACTTTGAAACCTGTAGCTCCAAAAGTCTAGATACAACCAGCCGCTCATTTTACAGAATCAGACCAATAGAATGTAAGGGAAAAAAAGTGTTCTTGTCAAACTCCAATAAATAAATTTGAAAAAAAGGTCCAAATTATTTAATACATTGAAAAGTGCTCATCACAGTGCCTCATAATTTGCTGTGTGACAATATACTTGCTATGGAAATATTTTACTGTGACAATACTCACTGTGATGAAATCCATTCTACAAACAACTTTCTTCAGAGTGGTTTTTTTTTTTTTTTTTTTTTTTTTTTTAAATCTCAGGATTATACAAAACCACCTGATAAAAATAGGCACAATAATCCCTGGGCTTTTAGTTTCAGAATCTGTTTTCCCATCTGTTAACCAAAGTCTAAGTCTATACAACCAAAGTAAAATGGAGGGTTGTGTAATTATCCTTTGACTCAGAGACAAATAAGAATATCAGAGTAAGGAAGGGACATCTGTGCTCATTTTATTCAACACCTGTTCAGATATATGATTCCTTTGAAACATCTAATAACTATGATGTAGATATCTAGTCTCTCTTTGAATATCCTCACTGATGGGGAAGTCATTATCTTGCCAGACAGCTGATTCATTTGTTAGATAGCTTGAATTTCCAAGAATGTATCCCTCTTATTAAACCCAAGGATGAGTAGGCATGACTATAGCTTCTACTTATGGGCACTGGTTATTCCATTTAGGTTTATAAAGAGTAACTAGATTCCCTATTCTCCTTGAAAGCTGTGTAAACCAATGCAGAGATAGCTATGAAGTTCCTTTATGGAACAATTCCAGCATCGTGGAGTCAGGTCAGTGACATGGGGAAGTTCTCGGTGTCAGGAGCACCTTCTGAGTACAAATTAAAGGCTTACCTCTTCCCTGGAAATGATGAAGTTGAAAACATAACAGGTCTTCCTTTCACACTTGGGAACAGGCTCCTTCAGAAGGCATAGCTCTACGCCTTCCACAGAGTGGCAAACTTTTGGAAAGGTCTTAAGACTCTCTTAAGAGTATCATCATCATAAGAGACATTGTCTTAAAGGACTCTCCCCTTTATCCAGAAACATGAAGGTCCTGCATAACTAAGAAAAACATACTTTTTTTGAGAATGTGACCCAGTGATATGTATTGAAAATATTCCTTGCTCATCATTGTGCTACTGTGAATGGTGGTGGTGGAGCAAAAACAGAGATAAGAGGAGAGCCAGCAGGAGACCTATTCTAGAATTTAGTTGGAGACTTAATTTAAGTGGTTTTGCATGTCATACCTAGAAGCTTGGCTGTTAACTTTCAGCAAAGAGTAGGCACTGGAGACTGGTAAGCATGACTACAGCACACTATAGAAAGATTTCCCTGGTGGCACAGTAAAGCATGAATTGGTGGGAGACAAGCTTTATGGGATGTCAAGTAGTCAGAAGCAATAAACAAGTGAAGGAGATGGTGTCAGTGGGGATGTACAGGACAAGGATCAAGCCAAAGGGGGTAGAATCAATAGGATTTAGAGACTGAATGTGGAGGATAAGGGAGAGGAACAAATAGAACATGATTCTCAGGTTTCTGGCTTGGGCAAAGGGGCAGATGGTGGAGTCATTCACAAAAGAAGGGAACACAAGAGGAATAGCAAGTTTAGGTTACTGGGGGTGATGAGTTCCGTTTGGGGCAAGTAAATGTGAGTGCCTCTAGATCGTGACAACACATATGTCTCACAGGAAGTTGGGGTAAGTGGATCTGGCTTTCAAGAGGGAGGGACAGGAAGTGTAGATTTTGGAGTCATCAGCATGTGGGTAGTAGCTGAATCCATGGACAGTATGAATTTCATTCCATCATTGATTCATGTACTCATTAATCTGCCCGTGAAACTAATACCCATTGCTTACTTTGTACCAGTAACACTATATGGGTAGCTAGAATGTTTATGCAGCAGTGAACAATGGACAAAGTTCTGGGATCAGGGAACTTACAATCTAGTTGAAAGAAGACCTAGAATAAAAAAGAAAATACCATACAATGCCAGGTAATATTAGTACTCTCAAGAAAAATAAAGGACAGTAAGGAAATAGAGAGTGTTAAGGGATCAGAGAATTCCTCTCAGAAGAGCTACAGCTGAGCAGCTGTAGCCTAATAGGAGAGAGAATAAGAGAGTGTAACCCATGAGAAGACAGGAAGAAGAAAGTCCTCTGTGGAAGGACATGGATGGGCAAAGGCCCTGGGGTAGAAGCCTGTCAGACCTGCTTGAGAAACACCAGGGATCTTCCAGGAGAGTGTGCAGCATAAAAACAAACAAGGAGGGGCACCTGGGTGGCTCAGTGGGTTAAGCCTCTGCCTTCGGCTCAGGTCATGATCTCAGGGTTTTGGGATCAAGCCCCCACATCGGGCTCTCTGCTCAGCAGGGAGCCTGCTTCCTCCTCTCTCTCTGCCTGCCTGTCTGCCTACTTGTGATCTCTATCTGTCAAATAAATAAATAAAATCTTAAAAAAAAGAAAAATGAACAAGGACCAAGAGCAAGGACAGAACTATGGAGCCCATCAACCTTTCAGATGAGAGCAAAGAAAGGAAACTATGGAGGACTGATTAGAATTATAAAAGGAAGGGGGTGATTTTGTATTCTGTGGATTTAACACCACAGTTTGATAGTTCTCTTCCCAAATATCCACCATCCCTATTTATAATGGTGCTTATAGGAGCACCTAGGTGGCTCAGTCATAAAGCAGCCACCTTCCGCTCAGGTCATGATCCCAGGATCCTGATATCAAGCCCCGCATCAGGCTCCCTGCTTGTGGGAAGCCTGCTTCTCCTTCTCCCACTCCCTTTGCTTGTGTTTCCTCTCTCACTGTGTCTCTCTGTGTCAAATAAATAAGTAAAATCTTTGAAAAAAATAATGGTGCTTATACGTGTAGCAGTAGAATAAGCCAAGAACTCATCTCTCCCTTACTCATTCCTTAGCTACACCTATAGTTTGGTGAAGGCCTTCTTCTGAGACTTTCCATGTTTGCTGCCTCTCACCAGAAGTTCTGGGGAAGGGGTGGGGTGGAGACCAACCTCTCCTTCAACTTCCTCTTCAACTTTTATCAGGTGATTCCACCGAATGGTGACTTCCTCAGAAAAGCTTTACCTCAAGCCTGGAGACAAAGATTGGATCTCCAGTTATTCACTCCTAAAGTCATTCGTTCTCCTTTGGGCCTAAAGACTTGTTTGTTTCATATTCATCTCCTCCTCAGCAATGAACCTGATGAAGGTGGAAAGCACAGCTGTGCTGTTCAACCCCTGAAGCTTTTGTAGCATGAGATACAAAGTACATGCAGAGATCACTCTATGTGCCCTTGCCCTACAGACAGAATGTACTAATGACTCTGAGGATCAGTTACTCCCACAGCAGGGCCCAGAAACCTTTCCTCTACCTCTACATATGTGGAAAACATCTCTTCAGTCCCACTGATCCTCAGAGCAGAAATTCAAAAGAAAAGGACTATGAGTTTAATTTAGATTCAGTCCTGATAATACTTGAATGTTTCCTTTTGGTCCACTACTTCTTTAGCAAAACAAGTGAGTTCAAAATGGTTTATTATTTTTTGAATAAATAGAAAGAAATATTTGTTCTGGCTGCCATTCTATTAAAAAAAGAGGGGGAGGTGGGGCACCTGGGTGGCTCAGTGGGTTAAGCCGCTGCCTTCGGCTCAGGTCATGATCTCAGGGTCCTGGGGTCGAGTCCCGCATCGGGCTCTCTGCTCAGCAGGGAGCCTGATTCCCCTCTCTCTCTCTGTCTGCCTCTCCATCTACTTGTGATTTCTCTCTATCAAATAAATAAATAAAATCTTTAAAAAAAAAAAAAAGAGGGGAAGGTAATGTTTATAGCAGCAATGGCCACAGTTGCCAAACTATGGAAAGAACCAAGATTCCCTTCAATAAACGAATGGATAAGGAAGATGTGGTCCATATACACTATGGAGTATTATTATTATTTTATTTATTTAAGTGCTCAATTTTAAAAAGAAAAACTGGACCCCAAACATTGGATATAATTGAGGGACTGGATAATATGTCTTTGGTAGCAATCTTTTCTGAGATTGAGAATCCTGGTTTTCATTTAATTCTCTCTCTTTCTCTTTCTTTCTTTTCTTTTCTTTTTTTTTTTTTTAAGCTTCTAGGACGGACCTTGAGAGCTTGTTTGAAGTTCTAGTGAGGAGCCCAGCTATTCCTATACCCTTGACGGGAGACTCCTCTATCTGGGTAAGTGGTCCTCTTCCCCCCCAGCACATTGCTTGGGGAGAGACATATGTGGGGCGGTGATGGAGGACGTGGACACCGGCCGAGGCAGCCAGATCAGGCGAATCAACCCTGGCGGATCAGTGGGACACAACAGATGTCCCAGCCAGATCACCCTCACATCCCATTTCATTCTCTTTGACCTTAAATATCCCAGGGATTGGTCCTAAAACCCATTAACTTTATTTGGACTACATAAGCATTATTAACCACAGCTATTCTACCAGCCATATGTGTTCAGGGTTTTTGTTCAGATCATTACTTTACATAGACTGAGGCTACGTGCATCACCGCCAATTAACACAGGCGTTTTTCCTTCCCTTTCTTCCCTACCCTACCCTTGCCTTCTCTTTCTTTTCTTTCTTTCTTTTGGTTATTCTACAAAGAACAGTGAACACAATATTCAAGGGTCAGAACTTTTATGAATAGCCAAGCTTGATATTAATGGCCAAAAATATGCTGATGAAAGGTATCTTATCCTTTTATTGAATCCAAAAGCATTCATTTTTGTTTATACCCACCTCTTTTCCAGAGGATCTTCTCCATGTAAGAATGTGAAGCTTATTTATTTAATAATGTTATGCATACATTGAACTGTATTCTCAGAAGGACCTGGAAGTTATGCAAATAAATGTTCAGGGTATAGTATTAATTATAGATGTTTTCAGTTTTCTTCTGTTTAACTGTATTCTCTGAGATTTCTGCGATGAAGACATTGCGTATGTGAGAAAAATAAAATTACATTTGCGAAAGAAATAGAAGTTACCTTTGAAAATGTATTTTGTCCTAGATTTTAGAATGTATCCCAATTGATCACTAGAATTATATGTTCAACAAAAACTGATATATATTTTTAGCCAAGAAGATTTGATAATTAAATACACTTCTAGGACCTGTGGGATTTTATCAACTATTAAGATGGTAACAATGGGGCTGAGTTACCTTTTTAGACTACTGAACTCTTGTCCTAACTTCACTGAATACCATCTTTGGTTTATTGGAAGGGATGGAGGAGATGTTATAACAGCAAATTCTGCCCAGTGGAGAACAAGTAAGCTGATCTATAACACTTAGTCAGAGTGATACCAGCACGGACAGGAGCTATGTAAGTGATTTGCTAGCAAGGTACTAATGATCCATGATGAAAAAGGAATGTCCATGCTACCTCCTAATTAAGACAGGATTACTTTAAAAGAACAAAGAAACAAGTTGCTCTGTGCTCTTCTAAGAGGTCATCATAAGGAGCCAAGGAGATGATGAGTCTGAACCCTACCTCCCAGGACAGTTTCCCAGCCTGTGGAAAATGGCCAGTATCTGAATGGTTTCTGTGGGTTGGCCTGGACAGAACTCACTTTTCCCACCAACGTGAATGCAAAACTGGCTTAGCTTCGGAAATGGCTAAATTCATCAATTTACTCACTCATTCATTTATTTAGACAAATAACTTTCGAGCACCAGAGCACCAACTATGTGCCAGAGGACGTTCTAGGTGTTGGGGACACTGGAATGAAAGAAAAGCCTAAGACCCTCCTCTCATGAAGCATATGTTTTAATGGAGAACAAAGAGAACAAACAGACATAAACAAAAACATAAGGCCAGGTACTGTTCAGGATCAATAGATTTTAGAACGTATCCCAATTGATCACTAGAATTATGTGGTCAACAAAGACCGATATATATTTTTAGCCAAGAAGATTTGATAATTAAATATACTTCTAGGACCTGTGGGATTTTATCAACTGAACAAAAGGATAGGGGATGCCAGAGTTTCCCCCATCCAGTAAGGTGTAAATTAAATAAATTAAATTAAATAAATTAAACTGAACAAAAGGATAGAGAATGCCAGAGTTTCCCCCATCCAGTAAGGTGTCCAGGGACAGTCTCTCTGGGGAGGCAACAGTTGAATGACTGGAGGAGAGAGCTTTGTGAGTAGAGCATTCTAGGCAGCAGTAACAGCAAGTGGGAAGACCCTGAAATAAAAACATTTTGGAGGGACTGCAAGGGCGTAGTGTGAACCATGTGTGGCGAACAAGGGTAAAACAGGGTGGCCTCGGGATAGAAGAGGGATGGTCTTGCACATCACGGTAAGGATTTTGGATTTTACAGTGTGATTTAAAGTTGCCGGAGGGTTAAAACACAAAATATGGATCTTACCATAATAATTGTTTGACTCTGTTGAGAGATAGGGGCAGGAAGTGTTCATGTGTGTGCAGCGAGATAGAGGAGGTGGTGTGGGCAGGCTAACTCCACACATTTCATAAGAAATCGCAGCAGTGTCCAGACCTTGGAAAACAATTGAGAAACAGTACAAGAAAATTATTTAGAATTAGAGACATGAATATTTTTGAAAAAGATAAAAAAATTCAATGTGATGACTCGGAGAGTAGAAAATTGAGAAAGAATGAAAAGAATTGGGAAAGAATGAAAAAAATGGAGGGTTTTCTGGCTCTCAAATCTATGCATGTGTGTAAAGGCGATCTTAAAAACTTAAAAAAAAACTTTTTTAAAATATGCAAAACGCAGAATGATAATACGAAAAGAAGACAGAAAGGAAAAGGCAGCACTGTCTAACTAACAGCAATTTCTTCTGTGATGGAAATTACATCTAATATGGAACGTACTTGAAATATGACTAACGTGACTGAGAAATAAATTTAACATTTCATGATGTTCTAACAAACATACATTTAAATAGCCACCTGTGGCTAGTGGCCACCATATGAGACTATGCCACCATATGCAATGGCCTGACTTTACCTAGGATCTACTTTGTTTCTACAGTTGACTCTGCTTTCTCCCGTTTCATCTATTTTTCTATCTCTACTGGATCATTTCCATCTCCTGTGCTAAAATATCATTTATCCATCCTTTTAAAAAGTGCAGCTCTAATCCTATCCCTCTGTGACTGTCCACCCCATTTCTTTGTTCCCTGTATAGTGAAACTCAAGAATTATCTGTATCTGTGTTATCCTACACAGCAGCCACCCAACTAGCCAGATGTGGCCATTTAAATTTAAATTAATTAAAATTAAATAAAATGTAAAAGTCAGTGCCCTAGTTGCACCAGCCACATTTCAAATGCTCAATAGTTACATGTGGCAAGCAACCTGTGTATTGAACAGAGACAATATGGACATCTCTATCCTCAAGGACAACTCTCTTGGACAGTGCTGATAAGCACTGGACTGAGGGCCAAGAAAACACGTATGCTTGCTGGTAGTTTAGCAGATTTAGTCTGGAAGGGTAAGAAAGTTATCTTTTGGGACACCTGGGTGGCTCAGTTGGTTAAGCAGCTGCCTTCGTCTCAGGTCATGATCCCAGCATCCTGGGATCAAGTCCCACATCGGGCTCCTTGCTCAGCAGGGAGCCTGCTTCTCCCTCTGCCTCTGCCTGCCATTCTGTCTGCCTGTGCTCGCTCTCTCTTACTCTCTCTCTCTCTGATAAATAAATAAATAAAATCTTAAAAAAATAAGAAAGAAAGAAAGTTATCTTCTGGCAATTTCTTTTTTTTCAGTGGAATAGCAGTAAGGTCATCGAGTAAGAGTGAGAAAGGAAGGTGGGGGATGTTGCAGGAAGGAAGAAAGGAGATGAATAGGAAATAACTTTTCCAGTGCTCAGGAGAGTGAAGGATAAGGAAAATAAAGAGGAGAGTTTTCTCCAAGGCAAATTGGAATCATTATGTTTTATTTGACTTTCTTGCTTTTCTTAGTGTTGGTGCTAAGTGATAATCCTTAAATTTGGCCAGTGTAGGTGGGGATGGAAGCATGAGTCAATATTCCAGTTTCCCTTGTATTGACTTTAAATCAGACCAGGCTGAGAAATCTCATTGCCATGTCTGTGACTGTAACCTATACAGCAGGAAGGAAGGGGAGGTGCCTTCCTGGAGATGTTTTGCAGTGATAAGGTATGGGAACTTCCTCCCTTAAGGTTCTTTGAATTTTAAAAGGTAGAAACCAACACAATCAAACTTAAACAAGAAAAGGAGATGGACTATAATGATGCAGGGGTATCTCCTAGAACCCATGGGAGGCAGCTTGGGACTTAAACTAGAGGGAGCCAGGAGAAATAGAAAGCTCCCAGAGAACCAGGTTGAATCATATTTCTCTCTCTCTCTTTCCTTCCTCCTCCCATAAGTATAACAGACTTATGGTTTCTTATCTCTGCTTCTGCACAAGAAACATTTTTGTTTTCCTTCTCTAAAGAAAAGATGAGCTTTCCTTACAGAATTCTCAGCACACTTGATGGTTGAGAGATGGTCAACCCCCACAATAGTTCTTATTACCTCAGAACAACAAAGCCTCTCAGATTAAAAGGAACGTCTCCGTCCCACTCTCAAATTTCTCATAGACTCTGATTAGGCAAACATAAGACAACTGCCCTACCCTGATTAAACAATACATCATGGATACAGACACAACATCCCAGGTCCACTCCCAGGCTGTGGGACAGTTCTCAGAACTTCTTGGCACCACCGACTGGGAAATCTTTCCTGTTCTGTTACCTTCCTGGGTCATACCTAATGTGGGCACTGGGGGTGTTGTCCCTCCATAGGACTACACAGCTTTCAAAGCCCATTTCCTGCCTGGAATTGAGGTTGGGAACTTGGGCTTTTAAGAACAGCTTTATGGTTTCTTTGGTGGTCCTGTACAACTCTCTCACAAATATAGTAGGCTCTGTCTATCTGCTTCCAGCCATTACCTTGAGCAAGGAACCACATTCAGTGTTCTCTTTGAGGGATGACTCTTTTTTTTTTTTTTTTTAAGATTTTATCTATTTGTCAGAGAGAGAGAGAGAGAGACAGAGAGCACAGCAGGAGGGAAGCAGCAGGCAGAGGGGTAAGTTTCCCCACTAAATGAGGAGACCAATAGGACTTGATCCCAGAACCATGAGATCATGACCTGAGCCAAAGGCAGATGCTACGGAGATGAGACAAACAATGGAGCCCCCCAGGCATCCCTGAGGGACCTCTTATATAAGCTTTATTTCTTTGCTTTTTTTGCCAACCCTCTTCAACTCATTCTGTTTCTCTGTCTCTCTCTCTCTCTTTCAATACTTTGCTAAACACAATCAGTAGCAACCACATATAATTTTTTTCATGATTTTATTTATTTATTTGACAGAGAGAGACATAGCGAGAGAAGGAACACAAGCAAGGGGGAGTGGGAGAGAGAGAAGTAGGCTTCCCACGGAGTAGGGAGCCCGATGTGGGGCTCGATCCCAGAACCCTGGGATCATCAACTGAGACAAAGGCAGATGCTTAATGACTGAGCCAGCCAAGTGCCCCAGCAACCACATATAATCCTAAAGTTCTGTTTCCTGACATCTCCTCACTGAACTGTAAGTTTGGTAAATGAACCACCTTTAAGATAATCACAAGGAACACCTTTACCAAATGTTTTGCCTTCTTCCTGCCTCTAAAATCAGTTTTCTCATTGTTACTACCTGATTGCCAAGCCGATATTTGAAGTTTTTTTCCAGCAGCATATCACTTTTGGTATTAATTTTTATATTAGTCAGGATAGGAGGTATCTCTACATCTCTACATCTATACGCACACACATATATGCAGTATACATACACACATATAAACAGTATATATACACATATATATATATACAGATTCGCACACACATGGCAAGAATTTCAGTGACCTTGACACAATAAAGGTTATTTCATGTGCACACCAGGTTTGATATGAGCCACGAAAGTCTCCAGGGAGTCTATCTGCCTTTGACCATATCATTTCAACTGAGTGTCTCAGCAATTGGACAACAAGGGAAGAGAGCATAGGAAAAATTCACATCGGTTTTTCTAAGCTTTGACCCCAAAGTGAGACACATCATTTCAGTTCAAAACCCATTGTCTAGAATTAGTCTAATGGCCCCCATGTAACTACTCGGCGGCGGGGGGAGGGCAGAAATCTGAGGGAGCACATGGGTAATTGTTTAACCATAAATGTTTCTCCCACAGTCCATGGAGGCCTCGAGTTGAGAGAGCAAAGCTGTAAGATCAGGTTAGCCTGGGCAGTGCAGTTGCTACTGAAATGGACCCTTATCCCGAAGACTAGCTGAACCACATTGGAATTTGTATGCGTGAGAAACAAAACATTGTTGAATTAATCTACTGAGATTTAAACATTTAATTATTCTTGCAGCATAGTCCATAGTATCCTGATTAATTTGGGAACATAAAAGAAGACAGAAGTAAACGGAACAACATAGCTTCATTTCCCTGAAGCAATTGTAATTCCAACCCAAATGGCAGCAGAATTTTTTTTGAGAACCTGACAAAATGATACGAAGGGCGCTTGGAATAATAAAGGAGTGAAAATAGCCGGTACTACTATAAACAGAATAATGACAGGAGGGAGAACTAATTTTACCCAACGTTAAGACATCTTACAGGTAGAGAAATTACAGGAAACACAGAAAGACATTGCAGAGAAAGTACAGGAAATAACAAAATGTTAGTGGAGAACAGAGATCCCAGAAATAGACCTAAATACATTTGAGAATTTAGAGTATAAATGATATTTTAAGTCCATGGAAGAATATGAATAATTCAGAAATGTTAGTGCCAGACAAGTCACTGGGTACCTCACTTCTTGGGCTCAAATCATTTCTAACTTAATCAATAACTTAAAAATGTAAGATACGAAACTGTAGCAATACTAGAAAAATCATTGGTAATTTTTTCCCCCAATTTTGAACAGGTGAGGGTCAAGAGACATATAATAGAAGATAGACAAAATTACATAAAAAATTAGCCCTTTGGCAAGACAGAGAATACCATACACAAAATCAAGAGACAAACCACAGGATAGAAAAAAAAAATTGGTAATTTATGTAACAGGAAGGAGATAAATTTCTTTAATACACAAACAGATCTAAAAATCAGCAAAAATAAAAAACAAACAATTCAATGAAAAAATAGGCAAAGGTAAACAGTTTGCAGCCAAAAAAAGCAAATAGACAATTAACATGTGAAAAGATTTTTTTCAGCTTTCTATATAATCAAAGAATTGTAAGATAAAATCAAATATAGTTTTTTTACTTAGTATATTCACAAAAATTAAATTTTGTTCACTCTCAAGGATATGGGAAATAGGAACTCTCGCATATTACTAATGGAATGCAAATTGCCACGACATCTTTGGAAAGCAATTTGACAATAACTATTAAAATTTTAAAAGCACATTTTCTTTAACTCAGCAAATTTTCCTTCCAGGAATTTTTCCCACAGAAACACTTGCACAAGGAGGCAAATCTATATTGTACAGGGACAGCATGGTAATATTATCTGTAAGAGTAAAAAAACAAGGCAAAATTTAAATGTCTATCAAGAGAGCATTAAATGAACTATAATAACTTGTGAAATCAATACTACCTAGCTGTTCAGAAGAATCAATACATTTATCCATAGTGAAAAGAAAAATCTCCAAGCTAAATTATTTTAAGTGAAAAAATTGGGCAGAATACAGTATTATTATAAATGAAACTCCAAAGATCATGTATATTTATACACATACAAATTTCTGGGAAAAAAGAAATAATAGAGATGATTATGTTCAACTGCAAGTACATTATATATGAGGGTGTGGGTAAAGAGGTCGGCTTTTACATTTCGTGTTTTATCCGTTTGCATTGTTAGACTTTTTTAAAAAAATATTTTATGTAGAGAGGTGGGGGGCAGAGAGAGAGGGAGAGAATCTCAAGCAGGCTCCCAGCTGTGCCTGATGTGGGGCTCAGTCTTACCACCTTGAGATCATGACCTGAGCTGAAATCAAGAGTCAGATGCTTAAACTGACTCAGACACCCAGGCACCCCTGTATTTTAAGAATTTTTTTTAATGTGTGCATGCAGTACTTTATGATAAGAAAACAAAAATGTAAAGCATTAATTCTTCCATGGAAACATCAGTTCTGTGTTTTTATCTGTCAATCTGGATCTAAGAAGATACTAGCAGATAGAAAGAAAGGGGAGAAAAAGAAGAGGAAGAGAAGAGGAAGAACCAAAGTTAGACATTCACAATATGGTATAAAGGAGTAAACTGAGATACCAATCATAAATGAAAGAGGAGAGCCAGTCAGACTCTAGGCTCTGTCAAGTCCTATTTCCACTGTAAGGAAAAAAAGAATCCCCAGGTATAATAGTAGTCTTTCAGTATCAATATTTCCAAAAACAGAAATTTAATAATAACAGTAGTAGCTCATGTTTACTGAGCAGGAACTAATTTTGATTCAGTGCTAAGCACTTTTATATGTATGAATTATCTCATTAAATTCTCACAAACTCCACACTGCTATCAGTCCCATTTTATCACAAAGAAAGCTAAGCCCCAGAGAGAGAAATTAAGGGGGCCCCTGTGTGGCTCAGTCAGTTAAATGCTAGACTTTTTTAAAAGATTTATTTATATATTTATTTTGGCGGGGAGGGGCAGAAAGAGAGACTCTTTTGCAGGCTCCGTGCTGAGTGTGGAGCCCCTCATGGGGCTCTATTTCACAATCATGAGATCACGACCCTAGCCAAAAATCAAGAGTCAGACCTCTAGCCAACTGAGCCACCCAGGTGACCCAAACATCAGACTTGGTTTCAGCTCAGGTCATGAGCTCAGGGTTGTAGGATGGAGCCCCGTGCGGGACTCTGCGCTGGGTGTGGAACCTTCTTAAGATTCTCTCTCTCTGCTCCTTCCCCTTCTAAAAAGAGAGGGAGAGAGAGAAATCAAGAAATATCACAGGAGACCCAGGGCTTGTGTTTCACAGCATTTACAATATGTTTCCAAGGGCTTTGATGTGGAGTCCATACTTACTTCCCGTGCGTCCTCAGGATAGTCACTCACCATTTCCCACCAGTAAACTGAAGATCGTGACAGAACCTACCCGACGACAGGGCTGTCAGGGGGTGAAATGAGAGGACTCGGTGCCTCACACATAGTGAGAGCTCGATAAAAGTGAACGGCGGTGGCTTTGTTACAAGGCCTTTAACAATAAGGTCTCTTCCTTCGTCCAGTCTCCTACCTTCCCATGCCCACCTCCTGTCCTCCTCGAACTCAATCTCCAGTCTTCCTTACCTCCTTGTGCGCTCCCCATGGCTTCCCAAGGCTTGTGAGCCTCCCTCACTCCTTCTGCTGCAGTGTTGGTTCCCACCTTCCATCCCTTCTCCACCTACCTGACTCCTCTCAATCCTTAAGACTCCCCTTCGGCATCCCCTCTTCCAGGAAAACCTGGTTGACCTCACCCTCCCGTGCTAGACGCTCCTCCTTGAGTTTCAGTGTCAACCTGCGCTTCCCTCTCTCTCGTGCCATTTATCAAACGGCAGCCCTGTGGCTTTCTGATGTTTCATCTCCCACCACCCACTCGTCTGTGAGCGCGGGAAGTCAAGTTCTAGATTTTCCTCACCTGCCTTCCTCCAGGTGTGAGCGACACGAGCTGTTGCCGCGTGAGTTCAGTGGCAACAGAAAGAGGAGGGAGCTACTTGTCCTGCACCCTCTGGGGGCCATTCCCGGGAAAGACAGAGGTAAGTGAGGCAAATGGAGTCATTCAGCGAATTACTATTGTTGGCTCCTGCTGTTGCTCTAGGTGCTGAGGCCACAGAACAAGAACAAGTATACTGTCCCCTGGTGGGTATAGTCTATACAAATGGGAAGGAGCTAGAGAATAAATAAATGAATAAATAAATAAATGAATGAAAAGATCATTTAAATAGCGCTAACTTCGAGAACAAATATAGAACAAGGTTCGGGGTAGAGAGTGATGGGGAGCGAGGGGTTCATTTAGACTTTGTGGCTAGGGAAGGCCTCTGTGGACATGACCTTCGAGCTGAGGCCTGAGTGACAGGAATGACCCAGTCATGTAAATGAGGGAGCAGAGCGAGTTGAAAGCCCCTGGGTGGGAACAAGCCAGCATGGGCACTGGCCAGAAGAGGCTCCAGGTGTCTACCGCCTGGGTTCCCCTGCAAAGGTCAGAGAAGGGTCAGGACTGGATCCAATAGGGCCTCTTAGGCCATGATAAGGTATCGAGATTTTACTCTAGATAAAATCTAGATTTTATTCTGCCCACAACAGGAAGCCACTGGAGGGTTTGCACTAGGGAGTGAGATGATCTGATCTAGTATTTTGAGGCTGCTCTGGCCCCGTGTGGAGGGCAGGAATGGGCAGTATCAGGTTATCACAGTGGTTTGGGGATGGGAAGGGGGAGTTGTGGCTGCAGCTTGGAGCCTGGGAGGGGGAAGAGCAGGAGGAATTAGGCTCTTCTTGGGGAGGGGACAACAGGGCTTGCTGACGAGTACATAAGGGGACAAATTGTGGGGTCCCTCAGTGAGATGGTGAAGACAGGAGGAGCAACAGGTTTGAGGGACACGGGGTGGGGAGGAACCAGCAGCCCCATGTGGACCACGGCAGGTTAGGGATGTTATCGGGCATGGAAGCGGAGAGGGCCAGCAGCCGTGATGCGGAGCTTGGGTGGGAACTCCGAATCTGCCCATCACCTGCCAGGGAACGAGGTTTAAAGAGGGGAGCAGAGCAGACAAACTGGGGCGAATGAGTCTGGAAGTTCAGAAGGGGACGGAGGGAGAGGAAGGGAGGAGAGAGGAAGGCCCCAGGTCAGACTCAGGATGCTCAGGACAGTGAGAGAAGGCAAGTGGCAGGCACGGAACCCACCGAGAAAACCCTCCCAGGAGAGCGGGTGCTGTAGACGCTGAGAGAAGAGGGTGGCTGAGGAAAGCGCTGAGGGTCACCTCCCATACAGGTCGCAAGCGGCTCTCTGGCAAATCGTGGTGGCTCCTAACCATGGCTAGAACCGGTTCAGTGGCATGGCGGGTGGACTCAGAGAGTCCAGGACAGTGAATTGAGAGGGGAAGGACTGAGGCACGGGAGCCGGTGACTCTATGCAACCTTTTGAAGATGTCATGCTGTTGAAAGGATGGAAGGATGGTCAAGGAAGAGTGGTTTTGCTTTGTTTTTAAGCTGCAAGCTCCCAAAGATCTGTCTGCTCATAGAGTTGGGGGCGGGGGTGGCACTTGCCAGAGCAAGGGCCTGCGAAGGTGACCTGGGGTGGGGGTCCAGGGCCAGGGGCCGGGTCATCAACCGCACCCACAGGGAGCCAGCATCCTGGGCAGAGGCAGGCCACACAGCAGAGGTGATTACGGAGCAATCTGGCAGCTTCTGTTTCCTCAGTGGCGTCTGGCAGAAAGGAGTCAGCCAGTGTATCTGAGGAGAGCAGAAAGCAGGTGTCGGAGTGGAAGGGGAGAGAAGCTGTGAGAGGCTTCTTGGCAAAGCGGGACGGTGACCAACCAGGGGATGTGTGGGCGGGCCGCCTGGCACCGTGGAGAGCCCATCCACAATTGTGATCCTGAATTAAAGTGCCACCAGTTTCTGTGCTTCCCCGTTGTCACTCTGAGCTGCTCTCGCTAAGAGTGGAGGATGCCATGTTCTGAGGGAACACCGTTGGCCCGCAGCCACGCTGCGAACTAGGGAAAGCTTACTGTAGGAGTCACCCCGTCTTCCCCTGCGTCCTGTCCTCTCTTCCTTTTCCATAACAGAATCTAGTTTTGCTCAAGTGTTCACCCAGCGTCTGAGAGTCTCAGGAGTGGGAAACCGAGCTCCTCTCCCACTCCAGGAAGGGTGTTGATAAATTAAACCAGTCAGCACCTACCATTTCTCTGACGATGGTTATAAGTACTCCGGGGATGGGCAAGGGGCCGAGGTGGGGCCGGTCAGACGGAACGGACGGACCTGATCCCATGGGTGGACTCCTCTTGCTTCTCTCTCTCTCCCGCCGAACCAGAAAAAGGAAACCTGATGCTCCAGGATTGGCCATGGTTGCAAGATGAAGCTGATGCCGCAAACAGCCGCGTGAGGAGATGGCAGTAACCTGGGGCCCCGGTGACATAGCTCAATCCCTGAATCAAGCCCATCTTACTTCTAAACTTCCTGCTATTTGAGGTAATAAATCTCCTTATTCCCTAAAAACGAGCTTGTCCCTTTTTTTGTTACGTGCGGCGAAAGCATCTTCATGGACACAACTGTTTCTCTCTGTGTTTACCCTATATTAGACATCTTCCAATAGGCAGCCGATGCTTGCCTTGTGCTTACTTAAACATTCTGTCTGGCGGCAGAGACGTGTGTGTGCCCAGGAAGCGGGATTCGGGGTCAGCGGCGCACTTCTGCTCCCACAGTGTGGGGTTACCAAGAGACGTGTGTATGTTTGTCCACAAACTGGTTTGGCCAGTTGCACTTGTTTTTGTTATTATGCAAAGCAATGGAATATGAGTGAGGAAGTACATCGCATCAAAGCCAAACCATTTGCTTCTAATAAATAGTAGAGGGAAAGTAGCTCTCCTGCTGGTGCAGATGGGACAAATGTAAAATAATTGGGATATTCTGTTTCTTCTAGAAGACTCTGAACTTAGATTGTTTCCCTGACTGTCTTTGAGTTGTTTCTCTACTTTAAAGCTGTTTTTTTTTTTCAAGTTTTTAAAAGTCTATCTAAAACTTCAATCTGCTGTCACAGAAGAGGCTTGTCCCTTCAAGATACTGTTACATGAAGGTACATTTATATGTTTTACTTCAATAAAGTGGTCACCTTGTTTTTCATTTTTACTGTCTCCCCCACTTAACCAGCATATCTGCCTTAAAAAATTCCTCTCCTAGCTGCCGGTCTGGGGCTTCCGAGGATGGGTGCCCACTGCTCCCCTTCAGCCCCAGCCCCAACTCCCCATATGTCTCCTGTACATTTGCCCTCTCCCTCTCCACTTCATCAGCACCTGTTGTTACCAAGTGAGAATTACAAGACAATGGGGCGCCTGGGTGGCTCAGTGGATTACAGCCCCTGCCTTCAGCTCAGGTTATGACCTCAGGGTCCTGGGATGGAGCCCTGCTCGGCGGGAACCTGCTTCCTTCTCTCTCTGCCTGCTTCTCTGCCTACTTGTGATCTCTGTCTGTCAAATAAATAAATAAATAAATAAATAATTACAAGAGAAGGGCACCTTTCCTTTAGACAGAAGGTCTGGGAAGACCTATGCTAAAGTGTTACCTGCTATTATTCTCCTTTCTGCATGAAGAGATGATAGATTTTTTTTTCTCATGCATGTGAATAATAAAGATGTGAATGAGTATTGACTAGTAATAAGAAAATAAAAATAAAAGATCCCCCCCCCAAGAACGAAGAATGCCACGTCTTTTTATGAGAATTTACTCTTTATAAAGAACTTTTTGGTTCATCCTACCGGTGGCACTTCAGAATGACTAGATGAAGAGACCATTTACTCAAACGTAAAGAGGAGGAAACCTAGATGGGGAGGGGATTATCTGGCTTCTCGTGACAAAGTGAGGAAGGTGTAGACCCTGTTCAGATGACAAAGCCCATGATGCCTGCTTCAAATGGTTTTTGCAGCCCTCTGTGTTACTAAAGCGTTCATGAAAATAGACCGATCCCAGCTAACTATGCTTCCTGTGCCAGGATGGAGAGCTATATTTACGTGGTGAAAACAGAGCAATGTAAATAAATGCAGTTACAAGTGCTGGAAGCCAGGTCCCAAAAGGAGGCAGGAGGAGAAGCAAGGGCCGCCCAGCACATGGAGCGGCTCCATACGGCATCAGGGTCACATGGGAGATGG
Organism: Mustela putorius furo; assembly: GCF_011764305.1. Classification (NCBI taxonomy): domain Eukaryota; kingdom Metazoa; phylum Chordata; class Mammalia; order Carnivora; family Mustelidae; genus Mustela; species Mustela putorius. The sequence continues at coordinate 8,045,882 of NW_025422368.1, read as the reverse complement.
CTTTCATCTTTCTTGTCCAACTCCCACTTAAGAAACCAAGTTAAACTCTGCTGGTCTCTACAGGAAAACAGAGGCCTGTTGCTTATCCTCTCTGGGCTTTGGCCTTGTGTTCAATAACCTGGGAGTGGTAATAAATGCCTAAATACTGTTGTCAGGGTTCAGACAATGTGTGTAAAGCAGTTACGAGTGGCATTTGGTGGAGTCTGCCTTCATCGCCGTCATCATCATCACCAGTACCACTAGAGCTAATGCTACGTTACTGGTACTACTACTAGAAGTAACCACAGCATTACTGTTTTCATAAAAACTAAAGGACTTGGCTGGTGTCCCCTGGTTGACGGGCCTTGGACCCAGAAACTTATGCATCAGAACAGCATTCTCTCTAAGGAATTGTCGGAGTGGTTAGAACTCACCTCTGCTTCTCTCGGATCTCTTCATTCCCAGGCGGAGTATTTAGCCACTCAAAGTTTTCTGGGCCTCCTCTTTATCACCTCCAGGAGCTATCACCTCCACCAGCGCCCCCTGAGCTCTCTGAGGCTGGGAAACCAAGTCCTTTGTGGAGGAATGACACGTTTGCTCGGTTCTTTTCCATTTTGGTGGTTCATTTTGACTTCCCAATGCTGTCAGCACGTGTAGACCCACAGGAACTGGCAGGGCAGGGTTTCATTCACAGCTGGCCTGAGCAGCCAGGGGGCTGCCCTCAGGCTCAATGAGCCCTATGAGCCCAGGGGGAGCCCTCAGGCTCAATGAGCCCCATGAGCTCAGGTCTGCCCTGTCTGCCCACGATCCTTCCACCCATTGGACCACACCCACCCACATGATGACATGATGATTGTTGGCTAAGTATTTCCCATCATGTGTCACTCATAGCACAACCTTGTTAGAAGTTACAACTACTCCATGTTACCGTTGAAACAACCAAATAGTCTTTGAAGGCGAACACTGAAGAAAACCTTAGGGCTTAACCCAACCCAACCCCTTCTTTTTTCAGATAAAGATGTTGAGGGTCTGAAAGTTTCAGTGGCTGGTGCGGTGATGACAGCTAGGGTGGCCTGACCAGAGATGGCACTGAGCGCTTGCCATCTAGCGTCTCATTCTGTGCTCTTAACAATCTCACAAGACAAGACACAGCCGATGAGGAAACAGAGGGCCAGGAGTCACATGCAGCTTTTCTGATGTGAGCACAGTGCTGGTTCCACGTCCCAGCATGGCTACCCAAGGTGTGGTCCTCTAGTCCCGATGCCAGGGCCGTCCACATGGGGCACCTGCGCCGGGGCTGGGGGAATAAAGGGAAAAAAACGGGCAAAGGCTGCCCCCAGGCTGGAAGGGCACAGGCTGGTGACACACAGGAAACCGCAGTCTGCTTCACCCCTGCAGAACGTCTGTAACTATGATCACCCAAGCAGGTCAAAGGTGTGGGCACCATGTTCTCTTCTAAAAGAGAATCAGCACTTTCCCCCTCCTCTTACTAAGGTAACCCATCCTCATTATAGAAACTTAGGAAAATAGACAATAACACAAAGGGAAGAGAAAAAAGTATAACCCCACCCCCTCTGAAAGGAGTTTTGTTCTAGAGGTCTCCAGATACTAAACTCCACTCTTGAAAGTGAAGAGGAAGAAGAGAGGGCGGGGTCACTGCACTCCCCTTCTGTTGTTTTTTTTTGGTTTTCTTCTTTTCACTTCCCTGTAGTGCAGTGAAGCTTTACAGAATTTGAGTCAGAAGTAGAGTTCAAATAGTTTTAACTCTGGCTCTTTGACTTGACACTAGTGTCCTACTTCTTTTTTTAAATTTTTATGTTAAATTGTGGTAAAATACAAATAATGTAAAATGTACTCTTTACCATTTTAAAGTTTAGTAATGTTAAGTTTAGTAACGTTAGGTATATTCATATGGTTATACAGCCAATCTCCAGAACATTTTCATCTTACAAACCTGAAACTCCATATCCGTTAAATGATAACTCCCCAGTTACCCCTCACCCCCACCCACAACCCCTGGCAACCACCATCTACCTTCTGTTTTATGAACTGGACTACTCTAGACCTCTCATGCACATGGATCTGTACAACATTTGTCCCTTTGTGATTGGTTTATTTCACTCAGCATAATGTCTTCAAGGTCCATCCCTGCTATAGAATGTGTCAGAGTTCCTTTCCTGTTGTACAGCTGAAGAATATTCTAGCTTATGTATGGACCACGTGTTATTTAACCGTTCATCCCCTGACTGTCAGTTAGGTTGATTCCATCCTTTGGTTATTGTGAATCATGCTGCCGGAACACAGGTGGACAAATAACTCTTAGAGACCCTACTTTTCCATGCTTTAACCTCTTGAGTTTCCCTCTTTTGTGCTATCAGATGGGAGAGGAACACTTGCCTTGCCCCTCTGCAGGGAGCATGCTAGGCAAGCAGTAAAGGGCCACCAGCAGCTGGAACACAGACTGGCCCTCACTGGACCCGCTGGGCAGGACAGAGAGGGCCTGGGGAGAAGAGGAAGACTCCAGCATGAACAGCTACCCTTGTTCCTGCCCGGTGAGTCCCCCAGACTGGCGTTCCGAGCATTGGCTCTCTCCTCTTGTCTTTGGTTTGCTTGTCTGCTTTCTCCCTGAAGCTCGTTTTTGCTTCCTCTGCCTGGAACACATCTCTCCCTTCCCAGGACCTCCTTAAGCAAGGGTCCTGCCTCCAGAGCGCCTCACTGAGAACTCAGACATGTTTTGTTTCACAGCGTAAAGTGAAGTCATCTCTACCTGAGCAACAAAAATTAGATGATCTCAGGGTCCAACAATTTCTATACTGTAAATTTCAAAGCTTTAGAAAGATCCTCCTTCCAGGTATAGGACTATCAGCTTCTACTACAGGAGGATGAACCCAACCATGGTGGCCCGGGGAGACGTGTTGCTAAGGTGACCTGTTTCTGTCCAGCACTGACTCCTAGGAGACTTGGGTCTGTCATTCCCCCAACTCTACACTTTCATAGGCCTGTGACACCCTCCCCCACCGCCCCGCCAGTATCCTCCGGGTGGAAGCAGGTGATTGCACAGACCACGTTCATGCGTACTGCCTCTCTCATTCTTGCATTCCCACCAGGGGGGCACACGGTGGTCGGTGCATCTATTTCAGACAAAGAAGTAGGAGGTCAGAGATCCAACCAGGATGTAGAAGAGCCCAGACTGACTCGTTTTCTGTCTCCTCCTCCTGGGAGCCATACACTCCACCACAGGGAGAAGCAATGGGCTGGTGAGCTGGGGGTCACATAGGGGAGCTCCCAAGTCAAAGAGGTAGAGGGGATCGGAATGTCTCAGTCTTTTCAGTCACTCACGATAAAACATACATAGACAGAGAGAAATTATAGTGTATGCATAAGTGTGCATGAGAAGAGAAAGAAGCAGGCATTTAAAATGTGAGGAAAAAAGATAAATCGGCAATGCCTGATCAATTATAGACCAGGACTGTCAAGAAAATCCTGGAGTTCATTAAATTTGTAGGCGTCCCTACTTTAAAGGATCTCTTACAAATTTATAATCTAGACTTTGTCAACACACTTAAACTCTTAGCAAAAGAGGAAGAGTTTTCTGTTTAGAATGATGCATTGACCTGTTGGAAAAAATCTGTCATCTGACTAGAGCTTGCAGCATAGCCATTAGGCAGAGGAAAGGATAATTATGGTAGCTCTGAGGAAAGTGACCTTTTAGAATCCCTCTGGAACAGTAAAGATGCAGAAGGATTTAGCCACACCCCTAAGGTGCCTGCTGCTGTTTTTTTCTATTTGGCTCCATTCACTACCACTAACCTCGCACACGTGCCACTAAACAGTAACCTAATCAAAGCCTTTGTGCTAGTTTATTAAAATACTTACATAGGAACTAGAGGGTATTATGCTAAGTGAAATAAGTCAGAGAAGGACAATTATCCTATGAGCTCACTCATAAGTAGGATTTAAGAAACAAAACAGAGGAGCACAGGGGAAAGGAAGGAAAAGTAAAAGAAGATGAAAACAGAGAGGGAGAAAAACCACGACAAATTCTTAATTCTAGGAGACGAACTGAGGGTTGCTGGAGGGGTGGCGGTGGGAGATGGGGTAACGGGGTGATGGGCATTAAGAAGGGCACTTATGATGAGCACTGGGTGTTACACGCAACCGATGAATGCCTGAATTCCACCCTTGAGCTAATAAAAAAATACTTATATAATTCTTCACTATCTGTTTAGATCCCTCTGCCACAGTTTTTATGCTGAGGCAGTGAACTGTCTGTTTTCATATAACGCAGAAGCATCATTTTCCTTCTTTAATTGCTCCTGTGGAATGACAAGGCTAATACCCTCACCAAAGGGTAACCTCTATAGATTCCTTTGTCTTCAGACAAAGCGCTGTCCAGATTTAAGGAAGATGACACCTCCGCAGTTTCCCTTGAGCATGACTCAGGATTTCTCTAGCTTATCTCAATCTCCGGTTGATTAGAACATTTGCCCGTCACACAGCGTGCTTCGTGAGTAGTCCCTGTTCAGACGAAGTCAAACCTTCCAAATTAAGTGGATGGTTCTGCCTGAGAAATCACCAGGGCCTGCTGGATGCTGTGAAATGAGCTGTGGATGTGCCTCTGAAGTCTGGAGCAATGTCTGCCTCAAGGCCAGAGGAAGTCTAGACAGGTGGCCCCACGGGGGTGCTTGGCAATGTTCGGAGACATTCTGGGTTGCCGCAGCTGGGAGACAGGGGTGCTACTGCACCAAGTGGGGAGAGGCCTAGGATGGCCCTAAATATCCCACAACACCTGGGGCAGCCTCTCACAACAAAGACTCATCCAACCTACACGTTTTTCTGCTGGGGTTCGGGAACAAAGTCCCACAGACCGACTGCCTCAGACAACACCACCACGCTGTCTCACAGTTCCCGCGTCTATGTTAGCTCCTTTGAAGGGCTGTGAGGGAAGCATCTGTTCCACGCCCCTCTCCAGGGCTTGCAGATGTCTGTCTTCCCGTGTCTCTTCACACTGTCTTCCCTGTGTATATCTCCGTGTTTCAGTGTCCTCTTTTTGTGACGTCACCAGTCATACTGGGCTGGTGGGCCTTCATGTCCTAATTCCAACCTGGTTACCTCTGTCAAGAGCCTCTCTCTAAATAAGGTTCCCTTCTGAGGCACTAAGGGTCAGAATGTCAACATCTGAATTTGGAGAGGGACACAAGTCAACCCATAATACTACCTAAAAAGTCCATAATGCTGGGCACTTGGGTGGCTCAGGTCATGGTCCTGGGGTCCTGGGATCAAGTCCTGCATCAGGCTCTTTGCTTAGCAGAGAGCCTGCTTCCTCCTCTCTCTCTCTCTGCCTGCCTCTCTGCCTACTTGTGATCTCTGTCTGTCAAATAAATAAATAAATAAAATCTTTAAAAAAAAAAAAGTCCAGGGGCGCCTGGGTGGCTCAGTGGGTTAAGCCGCTGCCTTCAGCTCAGGTCATGATCTCAGGGTCCTGGGATCGAGTCCCGCATCGGGCTCTCTGCTCAGCAGGGAGCCTGCTTCTGTCTCTCTCTCTCTGCCTGCCTCTCCGACTACTTGTGATTTCTCTCTGTCAAATAAATAAATAAAATCTTAAAAAAAAAAAAAAAAGTCCATAATGCTGAGTTTGAGACCTTCTTGCCAAATGGCCACTTACCTTCACTGCCTTTTTTTCTTGTCGTCCTTGATTGGGCTGAATGTTTGGAATAACATTTACCTGGAAAGACTCCAGGAGTTCTCAATTATCATCAGTAGATGATCACCAAGCCCTTTAGGGATGGCTCCCTAGAAAGGTCTCTCCGATCAGGTAAAAATTCTACTTCCATGCCCCATGTAGCACCAAATACACCCCTTTACTTTGTACCTATTTTCCTTTTCCTCTGATTAACTCTACAGGTTCTTCCCTTTCAGCAAGCTTTCCTTCTGAAGCCCCCAGGCAGATGCCCATGGGATGCAGCCATCTGTGTCCCATAGAAGACTAGTAGAGGAAGACTTAAGAAACCATTTCAAGCTACGGTTAACTGAAACTCCTCAGCAGCGCAGAGTAATGTGAAAATAGGAGCTTGCAGGAAGTCAGACGGGGGCTCCTATCCCACTCAGTCATTGTCGCTGTGTAAGCTTGGAAAAGCTAATTAACCTCTCCAAATCTCCGACAGGGTCCTTCCTGGTAAAAGGAGGGACGGGTACTAAGATACCTGCACTAGTGATGGAGTTGCAGTAGAGATTAAAGGAAATAATGCATAAAGCGAGGCTAGCTCCATGCCTGGCACCGAGGCACATTTGCTGTTGGTGTTATTATCTTAAAGACATGAAAATGCGTCCGTAAATTCATGACTTCATGCCATGAAGCTGGGTAAGTCCCTTGCAATCCAGCGAAGAAGGGAAACAAGCAAATAATGAGAGCCATGCAAGAAACACCATCACAGAACTGTGCGTAACCTAACAGGGGCGTGAGGACGGATTTCTGGAAAAGGCCTTTGGGAAACTATGCAGAAAATATTTATAGAAACCTGAAGTCGTCATCTCGAGTCACTCAAGGGCAACTCGGGATTGACATCAGCAGCTTTTTTAGACCCCATTATGATAAAATCATACCCCTTTCATCCCTACCAGGATTTTAAAATATTAAGTGAAAAATGCAAAAGGGAAGACAGAACATTTTTCACATTAATCATTTGTTTCTGTGATGAGAGAAATGAGAAAACATCTCGTTTGATGATGATGGATTATTTCCAATATTCATGGATGAACGAAGCAATTAAAAATTTGTAGCGTGTTCATCTCAGCACTAAATAATGAAAGAGTGTCTGGGAAATCCCACTCATGTTACAAATTCAGGAGGAGTGAAAAATAGAGAGACCTCTATTTCCAACACAGTTGCTTTTAGAAAGAAAATATTTAGAACAAAAGAAATTACTGAATATAATACTTACAAAATCAAGTGTCTGTTTTATTCACAGCTGTCTCCCATTGCTTAGAACTGTGGCACGAGGCAGATTTTGAAGGAGCTGTTGAGTAAATGGGTTGCTTATCAGCCAAATGATAATAACTAGTAAGCTAAGATGAATGGAAAGAAGTCGCCTTTAAAGATCTCCACATTAAAAGGAGTTTTGAAATGTCACTCTGGAAACACCATGCCCAGAGAATTTCCTTCGGCTCTTTGGAGGCTCACTTCCAATCATAAAATAATTAGTTGGACTGAAATGTGTTGAGGAGCCACTGTTGCTGAGTCTGGGGGTGCACACATGAGGGCAGTGGACTGTCCCACACAGAAGGACAGCACGGCTGGGAAGTACAGGGACATGACACCCAGCTGGAAGGACTTGAGAATTAACTCCTGGCGAAATAACACATTTATTAAAACAAAAAATCTTTCCCACGTCTATCCATTCATTCAAGAATCACTGTTTAAGCACTTATGGTATGCAAAGCATCAGGCTTGGGCGGGAGAGGAAAAACTGAATAAGTCATGGCCGCTGTCTATGAGTGTCAAGGTATGGTTGAAGGACACGGACGTGTCAATTACAAGAGCAATCATGTGCCTGCAATGTACTAGAAGCATACTGGTGATGGGCAGGGGACCACGGAAGGAGAGATTCACTGACAGGAATGGACCAGACCTCTGCAGCAGGAAAGCCCTCAGCCATTCACAGGCACCAGCAGCCAGAGCCACAAAGCAAGAACAGAGAATTCAGAGCCGTCCTGGCCTCCCCTACCAGTCCCCACAGCAGCCTGGTAGCCCTCCTAGAAACCCCACTCACCAAGCAGGGCAGGGCAGGATACTGAAGCTCAAATAGCTAAGAGCCCAGCCTGCCAAAAAATAATTTGTAAAATAAGCAATTCATCAAATTTATCATTTTACCAAAAAAAAAAAAAAAAAAGACCAAAAACAACAAAAAAACCCCAACTTGCTTCTCTTCATTATTTATAAACGTTCATAGTAATTTGTCTCCAAAGAAACAGCTTTAGTAGTTTGGGAGGATTTCTCTAGTTTTCATTGACAAGATTTCATTTTTTTCTTCATAGAGGCATTAAAAAAAAAACTTGATGTGTTTTTAAACCGTATTAAAAATTCAGAAATGATTCCATAACCAAAATATCGGTGCTTGCTTCCCACAAGAATTTTTCAGTTTCTACTGATTTCTTTCATGCCATTCTGGTTGCGCCAACATTTTAGCAGATTTGTGATGGTTCTGCCAATTTCTCGAGTGGGTTGTCAACCCAGATTTTCTAACAATTTCATCATTCGCATTTAGTGTGTGATGGGATTGTCTGTAGCTTCCAGTTATTTCTCACTTTACCAGTCTCTTAGCATTTTAAGATTTCGTATTTTCTATTTACAGTCAGTAAATGCCTCAAAGTTGAGGCATTGGTCATAGAAATCATTATAATACAATCTTCTGGAGGGCCTCACTTCCTTTCTGCTGCCTTGCTTTGTTTTATCTCACTCGGTTCTTGTTAGAAATTTAAAATGCCATCTTTTTTTTTGTAGGTTGGTTTGGACCACCACTAATTTTTTTCAGGTGCTCTTGAATTTCAATCTTAAATTTAAGTTTAACGACAACCGTTATCTGCATTTTATTCTTGAAAATCCCCAGTTGAAACTTCATCCCTTTATCTTAAGCCTTTACAGTTTTAATCTAATTTGAGTTAATGTAACATAATTAAGTTTTAATTGCTGGAAGTTCAAAATTAACATTCACCTGCTATTTGAGGAATTGGCAAAGAATACTAAGCACTGAAGAATAGAAAAATGACAGTCAAATCATTAAAAGAGACAATCTTTTGAATATTAGTAAAATTTAAATGTTACATAAATTGGTCAATTGGGAAAGTGAAATGCAGTGAATTGATCCCAAGCCAATTTAGCATAAAATGTCTAGGAGATGCCCTTCTGTTCTTTGTCTACAGTCAGCTCTTTCTCTTGATCTTCTATTAGGGATTAAGGGGAGGGTAGGTAGGCAGTGTAACAGAACATAATCCCCAAATATGTCCATGTCCTAATCCCCAGAAGCTGTGAATGTTGCCTTATTGGTCAAAAGGACTTTACAGACGGGATTAAGTTTAGAACCTTGAGATAGGGAGATTATCCTGGATTATCCCAATGGGCCCGCTATCATCACAATGGTTCTTGTAAAGGGAAGGCAGGAAGTTCAGTGTCAAAGGAGAAGCCAATGTAATAAGAGAAGCATGATTGGAGCCAGGCATTTTGAAGATGGAGAAGGGGGCCAAAGGCCAAGGAATCCAGGTGGCCCCTAGCCACAGGATGAGGCAAGGAAACAGATTGTTCCTGCAGAGCCCCCAGAAGTAACCAGTGCTGTTGATACCTTGGCCTTAGCCCAGTGAAACCAGTTTAGGACCTCTGACCTCCAGGACAACAGAAGAACAAATTGATGTTTCAAGCCACTAAATTCATTATAATTTGTTATAGCAGCAATAGGAAGCTAACACAGGGTGCTGTTGCCTCCCCTTCTCCTTGTTTCTTCATCCTGTTCACACATAGTCAGGCGCTTGGCCACAAAGGATGTTGGTCATCTCCATGGAGAAGACCAGAAGAGCCCTGCCTGGACTTTTGGGAGACCGTTTCCCCAGTGCCTATCCTGGCTTCTCTAGATTTAGCTACCCAGAACCAAGGTGCAGAGCCATTTATGTTTTTGTTTTTGTTTTTTTTAAGATTTTATTTATTTTTTTGACATAGATCACAAGTGTTAGGTCCGATATTAAACGAAACGAGACTGAGACAAAGTAAAAGATTTAAAGCTTTATTTTATGCCAAGTATTAGAAGTTAGACTTATGGGCCAGGGAAATGAGACTGAGACAAGGTGAAAGTTATGCAAAGCTCTATTCTATGCTAAGCATTAGAAGTCAGACTGACCAGCCAGGGCCGTCTCCAAAGAGAGCTACCACCCCCCAGTTTACAGGCTTAAGAACTGACTGACTGGTCAGGGCCGCCTCCAAAGAGAGTGACCCCTTCCAGTCTCACAGACTAACTTTTATAGAGCAAAAGCCTGGCCAGACATAGGTGGCCAGTGAGATTGTAACACTGCATAGTCATGTTAGGTCAAACGCAGGTGGCCAACTGAATTATAATTTATCCTATAGTAGCTGTTTGAACTAACCTATTACTCTGGTCATAATTGGCACCCTAGTTTGGCGCCCAAAAGGCAGAATTTACATTCTTTGGTGGTTAAGGAGACAGTATGTGTGCTTTACTGATTGGATGTCTCCACCTGGCCTGACTCGTCCTTGTATTCTGGGCTCTGTTATTAGGAACTAGCCGACCATATTTTACTGGTTTCCCAGACTAAGTAAGTTTCTTGGGGGTGGGGGGGTGGGGAGGGGTGGGTACGGTCGGTTTAAGTTTTACTGCACGAACAACAAAATGGCTTTTAAACCAAGATGGAGTCGCTCTGGCTAAATAGGTCCTTACAACAAGTAGAGAGGAGGAAGCAGGCTCCCTGTGGAGCACAGAGCCTGATGTGGGGCTCGACCCCAGGACCTTGGGATCATGACCCGAGCCGAAGGCAGAGGATTTCACCCACTGAGCCAGCCAGGTGCCCCCATTTATGTTGTTTTACTGTTGTCCTAGGAAGTCCACATTATAAAATTATCTCAATTAACTTCACCCAAAGGACACACTGCACACTAACTTTCTGTCTTATTTTTCATCTCCATCCATGCATGGCTACATCTTCCCGTAAATCTTACCAGCCAGTTGAGGTCCAGATTAAAGTGCTAAATGGTTCAGATACAATATGGTCGGCAAGACAAAAAGCTCCCAATTGGCACAAAAACCACTGCAAAACAGCTCTAGAGTTTTCCCTGAAACAGCTTGTGCTAGTTTCCCAGCAATCCCGTGAGGCAGGCAGACCTTGTCTGGCCTCAGAAGACCCATGAGGTTAAATGACACCCCCAAGGCCTCACTGATAGTTAGACACAGACAAGGGGCCCAAACTCAGGTCTCATAACCAGCTCTGGCTTGGCATCTGTGACTTTTGGAGTGGGCACCAAAACGCAGGGGGCCTAGGTAAAAGTCGGAGGCGCTACTACCAGAAGAAATACAACCCCACCTGCTGGTTCCAGTCTGAAATGCCTCAGTGAGAACTGGATCCCTTGTTCAAATGCAAATACCTTGGAGGAAGGCTTTGCAGGGCACCCTGGTTCACTCCAGTCCCAGCACCCACGGGCTATTTAAGGACTGGGGGAATTGCTGCCCCCGATCCTCCCAGGCTTCTGGGAAAGTCCAGGATTGGCAAGAATAACTACTGTCCTCTCAGCCAGGCTTCAGAAGCCTCCTGTTCTGGGAACTGGCCATGGCACCGTGGACATAAATTTTTGGGGGGTTCCTTAAAGTTTGAGGATGTGAGTGGAAAGACCCTGCCCAGAAGTACCTCTCCAGAGAGGAGATGCTGTAGCATAGCAAGACTTGGGTATCCCTAGCATCCTCAACTCATGTATATGAATATGTAATAAAAATAGGGTGGGCCAGAATATGTGATTATGCCTACTGGTACGAACTGATATGTGTCCTAAGGCTTTCTTCCTCCTTTTAGTCAAGAAGAGTTTTCCAACAGCCACACCCACGACCCTCCTCCCTACCCTTCCACGTTTCTCCTTTCTCAAGAAAATTTCCTCTTCCTCGATTATTTGGGCTTTTGTAAAATCAAACAAGAGAAGGGGTGGGGGAGGAGAGGAACCAAAGGGGCTGGAGATGAAGGAGAGAATTCTGGCCTTGGGGCTGAGTGGATGTACTTTGCAAGGCAAGAGCACTATATAGAGGAGATTAACGGGATGGAACAGAATCGGGATTTCATTCTGAGACAACGTGTTGCTTTTTGTTCATGTCTTTCTTCAGGTGACACGAACACTATTCCCCTCCCCCAATAAAGTTAAAAACCACCCTCATTCTAATAATTCCTAAATGTGTAAACTTGAGATTTGACTGCTCTCCCAGCCTACCAGCTCCAGACCCACTTAGATTTTAAGAAGCATCTAAAAATCTAACTTATCCAAAGCAGTTTGATTAATACTTCCCCAAATACTGTGTCTCCGCCAGTCTTCCCCGACTCAGTAATTAGCAACAACTCAGTTTCCGGGAGACCTAAAGGGTCATCCTGACACCTCCCTTTTCCTCTCCATGCTTGTAGTCACCCCTTCAGGGAGTCCTCCCCAGCGTCCCTTCAAGTAAAATCAAAATGACACTGAGTCGGTGGCGTGAGAGGAGTAGAATGGGGAGTTTAGTATCTGTGCATATCTGGGTCCTTCTTCCATTCTTTGCTTCTGCTTGAGGCCTGCATCTGCCCAACGCCAGGTCTACTAACCTTTAGACCAAAACATCTGTCCTTTTTTCTCCTCCACCTCCCTCAGTGTCAGGTCCAGAACTTTGTCTTTACAAATAAATTGTTGGGCAAAAGAGTCTAGGCACAGAAGAGTGCATACCATATACCTCTGTAGCTGTCAAATCCCCAAGACGGCAAAGCTGCTACCATCATGATGGTAATTTGGGGCGGGGTGGGGAGGGGTGAGTAATCAGTGAGCTGGTCATTTTGTTTCTTGATCCAGACACTGACACATGAAATGTGTTCATTTCATGAAAAGTATCAAGCACTTGACATTTGAGCTCATTTCAGAATGCATGTTGTACTTTAATACAAAGTTTACTGCAACAAACATATTATCTAGATATTTAGAAAAGATTAAGCAATTATTTCTGGACTGAGATTTTTCATCAAACATAAAAGGGTCTGCATATTGAAAATACATGATTTAATCCTGGGTGCCCAAAGAGATTCAAAATGCATTGTCTTTCAACAACAAATGAACATTTCCTCCCATAGCACAAGATCAGTCATGTTTTTAAATCAACTACAAGAAAAATAGAACTCAATCTTAGGAGACTTGTGAGAACATCCAAAACGTGAGCAATGATACAAAAACTTCGGATAGAGACTGTCTGGGCCAGATACTGTGACGCCTGGAACAGAAGCCAGAGCTCTGTTGGGCCTGTCAAAGTGATCCGGAGACTCCCACTGAATCACATTGTCCTCTTTCTTCAAAGACCCCAGCAGAACAACTGTGTCTTACCATATGTCCTCCTTTTATTTCCCTGATTGTCTAAAATGGGAAAGTGGAGGACCCAGAGAAACCCTAACCAGCTCTTCCCTGCCCGCCTTGCAGACAGCTCCTGCCGACATCCTGAGGCTGATGTGCCAAAGGTGGGAACCGTCCCAGAGGCTCAAAGTCTGGCTGGGTTGCAAGTGACAAAATGGAACCAGGTTTTCTGGCCTGCTGCCAGCAGGCGTGCTAAGCAGTTGCCTGTGTGGCGCAGTTGGAAAAGGCCAGGACAATGCCCCGTATTAATAGCCCCCACCAGCCTGCCTCAGCTACTGAGGTCCCACCGTTAGTACTTAGTGCCTTGGCAGCATCTCCCGCCTCTGCCCCTCAGCACGCACTCGATCTTCCACTCCTGGCTTGGAAGTTCCCTGCACCAGTTCTCAGGACCCACTGTGAATGGAGGCATGGCCAAGTCACCCAACTTGTAACCCAACGACTCTTAAAGCGTCAGCAAAGCGGAGAGGAGAGAAAAAATGTGGAAAGAGTTTTACGTTTGATTCGTTCACTCAGTGGGTATTTATGGAGCACAACTTTGCCAGGTACTGTTCTAGGCGCTGGAAACCCAGCAGTGAGTTTGGAACCATTACATTTTAATGATGTGAGACAGACAGTAAGCAAAATAAAAAAACACACTTTATGGTATATTAGAAAGTGATGAAATGTAATGAGAAAGAGGATGAGGAAAGTGGAGTAGGAGGAAGCTAGAAACTGGAATGGTTAGAAGAAACTAGGGTGATTTTTTAAAAAAGTGCACAGTCATCATGGAGAAAATCAGAATTTTGTCAGACCTCTGCATGTTTCTGATAAGGTCCAGTATTGTTATACTTTGAATTCCACGGAGGAGTAGAAAAAGTGAGCATTGGGCAACCTGAGGCAGGAGTAATAGGTGCCCTAGCCCCAGTCTGGGCTCAGTGTGGTCACTGCTGTCCACAATGGCTCTTGCATTCCAGTGCTGACCATTGTTGCCCCACCATCTTCCTGGGCCCAGATCACAGCCCTCCACCGTGGCCCAGGGATTCACATGGATCTTCAAATGCCCTGACTCTGGACACCTTGGTCTGATGACCTTTCTGAGTCCAGTCCTCCCCTGGCATTCCAAGTCTTACAGCTGGTTTTCTGCCTTGGTCCCTCTTCTTCAGCTAGTCTGGTTTTCTACTTTAAGGAAACCAGTATCCATCTCCAAAGTCTAAAAAACCCTCCTGAGTCCAGTTCAGAATGAGGCACCTTGAGAAGCACAGCCCAACCCCAAGATGGAGGCAACTTCAAGATGGCAGCTGTTGGATCCTTTGTGGGATTATGTGGGCTCTAGGGCTGGTTCCACCACTCAAGAGCCAGGGCACTTGGTGCAATCCGTTCTGCCTTTCTCTGTCTAAAGAGCTGCTTATCTCACAGGATTATTGGGTGAGTATGATAGGTAAATGTAGATTGTGGAGTTTTTAAATTATAAGATAAAATCTTAAATATATGCAATTATTATGCATTGCCATTCCTCCGCTCTTCAAAATAAATCTTTGCAGTCCTAGAATTGCACTCACAATAATTTTATTACTTAGATAAAATTATAAAAATAATTCCTTGCATTAGCATCATATTTAGACTTTTCAAAGTACCTTCATGTCCATTATTTCATTTGATCTTCATAAATGAGACGGGAAAAGTAGCAATTAGCATCTCCATTTTATAATTAGTGAAACCAAGACCCAGAGATGAGGCGATTTGCCCATGAGAAGTTTTTATAAGCTTTAGAGAAGGGACTGCATCTTGTGCTTCTAATTAGCTTCTGCAGTTGCCATATCAGACTTCTAAGGGTTTCAACCCTGAAATATTCCATCTCCCACAACCCCAAACAACACACCTCCCACATGTTACATACACGCACCCTCTCCAACCCCTAGGTAATCACTGTCAGCTTCACAGAAAATTCCATACAAGAAAATCCAGGGAGGTTTAGACAGAAGCCCATCTCAGACTCCCCAAAGCTGGGCAAAACATAACATTTAGCTCTATATAAAATGAAACTTCTCATTTTAGGAGTAAATGGGGGGAAAAATCAATGAAAATTCTGCATTGAGATAATAAAAATATCTTTTGTTATCCCTAAAGACAGATTGTGGATGTGCTACATGTTAATTTACTGTCAATTTATTCATTTTTATATCATCTCCTCCAGTCAAGGTAGATTTAATTCCCTTTTCATCTTGTATACTTCCTTTCAAAGCTTGGTAATTTCTTTTCTATTTTTACTCATTCCACTTTTGCTTCCTGTCAATTTTTATATCAAGATCTGCTCGGTTCCATTTGGCAAGGTGGAGTAATAAAAATATTCCTCATGCTTTAATGTTGAAATTTGCCATTGCCCTTTAAAGCGGTTCTCCCTCTGAGACAACGGGCGCAATGGCAGCGCTTCACCTGGCATGGCTCCCAGACTCACAGGAGGCAGGAGCGCCGGGTCCCTGGCGGCTCTTCATCATTGTCTGAAATTCTCCTCTTCCACTGTTTTCCGTTTCTTGAGCACCTACTGTGTGCTGGGCGCTTTGTGTACGTGGGATAACGCAAGTCAGATGCGAGGTGAAAGAAGCCGCTCATGGACTCAAAACTGGGTTGTGGCAGCAGTACAGGTGTCCCAAGGAAGGGCCCCTGCTGTGTGTGGAGGAGGTGGCAGATGCAGGGTGAGGGTGGGGTGGGGGGTTTCCCAGACAGACACCAGCCCTACTAACAGCCTAAGAAACAAACACCAGCCCGTGTGCTTTCCCGCTCACCTGGAAGAGGGATATAAAGGCAGTGTGTGACAGACTGGGACTGTTCTGCAGCCACTTGGCTATGGGACCTAGGGAATCTTCAAGAAATCAGCTTCTCTGGTGTGCCTGACTGGAAGTCCGGCCCAACAGTGGGTCCTGGGGATGTTAAAAGGGAGGTGGGGGGAGCTACTGCGCCATTTGAGACCACAGACATGGGTTGCAGACTTTTCATCTTCCCAGCTTTTCAGACCACCTCTCATGTCTCATGGCTGGGGTCCCAAGAGAGCAGGGTGGTTAAGAGGAGGGCTCTGGAGCCCAGATGCTCTGGTTCTCTGCCACTCACCATCCATGTGCCATTGGGTGAGTTATTTGACCCCCGTAACTGATTTCCCTCCTCTGTGGAGTAAGGTGGGGTCCTCATGAGGACTAACCAAGTTAGCTGATATTCATAGTACTTAGAAGATTGCCTGGCATGCAGAAAGCCCTCAGTGGGTATTTGTTCTATGAGGAATCCTGACTTTGGTTTTCAGGAGGCAGAACCCACAGCTTTTCTAGAATGACTTGGTGGATGTGCACAGTGGTGGAAACCCTAGCAGGTGGGGTGGAGCTGGGAATTTCAGCATGTGCTGACCTAACTGCACCACTTGGTGTCTGCCCCCCACCACTAATGGCCTTACAATCTCCCCATCACCACCCAAGCCCCTTCTTTCTCTGGTTGGGAGGGGAAGCAGCACCTATCTGAGCAAGTTTCTGGTTCCTGTATGTGCTAAGCACAGAAGAGGGTAACTGCCTCATAGAAAACACTCATAACAAAGTCATGAGGTCACAGTGGTGGCTATTTTAAAACAATTGACTCAAAATCATACAGCTAGCAAGAGCCAGAAGAGAAATTTGGTTCCAGACCCACCCTGTTTCAAATGTCTGCTCTCCCCAAGCTTCACCATATCTAAGGGTTTCGAGAAGACACACACATCTGTCCCTGCACTCCAGGAATAGACTTCAAGTTCACTGTGATCCTGTTGTACCTGTACATGATGCAGGAGTGGTGAGGGGATCATTGCCCCCAGGTACAACTAGAAAAGGGTCAGTAGATATCATTATTTCCTACTTTGTCATCCACCCACAAACCACAAGTGCTCTTCTCAGATTTAATGATCTAAGTGAAAAAATTCATTCACCTATTCAGTCAACAGATAAGTCTTAGCATCTACTATGTGCCAGACACTATTTTAGACACTTGGTTGTGTGAACAAAAGAGACAAAATCATCACAGCAGGAGTTTACATTTTTTTGGTATGCAGGTATAGGAGACAGATGACAGACAAGTAAATACATAAAGAGGCAAGTTAATTTCAGATTATGGTGTGTGTTATTAAAAAGGTAAAATAGGGCAATGACACAGAATCATTCATCTCTCACTTAAAAATGGGTATCGGCTCACACCCTCGCTTCAAACTTGTCAGTTTTGTTGTACTTGAAATAAAATCCAAACTCCTTTTCATGTCCTTCAAGGCTCTGCATGATCTGGCCTCCCTCCAACTTTATCTCCTACCATTCTGTCCCTCCCTCAGTAATCTCCAGTCATGGATGCAAGGACGATCTGACTGTGACGATCAGCCCATCTGGCTGGTTAGGCGGGTGTCCTCTTCCTTCCTTACTGTTCCACATGCTTCCCTCCTGAAGCTGCTCACTCAAACAGGACAACCTTCCCCAACAGAGGAGGACTGTTCTTCCATCAAGAGTATTGGAATAGCCATATTCCCCGCTAGGACCTCAAACAAGTTCTCAGGGGCCATTTGTAGGAGGATGTAGGGTAGTTAAGCTTCCATATTCCAGACACACCCAAATGAGGGTCCGTGGCACCCAAATGTGGCAGTCTGCCTTTCTTAAAAAATCATCATCGCCATCATCATCATCATCATCATCTCCATCTGAACTTCTTCCTGTCCTTCAAAAATAAAAGGCTCCATTTCTGCTCCAGGCTTTGCACTGGTTGCTTCCCCTTTCCAGATCATTCTTCCCCTTCCAAGGCCCTTTCTATGCCCCCCAGCTCTTTGATAAATGGCTCACTCATTTTCATCTTTCTCCTAAAAGACACCTCAACCATGTCATTCTCAAGATCTTTCCCCTATTTTACTGGGTTTTTCTTTATATCTGAAAGTACCTGAATTGTTTCTTCAGCTGTTTATTGTCTCCCTCTCCTATTAATGCATGCAGATTGTAAACTTCATGAGGGCAGGGACTCCCATTCACAGCTGTACCCTCAGGGTCTAGAACAGTATCTAGCACATGGTAGGTGCTCATTCAATGTGGATTGAAGACATGAAAGTGCATCTGTACACAATAGCCAAGAGAGAATTCTGACAATCAGCAAAGAAGATATGTTTCAAAAGACTGTCCTCAGACACCAAAATTCTTTGAATTCATAAGCCCATATAACCAAAGCACTGAGAAAAGGTGGGGGGGGGTTGTGAGAATACAAAACACAAATTGTATATTAAATCTTTGGATTCCAAAAGATCTGAAATTGGTAATAATTTGGAAAGCAACCATCACAAGGTTTATAAAGGGATTTTGGTAGATTACTTTTCTGTTCTTGAGACCAGAGGCTGGATTAGCACCCAACTATCCATTGCTGTAAATGTCAAAATAAACACAAAGCAACATCAAAAGCCAGGGATGGCTTTTCTAATATATATTTTTTAATGTGCTTTTTCTCTTCCCTAAAAGAAAAGAAACATGAAACTATGTAATTGATTATTCAAAGTAGTCCATGGATTTTGGAAGAGCCAGAGAATTCCAGAGATGAAAGGAATTAAAAAAAAAAAAGTTTTTTAGTAGCAGCACCTTTTGTTCAAGCAAAATATTAAGCAGAAAGAACATATATAAGAGAGATCCATACAAGAGATGGGATCAGTGGTGGCCTGCTTGAAGTCAGGGCGGCCCTCTCACCCGCCTGTACATCTCCATGGTACCCAGATAGGAGCACAGGGCAAAATCTACCCAGTTGACTTAGCCCTCTTACTTCACAGGCCGTGAGAAGGAAAACACCAGCTGGTATCACAAGGGCAAATAAGGAAATCACAGAGCTGATACCCAAACCTCGGTTCTTGATAGCTGTTCATCCTTTCAAGTAAACCATAGCAACATTTCTTCCTTCCTTCCTTTCCTTCTCTCTCTTTCCTTCTTCCTCCCTCCCCCCTTCCTTCCTACCTTTCTTTCTTTCTGAAGATTTTATTTCTTTATCTGTCAAAGAGAGTACACAAGCAGGGGGAGTGGCAGGCAGAGGCAGAGGAAGAAGCAGCCTCCCCACTGAGCAAGGAGCTTGATGCACAATTCGATCCCAGGACTCTGGAATCATGACCAGACACTTACGTGACTGAGCCACCCAGGCGTCCCCATAGCAAACTTTCAAAAGGATTGACTAATATACTTAAAGAGAGTTCCCCTGGGTCTCTTCTAAGGACAGTCCCATCTTTTGAGAAATATTGTGCCTTCCACTGGCCATAATGTGGCATTCAGTCCTGTGTGGTAGGTCACCAAAACCCACCTCTTTCTGGGCTGTCCCTGTGTTTTCCTCTTCTGACTACACCCATATCCATGAAATTTGGGGTGAATGTTAGACTTCTTTTTTCAACTGGTTTGATTAAAAATTGCTATACAAAACAACTCCAAGCCACATAGCTTACAGGATTCCATTGTTTTCTAAAAGCAGTGAGGAGAGACATGACCCAGAGATTAGTAAAGCTGTGACAGAAGCAGACAGAGCTTAGTGGAAGGCACTTTTTTCTATACGTTTTTACACCTCCCTGTGGGCACAGAAAGGATGTGGTCTAAAAATGAGAGAAATTAAGGTAATAGCTGGTTCTCATGGCTCCATCTTTAGTTCTCCCAGGAAGGACTGGAGTATGTTACTCAACGTGTTCATCACTTCATTCATTCATCCAATGGGTAGTTATACACTGACTGGGTACTAGGCTAGGCTCTGAGGACATTTAAGTATAACAATAACCAATGACACTTCCATTCTGGTAATAAAGTAACAATTACAGAGCAGAGGGATGCCACTGAAGGATGAACAAAGAGACATGGTGGTAGACCTATCCTTGGGTCATGTTTCCCTTATTCTTGTATAGGCTCTTGTATAGGCCCCACTCACAATGACTTCATCTGTTGAGAGAGTAGTAAACGTGATCCAAGCAGAGGCACACATAGGCCTTTCCATCACGTAAAGAAGCCCAAGCTCACCATGCAGAGGAACCACATAGAGAGAAAGAGAAACAGAGAGAGAAATTCCAGCCTTCCAACCATCCTCACCAAGTTTCCAGACACATGAGTGTAGTCATCTTGAATGTTTTGGCTCCCTCTACCACCTGACTGCAACGGCATGAACTACTCCCAATGGGACAGCAAAGGGGCCACCCAGCTAAGTCCCAACTGACCCACAGAATCATGAACAAACAAAATGGTGGTTGTTTTAAGTCATCAAGGTTTTTTTTTGGGGGGGGGGATTTGTTACATAACAATAAAAACATAACCATGTATATTTCCTAAGAAAAGATATTCTCTTTTGTTAAAATTGATAACAGGTTTAAATTTTGATCGATTCCTTTCCCCACAGCAATTCCTCTTTTTTAAAATTGTCTTTTACAAGTGGTTATTGATATGGTATAGTAGTTTGTTGTAAGCATGCAAATTTACTCATAAGAGTAAGAATGATCGATGGACTATTGTCAAGGAAAGAAGAAAGGCAAAAAAGTAAGAATTTATAGGAGAAAGAGGAGAGAAAAGTCTGGGAGATGGAATCTTGTTTGCACATTTTCTGGGTAAACTGATTAGCTCGTGTCTAGCAAAGGAGTCCGTCTGGACAGTCTGTTCTTAAGTAGGCTGATGAGGGTTATCAAAGGAAAGAATTTAACTGCTTATGGATTCTTGCCTGAAGCATCTGAGTTGATCAAGGAGCTTCCAGGACAGGCTGTCTCCGTCCGAGCAACGGCTCACAGCGTCCCCCCATTAGACCTCATTCTGGTTGCGTCAAGTCTGCACCATTTTCCTCTTCACAGTTTTATGCGTTGATCTGAGTGTCTTCAGCCACCGTGTTCTAACCTTTTAATTCTTTTAGATTTTCTCAGAGCAAATCAGATCATCTGAACACGATCATTTTGTCTCTTCCTTTTATTAATATACAATCACAGACAGACCACAGCTCTCAGAGATAAAAACAGAAACTGTGAAGCACTCAGAGTCCTCGTCCGGTGGGTGCCGGCCCCTCACGAGCATCCCTGCTACTAGGAGGGATGTGATCAGTGTGGCTGAGGCAGCTTTAATTTGGATCAGGGAATGCCGGCAGATGGGCCATTCAGTTAATTCTCACCATAAGAATTCTTCTGAAATCATCTGACCCCACAGGAAGCTCTGTCTGAGAATCTGGGCAGGAACGATCCTTGCTTAGCCAGTCAGCAGATGGCTAATTCTTATCACACAGTATCACTCCACAGTCACCCACCACGACAGGAAAATGGCTTTATTTCCTGTAAAATCAAAGGGAGACAAGCGCTATTTGGCTGAAAATGGTTGTAATAAGATACAACAAAATAGAAGGGGGCGCGGTTAGAGCCAAATTTTATAGGTAAGTAGTCCACTGTCTCGCTCTTTCCAGCTCAGATGGGTGCGCATGCGCACTCACACCTTTCCCCCTCACAACTCCCCCCCCCCAACATCCGTGCGCGTGCGCAAGTCCCCCCCCCCCCGCCCCACCGCCATTCCCATAGTTCTGCAGCACCACCCTCCCTCCATTATACACCAAGCAGTCTTCCTTTGGGAATCAGATCTATACCGTGTAAATAGTCACCCAAGTTTCTACCACGTAGTTCTAAAAATTATATATTCAGTTGAGGACATTTGATCTGCCAGGCTAAGAGCCAGGGTTTCCTGTGGAAAAGGCTTAAAGCTGCCTCTTCTGTTTGAAGGAAGTCGTACGTTTATTCCACAGGTCAATGGTTAATCTCTAGGGAAAGCACTTTTCTTCCCCCACTCATATTACTATACGGCAGGAGAGTCTGAATCTCCCATCCATTCAACTAATCCTGTGGCACGTTACTGGGACCACAGAGCAGACACCCACCTGCCTGTGTGGTACAACCGGCAATGACAAGATGCACCCCAACCTCTCCTGAATACCCGAGTAACTGATTTACTGTTGCGTTGTTCCGTTTGCAAAAAGATAAAAATTTCCTCTGTTGAAGATTCTTAGGTGATTCTGAAACAAACCTTTGGAATCCAAAATCAACCACTATCATAGTACGTTCAAGATCATGGACCTGAGTCTCCAGGTGGCTCTTGACTTGAACCCTCTTCTCTCTGCACTTTGTTTCATTTCCTTCAATTCATTGGAAAGGGTGCCTATGCCATTAACCCTGGGCTCAATTTTATTGGAAATCATGTGAAAAGAATTCAGTCTGCTTTGGTAGGACAGTCAGATCTAGCCCTTGACTTTGCAAAGGGATTGCAAAGCTAAGAACATAAATATGAACTATTCTGAGGGGGGTTAAAAAAAACAGAAGAAAAAGACAAGGATTGATGTATTTTGAATGGGAAGTAGGAGCAGATGTTAAAGGCTGGGGCTGGGGGGTGGGTACCCAGGAACTTTGGGCACCCAGGGGGTAAAAATCTAGACACAATGGGGTACAAAGGGAGAGAGGAAGGCAGGCAAGCACAGAGATGGGGAGTGATGGTAAGAAAAGGCCAACTTGGCCCCACTCTTCCATTTGTCTGTGTCCTAATCCTCACCACAGCGGCCAGCTCTTCTGCACACTTGGGCAGTGGGCCTGTGGAGCTCTCTGCACGCATCTTCTCAGTCTGTCTTTATGTCTCCTAGAAGGCTCAATCCCAGCTTGGAGTGAAAGGATCCCTAGAAAGACATTCTAGTTTACAGGGTTATAGGACAGGGTTATGTGAGATAAATAAGCATTTGTAAGCTATAAAGCATCACAGAGTAGATCAGGCTGTATTTATGTCTTCTGTCTCTCCATCATTTCACCTCTGTGAGAGAGAAGGAGGTTTTCTGTTCCCATCATTCTCATTTTCCACTGGGCAGACTGTACTCAGTAAAAGAGGCAAGGCGCCCATGAAAGTGACTAAGACCACAGATATAATCAATCTCATGCCATTAAAAATACAATTGATGACCATCAATGCCCAGGATGAGCTTAACATATAAAAGATGGATAATCAATACTTGTCCATTGACTAAATGTCAGATTGAGTTATTTTGTGCACCTTTTGGAGGGAGAGATTTCAGACTGGCTCACGTAACACACTCTTCCAGGTGACCTTCCTATACCACAGGTAGTAACTATGGTTTCTTTTTAAATTTTAAAGCTCTGTTCTTCTTCCTACATTCTCATCTTTTCCTTTGGGTCCATATACCCCACCTCACCACTGTTGGAGGGTGCTTCAAATGTGCAGGAGATCCTTGTTTGGCTGTTGGTATTTGAATGGTGCCATGAAAAGCTGATTTGGAGCTTTGTTGACTTAGCAAACGGCCTATAAATTGCTGGTCTTCTTTAGATTGTCAGGTGGGAAATCATCCTTGACCCAGGAATACCCCAGTGCTAGAATGTTGTAAGTCTTTTACCAAAATCCATCCAACTTCCCCCAGAAGAAATGCCAGTCTCCAGCCTGGGGGAGCTACCTGGCTGTCCACACCAGCCGGATGGGAAGAAAGCAGGTTTGACTCTTCCATACCCAGACTGTCAACAAACCACTGACACTCCCGTTTTGGGCTCCAAGCTTCATTTCTGCCCTCTACTATATCCAGCATCTCTAATTCACACTTCTCATGGTTTTGTGAGGCAAACTATCTAGATGCTTCTTTATGAACAAACCCAGTTATGGCTACCTCAATCCATTTCACAATCTGCATTCATGTCAAACCTTTCAGACTTTTGTTCAAACAGTTCTTCTACTGAGCCTGCCTCTCCTTCTCTTTGCTGTTGGAGATTCAGCTTTTTGTGTGTATTCCTTACATTTCTCCAACAGACCCTCAGAAGGAAGATAAGCACGTGTGTTTGGTCTTTAATCGGAAAACCATCTTTCATCAGAAAACTCCTCAATGTGTGGACCATGGAAGATCATGTGTTCTTGTGTGTTTCAGGGGATGGAGGGCAGAGAAGGGGTTTCTCGTTGAGGAACTATGAGTGTGCTAAGGTGGATTTTCTTGACTTAGGCTGGAAGTGAGGAGCAGAGCTGCTGAGGATCCTCTTTCCACAAATTTCTCACTGTTAGAGGAAGAGCCACACGGGAGGCTGCTAGGAACAAGGCCCAGACCCCGAAGCTTTCTTCGGGGCCCAAAGGCCTCAAGAGTGAACATTCCTCAACATTCAGGAAAGGTTATTAACATCCTTGTCTGGACCGACTCTGCTTGAGAACATTGAGACTGTGGACTTAAGACAACCTTGAGTAGTAATTTCAGAGAAGATGTGAGAAGCCCAGGAGAACACCAAACAATATATTCCTGATGGGGTGGACCAGAAACTACCAGGATGGTGTCAAGGGACATTATACCCTAAAAGTCACATGGGGTGGGGACCGTAGGAGAAAAATTCGTCTCATCAATCTGGGAGTATTTTTTCATTGTTATGTTTCAATATAAAAACAAATATGATATTTTGTGCCTTCAGCTTTGGATATGAAGCACACTTTTAGAAATATTTAAAATCTATGTTTTTACTTTCTTATAATCATTGTTTACCTCAATGCTCTAGTTTGCATTTAGCTGGAAGGACATTCTTGAGTCTTTTTTTTTCTTTTTTTTTTTTTCTCTCTCTTTTTTTTTTTATAGGAATTTCAAAGCTAAAAGGGAAAAGGGTAATTGTTTAGTTGTTTGAATTTGCTTCCCCCTCCTCGGTGACATCTAGGGGTGTTGATAAGTGTCACACAGGGCATGTGGCTCCGTGGGGCGGGTGAGAGAGCTGTGTTGCCAGGAGTCCCTGACCTCTGCCCAAGGCTGGTTGCAAATGAAAACCAGTGGAGTTGGGTAGCTATGGAAACCATGAGGGAGGATTTTTTTTTTTTTTTTTAATCCACATGAATTAGAATAAAATGACTGGCTTCTCTTTTTCTCTTTCTATCTGTGACAAAAGTTCTCTGTCCTGGTTTCTACCTTCACTTAGAGTAAATTCTGAGGGAAAGAAAATCATGAAGACCTGTGACTGCCACAGGGGCATTTCCTCTTTCTATCTTGCTCTGGATTAATTTTAAAAGCCATTTGATAAGAGTTAACCATAGGCCAGCCCCATTTTCCCTGCAAATGCTTGCCTTTGCACGGGTGATTTTGTAGAGAGGATCTTCTCCAAGGAGCCTCCTTCAATGGCACAGACATCCGAGAATGTCACTGTCCAGTTGAGGAGGCTGAAGTCTGAAAAGGCAGAGTCCCTTTCTAAAGGCCTCTTAACCCATACACAGGCATGAGTACCCACAACCACACGTCTCCACAACGTGTGAGATTTTAATGAAGTCTTCTCTCCTCGGTCTGTTTCCCTTTGTATATGGGCTCTTTTTATCTCAATCAAAAACACATTTTATGATTTTCTGGGATTTATAACCTACCTATCTTAGTGGAAACTTTCTGCCATTTGTCCTTTGTCAACAACATATTAGCTCTTGGACTCTGAATTTTTAAACAGTGTAATTTTGGTTTAGCTGCAGGCCACAGTACCTCTATTTCATGCCCAAGCCTCCCATCATTAGCTGTCACTCTGTGCCCACTTATTCTATTAAAGTGTCATCAGGAAGGCCCACAATTGATCCAGGGTGAAGACTCCAGCTCCAGGAGCAGCTGAATCATCCAATGTTGTGTGTCCACTGTGGGAAAAAAGAAGAACTCCATGTAGCATACTCATTTTCTTAATTTCTTTCATTATGCACTACCTTAAAGAAAGACGCTTATTAATTCACTCTCCCCAGAGATGCCCCCAATCCATTTCAAAGACTGTGATACTAATTACCATAGATAATTTTATATTCACTTTGTTTTATTCCATTCTACCTCCTAATTAGTGTATGTCTTGGTCTATTCACACATTTTCCCATCACTATTCATGCCAGTGATGAATGAAGTTGGTCAGTACTACTACAGTCCCTAAAATTCTTATGGTCGACATACAACAAGCTGATAAGGCCATGCGGAGAATGTCCTCCAGTAACACGTGGGTCGCAGAGGCTGGCATCTTACTGACTAGAACAAAGGGAAAGAACAAAATGACTGGGCTCCAAGTATCTCTTTGGATCTCATTCAGTTAAGAAATTGAGGTCATACTCCCCAACAGACATGCATATTTTAGTTCTAAGTCCAATGGTCCCCCTTACCTGTGGGTGATACTCTCCCCCACTGGATGCCAGAAACCATAGATAAGACTGAAGCTTACGTATGCTATGATTTTTTCCTATAGATACATTTCTACGATAAAGTTTCATTTATAAATTAGGCACAGTAAGAGATTAATAACAATAATGAATAATAAAATAGAACGATTTTAACAATATACTCTAATAAAAGCTATATGAATGTGGTTTCTCCCTCCATCTCAAAATAGCCTATTGTTCTGTACTTACCTTTCATCTTGTGATGATGTGGGATGATAAAATGCTTGTGTGATGAGATGAACAAGGTGAATGGCGTAGGCGTGGTGACATAGCCTCCTGCTACTATTGATCTTCCCCCCTATAAATCAGAAGGAGAATTGTGGGCTTCCACACTGCCTTTGACCCCAGCAGCTGAAACCACACAGAAGGGGGACTACTAGAAGAGGAAACCAGCCTAAGTTGACAGACATTTTGAAACATGCTTTTGTGCTTTGGAAAAGTTTCAATGGATTAGGTAGAGTATTTAGAAACAAAAGTTATTGTAGATTTGTACTACTATTTGTCAGAAAGAACAGCCCATGTCTCATATTCCCAGGTAAGCTTGTGGCACATATATGGTACCACAAGTAACAATTTATAGAATAAGGTAGTTAATTGGATTCCTTTACTCTTTTATTCATTTGGCTATAAAGTACTAGGCAGAAGAAGCAGGGACCAAGAACACTGACGTTGGAATCAAATATATTGGAGCTTCATTTGGGCTTAAACATGCACTAGTTAATTGATACTAGGTATGTTACCTAATTTCTCCAGCTCTCAACTTCATAATCTTGAGAATGGGGATGATAGTAATACTTATTTCACTGGGGTATTTTATATGCCAGTGCCTGGTACATGGTTAAGTACTCGGTAGTAACTGTTTTTTTGCTCTGGGATACTACTGAAGTACACAAAACCATATCTTTCCCACAGACTCCAGACAGTCAAACACCCTCCTCATTATTTTCTGCAAATTCTCCTGGGATGTATATTTTCATGTCCCTGACTCAGGGGACATTTTTCTTACACTCCTTACAAGATAATGTATTTCAAAATAAGGAATCTGGAAGATCTCATTGCTCCTAAGGACAGGATACTGCGTCTTCCTTAATACTGAAGTTAAATTTGCCATTATGAATTTTAAAATCTATTTTTTAAAACCTCATTCTATATTCAACTGTTGACATTTTCAGGTCTCACTTTTGTGGAATAAGTACAGCCTAAACGCAAAATGAAGGATAGATCTCTAGTGTGTATACTGGCTTTTGACTTTTCTAAGGGAAAAGCCATGAAATACGTCCCCGGGTGTCATGAGAGTTAGCAAGGCAGCTGGGCACCCAGGCATCTCAGAGATGACATCCCAGGGTGGGAAAGGGGGCGATGGGAGGCAGTACAGGAAGAGAGCAGAGTGAGGCATGTGGGACATCCCTGGGGAGCTGCATCTTGTTCTGCAAGAGTTAACAAATTTTGTCACGATGCTGTGCCATTCCTCCTTGCTAGCTAGGTCAGGCATTCTGAACAGTAACGGTAAGAGAGACGCGAAGACAGCAATGCTTTATCCTCAGCCATTTCCCAAGAAGGTGACAGGTATTTCCTAGCAGTTTCTCACAGTCCTGCTTAGGTATCCATGGGCCCACTCCCTGTAAGATCCAGAAACCCCAGCATGTTCCAACTGCTTCAGTTATCTGCCAGGACTTGGGTATTTTATCCACTGGTGGATTAGAGAGCATGGGAGTATGATTTGGAGCGGGACTCACCATTTTTTAAAAATGTTTCAAGATTTACTTATGAGACAGAGAGAGAGAGTGAGTGGATGCAGAGACAATGGAGGAGAGAGGGGAGAATTCCTAAGCATACTCCCCCTGAGCCAGCGGCCCCACGCAAGGCTTGATCTCACAACCCTGAGATCATGATCTGAGCTAAACCAAGAGTGAGAGGCTCAACCAACTGAGGAACCCAGGCATCCTGCACTCACTGTTTTAGAGCTTGGGATTGTAAAGCCTTAAAACCAAAAGCTCATTAAAAATAAGCACCTCCTCTGGACTTTTAAAATTCTTTTTTGTATGCTACACAAACCCAGCCACAGTGTCCTTCTCCTACTAGGTGCTCATAATAGTTGACTGACTGAGCTGAAACTCTTCCTCTGCCCTTAGGGTTCTGTTGACCATAGAAGCGACCACATGCCCAGTGCCTCTCTTAACGGTAAGTGTTTCACAACTGAATGACTGTCAAGTTATTAAATGGAGCTGTACTGATCTCTTTCCTTCATTGTTTGTTTTCAAATTGTGCTTTAGGGGACCTGAGACAATACAATGGGCTTAGGGCCAAACACATGACTCTTTTTTTTTTTTTTAAAAGATTATTTATTTATTTATTTATTTAACAGAGATCACAAGTAGGCAGAGAGGCAGGCAGAGAGAGAGAGGAGAAAGCAGGCTCCCCGCTGAGCAGAGAGCCTGACTCAGGGCTTGATCCCAGGACCCTGGGACCATGACCGAGCCAAAGGCAGAGGCTTTAGCCCACTGAGCCACCCAGGCACCCACAACCACATGACTCTTAAAGACAACTCCTTTTACATAAAGTTTTGCCAGTGTTTTGAGTTTGTTGACTAGAAGGACTCTTAATTTTTTACCCAAAGGATTTTAGCTTTATCAATTTCTGCCTGAGGGAAGGGAAGTTTTGTTTGTTTTTTTTGTTGTTGTTGTTTGTTTGTTTGTTTGTTTGTTTCTGTTTTCCTGGTCTTCCAGTTACTCCATTACAAGTCAGGTGGTCTCTGTTCCTTTGCGATTCTGACTTAGAGCGGTGTCATGCAGTCAAGGGTAAAATAAACCCAAAGAAAGAAGGAAGAAAGGAATAAAGATAAGAGCAAAAATCAATGAAGTTAAAACAGAAAAAAACAGAGAAATTCAGGAAACAAAAGCTGGTTCTTTGAAAAGATCAATAAAATTGACAAACTTCTAACAAGACTAAGAAACAGGAAAAAGGGGAAAGACACGAAGAACCAATGTTCTCCGTAAAAGGGAATGTTGCTCAGAACCTGTGGATATCAAAAGAGTAATAAAAGAATACAGTGAACAAATCTACATGACAATTTAGATACTATGAATCAATTCCTTAAAAACACAGACTATAGTAACTTCTCCACTCTGAAGCAGATAATTTGAACAGCCCTATGACTATTAAGGAAATTAAGTTAGTAATTTTAAAAGTCCCCCCCTAAAAAAGCTCTAGGCCCAGATAACTTAATTGGAGAATTCTACCAAATCTTATACAGTCTCATGTAGAAAATAAAAGATAAAAGTAAAACTTCTCAATTCACTTTATGAAGTTAGTATTACCCTAAAAACAAAGCCAAACAAATACTGTACTGAGAGAGAGAGAGAGTTACAGACCAATTAGCCTTCATTAGTATAGTTGCAAAAAATTTTAACAAAATATTAATAAGCAGAATTCAGCAATATATAAGAAGAATGACATACTATGCCTAAGTTAGGTTTATTCCAGGAATGCAAGGCTGGCTAAATATTCAAAAAATAAATCAATGTGACTCACCATATTAACAAGCTAAAAGAAAAAATTCACATCATCTTATCAATAAATGCAAAAAAAAAAATTGAAAAAAATTCAACAGCCATGGCAAAAGCTTTCTGAAAACTAGAAAAGGATGGGAACTTCCCCAAGTTAATAAAGAACATCTACCTTTAAAAAAGTTAACATTATAGTTAATAATAATAAAAAAAAATGTTTTCTTCATGCAATAAAGAATAAAGCAAAAAATGTCCACTCTTACCACTGCTATTCAACATAGTGTTGGAAGATCAGTCCAGAACAATAAGACAGGAAAGGGAAATATAACCCATACAGATGGGGAAGGAAGAAATAAAATTACCCATGTTTGAAGACATCATGATAATCAACATAGAAAATCCCAAGGAATCTATACAAAACTCCAGGAATGTGTAAGTTCAGCAAGGTCACAGAATATAAAATCAACATGTAAAAGTCAAGTCTATTTCTATATACTAGCAATGAGCATCTGGAAACTTAAATTAAAAATGCAAAAACATTTACAACTGACAAGAAAAAAATGGAATACATGTAAGGGACTCATATGCCCAAAACTATACAACACTGGTGAAAGAAATCAAAGAAGATCAAAATAAACAGTGAGATACTCTGTGTTTCTGGATCAGGAGACTCAACATAATAAAGAAGTCCATTCTTTAAAGTTGATAATGCAGTTTAACACTACCCTGATCAAAATCCCAGCAAGATTTTCTATAGATACAGCAAGAATATTGTAAAGTTTACATGGAGAAAGAAACAAAGGAACTAGAATGGCTAAAACATTTCTGGAAAAGAAGAAAAAAAATGGGAAGAATGAGTCTACCTGATTTTAAGTCTTGCTATAGAGCTCTGGTAGTCAGGATGGTATGGTATTAGCAGAAAGATAGACACAGAGATCAACAGAATAAAGAGAGAAACAAGAAGTCATGTCATGTAAATATGGCTCCCTGATTTTTAGCAAAAGTGCACAAGAATTTTGATGCAGGGAGGAGAGCATTGCGAAGAAGTGTGCTAGAGCAATCTGATAACCATAGACCAAAAAGCAAAAACAGAAAGGTTGGCCTGTCTCTTGTCTCAGATAAAAAATTAAATCCAAATGGCTCATAGGTTTAAATGCAAAATATACAACTATAAAATTTTTAGAAGATAATACAAAAGAGAATCTTTGAGGGCAGTTAAGAGTTCTTTAACATGAAATCATAATAGAAAATGTTAATAAATTGGACTTCATCGGGATTTCAAACTTGTGTTCTGTGAAAAACCTTGATGAAAAGACAAGGTACAGAGTGGGAGACAAAAATGTCAAGCCACATACTGAACAAAAGATCATACCTAGAATATATAGAGAACTCTCAAAACTTCACACTTAAAAAAACTATGATTAGAAAATGCGCAAAACACATGAGGAGACATTTCCCTGAAGAGGATATAGGATTTTCTCTATAATGAAAAGATTTTCAACATCGCTAGCCATTAAGGAGAAACAAATTAAAACTATTAAAACAGCTAATACCAAGTGTAGAAGTGACAATACCAAATGCGGGTGAGGATGGAGAGAAACACAATCTCTCATACATTGCAGGTGGGATTCTAAAATGATACAGCTGCTCTGGAAAATAGTTCGGCGAATTTTTAAAAAAAATTAAACATGCAGCTATCACACGACCCATCCATGGCACAGCTGGACATTTATCCCAAAGAAATAAAAACTTATGTGCCCCCCAAAAACCTATGTATGCTTCATCATAGCAGCTTTTTTGTAATAGCTAAAAATTGGGAACAATCAAAATGTCCTTCTATAGGTAAGTGGTTAAATAAACAATGGTATTTCTAAACCATTGACTACTCCTCAGCAATAAGAAGTGATTTTGGCTCTGCTTTTTTTTTTCTTTCATTTTTAAAACATATCTTATTGCATCCCACCCCACACTCAAACATTTTATGGTTTTCCCTTATCACAAAGGTAAAGATGTGCATCTGTGACCAGGCTCAAATGGCCAGCATAATGTAGACCAGCTGCCAGGCTCATCAAAAACAGGTCTCTCCATGGCTTCCTAACTTCCAACAACACTCAACACATTCACTTCACAGTACATCTACCGCTGTTTGGGAGACAATCAACGGTTTTCACCATGGTGGTATTCCCAAGGTAATAGCATTCAAAGCAAAACAGAACTTCCTCTCCCTCTTTTCATTCCTTCTCCTTTACTAAATTGGAAAAATCCAAGTTCAAGTCATTCACCAGCAGCATGTCTTGTAAGTTCTCTGAGGCTCAATTTTCCCACTTGAAAATTAGGGATTCATAATACCCCTCCTACTGGAGTCATGTGATGCCCCCATGAGATTATGCACCTGAAATTGCTTTAGTATGCCACAAAGAACCATCTTCCACAATGAAAATCTCATGAGGCAGGAGCGGGGAAGTGGGGAAGAAGGGGCCATCTTTGGAAACAACCAGAGCATTGGTCTCTCAAAGCTGTGGGGGAAAAGGAAAGATTTCTGAGCACCAAGTGGGCACCAGGGCCAGTTCTAGATGTTTTTGCCCCTGACTAGCACTCACTACACATGTTTAATGAATCACACTTAATCATAAGAACAGATCTTTGAAGCTTGAAATAGTGAAAAACTGCCTGACTTCGTAGAAACGTCAAAAGAAATGGGTTGCTATGAGCATCCAGTGGGATGGCATCTATATTATGTCAGTTCTTGCAGAGTTCCCTGGACTGGCATAACTCCTGCAGATGTCACATCAGTCTCAAACCATGGATGAACTACCACCCCTCACAAGTTCTATGCTGGCTTTTAGTCAGCCCTTCTGTCTCACTGCTGTCTTGTCTCCTGAAATGTCACTTTAGTCAATCAATCAATCAATCAATCAATCAGCAAGGACTAATTGATTAGTTACTTTTTACAAGGGGCCATACTGCCCGCTGGCAGACAAGGAGGCAGCTGCAGAGGAGTAGCCCGAGGCTAGGAGGACGAAGACGGATAGGGCATGGGCCCTGTTCTGAAAAATTTGGCCATCATTTGAAGTAGTGTCTATCCATACCAGATGCTAAGTGTTGATGTCCCAACTAAATAATAGCTTAATGAATGCCTAATGGACTGAGGAGAAATTAGACCAAGGTGCCCTTAAAGTCTAGAGTACGTCTGGTGAGCCCTGGGGCAGTCTGTAAAACTTTTACAGAAGAGATGTTATTTGAACGAAGCCTTAAAAGTTAGTCTCAACATTATATGGGAGGAGAAAAGAAGGAAAGACAATGCAGGTAAGTTGACAGTAGGCTAGGCATGATCAGAAATGGAAAATACGAATAAAGGACCTGGAATGGATTGAAATGGCTAAAGAGTGGGATGGAAGACAGTAAAAACTGGAGTTAAAACAGAGAGGCTAGAGTTTACTAGTGAAGGAATAAAATAGATATTTTTTTCCTCTATAAGACTAAACAGAACACTTTGGGTTCATTTTGTTTATTAGTTTTATGAAATTCATTATTAGTATGTTTTTATTATCCACACTTAAGATCTTGGTCTTTCCTTGTTCCATTTAGACAAGGACAAAAGAAACATGTGAACTGTCATGAACAGCAAAATTTTTGTAGCCAAACCCAGCAATCAGACTGGCATCATTCCAATTAGGTTTAGGTAACCATTGCTGGATCAAAGTTGTGATTTTCTTGATTGCCTAAATGTTGACATACGTGCTAAAGGAAGGATTTACAGTTTGGAATCAATGCTTACTTTTTCTAGCATAATTTCTTTGATGGAGATTGCCTTCAAAGAAAACCAAGTGCAAAGAAGCTGGCCTTTAGAGCTGTGCTCAACTGGGCTTCCTTATACTGTTTATCATTCTATTCCTAAGTGGAGTGCAAAGGCCTTTGCACTTGCCTGGACTAATTCTCTAAACTGGAGGCCTCTTGGCCTTGGCCTGTGGTCTATCACTTTTTGGCCTATGACCTATAACCATGAACCCGCAGAGACCTCCTGGGTATTATTCTTCTATTTTTTCTTAACATAACAGGATGCCATGCCAACCTCTAGAGGACAGCCCTATTTGATCCTGATTTACCCCATAACTCTTAATAAATATTTGTCTATATTTTCTATGGATAACTTTACATTTTTTAATCTCAAAAGTTAATTCATCTGGAATGTATATGAGGTCTGGCACGAGATGGGAATCTAACTTTGTGTTTAGTTTTTCTTTTTCTTTTACCAAATTTGTAGCCAGTTGTTAAGGCATAATTCTATATGATTTCAAATGTCCTGATGTTTCCAAATTTCTTGATATGGTCTTCAAATGCTTCATTATAAAAGTATAAGCTATGCAAGATTTTAAAGTCTTTCTTGAGTCTTATCTAAAAAGTATATTCCTGTGTAGAGGCTAGGACATTTAGTACCTTGGCCAGATGAGGGCACAACTCTCAATTTGAAGAAAACCATGTATGAAGCCCCATTCTGATTTTCATTCTACTAGGTTTGGCATCCAATCTTCCCTCCTTCTGTTTCCATATTTTCCAATGGCTTCCCAGAGGCTCTCCTTCCACACCAAACCCTGAGAAATAGATAGACCTTCGCTGGAAAAAAAACAACAGCTTTATTCTCTCAGAATTCTATGACATGGCCAGTGAACTAATCAATAAGCCAGTTCAAGATAAAGTGGCAATGGTTGGTAATGGTCTGACGCCTCTACCCAAACCCAATATCTCTCCCTTAAGATAGCATTTATGTCTTGATTCAAACAGGATGTTGCCCCTCAACTATTAAGATTGAGTTGGTGCCAGTCCTACCTGTGCATAACCACAACCAAACCCCATTGCCTGAGTGGTTGAACTGTCATGACAATACAGAAAATGTATTTATTAGTTAAGAACACTAAATCTAGATTCAGACAAAACTGCCAATCATGAGATAAGTTACCTCGAGTAGGTGTATAACATAATCTCTCAAAACTCCAATTCTCTGACATACAGAGAAGGATAATAAGACTCATATCAAAGGGTGTTATATAAATTCAGTGAGATTGTATGTAAAGCACTTGGCCTCATATCCGGCATACTGTACATGCACAAGAGACAATGGCTGGCTTACTATTTTTGATACTTAAAACCTGTGGGTTTTGATTCTTAAAACAACATAATTGTTGATGAACATAAACATAGTCCATGAGTTCCATATTACTGCTAACCACATCTAACTTTAATAGTAGAATAAAAGACCCAGTGAGGCTAGTTGATTAAACATACAAAGACAAACCACACCTTTAACATTGATTCATGGAAAAAAATATAGGGTTTTTTTCTCAAGCAGAACTTAAATGATAGGTTGAAAATTCTCTCAAACCTTCTACGTCTCTCTTAAAATTATGCTTACTTCTTCCCATTTAAAATAAACCACAGGTTCAAGACGATTGTCATGTTTGCTTTCTATGTTCTTAAAATGTAAAAATTATAAACATATTTCTTGTGTTTCAACATTACTGCCTGGACGTCGTGCATTTGAGGACTACTGTTTCAAGTTAGGCAGCCATGTAGGAGTTTTCCTGTTAACTTTGTGTGGCCTCCCCTTCTCATCACAGAAAGAAAAGAGCAGTTCTGATGCTTGTCTTCAACCTCATTTGTTGAATCCATTCTCCTACTTCCCTTCTCCACAGCAAAGGTAAGAGAGCTTTCTGTTCTTGAAGACTTCTTTAAATGGTTAAGAGGTCTAATGGTGGGGCACCTGGGTGGCTCAGTGGGTTAAAGCCTTGGCCTTTGGCTTAGGTCATGATCCCAGGGTCCTGGGATCGAGCCCCACATCGGGCTCTCTCCTCCATGGGGAGCCTGCTTCCTCCTCTCTCTCTCTCTGCCTGCCTCTCTGCCTACTTGTGATCTCTGTCTGTCAAATAAATAAATAAAATATTTAAAAAAAAAAAAAAAAAAAAAAAAAAGGTCTAATGGTAGAGAGAAAGAGACAGAGACTAGAAAAGAAAAAAAAAAAAGCTGTAAGAAAATATACCCAAGTGTTAACAGAAGGTCAGTATGGGCAGTATAATTATAAGTGATTTTTATGTTTTCCATTATATTTTCCTGAATTTTCCAAATAATGTATACTGAACATACATTACTTTGACAGTCAGAGGAAATATATTTTAAAGATCTATAGATACCTGTGGAAATAAAGAGGATTATTGTTCTTTTAATAGTTACATAATCTCATAGACATTTCCCTGTAGCCCTCAGGCTATCCTGATAGCAAATGAAGAAGTAGTTCACTGGAGCCCCAGGTCATGAATGTTGGAGAGCGAACCTGGTCAACACGCTTGACCAGGAAAACGAGGTACTTATTTATGCCCCACTTCAACCCAAGATGATCCATTTTATACCTTCAAAAGACAAGGAATTATTATTTATCTCTCTTTCCTCCTGTTTTCTAAGGAGGTTGGGTTCCTATGAGGAGGAGACATTTTGAGTAGATTCCAGAGATGAGCTGAGGTGCGCAATCCAAGGGAGCAGGTAGAGAAGTGCTAAATGTCCTGCAAAAAAGGGGGGGGGGTGCTGGGATCATCGGATTGGAGAGGAAGGAACAAGGGAAAGGAGCTAAGACCCAGCGGGGGCTTTGCTGTGGGGAAGTGCTGAGAAGAACAGTCCACCACACCGTGCATATTCAGTGGGGAAGGAAGAATCTTGAGAGGAGATGGTTTGTTGAGAATCGTCCATAGCTTGCTGTGAAGTGTGTAATGTAAGCCTGCTGCTCTGTCCCTGCCGCAAAGTCTTTAGTGAAATCTGCACTGCTCACTGATCTTCGGTGCCCGTGGGTTTCTTCATAGGGAATGTGGAGAGGTTTCATGCTCTGCATCAGTGTTGACAAGGAGTGAAAACAGACTGCATATGGTAACTGATTATCAACATACATGCAATTTTAAAAGATTCAAAATAATTAGGTAAAGGAAACGAGTCGAAGAAATCTGAAAGAGCACTACGCTGGTGTGGTTTGTTCACAAGGTTGCCACCTAGGCGACCTTGAGATAAGGGACTGCTGTCTGGAAACATGTTCGTGTTAGGGTTAGGACCTGAGGCTTTGGCACGAGGTAATTCCAGATTCCAGACCAGGCTCTTCCAACTCACCAGTGCTGTGACCGGAATGCTCATCTCTTAAAGGAGAATAGCAATAAAGAGTTAAATGAGGAAGCATAAATAATGCAGTTCACACAATGAATAATTCAATATTGGCAGTTGCCACTTGATGATAATCAATCAAAAGTGCTTGGCCTTCCTGGGGTCCCTGCTGCTGACTGTTCTGGCGGCTGTCCTGGCCTCTCGAATTCCTTCTCTTTATTATTATAAACAACAGCTGTCATATATTAATTACCTAAGTATGAAGTGCCAGGTGTGATGCTAGCGCTATTTGTATAATACTTCTAGTGCTCACAACAACCCACAAGATGATCATTAGTCTTATTTTTCAAATGAAGAAACTGAGGCTCGATACATTTAAACTAGTTGATCTCAAAGCACACAGGCTTGTCTAACTTCACTGCCCAGACTCCTATCAGAAGCATTTTTGGGTTAAATGGGAACTCTAATCACATGATCTCTCTTAATAAATATGGAAAAGGATTTATTCCCATAAATTCTATTCTCCATTTTAAGTTGTATCCCTATTAGAACCTTGAAAGACCCTGGCTCTCCTATCTGTGTCTTCTTGTCCTTCTCTTCTGGGTCCTTCTCTTCCCAATCGTTGGAGGGAATAGCGCAGGGTAATGGGAGAGGTCCAGAGGCTACAGAAGAATGCCAGAAGGAGTGCCAGGCAGGCGGAGTGGCCCTTGTGGTTTACTCCAGCTATGATGGGTCAGTTGTGGAAATGTCACCCTTCTTGTCAAGGCTGGCTCAAGAATGGCCTATCTGACCAACAACATGAGGAGAGGTCTGCAGGAGGACTTCTAGGAAAAGTTTCCTCCCTTCTAAGAAGGAGACATAGCAAGAACTAATCCCTCTTCTCCCTCTGATTTTTGTCTTCTGGACTTGAACAACCAATCCCGCTACCTGCCTGAGAGGAAAACAAGCTCTGAAGATGGTCACGGGAATGTGGAAAGACCTGTGTCCTCAAGGATATTCTCCAGCCACCAAATCAAGTCCAGAGCCCACATGCCCTCTGACCTGCTGCTGTGGGAGTCGCTAAGTTTTCTAACTGTTTAAGTCCATTTGAATTAAGATTTCTGTTAGGTGAAGCCAAAAGCTTTCCCATAGAAGATGCGAGTTTATGGATGGTGGTGTCCAGGTTTGGAGAAGGCGAAGGGCTTTGTGGAAGCACAAGGGACATACTTTGAGAAGACAGGAGAAAGAAGTTCCAGACGGTTAGTGTATACTAAAATGAGTTACTGGTGGAGATTTCTTTTCTAGGCCTCTAAAAATAGGACAGATTCTCATTATTCTGGTATGATTTCAGTTACTCCTGATGAAACACAGAGGAAAGGAATAGAATACTTTATATCTAAAAGGTTAAATTTTGAGAGGTCAAAATGTTTGCTTTAATAACACTGGAAACCTGAATTTTATCTTTTTAATCTTTTAGCAGTAAATATATCTTGAAATAGCTTTTTCCTTAAAGATGCCAAGTGAGGGAAAAAAAAAGACAATGATGATCATATTCCTAATATTATGTAATCTAGTGTCAGGGAACTATTAACATATTTTCTAGTGGAATGTACTTAAATGCCAGAATCTGATTTTGTTGTGCTATCCATAAATCTCCTCAAGAAACTCTTTCAACTCCAAGCTAATGTAGTCTACTCCTCTTCCCTCCCTATGTCTTACTCTAGATGGGTTATAGCTAGGTAAGATAAGGTATTTTCTTTTTTTTTTTTAATCTTTTTTTTTTTTAAAGATTTTATTTTATTTATTTGACCAAGACCACAAGGCAGAGAGGCAGGCAGAGAGAGAGAGAGGGAGAAGCAGGCTCCCCACTGAGCAGAGAGCCTAATATGGACCTCGATCCCAGGATCCTGGGATCATGACCCGAGCCAAAGGCAAAGGTTTTAACCCACTGAGCCACCCAGGTGCCCCGAGAAGGTATTTTCTTTAAAAAATTATATTAATAAAAATGTGGAGTCTTAAGAGAGCAAGTTTTCTTATGTCTCAAGTTATACTCGCTGGAGGAACTTTGACAAATACTGGCTCATATTAATTAAAGCAATACGGCTCTGAGCTTTCAATAAATGGAATGAGTGGGTTCTTTTCCTAATCTAAGGAACCAACTGTTTGACTCACAGTTGTGAGCCCCATAAGAAATGCTCAGTAATGTGTCCTGATGAATCACAAAACAGAACAATCATCAGTTGCCCAAATCTGGGAGTACTTGAGCAGTCTATTCACCCAGGACATGCAGGTAAGAGCCAGGTGAGTAATTAGCCATGACTCTTAATATTAATAAGTGACTAATCCCCTAGAGAAAGCCTTGCTAAAGTATAGTAATATGAACATGCAGATTGTCATGAAGTCTTTGAGGTCTTAGTCATTCGGTGAATACTTGTGGAGCTTCTTACAGGAATCAAATGCTCTACATGATGCTGGGGACATTAAAAGAGAAGTCATGGTCCCTACCTGAGCAATTTATGCCTTAATGGGAGCATCCAGTATCCTAATATTCATAAAAAGCAGCCATAATACCAACGGGATGCTATAATCCAGATATCTATGGCAAGTTATGGGATGGTAGAATGGACAACACCCAATCTGTTTAGAGAAGGTAAGGGAAGAATTTAGAGAGGAGGTACCTGTAGAACTGAGGCCTATACGTTGAAAAGTGTTAAGGGGACAAGGTAGGGAAAAGCATTTTACCCAGAGGGAACATCACCAGCCAGAAGGAATTGCATGGCAGGCAAAAAGAAAAGCAGGGCACAATAAGAGTGATTCAATGAGGGTAGAGCACAGGACGTGTAGGCAATGGAGCTGGTGGTGGGGTAGTCAAGTTCCAGGAAGTAAAGAGCCTCCTAGGCCATATTCAGGAACTAAGATTATGTTTTGTGGGTAAGAGCTGTTTCAGTTTTAAGTCGGGGTGTGACATAATAGTGTTGCAGTTTCGAGAGATTACCTACTCTGGGGTTAGCACAAGGCATGGACTATAGACAGCTGAGTCAAGAGGTGAGGAGATCCCTTGAGAGGCTGTTGCATTTATGAACTTACTTTTGCTGCGTTTATGAATTTATGTTGTATTTATGTCTTTAGGGAAGCAGCCGTGGGGGTGGAGAGGAAAAAGCATATTTAGAAAATACATATGGAAAGATCTGCAGGGCTTTGCCGGTAATCAGCAGCATGTGACCAGCAAATGTCTCTCCTTCATAGTTTTCCTTGCATTTCACTGACTGTTCCTCTTGTCAGTCTCCTGTGCCAGGAGGTCAGTTACTTGACGTCTAAATGTTGGCAGACTCTTGGGCCCAGTCCTGGGCTCTTCTCTTCTTCGCCACCTCCCTCTCTAGAACATCTCATTCAGTTCCATAGTGTTAGGAATTATCTATCCACTATCTATAACTCCCCGAATTCTATCTCCAGCCCCTCCCTTCAACTCCAGTCTTGGGTCTCCAGCGACATAGTCGGCCCCTCAAATTCCTCATCCCCACAGAAGAACTCTTGGCTTCCCCCAAAGCAAACTCATGCTTCCCTGGTATTTTGCCTCTCGCTAAGTGATACCACCATCCACCCAGCTGCTCAGAGAAATAAGCAATAAGTATCTCTAAATAGAAAAGATTCAGTTTTTACCAATCGGGCACTGCTTTCATTGCAATCTGTGCCAATGACACCCCTTTCTCTTGGACAATGCAGTCATCCTACTATGCTTCTCTTCATCCTGTTTGCTAAAAACAAAAATAAAAACAAAAACAAAACAAAACAAAACAAAAAACTAGAAAACTAGAAAAAAATTTAATGAAATTCAACACCCCAATTTTTTCCTAAAATTTCATCTTTCATACAAGGTAAATATCGCCTGACAGAGCACAATTAATGTTTACCTCCCTCTTGTGCTTCATGAAAACTGGAACCTCCAGTAGTTAGTCAATATCTTATACTGATTTTTTACTGAGGACCAGAATATAGGACTCTGCTTATGTGAGCATCCCAATAAATACTGAAGGATTGGCTCTTACATCCCAGGCCACAATCTCATCCAGTTAGCGAGAAATATCTTCTTTCCTTTCCACATAATATTGTTCCAATTTATCTCTATTCAATTTCTTTTCATTGAGGGCTTGCCTCTCCATTACTGTGAAAGATTCTACTAGCCTTAACTGCAACAGAGAGCCACAGACACAAACATTAACACATTTCTAGAACACTTGGGGCACCTGGGTGGCTCAGGGGTTAAGGCCTTGCCTTTGGCTCAGGTCAAGATCTCAGGGTCCTGGGATCGAGGCCTGCATAGGGCTCTCTGCTCAGCAGGGAACCTGCTTCCCCCCCGCCCTGCCTACTTGTGATCTCTGTTAAATAAATAAAATCTTTAAAAAAAAATAAAATATTTCTGGAACATAAACATTAAAAATATTAAACTTATAGGTATAGGCAAAAATGTGCCAGGCCCTGTGGTTGATGGACAGGTGATGCAGCACTGCTATGGGTGTAACTCCCTGGCCTAAGACTCAGGCCCACTCAGGTTTGCATCTCAGCTCCAGCCCTAGGGCTGCGTGTCCTCGGCAAATTCATCTCTGGAAGAACTTCCTTCATCTGAAAATGAGATCAAATGCACAGATGCACAAACAGATTAAATGAGGTCGAGATACACAAAATGCCTGGAATCTAGCAGATGCTTAATAAATGATAGCAGTCTTATTGAATTATTGTTGTTTCTTTCCTTTGAGATTCTCAGGTCACCTAATAAATCAGAAGTGGTTCTATTACAATCTTCACAGAACATCTTATTCTGGAACACTTAGACTGAGAAATGGTCAAGTTCTGGCTCTCCAAGTCTAGATTTTGTGATCTGTTTTCAAGAGAAACTGTGCATGACTCAGGAATTAATCTGCAGAAGTAGATAATGAAGTTGTTCCCAGTTGGAGAATAAATCTACACAGGAAATGGAAAACCGAGCCAGAATGGAGTAAATGTAGAGACATGCTTTGCTACAAAATAATAAACACAGAGTGTGCAACCTTTTGGGCTCTGTCTCAGCCCTTCCCAAAGAGCGGGGACAGCATATGCTTCAGAACAAAGTGTGTTTTATCTTCTTGTCAGAGCACCAGGCACATTCCACAGTGAGAACTCAAACTGGCATGTCTAAAATAGACTAGAAGTTACCTGTGACACAGCCCCAGGTCCCTAAGTCTTGAACGGCTCTGAATGGAGATGCCCCTCTCCATGACATTCAAAACAAAGTGCTTCGGTTCAAAATGGCAAGTAATTTCAGCACCTCCGTTTCTTTATAATAATATATACAGTTCCTATCACAGTGCCTTGACACAAACCCTGCAAGGATTTCCAAACCAAACCATAAGATGGTCTAGCCTCATGGTTCTTTCAAACGTAGCAGGCACAAGGAGATTGGGCTTGGTAGGTTGGCAACTGTAGTCGACCCACCAGCAAATGTTTCCTTCCAGAGTTTATCATTCTGCCATGCTCCAGAAAACAGGTGGCACTCTGGAACTTTTACAATGATCTGTACATTAGGGGCTAGAGGCAGGGAAGGGAATAACATCATATGTGTGTTACATGGTTTATCCCTATAGTCTGGGCACTGTTGAAAGCTATTCCCAGCCTTAATAGCCCTAGTACCAGTGATACATTCTGGGGCTTCTATTTATTTCTATTTATTCTCTTATATAGCTGGTGTACAGATTCTGTCTGAAAACCTATACTCCAAAGTAAGAAACTGTAGGTGCCCTGGATCTTCACTACTCCAATGCCAGCCCCTAAACGTCACTGGGGAGCCTCTAGAGATGCCCTGTGGTAATCGAGTCTTAGCAGATGCCACAACTCTGAAAATACCCAGGTTGGGGTTCTGGAAGAGGAAGGAAACAGACAAACAATAAGAACACAAATGGCTTTGAATCCCTCAGGGAAAACCCAAACTGTTACTTCATTTCTGCTCACAGCAGAAAATATAATAACAACTGGTGTATAAAAAAAAGTGACAGTGGAATTCGCATATGTGGGGAGACCTGGCATTTCCCTGTTGTCATGACAACACCAATGCCTCCGCTCAGCTCACAGGCCCCTTCAGGTGCGGTACCCTGACAGCTTACCCTGGTAAGCTGACACAAAGACTTGGAGATGGCGGAAGACCTACCTGTTTTATCAATTGAGATGGCATGCAAATGTCGGGAAGACACGTGGTCGCCAGGAAAGCCTTCACCCGGTTTCTATAGAGATGCTATTCCCAGGCCAGCCTGGCCAAAAATAAGATTGTGCTCAGGGAGAATGGTGAGAAGAGAGGATTTCTGAAATGCAGGTGTGAACTGGGGCATCAGTGATCGGAAAATCTGTTTCTTTATTGTCTGTTTGCCCAATGGAACTACAAATAATGAAGTATATTTTTCACTCAAGAGATGGGATTAGAATCACTGATTGGAATGCAAATGTTAAAGAGGATGGAAATATAAATGAACTTCTGAATGGGCCCTTAGTTTTCGGAGGGGGAACCTGAATGAGGCCAGGAGACTAGTCCCCGTCATTGCCAACATGCTGGGGTTGAGTCTGAGCAGAACTCGTTCTCCCAGTACCCCGTGGGACCTCTCCTGCTCGTATCTCCACAGTGCCTCTGGACCCTCCCTTCCAGCCACTTGAGCAAAACCTGCAGGTAAAGGAACTGCCAAATGCCCTTAAAAATGAATAATTACACTGGGGGGGGGGGTAAAAAACGTCCCTACGTCTTGAACCTTAGAAAAATTAAAGCTGACTCTGAATGGTGGCAAATTTTCCCAATTTCGAATGTGAGTTCAGGTGCCCTCCAACTGCATACACAGTGATGAATACACAGCATGAATTAAACAAGATACATATGAGAAAACAGGCTTGGCAATGCA
The DNA here is from genome assembly GCF_011764305.1 of Mustela putorius furo. Lineage (NCBI taxonomy): Eukaryota > Metazoa > Chordata > Mammalia > Carnivora > Mustelidae > Mustela > Mustela putorius. Next base: position 8,002,084 of record NW_025422368.1, on the reverse strand, counting down.
ATTCCTACTACAAAAGCATTTTTTTCCTCCTCTTCATCCAAGTCCTAGGACATAAAGCATTTGGAACTGATATTATAAAAAAGAAATTTTCATGATGAACATTTTATTTGTATATTTTTTCCAACTGTGGCTGATTAACCAGGTACCTCAACATTTATTAATGTGAAGGAAAAAGAATATTAACTTCTCACTTGGAAGATTCCTCTGCTTTAACAATCTTTTTATTTTTTTAAATAAAAATTCTCCCGTTAGGATTTTGTATAACTTAATAAATAGAAAGACCTTTAGTATCTTTTTTTAAATAGGTTCTGCACCCAATGTGGGGCTCAAACTCATGGCCCCAAGATGTAGAGGCACACGCTTTCCCAGCTGAGCCAGCCAGACACCTCTGACCCTTAGTATCTTAACAAGAAACTTATCTCATTCCAAGTGCTTGCATATATTAGTTACTTTTGTCTCAAAAAATACTTAGATGTGCAGATACAAAGACAATATTCCATATAAAGATGCTCATTTCTTTAACAGGCCACATAATGTTACAGTTGTTGATTTAATGTTGGAAACTTAGAGCTGGCCTTAAGTAGATACAACTTAGGGCAAGGCTTTACTAAGGCTTTATGGCCCGAATTTCTGAGCACATATCAAACAGAAATGTCAGGGTTATACATGTGGCCAAACTGGGGAAAAGAGAAGGAAGAAGAGATCCAACACATACTAGGTTCTCATTAAGGGTAAAGACATATCTTTAGGTGAGTCCTTCCAATACTGCAGAAAATATTTAAAGTTTAGGGAAGTGACTCAGGCATGGAAATCCTCAGCCTTTTGGGGAGAATCCTCCAACTGTTTCGGTCTTGGTAAGAGAGAAGCCACTTTCTGCTATAATCTGAAAGGCCAGTCCCTCCCTCTCCCCATCCCCTTGGAGCTGATGCACTACCTTGTGTCCAAGATTAGGCTGATTAGGTGCTCATTTGGTATTTGAGGCCCCAGTGTGCTGGAAAACTGGGTCTCTGGGGAAAACAAAACAAGATCTAAACAAAACAAAACCCAGCCCTGATCTTTATCATTTGCCAGTTTCTAGGGTGTCAATTATGGTGGCTGATTTCAAACAACAAATATTTTAATTCCCAGCTTGCAAAACTCCTGAATGTTTAATGGTTGTCTCTCATAAGTAGGTTCGATCCAGGTTCGGTCCATCTCTGACAGAGGACGATGTCTAGACACGGTGGGGGAAGAGTCTGGATCAGTGTCTGAAAGTCCTGGATAGCAGCCACAGCAGGACCCAGGTTAGTGATAGAGGAGCCTGTTGGGTGGAGGGGTCCCTACCAACCATACTGGGCTCTTCTCTTTTGCCCAACTTCCCCTAATGCCTGCTCATTTTCTGACCCTGGTTCTTTCCCCTTCCTGTCAACTTTGTGAGAAGCTCAGTAGCGTTCAATCATTCCTTTTCAGCTGACATCAACCAGAATTTTTCCCTAGTGCCTGCAACAGAGAATTATCACATACCTCTAATTAAGCCTAATGAGAATCCTGTGAGCAAGGGCCTGTGATTATTATCTCTGGTTTACAGATTGAGGAACGAGGCTCAGAGAAGTCCAGTAACTTGCCTTCAGTCACACAGTCACACACAGTAAGCAACAGAACCCAAATGCTCTCTCCACTTTAAAACGTGGAAAGGTTCCTCTCACAGACCATGGCCACTTCTTCTATATATCCAGTATGTGCCCTTAGTTTAGGTCTCCGTTGTGTCTGTGTTATCTTAGAAACATTATTTGGGGCATCAGATTTTGGGACAAAATAAGTAACTTCTCCACACAAAAGGCCCAAGAAACCATTGCCCTCCAGATCCAACAGGAGAAAATGTGATATATCTGTTTATAAAGAGTAGCTCATTTCTTTTTGTAGTCTATCTGTGAAGGAATGTATCTCCTTTAGTAAATCATACCCCCAGAACATTCTGGGTTAACGCAGGAAGCATTCCCCATGTGGAGGCACAGCCAAATAAGTGGCCGTGACTCAGTTTCCTGAAACAGACCTTCCCCTCCCCACCTTGGTGTTCTCCCGCCACAACCATGATGTCTTCCAAGTGTGTTCTGTTCTAGCTTAAATATTCAGGCACAATATGGACAGAACTTTTCATTCGTATATTTTTAGCACAGTGTTGATTCTGGGTGGAATAAAAAAATGTGAAGGATGAGTTTTAGGAACATACAAAGAAATGAGTTCTGGTTCTACTAGAGCTAACTTATTAAGGGATGTGAAAAAGGCTCACAGAATCACTGGAGAATCTGGAGGAATAGTGCTAGACTGAGTTTCTGGGGACAACTCCCAATATCCCAGGGAATAGAGCAGCTGCCACCACTGACCCCAAAACCATTTCCCTGCTTCTGTGATCTGGAGGTTGCCTCCACCACAGTGGAGCCCAGAAATACCCCATCTTGGCCACTCTCACCAGCAACACAGATGCCCCAGTGCTCTGCTAGTTCCCTCAGGTAGCTTGTCTCCAAATCACTCCCACACATTTCTCTGGAAGAATTGAAGGGGCATATCTGTCTCCCAAAGGCAAGGCAAGTTGGAAAATATGGTTCTGAATGGATGGAGAACCATAAAAATGTGACGAATTTATTAAAAATCTATGAGGATGACCACTTACTTCCCACAAAGGGCACTTCTTTTCCACATACCAGGAGACAGAAACATCTAGCTGCAAGCTGTTGGCATAATTTCATAGACATGTTGCCTGGCTTCCTCATTTTTATGTGAGGAACTATTTTTTAAACATCTCAACAATTTTTTCAGTTAAGTCTAAGATTAAAAAAAAAAACCAACAATAGTTGAGAGACAGAAATAGATTACTCTCTGCCTTTAACCTTTATGTCTCAGTTCTTACTTCTGAATAGAAACCAGCATCTTCCCCAGGGTACTTATACCATCAATGGCCCACCACTCTTCCAAGATCTCATCCTCAACCTGTGGTGAGGGGTTGCCTATGTCTCTCCTCCAGGTTCTGTAGCATAACAACATTGTGCCAAAGATGGCTGGCTGCTCACCAAAATCCATGATCTTTTCTTCCTGGACACCTAGGTATTTCCCAGCACACCATGAGGTCTGGTGTGGACACACACAGAGTTCTAGCCAATGGAACACATACATAATGGCTGGAGCTTCTCAGCCAAGGCATCTGCAACTGGCTATGCCTAACCCACACTCTTCCTCCTTCTGCCTAGTAGATGCAGATGGTAGTGAGGACCTAGGAGATGACAGAGACACAGACAGAATGGGGCTGGATCCCTGAGACACGGCATGTTCCTGTATGTCATGCAGGAACAACCACTTAGACTCTTAGATGACTGAGAGGTTCACTTATCTTGTGTTTGAGCCATCATTAATGTGGGATCTATTTATTCTTGAACTTAATCTACTTCAACTAATAAAACATTTTGAATGCAAACAATTCAAGTTTTCTTCTGGTAAGAATTATAGACTTGTAAATGAGAATTCTTTCTTCATGACATTGAAGAGAAATATATGATTTTACCCTTGGCAGGAGCAAGTTAAACCCTGCACTTCTATTTCTGAATGCTTTTTTTTTTCCACCAGCTCAGTAGCTGTACGTTTTGGGTTACAGAGGTCAAGACTGAGGTCTTACCTCTTGTAGTCAGTTCACTCAGTTCCCAGGACAGATGCCCTGATATCTTCCAGCTGTCTGGCAAAGCTGTTCCCTTGCTCATCAAGAACCGTAGAGGGAGAGCAGGAATGGAACATTACGAACTCATTAGAACTCCTGCAAAAAAATCTCTGCAAGTTCCTATGCTATTGTTAAGTAGATGGCATCATTTTTCACCTGTCATGGGCCAGCCACCCTTTGACCATAGGATTGTAAGTCTCATCTAGCACTCCTAACCAATGAATAGAAAAATAATATAAGAAAATGTGCACTGTAGTTCTCCTCATACTTCTGAAAGAGGAGCAAATGATTTTCCTTTTGAAGTTGCATTAACTTGGTAAGACTAATGGGATACTATTCAGTGTCTTGAAAGAGGTAGTCTACTGGGTAGGCTCAAGTAGGTTTTCTCCAAAAAGCTTAATGTACCTACAAAAAGGAGTAATTTTCTCCCTTTTAAGGAGCAAAGTCCTTTTGGAAGAGAATTTGTTCTCTTCTAAAAATGGAAGAAGTAAGATCCATTAGCAATATAGTCTGTTGATCATATCTGTACGTAGTGGATGATATACGGCATATGGATAAACACATTCCATTCTCATTTACAAACATTCAGATGTATGTGTGCCTCTCTCTATGTATGTCCGTGTATGTATATACATATACATATGTGTAATGTATATCATTGATTCTCATTATTCTCAGTTGTTTGGTTCTATAAAGTCCCTGAGAAAACTGAACCACTGTATCTAAAGGAAATACCTATATGTTATATAGCTATGTCATATATTTCTATATATTATTTATGTCTATAGGTACTATAGATCATGTGGATTATAATCTTAAAACCTAAAAACAACTCATCCTGGTAGATTGTATTTTCTTTCTTTTACAAAAACGAAAACAAGATTCAGAGAGTGTTGAGTGACTTGCCTGAAGATGCTGCATTCACAGGTGCTGGAGCTGGGATGCGAACCTGGTCCAGATGGCCGCCAAGCCAGAAGTCCTGTGAGACCTTACACGGCGCCACCGTCCCCGTCCTCTGGTCACCTCCGCACGAGAGCTGACACAGGGCAGAACTGTTTCCTTGTTGCTCCTCAGCTGGGAGCATGCCTGGTTAGGCACCTCAAATATGTCACCACTCTGCACATGTCTGCAAATTACTAGGAGAGCACTGAGTATTGATGTGGGGGTGACAAAAATGTTGTAGCGAGTAGGCAAATTCTCAAATAAGAATCCACAAACCATGAGGATTTACTACATACATGACATACTTTCTATATGTTTTTGTAAAATATCAGCTTTTATGGAATACACACACACACACACACATATCACATATGTTCATATTTTTGGCAGTAGAAGCCTCATTCTCTGGAGAAAATGGCAACAGGATCCAGACTGACAACTAATACTTCAGTTGGCGCATTCCAAGCTGAATAAGTGATGAGGCACATTTGAAAAGAAGGACTTTTAGATTGGTACTACAAGGCTTTTGAAACATTAGGAGCAATTTCCTTTATAATTAAGCAAGTGATTAGTGGATATCCGTAATTTATCTCTTATACGATTTCTTGGGCTACCTAATGGATTTTCACAACCTGCTCTAATATTAATATATTTTCATTACTTCTCTTTTGCCTTACAGCTATTTTGGCTTTACTGTAACTATAGTTGGCAGTGCACGCCATGTTTTGTGTGGGTTTCCGTGAAATGATCATCAATCAGTTGCAATACACTCAGTCATTGGCTATGGGCAGAAATGGGCCTGTGTGTGAAGTATGACCGAAGGGGCTACAACCAGACCCTGTCTTCTCCAGAACATCTCTCACTCCGGCCCTGATGTTCCTCCTGAAAAGGGAGGTACGAACAGGTTGTCGGGCTAGGCAAGGGGCAATAGAAGGGATCTCCCCCACTTTCTTTTTCCCCCGGCCAATTTTTATTCATTATTGAAGATCCCCACAAAGTCTCAGCCCCCAGGAAGCCGTCATGACAGCTCTCCGGCCCAGATTCAACCTCGGATCTGGTGTCTGACCTGGGCCCCATTGGCTTCCTTCACAGCCTCTACCTACTGCTCTCCATGTGCTTCCTACTGGGCTGCTAGCAGTTCGATCACAGATCCATCTCTCTTTCTAGACCCTGAGTTTCTCTGAAACAGGAACTATGCTGTTCAGAATGTGAGCACTGTGCCTCGCACAAAGATGCAGTCTTGGGGGAAGATATACCTCTGTTGCTTGTAAATGTTCCTTAATAACTATCTCCAGTGCTACAAGTGTCCTCAGGGGCTGTCCTGCCTTGGGAATTCTAGATAAGTTGGGCTCAACCCTCATTCTATGCCTTAAGACCAAAGTCCCCCCTCCCCCCCCCCACCAACTTCCTGGCAATTCCTAGAGGGTTTCTTCTGTCACCTCTTCAGTGTATACATAAGCAGTTTCTGTCTGAGATCATGTTGGCTTAAGCCTGAATCTGACTTCCTGACATGATTCTCCCTGAATTTCCCCCAAATCCTCCCTGCTGAAAGCCCCTGATGCAGGTGACATTTCCTAGGGCTTGAGCATCATGGGAAGGGGTCACACCACACACCACAGAGCAAATAACTTTAAAGCACAGAACAGCTAATTCTGTTTTTAAAAATTCCCAGCTTCTCTGCTTTTAGGTGCTGCCTTTAAACCGAGAGTATGTCCAAAGTTCTCCCTATTCACACTCGCCTCAAGGGAAAAAGAAATAAACTAACCAAATAAGATAATAATAAGATAAAATGCAGCCTTCCTCTTCTAGGCATGTACAAGGCAGTCTGGGCACCCACGTTTGTTACCTGGGTTACCACCCACACCGAATCCTGGGCCTCTCGCTGTCACAGCACGCATTCCTATCAAAATATTTCCCCGAACAAAGACAGTGCATCTTCTTGCTGGTTGTTAAGATATGCCATCATATATGTATTCCCTTACCCCTGTAATAGTTCACAAGGCATTCTCGCATCAACTGTCTCACTCAATCTTAATAATCTTACTGGTAGTTCGGGTAAGTGTCGTTATCAGACTCCATTTGCAAATAAAGGGCTTGAGGTTAAAAAAAAGGTGGATCAGGAAAATGCATCACTCAAACCTGCATCTTTGGTAGGGGATTGAACAGTGTCCCCCCAAAATTCATACCTACCTGGAACTTCAGAATGTGGCTTTATATGGAAATAGGGGCTTTACAGATGTAATTAGCTCAGGAACTTGAGATGAAATCATCCTAAATTTAGGGTGGGCCCTAAATCTAATGACTGGGGTCTTTATAAAAGAAAGGAGTGGGAGATTTGGACACACAGAGACCCAGAGAAGAAGGCCATGTGAAGACAGGGGCAGAATCTGGAGTGATAGAGCCACCAGCCAAGGAATGGCTGGAGCCATCAGGAAATGGAAGAAAGCAAGGAAGGATTCTTGCTTGTGACCTTTGAGGAAAGTGCAGCCTTGGTGACACCTTGATTTTGTCTAGCTTCCAGAACTGTGAAAGAATAAATTTCTCTTTGTTAGGCCACCAGTTTGTAGGATTTTGATAGCAGCCCTAGAAAACAAATACAGATGTCATCCACTGAGATCTTTCCTTACTCATGGCTTTCTTCCTACAGACATGGCGGCCACAGCTCAGAGGGGTCCTGAAAACCAACCTCCTATGAAGAATGCAGCACAGAGTCTGGCTGTGATGCTCCAGCTTTGGAAGAAATCACTTCTGTTGCCCCAGCCACAGGGAACAGAGGTACATTGATTGATGCTGAGGTTTTGCTCCACAAAATAAACCATCAGTGCCATTTCTACCCCAGCAAAATGGACAACAGCTCCAGCCCTGCCCAAAAACACACACACGGCACTTTTTTTATTTTTTTTAATGTTTTATTTATTTATTTGACAGACAAAGATCACAAGTAGGCAGAGACTCAGGCAGAGAGAGAGGAGGAAGCAGGCTCCCAGCGGAGCAGAGAGCTTGATGCGGGGCTCGATCCCAGGACACTGGGATGATGACCTGAGCCGAAGGCAGAGACCTTAATTTACGGAGCCACCCAGGTGCCCCACACATGGCGCTTTTGAAACACTTTTGGTGGCTAAGAAAGGAAAATTTCTTCAGAATTCTTTTTCTAGAACTCCATTTGAATGGACTAGAATTCTTGGAGCTGCCTGAATAGGAGGTGGGACTGCTTTCTATTCATAACAAGGGCACACATGCAGATTAGGACTCAGTCAGTGTTGACCCAACACAGAACATTGCTCAGCAGAACTACCAACTTAAAAAAAAAAAAAATGTGCGTGATTCTTGCCACATGATATTAAAAAATCTCGTAGATCTCAAATGGGAAAGCACATGTTTTCTAAGCCAGTGGCTATAAAATTGACTCACGTCTGCATCTTAATTGCATTTCACACATTCTGTGCTTAGCTGACTATTAATTAAGGCACAAGATGAATAGGGTTTGAGTGGCTCACAGTTTGGGAGTTTTCTTTTTAAGGAGTCCTCATCCAGCTCTCCACCAGCCCTCATGTCTGGTTTTCTTTGGCGTATTCTGATGTGAAGCAGAAAATGCAGTCCTTAGCCTGGGATTTTGCACAGAGTAAGCTTTCCTCCTTACGCACTCCCTGCCCCCACACAGGAAGGCCATAGTGTGGCTGCACCTGCCACAGAGAAGGGACAACAGTGAGGGGAATTGGCCCCTCCACATACATGATACACAGAGACCAAAACTTGAGCAAGAGAAATCAGAGGCGAGTCGTGTGCTTTGTACCAGGAGCCTCCACGGGGTCTCTGCAAGCAGGCGACTTCTGGCAATGACTTGTCACACCACCTACCCCGAGCTGGGCTGAACTTCACAGGCGTCTCACTTCAGGCCCCAGCAAGTTTGGTCCCCAGGATCAATCTCACTTCAAATCATCTGCCTATAAAATTCTGGGGTCCATATGAACTCCCTTAGATTCCCTAATTCACCAGAATGACTCACAGAACTCAGACACATGTTATACTTACAAGGATGATTTTATGATAGCAAAAGAATACAGACCAGAACCAGCCAAAGGGAGAGACGTGTAGGATGAGTTCTGGGAGGGTCTCAGACATCCTTTCTCCATGGAGTCCTGAGTGGTGCTGCCTCCTCCTGGCTATGCTCTGTGGAAATACTTAGAGTATTGCCAACCATGGAGCTCATTGGATGAATAGTGTGCAGGGTTTTTATCGGGGTTTCATTACACAGGCTTAAGTGAATCATTGGCAAGATAACTGAGCTCCATCTCCAGCTCTCCTGTCTCCTTGGAAGGTCGATAGCATGGCTCAGAGCCCCAACCCTCTCATCACATGATTGGTCCTTCTGGCTGGCAACCCCCCCATATTGAGTTCATGTTCTTAGTACAAACTATCTCATGAGGGGGCCCTCATGAGTCGCCTCACCGGCATGAACTTCAGGTGTGATCTGAGGGCCTGCTCTGAAAAACAGACACTCCTATTATTTATGGGTTTAGAGTTTCCCTCCCAGGAAGGAGGAACAAAGGCCAAATTATTTATTGTATACTCCTAAACTCAGAAGATTCGTCCCTAAAATGGGGAGACTAGTAATGTCCCCTGCGTGGGGGTTTTATAAGGAGTAAATAAAGCGATATATGTTTCTGGGCTAGAGTGCTCATTCAGTGAGTTTAGCTCTTAACATTTTGCTGAGTTTGTGGCCACTAAGCTCTTGAGAACACATCCACTGCTAACATCATTGTGAGTTCCTTGAGGGCAAGGGAAACATTTGACCCATTTTTATATCCCTCACAATAACTAACTATGTCTTGCACAAAAGAGTTTCCAATTCATATTTACTGGTTTATTTTTTTTTAATCTACCTACCTTTCTTTAAGGCTAATATATTCAAGATGAATGTCTATTGAACCTTCTTTGATTTAAATAGCAGAACTCCTTCATAAAGGGGATGAGAGGAGCATCAGAAAACAACTGCACTGAAAACAATTAGAATGATAGGTAACTCCCAGCATTACTGCAAATATTGGTTGGTAAAGGTAGGCCTGCCTTCTTGATGAAAAAAATGTTTGTATGCATCTCTGCTCACTCTTTTAAAGCTTTAAAGACTAAAGTTTCAAAGACATCTTTCCAGCATTGAAACAAGTAAGTTTTCCTTGCCTAGGAAACTTCTGTTATGAAAAAAATTTAAAAGTACTATCCTTGGGGCGCCTGGGTGATGCAGTTGGTGAAGCATGAGACTCTTGGTTTGAGGTCCAGTCATGATCTTGGGGTCATGAGATTGAGTCCCACATCAGGCTCCACACTCAGCAGGGAGTCTGCTTGGGATTCTCTCCTTCTGTTGCTACCTTGAGTCCCACATCAGGGTCCACAGTCAACAGCGAGTAGGCTTGGGATTCTCTCCCTCTGACGCTATCCCTCTCCACTCCATGCACCCTTTCTCTCAAATAAATTAATTGATTAAAAAAAACAAAAGAAAAGTACTATTCTTTCCTATAAACCTGCAAGACAATCGAAAGATATACCCTTCGCAATAGCTATAAAGCATCTAAATAAATGTATCAAGATGGACAAGATCTTTACAGAGAAAACTCTAAAATATTACTAAGAATATATAAATATTCTATATAAATATATAAAGAATATATCCAATTGTGAACAAGAACATTCAATATTTGTAAACACCTCACTCTCCACAGATTACTCTGTAAATTCAATGCACTCCTAATGAAAATCCCCAAATTATCTTCTTATGCAACTTGGAAAGATCATACTAAAATTCACATGAAACAGTAAATGCAAAGCAGTAATCAAGGTTATTTTGGAAATGCAGAACAAATTCAGGCATCTATAATTTCCAATATCAAACTTCATTATCAGCGATAGTCATTTTTAAGCAATATAGTATTGGAACAGAAATAAAGTGGATCTCTGAACTAGAACAGAAATTCCACATATAAATGGAAATTTAGTATATGCAAAAGAAAGCATTTCAAATCAGAGGACAGGTTATTTGATAAATAGCATTGGGACAACTGGACATCCACTGGGAAAAAAATAAGATATATCTTTATTTCATGCTCATTGCAAATAGATTACAACTGGATTAAAGTCCTAAAGTGAAGATGAAATACATAAAATTATTCAAAACAACTGAAAATACATGCATGACCTTGTGTTGGTAGGTAGGTCCTTCTTAGGATACAAAAATAAAAAGTCATAAGAAAAAGGACTCATAAAGTTAGCTACTTCAAAATTAAAATCTTTGGATGACAAATAACTTTATGAAGAAAAAGATTTTTAAAAAGTGATAGACTATCACACACCTGTACCCTTGGGGCAAATAATACATTGTATGTTAATAAAAATAATTTTTAAAACGTAGTAGACGAGAAGAAGATACTTTGTCATAAGATAGATAAAAGATTGGCTTCTGGGGTGCCTGGGTGGATCAGTGGGTTAAAGCCTCTGCCTTCAGCTCAGGTCATGATCTCAGGGTCCTGGGATCAAGCCCCACATCAGGCTCTCTGCTCAGCAGGGAGCCTGCTTCCCACCCCCCTCTCTCTCTGCCTGCCTCTCTGCCTACTTGTGATCTCTGTCAAATAAATAAATAAAATCTTTAAAAAAAAAAAAAAAGACTGGCTTCTGGAATAGACCAAAAAAAAAAAAAAAAAAAAAAAAAAAAAAAACCCTAAAAATGGGAGGGAGTACAAATTACCCTGTGTAAAAATGAACTCCCCCCACAATATCCCAAAACACCCAAGCAGGAAATTCACAGAAGGGAAATACAAACAGGGCATTTAAACACTCAAAAACAATGTTCAATTCAATTGGTAACTAAGAAAATGAAAATTAAAACAATAATATACCATCTTTAGCCCATTCAATTGGCGAAAATTTTAAATGTTTGGTAATACTAATACAGGTAGAGTGTGTGGGCAAATATATATTCTGATCACCAGCTAACAGGATTCTAAACGGCACATATCTTATGTCCCAGCAATTCTGTTTGGTTTTTTTCTTGTTGTTGTTGTTTGGTTTTTTGGGGGGTTTTTTAGATTTTATTTATTTATTTACAGACAGAGATCACAAGCAGGCAGAGAGAGAGGAGAAAGCAGGCTTCCTGCGGAGCAGAGAGCCCATGGGAGGCCCGATCCCAGGAACCTGGGATCATGATCTGAGCTGAAGGCAGAGGCTTTAACCCACTGGGCCACCCAGGCGCCCCAGCAATTCTGTCTTTTAGCATCTTCCCTAAAGAAACATTTCACATCTGACCAAGAAGGCATGTTCAAGACATGTAAGAGAGGGGGTGCCTGGGTGGCTCAGTCGGTTAAGCATCTGCCTTCAGCTCAGGTGATGATCTCAGAGTCCTGGGATTGAGCCCCACCTGGGCTCCCTGCTCAGCTCTCAAACAGCCCTGCTCTCTCTCAAACAAATAAATGAAATCTTAAAAAAAAAAAAAGATATGTAAGAATGAAAGTGGAAACTCCCTATGTGTTCATCAGTAGCAGAAATGTCAAATATCCTAAACATAGATTCCATTATAGTATATTATGGATCAGTTTAAAAATAATACTGACATATGTATGTGTAGTATAAGACATGCATTATATGAGATAGAGTTATACATATGAACATGGAAAGATCTCGAAGATACATTGTTGATGGAAAAAAAGAAGTTGCAGAACTACACATACGGAATGTTGTCATTCATATTTTTAAAAAAGAATACTCACTAAAACAATAATACACACATTTTCTATGAGTAGTAAATGTTTGCAAATGCAAGTAAAAATATGCAGGAATGCACATAAAACTTTTTCTGTGCTGAGGACACTAAGATTTGGTTTGGGAGCAAAAATAATTTAGCCTATAACATTTTAATTCTTACAAGGTGAAGGGATTTACATATTGAATCTGTAATGTACGTCTCCACATCATGGTTAACATATTCTATAGAAGATGGTATCTAACATTCTATTTTAGGAAGACCAAATGACAGATACGTTTTTAATGTCTATTTTTCTCCTTAGCCTCCGTTCACTTGAATAATTCTCTTTCATGGTGTGTTCAAATGGATTTATCTTGAAAAACAATCTTGAGGAAGCAGGAAATATTTTCTATATCTCAAGAGGCTTCAGCAGAAGAATCATTGTTTTGTTTTCTCCCATGCTTATATCCATACCTCAGATATTCTATAGGTGTCTTCAAAATATTGTGTACTTTAAATGTTTACCAAATATTTTCTCTTAAAAAAAAAAAAAGAAAGAAAGAAAGAAAAGAATGAAAGCCAAGGACCAGTTTGTTTCTAATCTAAACCTAGGTGAAATCTTTGCCGGTGATCCAGAAATGGGGACCCTTCGGGCCAGAATATAATTCCTTTATTAGTTTTATTTTTCTATCCCACTTACTTATTTTCCTGTTTTTGTAATTGTAGACAGCTATTTTAAATCATATAGAGAGCGCTATTTTTTACATATTTAAAACAGGCAAGGATATAATGGAACTCTACATGGTTTCAGAATAAAATAAACCCACAAATTTAGGCATAACGCTGGGAAAGGGATGGGTAATGGTTCTGTTTCTCATTATTTTGGGAAATGATGCTTAAGTAGTAGCAAGCAACTGACCAGTGATATGAAAATGAACAGAAGCAGGAAAGTCAGGCATGAGTCATCCCAGGGTCATTTATCACCAGGAGGACAGGCTGCACAAATCTCTGGGCTTCTGTCCCTTAAAAGGGGGGGGTCCCCAGAGGGTGACAAGTCAGCCACCAGAAAACAGCATTACAAGCACTATGAAGTGCCCACTGACCTCCTGGAGCGGTGGGCCTGCTGTCCTCCTTCTCCCCAGGGCCACAGAATTTTCCAGACCCCTGATTCTTCGACTCCTAACAAATTGGGTAATGGTTATTCATTCTAATCCATTTCATAATCACAGGCTTCATGGTCAGCTGGGCATCTGCTACCTATAATGCTCTTCTACACCTGAGCCCCAGGGTTGGCTGGCCGGGCAGACCCCCACTCAGGGTTGCAGATCTGTGACACTTGGATGTCCAAGTGTCAAAATGGAAGCAAGGAAAGAGAAATGGGCAAAAAACAGAGGCGGCAATAACAGGAATTCTCTTTAAGTAGGAAACCTTTGACTACATTGAGTATTCATGATCCATCATAGGGGCCCTGAGGTTTGCATCTTTCAAGCCTCTGCTCCAGCTAGAGTCAGCAATACACATACTTATCTATACCTGGCACCCTTGGCCAAAGCTGGCATGGCGAATTGATTGTGACACTCCTTCCCATGTCAAAGCAGCCACTGTGTCAATTAGCATAGGCTAGAACAATTCCCTCGCCCGAATGGCCTGTCCCAGCTACATCCATCAGCACTGCTTAACTCTGCTGTTACTCTAGCTCCTCATGAAAAACCCAAACACCTCCCAAAAAGAAGGACAGTGAGCTGCTGTTGACCTCTCCTAGGTTTTATAGCCTTAAGGAGTTAATCTGAAGGGAGGCAAATCGAGAAGCACTGCTCCCCCTCCTGGCAGAATCTGGGAAGTACAAGCCTACCAGGGACCTGTGAAGGACAGCGGGTGGTCAGGGGTACAGGGAAGAGACTGGATGATGCCAGGGCATGCAAGGGGAAGGAGCAAGAAGGAAAAATGAAGAAAGGCAATGAGGAGAATACTGAAGGAGACATCCAGGCCAAGATGAGCCCTGGAAAATAGCTGAGAAGGATCCTCCCATGAGGAAGAGAGTTGTGGGAGATTATGTTAAAGAAAACCCCAAGAGTTTTGGAGTCAGAGTGCTGGGTTCAGCCCAACTCATCTCTTACTGACCCAGGTACCTGTAGACTGTCACCGTGTTAAAAAAAAAATAATGCCCCCTGGAAGCACTGAGGAAGACAGATGAGTTTGCATGAGAGCAGGTCCAACACACAGTAAGATCACCACCACCGCGCTATGCTCTGGGTTATTCTGGCTATGGAAAGATAAAGAGATTTCTGAGCGTCTCTTCCAAAGACAGAGCCAACAGAAACACATCTTCCCAAATCCCCAACATCTTCTCATCTGTGTATCAGTGGACTTGATTATTTAAAGTCTGCTCTCCCTAGAGAATCTTTTTAACCAGTAGCACATTGTCAGACTTTAAACATTATGAGAGTTTTCTTTAATCAGTACTCAGAGAATGTTTATTAATAGCAACACATTCTTTGCAAGTTTTTAAAGGAGCATTCTGATCTTAAATATAAATAGTGGCTTAACCAAGGACTGTTCTCTATTCCAATTTCTGAGAAAACCATCAGATTTTCACCCATGAGGCCAGGGACTGTCTCATCTTTCAGTACATTTCTGTCAACAAGGGACAATAAAGGTCACAGGGAGACAGTTACAGAGCACAGTTTATGGTAATAAAATATTAATGATGGCTGGATAGGCGACTGTAGTTGCTAAAGTCTTTGAAAAGATAGGATAGAGAAAAGGGAGAGAGGAATGAGGAAAACACTGTAAGGATGAAGAGAATTTGTTGAGGTTGGAGTGTTTACTTCTTTCCAATTTGGATGCAAACAGACAGCAAGGAGATCTTTGGGATCCACCAGCTTGGAGGCCCAGGTTTTGAATTTAGTATTGGATTAATGTCTTAGTCCATGCTGGGATCCTTATAGCAGCCTCCTCATCTACATTTATCCACATCTCATAACAATCTCAGGATGCCCATTTTAGAGAGAGGGAAACTGAGGCTCAGAAAGTTGAAATGACGTGATGAAAGAGTATGTAAATGCTTGTCTGTTTTATAACACTGCATAGAGCTCCACAGTGACTGGAGTATGCAGCTTGTCATGGGATAGAATTGTTAGTCTGGCATCAAGGAGTCAAAGTCAACTAAAGAAATTCCCATGATGCTTTGCTATAAAGCAGACCCTCATAATAGAATCAACAATGAGGTACAATCTCTGTTTTTCACTTTATGGCTTTGTCACCTTTGTTCCCTATTGTGTCCACATTTCTCAAGAATTGATTTAGCAGGGATGCCTGAGTGGTTCAGTTGGTTAAGCATCTGCCTTCGGCTCAGGTCATGATCCCAGGGTGCTGGGATCGAGTCCCACGCTGGGCTCCCTGCTCAGCAGGGAGCCTGCTTTTCTCTCTGCCTGCCTTTCTTCTTGTTTGTGCTTGTGCTCCCTCTCTCTGTCAAATAAATAAATAAAATCTTTTTTTAAAACTGATTTAGCAAAAGACAATATTTGTATAACACCTTACAATATGCAGAGCACTTTAAATATGTAAATTCATTTAGTTGACTTAGTAAACTGAGTTATAAGTGAATTCTATAGTGTTAAAGTCTGTGTTCTCTTGCACGGATCTGTAAACCTCCTTAATCCTCCTATAACTCTTCTGGAACAAAAGGATCCACTTTCTCTGATGTTCTGATATTTACGAAAGCTTCATTATTGAAAAGAGACATCATTTCCTGCTGTGGCTGGAGACATAAAAAAGGGGGGGAACATAATTTAAAATAGCAGAAAGTGTAAAATGATGGTATCCAACATGAAAGCAGCCTAATGACTACACCTTTACCTTTTAACTTCCAGGCCTACAAATCACAGAGAAAATCAAAGCGTGGCTATCCTTGTCATTATCCAGAGTAGGATACTAAAATATAAAGCAGTCCTGAAAGGGTGTCTGTTTCAGCTCTCTGTTTGGGAGGTGGTATAGCACCTTGACAGAGTGTGGGTACTTGGTTAAGAATCTAGACTGGCTGGATTCCAATTCCAGCTTCATCACTTCATTAGTTAAATAATCTCCCAATAAGTGACTTTGGCACTTGAAATCCAATGTCTTCATCTGTAGCACGGACACCAGAGCAGCGTTCTCTTCATCGAGTCACGGGGAAAATTCAGTAAGACCATCTGTGAAGGGCCCTTGGCTTCGTGCCTGGACCACGTTAGCTCCATTGACGTTGTTATCTGTTGTGGAAGTATTTGAGCAACCAAGCAGAAATAGGGTGGCGAAAGACATAACCAAGGGCATCTCTTCTCTTCCATATTATAGTGGGCTGTTATCCCTACTTTGCCTTCTAGGAAGAGTGGAAATAAGCTGTTCCTGCCATTCTGTGATTAAATTGAGAAGTTTATTTAGTTTAATGAACTTGCCGGAGTGGTGGGTTTCTTTTTGTTTGTCTATCTGTTCATTTGTTTATTTGTTTTTCTTAGACTCAGACACGGATAATGATTTAATTCTTACTCGAGATGCTCTGAAGAAGTTGCATGCACTCTTTTTAAAAGCACAGTAGGCTTTCTTTTGAATATGCATGAAAAGGAGATTTTTCAATAGCCTGATTTTGTCATCTATGAAATTTGTTTTGTATTATATACAAAATCATTTTGATTTTGCAGTGAACAAAACATCCCCAAACTTAGAGACTTAAAATGATTATTTATTAATTCATAATTCCACAAACCACTCTTCTGGGCTGGACTTAGCTAAGTATCTCCTCCACTGGTCCTCCCTGGGCTCACAGATGCCATCGCAGTCAACTGGTAGACTGGCCAGGGGCTGGTTGGTTCTGGATGGTTCACTTGCATGTCTGGGTTTGTGTAGAGCAATAGAGTAACTGGGTTACAAATCTCCAATATCTTCCAGGCTACTCAGGGCCTTTTCGTATGGCTTGGTTCCAAAAACAACAAATGGAGAACAAGTTCCAGTGAACAAGCACTTGCCAGACCTCTGTTTATGTCATGCTCGCTAGCGTCCCACTGGCCAAAACGAATCCAATGGCCAAATTGAAATTCTAAGAGGAGAAATTGACTTTCCTTCCTAACGAAAGAACTGCAAAATAATGTTGCCTTTTTTCCCTTACTATTGCCTTATAATCCTCCTTAGGGAAAATGAAAGCTGCCTTATTGCAGATAAAAAGTGACAAACACTAGGATGCTTTTTTTTTTAATTTATTTATTTGACAGATAGAGATCACAAGCAGGCAGAGAGGCAAGCAGGGGGTGGGGGGAAGAAGGCTCCCCGCTGAGCAGAGAGCCTGACGTGGGGCTCAATCCCAAGACCCTGGGATCATGACCTGAGCCCAAGGCAGAGGCTTTAACCCACTGAGCCACCCAGGCACCCCAGACACTAGGACTCTTAACTCTAGTTTCTTTGTTCAAAGTAATCACAGGAATCACTACCATGTAGCTCTTACTTTATACTTTAAGTATTTTACTTAAAAGTTTCTCTCACTACATAGGTTCAGCAAAGGAGGGTCTACCATCCATAGATACTGAGTTTCCCAGTGAGTAGGAAGCACTAGACAGTGTATCTCCTAAGTATCTCCTATTTGGCCAGGACTATCTAAACCTTTCTTGCTCTCTAAGTATGTCTTTCACTGCCCCCAGAGACACAGCCTGAAGCCAACAATGAACTTGGGAATGTCGGGTCCATGGTCAAAGGAACAAGACTGATACAAAGCAAAGGTCAAGCAAAGCTTTATTTCATGCCAGGCATCAAGAATCAAACCGATCATTCGGGCCGTCTCTTGCAAAGAGGCGACCCCTCCCTGCCTTACAGACTAACTTTTATAGAGCAAAGGCCATGTGGTTGAGCCTGGCCATACACAGGTGGCCAACTGAATTACAATTCACCCTATAGTAGCTATTTGAACTAGCCTTATCACTGTGGTCAGAATTGGTGCCCAAAAGGTGCCTAAAAGGCAGGGCCCACATTCTTTGGTAGTCAGGGAGAGAGTATGTACATTTTACTGATTGGATGTCTCCACCTGGCCTGACTCGGCCTTGCATTCTGGGCTCTGTTATCTCCCCCTGACCTGACACGTCCTGGTACATGGGCTCTTTCATCAAGGGCTGGTCGGCCCTATTTTACCGGTTTCCCAGACCCGTTTCTAAGTGAGTTCCTGGGGGGGGGGGGCAGGGTCAATCTAAGTTCACTGCATAAACAACAAAATGGCTGTTCTACGGAGGTGGGGCTGCTCCGGCTAAGTAGGCCCTTACAGGGAACTTAGCTGAGTCTTCAGGCTATGAGTACCAGGATGTGTCCCCTTCACTATAGAGTACAACAACAACAACAACAACGAGTTTTACCAGCAAATATTTTCTAAATCGAGTAGTAAAACAAAGATATGTTTTAAATATTCAAAGTTGTGAGATATTTCTGGATAGGGTGTGTTCACCTTTTTTTTTTTTATTTATTTATTAAGATTTTAGTTATTTTTTGACAGAGAGAGAGAGATCACAAGTAGGCAGAGATCACAAGTAGGCGGGGGTAAGGGGGAGCAGAATCCTTGCTGAGCAGAGAGCCCAATGCGGGGCTCAATCCCAGAACCCTGAGACCATGACCCAAACTGAAGGCAGAGGCTTAACCCACTGAGCCACCCAGGCACCCCGTGTGTTCACCTTTTAAAAAGAACAAAATCATCTTTGGCCAAGAACCAAAACAAAGTTCAATAAATTAGTTTCCTGGTTTGTCTAGGAGTTTGAGTTTGGCAGTGGATTTTTTTTTAACTTATTAAAATAGTGTGATTCATTTTTGAGAACTTCTCAAAATTTTTGAATGGGAGAGGCTTTGTGTGTAAATTTAAATTCCCTTACTGTTTCTGAACAGAACAGATCAGCACAACCCAAGTACCAGCTCCTAAGACAGCTCCAAGGCTCCACACATGCCTGCAGAATGTGTTATCTCCATTCTGGAATCAGCTGGCCGCAGCGTCTTGAGCAACGGTACTGCGACTTATGTGAGCCGAACACAAACCTCTCTGAACAGTGTGGAGTCATGTGGTTTTAGGAAGCTGTGTGTATACAACCCAATTACTGTTCTTTTAACATAAAAATCCCAGCTATTTCTGTGCAGTTTATTCTAGACTTCCCAGGAAATTGGATTCACTGCTTCTAAAAGGAAAATATGTTTGGTAATCCAGTCTTTTGGAAAAATTCAGCTACGCTCAGTATCATGCGTTTTGGACCCAAAATAGGAAGATGAAAGGCCATTAGTGTGAGTCTCTCTCAGCTGGGATACGACAAGAAAACTGAATCTCTGGAGGGCACCGTTTTTAATAGGAAGCTTAAAATAATTACACAAAAAGCATTGCCCAAGGGAGCTTCCTTCCACGTGGGTAGTTTTGAAACAATGTCGTTTTTGCTTAAATGCAATTCCACTTAATCTTTCTTTTCTCTACCAGTTAAATTAACCAACATTTACCCTTTCTGCTGTGAACCATCAATGTTTGGAGGTCAGTTTAAGCCAAATATTGGACAAATATTTCAAGGTAATATTTGTTCTTCTTCTCTGACATGGTAGGATATGTACGATAACATAATTTTTTATTTCTGTTTGTATGCAGAGAGAAGGAGAGTCCTGGAAAACGGCAAATCAAACTGTAATAATTTTTATAGTAAGCTCTGTCCACAGTATTCAAGACTCCATATTTGCTCTTTTTTTTAAAGATTTTATTTGTTTATTTATTTGTCAAAGAGAGAGCGTGCGTACATGCACAAGCAGGCAGAGTGGCAGGCAGGCAGAGGCGGAGAGAGAAGCAGGTTCCCTATCTAGCAAGGACCCTGATGTGGAACTTGATCTCAGGACTCTGGGATCATGACCTGAGCCAAAGGCAGCAGCTTAACCGGCTGTGCCACCGAGGCATCCCAAGAGATTTGCTCTTGAGTGTATACATTATTTCACACCTCAGTCATGCATATATGGCTTTTAAGGGACTCATCCTGTACTCAAACGTTTCTTGGTTTGGTTTGCTATGGTCTGGTTTGACTTTCTCACACACAAACGAAGCCATGACAAATAACGCAAATTAAAAATAACGGTCCAACAGAAACACAAAATCTATGCCTTAAATCCAAAGTGGCAAAGAAAATGTAACGTCCATGTTTTTCATAACTGCTCTGTTATTTTTTGTTTGATTTTTGAGAGAGACAGAGACAGCGAGCCAGCCAGCACAAGCTGGGGTGGGAGAGGGGCAGAAGGTGAGGGAGAGAGAGAATCTTAAGCAGGCTCTACACTCAGACCCTGAGATCTCCATCTGAGCCGAAATTAAGAGTTAGATGCTTAACCAACTGAACCCCCCTGGAACACCCCCACCCCTTTTTCTTCCGTAACTCCTCTGTTCTTTTCATGAGCTTCTACCCCATTGAGTAGTGAAAGAATAACATAGCGTGGTCTAATAAACTCAGTTCTAACCAATACTTTAAGAAGTATCTTAAGAAAACTTGATGTTATCAGAATAAATACTCAGAACTTGAGATTTCCTTCTCCTCCCTGGCTCCTCTTCTAGATAAAGGCCTGGATGTATAAGAAAGGGATTTCCCTATCCTTGTGACAGTTGGGAGAAGGGGACTTGACTTTAGTCCTGGTTCTTAGTCTTCTGCCTCATCTGTTCTCCACAGTGATGTTCCCTTTTCCACCCGGCTTCTGGGCACGGGAGGGGTAAATAAAAACATTTAGAATTTTCCATATGCCCCAGAGGAAGGAGGCTTCAATCCCCTCCTCTCTTGTAAGAGCATTTCTGTGAGAAGCCTAATGTTCATGAATCCTTTGACAGGTATGTAAATTTTTGCAAAGGCTACATAAACTTTTAGTCAGCTTTATAAACTCAAGGTCTCGGGAGCCTCTCTTTTGGAACATAAATATCAAGGGAGGTGGCACTGCTGTCTCCCTGCGATGGTGGGATTTAGCAATTCGCTCCAAGCTGGAGCTCCCTGTTTGTCACAGATATATGCGGAGCTGAAACAAAGACTCTAAACAAAGGTGCTTTTAAAGAACCAGACAAAAGTATGAAACATACCTGAATTTAAGGTGTGGGCATTCATTTGCATAAAATTAAGACCATTGTTTACTTTTGAACAGGAAAAATTGTTTAAGTTACTGAGTGTGTACAATGATCGGCTTTCTCCTCAGTGCCTCAACCTAGGGCAGAAGTATCTTATATTCGGTTACTTATCTTATCTACCCATTATTCCCTATAGGACAGTAATGGCATCGACTGATATTTAACTTAAAGCCAAAGAATAATATTCAGATAAAATAAGTGAGGTCGTTGTAATTTGGGAGATTAAAGCTTTCAGGCAGGTTATAGTCAGATGTGCATACAAACAGGTCTACAGAACCACTCTTCTTGATTTAGTTAGAGAAAATGAATCATAATGAATTTCATAAACGTAATGTATCCACATTTTCACAGTTTATCTCATGTCAAAATTAGTTTTGTTTCATTAAAAAACTCTGATCCAATAATCTAACCAAGGAGAGAGAGCCCAGCTTCAAATTTGCAATGTGAAAAGCAAGGGGGAAATGATTAAATTTCTGCTTAATGATTACATTTAGGGTCTCTGAAGAGTTTGTTGGCTTAGAGAGAGCACCTCAATGCTGTTTGCACCCAGAATTTTATGAGCTGCCCTTGAACACCAAAATTGTCAGCTGGTCCATTGTATATAGCAATATTCGTTCTCCAACGAACAGCTCCCTTGCTCTCCCGAAGCTCCCGGCATCCAGGGCGAGGTGGTGATAAGTCCTTCCAGGATATGTCACATCCCCTTGCTCCCTACAAATGTGAATCAGTTTGACCTCTTCGCCCCATCCATCCAATTACCCACTTCCATCACAGATCTACTGAATTGATCATCCAAGTATAGGCGTTCTTTATAAAGTATTTCAATCCTTGTCTCAAACAAGATAAAACTTCTGTTTCCGCAAGTAATTTCTCCAATTCATCTGTTATTTCCTAATAACATCCACTAATGCTCCTAGAGGAACATTTTCTTCATTCTTTGGTAGTTTATCTCTGCACATGGGTATTATGCCAATCCAAGAATAGCTTCTCTCTTTTCCGTTCTAATTTGGGATCATTCTCATGTTTGTCACATCCAGTTTCCACTAAAAGACACCAAGTCAACGTATTTGCTCCAAGCTGACTAGGCACCGGATTCTCATTAATGAGTTTTCTCTAGTCTGAGGAACAGGCCACATTCCACGACTCCATGATTCTGTGGAAGAGGTGGCCTTCCTCCCCAAGAGAAATCCCACATGTCCCAGGTGGCATGGCTCCAGCCTCTGTCGTAAACCCCACCCTTTTCCTTTTAACCTGTTTTCTTTGTATTAAAGGTGGTTCTTGCAGGCAGCATATAGTCAGCTCTTGCTTTCTTATCCAATCTGACAACCCCTGTCTTTAATTGGATGTTTGCACCATTTACATTTCATGTGGCTATTGATACAACTGGGTTTAAATATATCACCTTGCAGTTTGTTTTTTCTTTGTTCTATAGGCTCTTCTTTTCTCCTTTTCTGCTTTCTTCTGAATTAATTGTGCATTATTTATATCATTTTGGCTACTTTGTTGATATATTAGCTGTCACTTTTTGTGGTTATTTTTAGGAGAGGGTGCTTTACAGTGTACATATATTTAATGTAATACAGTCCCTCTTCTAGCAAGCAGTATAATACCATTTCTATATACTTCCATTTCTCCCCTTCCATTATTTGTGTTATTGTTGCCACACATCTTACCCCTTCATATGTTATAAACCACACTGCTATTAATTTTGCATTGAAAGTCGCTTATCTTTGGGGCGCCTGGGTGGCTCAGTTGGTTAAGCATCCAAATCTTGACTTTGGCTCGGGTCATGATATCAGAGTCCTGAGATCCAGCCTTACATTGGGCTCCACACTCAGCCAGAAGTCTGCTTGAGGATTCTCTTTTTCCCTATCCCTCTGCTCCGCCTCCCCCTCTCCCATCTCTCTCTCCTCTCTCTCTCTCTTTCAAGAAAGTAAATCTAAAAAAATTAATTATCTTTTTTAAGACTTTATTTATTTATTTGAGAAAGAGAGGGAGTATGAGAGAGAGGGAGCAGCAGCGGAGGTAAAGACAGGGGGAGAGGGAGAGGAAAAAATAGGCTCCCACTGATCAGGGAGCCTGACTCGGGCCTCAGTACTCGGGGACACCTAACCAACTAAGCCACCCAGATGCCCCCCAAATGAATTATCTTTTAAGAGATTTTAAAAATAAGAAAAAGTATTTTATATTTATCCATGTGGTTACCATTCCTGTACTCTTCATTCCTTTGGTTGATCCAACTTCCATCTTATACCCTTTTCTTCTGCCTGAAGGACGTCCTTTAACATTTCTCATTGCACAGGTGTGCTGGCATGAATTCTCTCAGTTCTTCTATGTCTCCTTCATTTTTCAAAATTGGTGGGGGTTGGGGGATCTGAAAAGCAGGTTGACGGCTTGTTTTTTCCTTTTACTGTCATTCTTATCTTCATTCTTTTGCACTTATGTGTCTTTTATCTCCAGCTACTTTTAAGTTTTCCCTTTATCACTATTTATAAGCCATCCAATTATGATGTAGCACAGTGGGATTTTCTTAATATTTCTTATGCATGGGCTTTGTTGAGTTTCTTGTATTTGTGGGTTATAGTTTTCACTGAATTGGGGGATGTTTTTGTCTCATTTTTTAAAAAAATCATTTTTCTGCCCACTCCTTTGAAGACTCCAATTACCTAGCAGGATATTAGACCATTTGGAGCTTTTCACGGCTCAGTGACACTCTGCTCACTTTCCTTTCAATCTTCTTTCTCTGTGTGTATGATTTTTAATAGTTTCCATCTATGTTGTCAAGTCACTAATCTTTTCTTCTGCAATTCTCTAACATCCTGCTAATCCCACCCAGTATGTTTGTCTTTTCAGATATTGTAGTTTTCATCTCTAGAAGCTCAGTTTGAACCTTCTTTATGCTTTTACTTACCATATGAAATCTTTCCTCCAAGCTTCTTGAACATGTGGGACACAGTAATAACAACTGCTGTATTGTCTTTGTCTGCCAGCTCCATATTAGTTCTAGGGTGGTTTCAATAAATAGATTTTTCTCCTCTTCCTGGGTTGTATTTTCCTTCTTCTTTGTATGTTGGCAAGTTTTAATTAGATGCTAAACATTGTGAATTTAATCTTTTGGGGTGTTGGATATTTTGTATTTCTATAAAAATTCTTGAACTTTTCTTGGAAACAGAATTAAAGAACTTGGCAATAGTTTGAGCATCTTGGGTTTCACTTTAAGCTCTCTTCAGTGGAGCCAGAAAGCATAATGTTAATTTTGCCCCACTACTGAAATAAAAAAACCTTCTGAGTACTCTACCTGGCACACCAGGAATTGTGAGGTTTTCCACTCTGGCTGATAAGAATGAGAACTACTCCTTGCCTTGTGTGAGGTCCAGAAATTCCATTTAATCCACACATTTAATTGCTTCTGTGACCTTGGGTTGTTCCTCAACTCTGTGCATTGGTGAATAGTCAGCTGGGTACTTAAGGGGGACCCCCTGCAGAGCTCCATAGTGCATCCTCTCTCCCTCTCTCTCTTTCTTCCTTTCTCTCTGTTGTTATTTCTTCTTTAGTACTCTGCACCATGAACTCCAGTAGCATAGTGCTAAACTCCCAGCAATGTCTCCTCAACTTAGGGAGACCACCTGGCTCTACCTTGTGTCGCAGACCAGAAACTCTCTCCAGGTAGTAATATGGGACAATCACAGGGCTCACATCATTCATTTCCTACGTCTCAGGGATCCCTGTCCTTTATTGTCTGATGTCCAATGTCTTAAAAACTGTTGTTTCACATATTTTGTTTGGTTGTTCGTTGTTTCAGGTGGGAGGGTAAATCCGTCCCTGTTGCTCTATCTTGGCTAGTAGTAGAAGTCTTGATGTCCTTACTAATAAATAGTTCTCCACGTCTGTCCTCAGAAGCAGCACAATATGTGATATCATCACTCTACTTACAGATGGTAGCTAACAACATTGCAAATTGGTTTGCAATAAATGTTTACTCTTTTTATATGTTGTAAAAAGACAAAAGCCTTTCCTAAAGTACAACCTTTTCTTTGAAGTGAGATAGGCACATCCTTCTCAGGCCCTCCAAATTATAAATGTAAAATAGGTTGAAAATGGGTGCGGGTGGCTCAGTGGGTTAAAGCCTCTGCCTTCAGCTTGGGTCTCAGGGTCCCAGAGCAGGAACCTCAGCAGGAAGCCTGCTTCCCCCTCTCTTTCTGCCTGCCTCTCTGCCTACTTGTGACCTCTCTCTCTCTGTCAAATAAATAAAAAATCTTTTTAAAAAATAGGTTGAAAATGTGACATTTTGAGGATTGTTTTTTATCTCAGATGTCTAATTTGTTCCCAAGGCTCTACAGGAAAATGAAAGTTGCCCTTGAACTACATTCTTATTCTGAAGGACTGTGGAAGGGCAAAAATTTCAGAGTCTATGTCAAGGGAAAATTCTTAGTATCTTTCATTGCCCTGAGTATTAAAAGTATTCAGAGAACTTTGGTTAATGTGGATTAGTAGATGAAAAGAGATATGATCAACCAGACTACACAAGTTTTTAGGCAATGTAATGAAACTCCTATTTCAACTTGACCTCTAGAGTAAGTGTAAGTAGAAGTATTTAAAAAACAAAAACTAAAAGAACACACCTTCCATCCAGCCTCTTCAAGTAGGGAGGAGAATGGCCTTGTGGGAAAACTGATCAGGCCATAACAAGTTAGAATTTTAAAGTTTCATTCAGTTTAACTGAGTTAACTCAGTTTCCAAGGAGCTTAAGAAGCAGCTAGGCACAAGTGTGTAGCTCAGTAAATGGCTTCATTTCTTGCCCCAGGTGAATCTCAAGTGCACAAATTGAGATTTGAGGTGCAGTGAGAAACATGTACTAAAGCAGTCATGCACAATAATGTGCATTTGTCCATACAAGAATGCTGTGCAGACTATCACACATGCAAAAAATGTTTTTCTTCTTATAAATGGCAATGACTTTATAACATCTATAAATTCATATTTTCCCTAGGAGTATATGTATTTGGTGAAGGGGGAAGAGTGACTGAGGCAGAGAGAGAGAGAGAGATTGATTTTGACCCTTGCACACTCTGCTGGATTCTTAACAAAAGGAAGACACCAAATGAATTAGGTCACTATGTTGTAAGCAATGGAAAACACAACTCTAACTGGCTTAAACAATAAAGACAATCTGTTGTCTCACATAACTGAACAGTCCAAAGAAATTCAGACTTGGCCTCATCAAGAACCTAACGCTCCTCCTTTCCTTTTTCTCTCTGTCTTCCTCTGCCTCTCTGTCTCTCTCTCTTTCCCCCTTCTTTCTCCCTCCCTCCCCCTCACTGCCTGTGTGTAGGTACCTGCTGTTGACAGCATCCCGAAGCAGGCTCTGCCCCCCTGTCCCTCCCCATACATTTCTGGTCAGGGAGGGAGATCATGGGGGTTAGAAGCCACTTCAGAAATCTCTGGCAGAAGAAGCCAGCTTCATCAGAAGCCCCAGCAAATGTCTCCTCTTGTCTTGTGATTGGCTTTATTGGGCTCTATCCTGAACCAATCACCAGAGCCAGGGGTACAGAATATGTGCTTGTTGGCTTTAGTTCAACCCTCAAACTGAGGAAGGGAAAACCACACCCAGGCTTCATGACTGAGGATAAGGAAAGAATGACACCCTCAATAGAAAATCAAGGTAGCGTTGGTGGGAAAGAAGGATAGACAGATGGGGAGGACAACCAACCGATGTCCCTTAGAGAGGCATACTTGCCCAGAAGGCTTTACGGGAGATTCTACATGACCTACCAGTGCCCACCCTGGACTGACCCTGGACTTTCTCATGCTATTTGGCCTGAACAACTCAGCCTAGGGAAGCAGTCTTTGGGGAAACAAGAGATATTTGCAGGGTGAGAGTTCCATGGGGACAGAATGAGGTTGTTGCAAAGTAGGTGGTAGCAGAAGATCCAGAAAACAAAGAAGTGAAAATGGAGGTGCCTCAGAAGAGGGAGAAGACCCAAGGGAGGGAGACAGGTCAGGAAATGCAGCACTTCCGGTTAGCCTTTCACTGTTGGGACCTTCTCCCTGGAGTCTCAAGGAAATTATGCTTCATTTGACAATTTTAAACTCTCTTTTAAAATTCTGCTTAATTTCCTCCAACCTTCTTAGAAAGTTTAATGCATGAAGTGTGCGGGACTGAGACCTGGAAGAGCAGTATGAGAAACAGGTGTGCTTTCCTGGGCAGGGCACTCTTTGTGTTTCGCCTGTCTTCACAAAGGACAACCCAGCAAGGTAGGTTGTATTTTTAGCATCATCAACCCATTTTACAAATGAGGACAGTGAAGTACAAAGACATGAAGCAGTATGTCCATTCCCAGAATGCATACCCTTGGGGTATTGCTGCTGAGGCCATGTGGCTTGGACCCACCTGCATCCTCCCTGATGAAGGTCAGGAGTCCATAAATTGTGTGACTGGCATATACGGCCAGAACCAACACGGATGGACCTTGAGCCCACACAACCCGTAGAGAAAATGCCTCCTCCAACCGTGGTCCCTGGCTGCCTCCCTTGCCTCATGCTGGTACTGGCCTCAAGCACAGCAAAGGGAAGAGGAGCCAGTGGGGACCAGAGAGTGTGTTGCCAACACGTGCCCCTGGCGACCACTGAGTAAACACGGGAAAGAGGATCTGATACAACTTCCCTTTTTCCACATATACCAAAGGAAGAGATTATTTAAAAGGGAAGAAAAAACAGACACCGAGACTACTCCTAAATAAGCAGGGACTGCTTCCTATTAGAAAGGTCAAAACCCATATTCTGCAGGAGAGGACATGGGACTTGAATCAGACTATGATTATAGGCAACTCTTAAAATCTCTACTTCATGGATGCTCAGATCACTGGAGCAGCCCCTCAAATGCTCTTTCTAATTGGATGGGGTTTGAATTATAAATATCCCTATTACATTCTGCCAGCACAACAGTCCTTCTGCCAATCTCAAAGGGGGAAAATTACCAATAATTTCATTTACAAATTACAGCAAACCCTGTCCTAGACACGAGATTTCTAAATTTCAAATACAAAGATGGACAGGAAGAGTCTGCAGAGAGGCATTATGTGCTGTTTATAAACTGTTCTTCCTCATGGTCTTTTTTCGTGAGCTTCACAGTGCTTCCCAGTTGAATCAGGGACCTAACTGTACCTCACCAGAGGGGATTTTCCATACATAAGCATCTGGAAGAAGATCTGAAGAATAAATTCAGCCTTTGAAAGAACATGGTGAGAAGAAGAAATCCAATATCACAGCCGATGAGGGACATTCGTTTCTTACACAATGCCAAAGTCGTTTTCAGAGTGTTGATTTCCTGTTGCACTTCAAGCAGGTTACTCTGAGGGAACAAAAACAAGCATCAAAATACAGTCCTGGCACGTGAAGCCAGAAGAGTGACACAGGAGACAAGGAAGACATTGACTCACATATTTGAATCACCGGTCAGTCAGACAGCTTTTAAAGTCCTCCAAGCTGACTGCAAACCTCCATGACACATTTAGGAGTATAAAAATCTCAAATCTCTTTTTATTTTGCTGTTGCTTCACAAAGTGAAAACCTGCGGTGGGTAGCAGTGGTCAAGGGAGAAAGCTCTGGATTCAGAAACCTGGCTCCATTTCTCACTGGCTGTGTGACCTTGGTTGAGCTCCTTACCTCCTTGAGCCTCAACTTCTTCCTCTCTAAAATGGGGATAAGAATAGCACCCATCTCATGGGATGTTAATGGATTAAATAAGGTAATATTTATAAAGTGCTTAATATAGTGTCTGAATATGGTCAGTGCTCAATTAAATGTTAGCTTTTAAAATTACAGTCGACCAGGGCACCTGGGGTTGAGCGTCTGCCTTTGGCTCAGGTCATGATCCTGGAGTCCCAGAATCAAGTCCTACCACAGGCTCCCTGCTCAGCAGGGAGTCTGCTTCTCTCTCTGCCCTTCACCCTTCTTGGGCTCTGTCTTACTCACTCTCAAATAAACAAAATATTTTTTTAAAATATAATTATAGTTGACCCTTGAACACCACCAATTTGAACTCTGTTGATTTTTTTTCATACTCACACACAGATTTTTTTTATAAATATAGTATGTATTTTCCCTTCCTTTTGATTGTCTTAATACATTTTCTTTTCTCTAGCTTACTTATGGCAAAAATAATACAATATGTATTCAGTTCACCAATGTGCATACATACAAAGTATCTGTCAGCTGACTGTTTATGTTATGGGTAAGGCTTCCAGTCAACAGTAGGCAATTAGTTGGGTTTGGAGGTAGACAAAAGTTATAGGCAGATTTTCGACTGAGTGGGGGATTGGCACCCCAAGCCTTGCATTGCTCAAGGTCCAAATGTTGTATTATTTTATTGTTGTTAGAAATAAAAGTAAAAATTGTTGAACATTCTTAGTTTTTAAAACTTGGGAAACACAGTAAATATGAGTGCTACAGGACCAGCTTCATTGCTGGGTGAGCCCCTTGCGGGCATTTGGTAACCATGCCCAAGACAATTCTGTCTCACACGGAAATAAAATCACCCAGACCCTTTGCAGGTCTTAGATCCTTTGCCTTTAGTCCCCTGTATGCTGTATGCTCACCAGTATGCATAAATTATCTGAAGTTTTCCTACCCCACTTTATTAGTGATTTATTTATTCGGGCTGCCTTGCTATGTCACACATTACGAAGAGGGCTTTTATAGACCATCAGCTAATTTTCTGGATATGTTCTAGTGGCAGGAGGCTGCTACTAATTTTACCAATGTCCTCAGTTTCTCAAATTATTTACTATAACACTGACTAGAGCAAAACGCTGGAAATAACCTAAATGTTATGTTTAAATAAACTGCGGCACATACAGTATCACATAGCTACAGAACAAATGAGGACATCCTATGTACCCATGATGCACTATGACCAAGATGCAGTTCTAAGTGCAAAAACAAGATGCTAACAATGTGTGTACGTGGCCATTTGTACATGGTCAAGAAAGGCAAGGAAAATACACACACACACACACACACACACAAAAAACTGGGCTACTGGTGCACAGTGTTTGAGGGTGACACTTTTCACCTCCGATCCTTTTGACTTTTGAATGTTGCACCATGGCCCAGTATGACTTATTTTAAGAACAAATAATATTAAAATAAATAAAAGCAAATATATTATTTTGGTATTTAAAAATTAAGTAGGAAAAAAAGATTAACTAGATAGTTCCCAGAGAAGGGATTATATCACAGGTAGTGACAAATGGGCTCAGACACATGGTCCAGAATGTTGTCACAAACCAACATGCTGAGGTAAATGTCCTAATCAAAAAAGTTAGGTCAAGTCTATTCATAACAAAAGCACAAAATAAGTGCCTTAGAAGCAAGCTAGCCAGAGGAAGGAGCTGAGGAAAAGCTTACCTTCAGAGGCTTTTCTCTCCTCTCCTCCTAGTTTTCCAACTTAAGAGCAGAGGAACAGTCATTGAGTGACTGACAAAGATGGGGGCTCTCTAGGAGTATTTGGTGGCTTCTCTGACTGGAAGGCTGGATTCACATGGTCAGAAAGTGTGTGGGGAGATTCCAGTCTCTCCAGGTTGAATAAAGCTTTCTCTTCTGTTGAACTTCTAGGAGACTTCAATGTGTGAATGGCTACTTTGAGCCTCCCA
The DNA here is from genome assembly GCF_011764305.1 of Mustela putorius furo. Classification (NCBI taxonomy): domain Eukaryota; kingdom Metazoa; phylum Chordata; class Mammalia; order Carnivora; family Mustelidae; genus Mustela; species Mustela putorius. The sequence continues at coordinate 7,970,954 of NW_025422368.1, read as the reverse complement.
GAAGAGGGTAGACGTTTCCCAAACACTTGACCACCAAAAGCAGAGCCTCTTGTTTGACAAGCTCCTCAGAAGGCTCTATGGAACCCTGGTCCACTCAGAGTCCTGCTACCAAAGGCAGACAGAGAGGAAGCACCTGAGCTTACATACACAAACCAGCTCCTGGTACCAAAGATCCCCACTTCTTCCCCGTGGACCTCAACTTTACCATCTGTAAAATGGGGTACAGAGAGAAATTAACAGCTCTATCTACCTTCCTTATTCCTCAAAAGACTTCAATATTTAACTTATATTCAAAAGGTGACATTTTTCCCATTCTGTCTTGTGTTACATTTGCTTGTATCCTTGTTTTGGTCAATTCCAGAGGCCTATAAACAACTTGAATGCAGAGGTTTTGCCTTGGTTTGCAAAGCACTCAAGTACTTTTAATGGGTGAAATGTTCTAACTGTGCAACATAGACAAGAAACATAAAAGGACTCAGAGAGAAAGAAGACAGTGGAGTTTGGTGGTGTTCCGGCAGCAGAAACAGGTAAACGCAGTGAGCCGAGAGGGGCGATGGGGTGGGTGGGGACAGGTCCGGAAGGAGATACACATCTAAGTGAATGATAGAAGCACTGAGCATGATATCTATAGTGACAGAAATACCAGTTTGGGATATTCTGTTATTTTTTTTTTTACAAAAATCTTGAATCTTAACAATTTTCACACTGACATACCCAGAGAGTCAGAGGCAAATTTTTTTCTGAATTCTGACTATAATCCTCTCTTGGTGAAAACACATCTAAAATACAGTCACTCTGGAAAACAGTATGGAGGTTCCTTAAATAGTTGAAAATAGAGCTACCCTACGATGCAGGAATTACACTACTAGGTGTTTAGGCTGAAGATACAAATGGAGTGATCTGAAGGGGCACCTGCATCCCGATGTTTATAGCAGCAATGTCCACAAAGGCCAAACTATGGAAAGAGCCCAGATGTCCATCAACAGATGAATGGATAAAGAAGATGTGGTGTGTGTGTGTATACACACACACACACACACACACACACACACAGGAATATTACTCAGCCATCAAAAATGAAATCTTGCCATTTGCAAGGACACGGATGGAACTAGTAGGTATAATGCTAAGTGAAATAAGTCAATCAGAGAAAGACAATTGACATATGATCTCACTCATATGTGGAATATAAGAAACAAAACAGAGGAGCATAGGGCAAGGGGGAAAAATAAAACAAGACGAAATCAGAGAGGGAGACAAACTGTCAGAGACTCTTAATCATAGGAGACGAACTGAGGGTTGCTGGAGGGGAGGGGGTGATAGGGTAATTGGGTGATGGATATTAAAGAGGGCACGTGATATAATAAGCACTGAGTGTTATATAAGATTGATGAATCACTGACCTCAGCCTCTGAAACTCACAATATACTATATGTTGATTGAATTTATATTTTAAAAATAACTGAAAAATATTTTATTAATGTTCTGATAATTAATGTAATTCTCATTTCTTGTATTTCTAGGGATGGTGAGAATATTTTCTTCAGTTTATTGGTTATCTCTATTTCTCCCAAGACAAGTTTGCACACCAGCTTGACTTCATAACCCCTTAGTGCGGTTATCTGGCAACAGGGGTAGAGCTGGGGGTAGAGACATAGACTAGTCTCTGGTGGTTCTTAAAGTGTGTCCCCTCCCCATGTGAATAAGAACTTTTCTTGAATGGCTTCTCCTGAGCTGTGACTAAAGATTCCTAACCTCACTCACTTGAAAATGTCCTGGAGATTCCTATCAGCAAACACCAACACACAGGGGAAAAAAAAAAAAAAACCCACCCAGAGTGGGGTTTATCTCTGCTGCAACCTCATCTCCCCACATCAGGGCTCTGAGCCACCACCATACCCCAATTTCCTACCCACTGCACCGGCTGTCTTCGTCCCTGTCTGAGGATCCCCACCTGGACATGTCTTCCTGGCACTGCCACCTACCAACTTTTCTCTCTAGCGACATAACTGCCCTGCTTGCCTCAGTTCCTTCTTCATAAGTTAACAGTGGCTGTAGGTTAATGGGCTTGACCTGCTAAAAGACCTCTTTACATCTGGACACAACAGCAATAGCTTAACCCCAAGGAATAATTTTAATGGTAATAATAACCACCATTTAATAAGCGGTTAGCATATGCTAAGTACTTTAAAGACATTATCTAAATTACATTAAGCCCTGGAGCTAAGTTATAATTACCTCAATTTTATACAGGAAGAAAATGAAGAGTAGAGAGCCAAGTTATTCTCCCAAGGTCACACAGCTGGTGGTGCTGAGAGCCATCTGTGCTCTAAATTGTGCCACCCCAAGCCATTTTAGTCCCTGCAGGAGGTGAGAGAGGGAGGGGGAAGGGCCTGCAGCCTCCTACAGCCCCAAAGAACAAAACACTTGGAAATAGAAGACCCCTATTCTAATCTTTGTGTCTGTCTACCTTTCTTTCAAGGCTACATACAACTTTTCTGGCCTTGGTTTCCTTGGCTGAAAATTAGGACGGTGAGACCTGTTTACCTTAAAAGACTGGAGATACGCCAGTGAAGGAAAGGGGGCAAAGCAATTTGTTAGTTCTCAAATTCTGCACAGATTAAAGGCATGTTTCTTTAGGAAGCAAAGCACTCTGGCTACATGTAGGACAAGCCCCGGTCAGCCCTTTAATTTACCAAGTTTCTGAGCTCAAGATGCTGAGTTTCCATGGGAAGCATCTGTAATCCGACTTCCAGTTGCCTGTGTTTGTTTGCCATGTTACATTCATAAACACGACAGTTGACATTACATCTCTCCTAGTAGTGATGATAACTCAGTGTATGTGCTTTTCCCAAACTGCATTCATATTACAAATAAATCAAAGGTAGCACATTAAAGCATTTCTTACCTCTTTTACCTCCGCCCATATGAACCAAAAACTGACACTCTTACCTTGAGATGACTTTAGAAATTGAAGAATAAGAAGAAAATAAGAATAAGTCTACAAGTGCAAATTAGTTGAGATTTTGATTACAAATAGACCAAGCTCCCTCAAAGAAAACACTGGACTCTCACTTGAACACTGGCCTCATGGTCTCCCTTTGAGAACAGCCACATAAAGTGAGGCTGCTTCAGGACCAACCTCTGAGAAGGACTTCAGGTAAATATTTTGGACTGTCACTTACTTTAATGTGACCTCTTGGCCACAGAGAATTGGACAAAAAGGCTAACAGTAGGCTGGACAGTGGCCTATGGTACAATAGCAAGGGTTCTGACTTCTTGGGTCAATTCAATTTCCTCTCTCCAAAAGTGTGAATATGGCTCCCCAGTGAGAGAGCTAGTAGTTGATACTGGAAGGAAAACTAAAGAATCACAGAGGATTAATGCAGAAAATGAGCATATGAGGAAGCAGCAGTCCTGCGTCTAGAGAGGGCTCTGAGGGACCAGCTGAGCAGAGTGCCCCCCACACCTGTGCTGGACATGTGTTGTGAATGAGGAAAAAGATGTATGTGCTCCACCTCGGAGATGTTGAAGTTGTTTTTACTACAACTGACTGATAAAGTCCCTTTCTTTCCTTTTAGTCTCAAATTAGGAATTGCCTTAAAGTTTTCTCCTTTTTTTGTGCTCTTATTTTTTCCTCTACATTTAATCTCAAGTATAATCCTCCTTTCATGTAGTTTTAATACGACTTTTAGAGGAATGCGTCCCTAAGGAAACCGTATGTCCAGATGCCTAAAGCTTCACTTGACTTCCCAGCTGTCACCTCAAACTCCATTCAGTTCTGTTCAAAGACTATGCACCTGGCTTTGTGCTGGTTGCTGAAGATGTTGAGGTTAATAAGACAAATAGGTTAAATAGGTTACCTTAATTTAAACTCAATAACTTACAACAACAACAACAACAACAACAACTCATCATACTTCCTACACAGAGACATGTTTACCTGAATACCTGACTGCTACCATGGAAAGTTCTTTCTCCTCTTCCCACTTAGGGGGATGGGAGGTAGCATTGGCTCTCCTCTCAACCTCCTTCCCTGAATCAAAATAGACACAAGTTCCTCTGTTCTTTCCAAGGAAATGCTACTCAAAGAGCCCCTCTACTCTTAATTCCTTGGGAGTAGCTTGAGTCCCTCTTCCTTGCCCCACAGTTCTCTGGCTTCTCTGTCTCTCTCATCCACTTACCCAGGTCAGATACATCTAGACTTCTAAAACACCACTGCCTTAATATCACCCATTCAAGAATGTTAAATAACTTTCCTGACATTCCAAACCTCATTAAATCTTACTCCTTCATTGTAGTTTTCATCATTTACCCCAAATCTATGTTTCTAATTCTCTAAATAACAATAGTAATTTAGCTAAATTTATTGAGTCCTTAGTATGCAGCTGGCACTAAGTTCAACTCTTTTGTTTACTCTTTCATTAAATCCTGACTAAAACTGCATGAAACAGAAGGATTACCAACCAAATTTACAGGCAAGGAAACTAAGACCTGAAGACGTGAAACAGGCTCAAGATCAAATAGTAAGTGGTTTTAAACTTGGGTCCTAAATCCTTCTGTAACATGGGAGCAGGGATCATACCTCATACCTGCTTGTAAATCCACAGCTTTGAGGAAAGTGCCAAGCAAACATTAATTGTGTTTGTAGTAGTTATTGATTGAATAAAATACTGTTTCTAAACTATTCTGGTAAAGGAGTAAGGTATTCTTAGGAGTCTGAGACACCTCTACAAGGAACACTGTTTCAGAGAAATATATGTTGATTTTTTTTTCCTAAAAGGGGCAAGATCCACCAGAGATCAGAAGGAGGGACAGGCTGGGCCAGTAGCCTGGAAGTTTAAAAACAAACAAACAAAAAACCATAATTATAAAGGAGCTGAAGAGTTAGTTTGTCCTCTCAACTTTTTTTTTTAATTTTACATTAAGAGATTTTACATGTCAGATACTGCCTTGAAAAATTGTGTTAAGGGGAGCTGAGGATTGGATGAGGATTGGGGGGTGGGGGAAAGGTGGTGCCAAGACAGTGAAATGTGGTCCGGCCAGTACTGTTGAGCAACATCAAGGGACTCTTAAAACCTGAAGTGTGATTCTGAAGTTTATGCACAGTCCAACATTTACCCTAATCCACACTGCCTACCTAATGAAATAGCTTCCTAAAAATTCCAATTAAGGGCTGCTGTGTGGGGAACCAAAGGATTGCCTACCCAAAAGATGAGACATTTTGAGGAGACAAAAAGGGAGGACAGTAAAGAAGGAGTGAAGAATTCTCCTAAAATACCTCTTGAACCATTCAAATACAGAATGAGACTGAAATGAGGTTGGTGGCTAAGAAGTGTTACCAAGTGCAATAATTGCTCAGTTACAGAATTGCTCAGTTTTCTGGATATGATGGAATGAGCAAACACTGAACACAGTTTACCTGTTGATCTTTTGGGTAATCACTAGAAACCTCAACTAACCTGGAACATGTAAAATATGAAATTGCCAACTAATACTGATTCCTGTTTGACAAATGCTGAAAAGAATAGTAAGTGTGGTGAAAAAGAAAACAGTTAAATCCAGAGACAGGATCATAGAGCCCTGGTTATGTCTGCAGTTTTCCCTGATGACCTCATGCCTGGTACTCAAAGACTTTGATTTCTACACAGGTAAAACGAGAAGGTTGGCAGCCTCCAACATCTCTTCCAAATCAAACAGTATATTATTTGACACATACGGCATACCATAAATGACAGGTCATATATGACAGACCTCTGACTAACATCATACTTAATGCAGAAAGGCTGAAAGCTTTTCCTCTAAGATCAGAAACAAGACAAGGACGTCCACTGTTGCCACTTACATTCAGCATAATACTGAAAGTCCTAACCACAACAATCACACAACAAAAAGAAATCAAAGGCAACCAAATTGGTAAGAAATAAAACCATCATTAATTATAGATGATATGATACTATATATAGAAAACCCTAAAGACTACACCAAAAAACTATTATAACTAATAGCCATATAACTATTATAACTATTATAATATAATAGTTTATTATGATAAATTATTATAACTGAATTATGAATTCAGTTATGTTGTAGTACACAAAATATACAGAAATCTGTTGTTTTTCTATACATTAATAATGAAGTAGCAGAAAGAGAAATTAAGAAAACAATTCCATGTACAACTGCACCAAAAAGAATAAAAAACCTAGGAATAAACTGAACCAAGGAGGTGAAAGACCTGTACTCGGAAAACTATAGAACTCTAATGAAAGAAATTGAAAGCAACACAAACAAATGGAAAGATCCAGCATGCTCATGGATTAGAAGGTTTAATATTACTAAAATGTCCATACTACCCAAAACAATCTACAGATTCAATGAAATTTCTATCAAAATACCAATAGAATTTTTCACAGAACCAGGATAAACAATCCTAAAATTTGTATGAAACCATCAAAGACCCCAAATAGGCAAACCAATCTTGAAAAGGAAGAACAAACTAGAAGTGTCATAATCCTAGATTTCAAAAAATAAAATAGTAATCAAAACAGTACGGTACTAAAACAAAAATAGACACATAGATCAATGGAGCAGGATAGAGACCCCAGAAATAAACCCATGTTCATATGGTCAATTGACTTATGACAAAGGAGGAAAAACTATAAAATGGGGATAGTCTCTTCAATAAAGGTGCTGGGGAAACTGGACAGCTACATGCAAAAGAATGAAAGTAGACCACTTTCTCATACCATATACACAAATAAACTTGGATTAAAGACCTAAATGTGAGACTTGAAACCATAAAACTTTTAAAAGAAAACAGGCAATATTGGAAATCAGCCTTAGTAACATTTTTCTTAATATTTCTCCTCAGACGAGAAAAACAAAAGCAAAAATAACTATTGGGAATTATAACAAAATAAAAATCCTTTGCACAGCAAAGGAAACCAACAAAATAAAAGGCAATGGGAGAAGATATTTGCAAATGATGTATCTAAATAAGGATTAATATCCAAAATACATAAAGAACTTTTCAATTCAATACCAAAAAACAAATAATCCAATTTAAAAATGGGGCGAGGACCTGAATAGACATTATTCCAAAAAAGACAGATGGCCAACAGACACATAAAAAGATGCTCAACCTCACTAACCATCAGGGAAATACAAATCAAAACTACAATGAGGAAGCGCCTGGGTGGCTCAGTGGGTTAAAGCCTCTGCCTTCGGCTCAGGTCATGATCCCAGGGTCCTGGGATCGAGCCCCAGCAGGGAGCCTGCTTCCTCCTTTCTCTCTCTGCCTGCCTCTCTGCCTACTTGTGATCTCTGTCTGTCAAATAAACAAATAAAATCTTAAAAAAAAACTACAATGAGATACCACCTTAAGTCATTCAGAATGACTAGTATCAAAAATACAACTTTGGGCAAGGATGTGGAGAAAGGGGAACTCTTACGCACTTTTGGTTGGAATGTAAATTGGTGCAACCATTGTGAAAAAGAATATGAAGTTTCCTCAAAAAATTAAAAGTAGAAATACCATAGGATCTAGTAATTCCACTACTGAGTATTTACCCAAAGAAAATGAAAGCACATCCAAAAACATATATGCACCCCTATGTTTATTGCAGCATTATTTACGATAGCAAACTAGAAGAAACTAGAATGAAAGAAAACTAGAATAGAAGCAAATTAGATGTCTATCCATAGATAATGGATAAAGATGTGATAGATATAGATGATCTAGACATACACATAGCTATAGATACAGTGGAATATTACTCAGCCATAAAAAGAATGAGATTTTTCCATTTGTGACAACATGGATGGACCTGGAGGGTATTACGCTAAGTGAAATAAGTCAAAGAAAGAAAGACAAATACCACATGATTTTACTTGTATGTGGAATATAAAAAAATAAAGTCAATGAACAACAAAAAAAATAGAAATAGAATCATAAATACAGAGAAAAAACTGGGTTGCAAGGGGGGAGGGGATTAAGAGGCACCATCTTCTAGTTATAAGACAAATAAGTCATGGGAATAGAGAGTACAGCATGGGGATGGGGAATACAGTCAATAATATTGTACTAGTGTCACATGACAGATGGTAACTATACTTATTGTAGTTTGCATAACTTACTGCATAGAAATGTCAGATCACTATGTTGTATGTCCAAAACTAATATACCATTGAGCATCAACTATACTTCCAATAAAAAAGTATATTATTTGAAGATGCTTTAAACCATGTTTTAAAAATCAAAGGAAGTAGAATTAAGAATTAAAATAGGTATAGAACATTTTGATTTCTCCTTTTCATTTTCTAAATCATTTAATAACATTTGAGGAAGAATTTTAAAACCTTTCATCAATTATGGGAAAGGTGACAGAAAAATAATTTTCCTTGGAAATATGTTGGAAAGAAGAGAGTCGAGTGAAGGGGAATGGGAAGGTATAGGTTGCTGCTATAAACATTCGGGTGCACGTGCCCCTTTGGATCACTACGTTTGTATCTTTAGGGTAAATACCCAGTAGTGCAATTGCTGGGTCATAGGGCAGTTCTATTTTCAACATTTTGAGGAACCTCCATGCTGTTTTCCAGAGTGGCTGCACCAGCTTGCATTCCCACCAACAGTGTAGGAGGGTTCCCCTTTCTCCGCATCCTCGCCAGCATCTGTCATTTCCTGACTTGTTGATTTTAGCCATTCTGACTGGTGTGAGGTGATATCTCAGTGTGGTTTTGATTTGTATTTCCCTGATGCCGAGTGATATGGAGCACTTTTTCATGTGTCTGTTGGCCATCTGGATGTCTTCTTTGCAGAAATGTCTGTTCATGTCCTCTGCCCATTTCTTGATTGTATTATTTGTTCTTTGGGTATTGAGTTTGCTAAGTTCTTTATAGATTTTGGACACTAGTCCTTTATCTGATATGTCGTTTGCAAATATCTTCTCCCATTCTGTCAGTTGTCTTTTGATTTTATTAACTGTTTCCTTTGCTGTGCAAAAGCTTTTGATCTTGATGAAATCCCAATAGTTCATTTTTGCCCTTGCTTCCCTTGCCTTGATGAAATCCCAGTAGTTCATTTTTGCCCTTGCTTCCCTTGCCTTTGGCATTGTTCCTAGGAAGATGTTGCTGCGGCTGAGGTCGAAGAGGTTGCTGCCTGTGTTCTCAAGGATTTTGATGGATTCCTTTCTCACATTGAGGTGCTTCATCCATTTTGAGTCTATTTTTGTGTGTGGTGTAAGGAAATGGTCCAATTTCATTTTTCTGCATGTGGCTGTCCAATTTTCCCAGCACCATTTATTGAAGAGGCTGTCTTTTTTCCATTGGACATTCTTTCCTGCTTTGTCGAAGATTAGTTGACTGTAGAGTTGAGGGTCTATTTCTGGGCTCTCTATTATGTTCCATTGATCTATGTGTCTGTTTTTGTGCCAGTACCATGCTGTCTTGATGATGACAGCTTTGTAATAGAGCTTGAAGTCCGGAATTGTGATGCCACCAACGTTGGCTTTCTTTTTCAATATCCCTTTGGCTATTCGAGGTCTTTTCTGGTTCCATATAAACTTTAGAATTATTTGTTCCATTTCTTTGAAAAAGATGGATGGTACTTTAATAGGAATTGCATTAAATGTGTAGATTGCTTTAGGTAGCATAGACATTTTCACAATATTTATTCTTCCAATCCTATGATTGTGATTTTTTAACAAGAGTTCATTACTTTAAAAAAAGACTGAAATATTTACTGGTCACATGATGTGATGTCTAGAATTTGCTTCAGAATAATCCATTGAGGAAAGGAGAAAATGGTGAGGGGAAGATGTAGAGGAAACTAGACAAACCATGAGCTGGCAATTGTTAAAGCTGGTATGTGGGTGTCAGGGGAAAGGGGTACTGTTTTAGTGTTTGGTTAAAATTTTCCCTGATAAAAAGTTTACATAAAACATGCGACATTCAGAAGATATGAACAGACTCTTCTCCAAAGAAGACATACAAATGGCTATCAGAAAAATGTTCATCATCACTAGCCATCAGGGAGATTCAAATTAAAACCACATTGAGATACCACCTTACACCAGTTAGAATGGCCAAAATTAGCAAGACAGGAAACAACATGTGTTGGAGAGGATGTAGAGAAGGGGGAACCCTCTTACCCTGTTGGTGGGAATGCAAGTTGGTGCAGCCTCTTTGGAAAACAGTGTGGAGATTCCTCAAGAAATTAAAAATAGAGCTTCCCTATGACCCTGCAATTGCACTACTGGGTATTTACCCCAAAGATACAGATGTAGTAAAAAGAAGGGCCCAATATTTATAGCGGCGATGGCCACGGTCGCCAAACTGTGGAAAGAACCAAGATGCCCTTCAACGGATGAATGGATAAGGAAGATGTGGTCCATATACACTATGGAGTATTATGCCTCCATCAGAAAGGATGAATACCCAACCTTTGTAACAACATGGATGGGACTGGAAGAGATTATGCTGAGTGAAATAAGTCAAGTAGAGAGAGTCAATTATCATATGGTTTCACTTATTTGTGGAGCATAACAAATAACATGGAGGACATGGGGAGATGGAGAGGAGAAGGGAGTTGAGGGAAACTGGAAGGGGAGGTGAACCATGAGAGACTATGGACTCTAAAAAACAATCTGAGGGTTTTGAAGTGGTGGGGTGGGGGGTGGGAGATTGGGGGAGCCAGGTGGTGGGTATTAAGGAGAGCACATATTGCATGGAGCACTGGGTGTGGTGCAAAAAACAATGAATTCTGGGGGCGTCTGGGTGGCTCAGTGGGTTAAGCTGCTGCCTTTGGCTTAGGTCATGATCTCGGGGTCCTGGAATCGAGCCCTGCATCAGACTCTCTGCTCAGCAGGGAGCCTGCTTCCCCTTCTCTCTCTACCTGCCTCTCTGCCTACTTGTGATCTCTCTCTCTCTGTAAAATAAATAAATAAAATCTTTTTTAAAAAACAACAATGAATTCAGTTATGCTGAAAAGAAAAAATAAATAAATAAAATGAAATAAAGTAATTCAAAAAAAAGAAAATATCCAATGCTTCTTGAGATAATGCAGTAGCCAGCCTCCAACTGGGCTCTCGATGATTGCCACCTCCTGGTATCTACACATGTAGACCACGCCCACCTGTTCCCAGGGTTAGTCTTCATGACCACTACGATATGGCAAAAGTGAAGATATGTCACTTCTAACATTGGGTTAGGAAAAAACTATCGCTTCTGTCTTCAGAGTACCTTCTCTGTTGGATCTCTGGCTCTGGGAAAAGCAAGCTGCCATGCTGTGCTGAGAATCAGTTAGGGGCTAAGAAAAAAAGAAACAAAATGATGCGCAAAGAGGAGCAGAGGAAGACCAGGCCCTGGGTCTTGGGCCTTGGAGAACATTCAAGTGAAGGTCAGAAAATCCTAGGATGGCTCTGCCTTCTGAGAGACATTGGTCACACGTCCTCCTGAAGACTGGCTGTTTTATCAGACCTCAGTGCCCATGAGGCCTGGCCATGTGGGCAAGTCCCCAATTATGTCTAGAGCCCTAAATGTGAATTCCCCATCACTGCCTGAGGCAGCATGAGTGAGTCTGCATTCCTTTTAACAAGTCAGTCTAACCAGCACACACTGTCGACAATATGACTACATCTTTGGTGAAGTACTCAAGAAAGCCTCCCACCCTCAGTGCTTTGATGGCCAGAAAACCCCCGCTTGGCACACACTTCCTTTGATGCATGCATGAAGTGAGAGGCCCTCACTGGAAGACTTGGCCTGGCTTCCCCAAGGCTCGGGTCCCAAGGGCATGGCTTCTCTACCAAAGGATTCACCATCAACAAGCCAGGAGAAGGAACCCAGAGTTGGTGAAAGAGCAGAGTGCATCCAGCTGCTAAATTCACGATGTCACTCCACTTCTTTCTTTACTGGAATCCCAAATTAGCACCAAAGTCACCTTGATCAAAATCCTTACAATTGCCTATTAGCCACCCAAAGCCTTTGCCAGAGCATTTGCCCTGGTGATCCTCGTGCTTTATAAGGCAGGAAACCTCAGGCCAGCTTACAGTTTTAGGCATGGCCCTGTCTCCAGGAGTAAAGATAGGCAGAGCCACCCAGTGGGTACCAGCAAGCGGTGGGTCCGCATCTTGCTGGCAAGAAGAGAGTCTCCAGGGATGAGAGATGGCTCAGTATCAAGCAGGAGAAGGATGTTGGCACAGGGGAAGGGCTTTGCTTCTGACCTTCATGAAAGAAGCCAGGTGGCCCATCCTAGGGCAGTGGAAGGTAACTCAGGAAGGGACCATGGTTTTATCCTGGGGGTGCAGTGAGGTGAAGGCCAGGCAAAGACAGATTTGTCCATCATCTCCCAACTTCATGCTCATTACATGCCTTTTTCTTTGTAATCAACCTGTATATTATCATATATATTTATATATATATATCATATATATAACACATATGTGTGCATCACAGAACATTGGCAACTCTTTCTCTTACTTCCCTCCTTCTGTACCTAGCTGACACCCGCTCTGTGTTCAGATTGGCTGCTTCTGACTCCACCTGCTCCAGTGACTATAACCCTTCTCCGGTTTTCCTGAACGTTCCTGAAGACTGAGTGCAGGGAAGTCATGAGGGGATCACACTGCAAAGCATGCGTCATTTCACTCTGAAATTTCTTCCTCTTGCACCTTTCTCCACAGCATTGGCTTTCATGTTGCCACTAGGGATTCCCGTTCCCCCTTGGCCTCTGCCATCCCTCTTTAAAGTGGGGACAACTTTCCTTCTGTTTCTGACCAAGAGCCACCCCCCAACACCCACTACACCCATCTCCCAAAGCACATGCTTCTTCCCTTAAACCAGAGAGCCAGTCAACCCTCTGCCCAGATTCCTCACCAAAGCAAGGTAGGCATCTCCATAAAGGACCCACAAGCCATGTGTGACAGAGATAGAGATTTCGTCATCATGTTGCATTTCTAACAATCTTGGGAGAAGAGTTACAGCAGTTGAGTTTGGTGTTCTCTGCCTATTCCACCCCTCAGAAGTCTCCAGAAGGACAAAATATGTCCACAAAGACAATATTCCCTGAGAGAACAATGTGGGAAACACACATCAATGTGAATAGGAGCATATGAAAGGCAGTATACAAAGCTATGATCACGGTGGCCAAGATGAAGTGCTCACTGTGCCACCCACATGCTGTGTGATGTTCTTTGTGCCTCGATCTGTAAATTCAGGGTGTTAGTATACATTCTATGACAGTTTCTGAGAATTGAGTTAAGGAAGATAAAGTGCTTAGAACGTTATCTGCCACATAGTAAGTGTTTAAATGTTAGCTGTTCTTATAATTTTATTATTATCTTTACTCATACTAACATACAATTCCTTCCAAACTAAGTCACCCATGTGTGCTAGGTGTATGTGGGAGAGGGAGAGTGACAGGGGCAACCTGATTTTATCAGCTGCTACATGGAACAGGATTGGTGAGTCTCTTACTTCTCACAGAAGCAGGTGGGGCCAGGGAGGACCCTTGACCCCTCACTATACCTCACTCAGGGGACTTTAGTGACAGGGTACGGGCAGGTCCAGAATTAGGAGACTGGAAAAATCTGTGTTTTTTTTTTAATCATTAATCACTTATTGGTTTATTTTGTATCTACAAAACACACTAGTCATTTATCATTTAAATATCTGAATTCATTAAAAACCATTTTAACACTTTTTCTCCTGCCTGCCATAAAAATACAGTAAATAATCTGCTTTTAAAAACAACCAAGAACAAGTGTTCTGGTTTACTCTCATTCAACTCATATGTTCCTCAGTGATAGCAGTCTGTAAATCAGTAAGACAGGAGGCTAAAGGCTGAGGCTCAAATGATCTTCCACTTAAAAGTGTGATAAGCTATGGAACCTGAAAATTACAAAGTTGCCAAACACTTCTCTGATCTTTGGGGAAAATTCCTTCCTCAAAGTGTTCCATGGGGCGCCTGGGTGGCTCAGTCAGTTAAGTGTCTGACTCTTCATTTAGGCTTAGGTCATGATCTCAGGGTTGTGAGATCGAGCCCCCACAACTCCGTGCTCCATGGGAAGTCTGCTTAGGATTCTTTCTCTCTTCTTCACCCTTTGCCTTTCCCCACTTCAAATAAATAAATAAATAAAATCTTAAATAAAATAAAATGAAAATATGTCTGTTTCATAAATATAAATTCTAAGCTATTTAACGAAAATAGGCAGGATATTGAACACACACAAATAAATAAACAAATAAACAAACAAACAAATAAAAGCAGCTTGTTCTCTCAACGGTCTTCTGAAAAAGCTACACCTTCTACCTAGGTAGTGGTGTTTCCTGAGGCAAAGCAGAAAAAGGACAAGTTAATGCCCCCTCTATTTGCCAATGCTGAAGAGTGTTCAGAGGGGCCACCAGCTTAATGTAAACAGTCCATGTTGTCAGTTATAAATCCCATACAAATCTTGCAACCAACATTCAGTGGGATTTTCCCCCATCATTTTCTGTGACAAGAAGCAAGAACCATGGCTCCCAGCTCTAGCCACTACCCCCACCCTGCTGTGCTTGCATCTTCACCTGGACTTCTCTGTCTCTCTCCCCACACTGTTGCTGGTAAGACTCACCTGCTTCATGAGCTTCAGCGGCGCCTTCTTGGGGGTGGAGCAGTCATTTCCCTCAATGCCTGGGAGATGTAGTGGGTGTCTCCATTGAGCCATAGGGTACTAGGTGTGCAGTGCTATTTCAACACTGCTCACCTAAACCCTGAGCTCCTTCCTCATCTGCCCAGCTTTCATCAGTAGGTGGTGAAATCCTGTAGAGCTGACCCTGGACTGGCAGTCAGTCCATGGACTGATATCTGATCTACTAATGCTCATTGTATTTTAGATGCTTCATTTATAAAATGATGGTGCGGATGCTTCCTTCAGATTTTAAGATGATGCCATGAGCTATGGTGGGGTCAAGTCTGAACCCCAGAACGCACAGAATTCCATTCAAACCATCTTTCTGGGGAGAGAAATCATCTTATAAAGATACAGGGAGGGGAGCCTGGGTGGCTCAGTGGGTTGAGCCTCCACCTTCGGCTCAGGTCATCGTCTCAGGGTCCTGGGATTGAGCCCTTCAACGGGCTTTCTGCTCAGTGGGGATCCTGCTTCCCCCTCTCCCTCTGCCTGCCTCTCTGCCTACTTGTGATCTATCTGTCAAATAAATAAACAAAATCTTTTAAAAACAAACAAACAAACAAACAGAGACTTCTCATAGAACCTAAGAAAAATACAGATAAGTTTTAGGAGATGCAGGAATCAAGAACTAGAAAGCCTTCGGGCACTGGGAAGCCTCGCCCACCTCCTCTGTGTCTAGGACATGCCCACAAGCACAAGCACACAGAACACATGGTCACGTCTGAACTTCAGTTTTCTCATCTGTAGAAGGGGGAAAATATTGGAAACCTATCTCATGGGTTGTTCTGTTAAATGAATAAATTGAGAGAGAAAGTTCTTTCAGTGCCTGGAAAGTAAAGAAGTGCAAAAAGAAGGAAAAAGAAAAGGAGGTAGAGGAAGGGGAGGAGGAAGCAAGGATGTCAAAGGACACGAAGCCAAACTAAAAGAGCTCCCAGTGGCCAAAGCTGAAAGAATTTGAGCAGCAAAATAAATAGCATAGTACTAGATTATAATCCAAAGCATAGAAGTATTTGCTAGCCCATATTAATATAATTAAATGACTGAATAAATAACTATTTTTAAGGAAAAAGGACAGTTCTTCCCTACAAAATTTCAAATTATATTTGTGGATACTGCTCCCTCCAGGAGGTAGAGCTTAATTCCCCTCTCCGTGAGTATAGGCTGGACTTAATGACTCACTTCCAAAGAATAGAAAATGGAAAGGGATAAATCATCACTTTACAGTGGAACAACCTGGCAGACAGTACCTTAACCAAATGATTGAGGATAACATCACATGCAATAAGTCATGTAGATATCATAATACTCCTGATATGAAATGATGAGGAGGGCACCTCACCTCTATAGATTTCTCCCTAGAAATGACTAACCTCACTTTCTCCATAAGAAAAACAACAGGCAAATTCAAATTGGGATTATTCTACAAAATATCTGGTCAGTACTGCTTAAAACTGTCAAGGTCATGGCAAGCAAGGTGCATCTGGGAAATTGTCAGAAGCCCAGAGACTAAGGAAATGAGATGACTAAACTCAGTGAGGTATCCTGGATTGGATCCAGAAAAAAAGGGGGGAAGGAGAGGCGATAGACAATTTAGTGTTAAAACTGATAAAAATCCAAATAAACTCTAAAATTTAGTTAATAGTAATGTACCAATATTAATTTCTTAGTTTTGGTAAGTATACTATAGTTATTTAATGTTAATATGAGGAGAAACTGGGTGAAACATACACAGGAGCTCTGTGTTATCCTTGTAACTTTTCTATAAGCACAAGACAGAGAGTGGTCACACCCAGCTTAGCACTTACACAATTCAATTATGAAACCAGTAGAAAACTGACTAGTATCTCTGAGTCCCAACTGCAAATTCATAAGAGAGAAAATGTGGCTGGTCCAGCTTAGGTCGGGCACCTCTTTTGATCAACCAGCTTGTGGCCAAGGGACACAATCATGGAGTACACATATGGTCACAGGAACCTATTATTCTGAAGAAAATAAGAGTAGAGTCTCAGAACAGGAGTTTAAGGATGGGACAGCCACTCAAAAAGCTGTCTATATTAGCTGTACTACTCCATGGGTCAATACCATCAGTATTATCTGGGAGTTGATTAGACATGCAAATTCTTGGTCTCATCCCAGAACTTTGGAGTCAGAATCTGGGAGAGGAAAAGTGAGGGAGTCATGAATCTGTGTTTTAACACAAACTTTCTGGGTGATTCTTATACATATGTCTTGCATCCAAAACAAAGAAAAAAATCCTCTAAAAATCCTGGAGGAGAATTAGACTACTATACATAAAGAATTACATGGCTCAACAACAAAAAGACAAACAATCCAATTTTTTAAGCATGCAAAGGGCTTGAATAGCCATTTCTCCAAAGAATATATTAAAAAGCCAACAAACAACCATGAAAAGATCAACATCATTAGTCATTAAGGAAATGCAAATCAAAACCACCATAAGATACCACTTCAGACTGCTATGATGGCCTGTAGCAAAAGTTAGATAATAACAGGTGTTGACAAGGATGTGGAGAAGTGGGAACCCTCATACATTACTGGTGGGAATGGCCACTGTGAAGAACAGTCTGGCAGTTCCTCAAAACGTTAAGCATAGAATTACTATATTACCCCACTATTTAACTGCTAGGCGTGTACCCCCAAAATTGAAGACAGGTGCTCAGACAAGTATATGTGCATACATGTCATATAGCAGCCCTGTTCACAACAGCCAAAATATAGAAATAGCCCAGGGTGCCTGGGTGACTCACCCAGCGTCCGACTGGGTAAGCATCCAACTCTTGATCCCAGCTCGGGTGTTGATCTCAGGGTAGTGAGTTCAGGACCCATGCTGGGCTCCATGCTGGAGTGTGGAGCCTACTTTACCAAAAAATGGGAGAAATAGCCCAAATGAATGGATAAGCAAATTATGGTACAAATGTGCACTGGAATATTATTCGGCCATAAAAAGGAATGAAATACTTCTATAGGCTTCGATGTTGATGAAGCATGGAAACATCATGCTAAGGGAAAGAAGCCAGACACAGAAGGTCACATATTGCATGATTCCATTTATATAAAATCTCCAGAATAGATAAATCTGTAGAAAGAAGATGCAGATTAGGTGGTTGCCAAGGGTTAACCAGGGGAGGAGAGAATGGGGAGAAACTATTAAATGGGCAAGAAGTTTTACTTCAGATTAATGGAAATGTTTTGGAACTAGATAGAGGTGGTGTTTGCACAGTATTGTGAGTGTACAAAACCTACTGAATTATTTATTTTAACATGGTTTATGTCATATGGATTTCATCTCAATAAATGATATGATGATGGTATTCTTTCCTGATTCACCTTCTGTTGACAGGTAGAAAAAGATCCTGAGAGATTATGTGATTTTGTCACAGGCAGGACTGACCTTAGCTCAAGTGTGTTTAAGACAACATAAAAGTCTCGGCCCCCACCCCAACTCTTTCCCTCCAGTCTGTTTCTAATTCCTGATGACTCATCTGAAACACTTGTCCCTACTGGTTAGAGATAAAGATGAAAGAGTTATGATGTCTTGAAAGGATGATACTAAGATTCCATAGTTGGTGGGGAAAAGATTGTTTGAAATGTCACCTAGCGCCTCCTATATTTGTTGCCATAATGATCAAGAAGCCATCCCTGCCTGTGTTTGAAGTTCATTCCTCCTTAGTCAGGCCTCTGTTGAGGTAGAGAATCACAGCAGTGGTCCTAGTAGTGCCTTAAATACAATAGCTACTAAATCACTTCCAACCCTCTTCTCCAGGCAAAAGAACATCGGGCCCTTTATCCTTTTATTCAAAGGAATGATGTTCTGGCTCTTTTGTCAATGGTACAGCATTTCTCTGGTCCTTCCTCCTGTTTCCCCTCACCTGTCAAATCACAGGGCTATAAACCACACAAAATGCTTGTGTGAGGGCCAGACTAGTGTCAAATATAAAGTATACAGAGCATTTCCCAGCTCTTGCATGTTACATTCCTATAGCTCAGCCCAGTAAGATTTTGACATGAAATAATTCTTAATAATAATTCTCTTCTCTTCCCTTAATCCTAGCATCTGTTCTAGCTGGCCCTAGAACCGAGAAGTCATTTTGTCATGGTTAAAGTCTTGTCCTTAAGAGTCAGTCATCAAACTCCTCACAGAGAGTTGGTGGTTGTTGTGATTCAGATGTTTGGCATTACAGTCCTGAGGAAAAGGAGGGAAAAGTGTCAAAGTCACAAATGGATTTAAGTGGAATTCCCATTTTCCTTCTTAAAAGGGCTCAAACTAGGTACTTGACTTCCTGTATTGTGCTGAATCATTTGTATTCTGATTTTTGCAAGTAAAAAACTGGTCAAATAGCAGCAATTTCATATTGTTCAACCTAATAAAAGAAAATATGAACAATAATTCACAGGCAGCACCAGAGAATGTATATGGCATTTCTTTAGAAGCACAGACAGTGCTGATCTGGAAAATCAGTGGGTGCCATATTGGTGGATTATACACTTTCTGAGCAGCATCCTCCCCATCAGGAAACCCTCCCCTACCTGTGTGAAGAGACCTCTACCTGGGTTGAAATCCACCTCAACCTTTTGGGGGATCACTGACCCCTTTGATGACCTACTGAAAGCTATAGACTCTCTTTGTAATAATTACATTGAAAACATAATTACCACTGGAATAGAGCACAGTGACTTCATTTAGCCAACATATGAACTATACATATAACACTCAATGCTTATAATCTTTAATGCAAATAAAAACACTAAATAGATTTTCTTAAGTGACCATAAGACAGTTACAATCGTAAGACAAAAGTCAGCAATGCTCTGAGAGCAGACCTCTGTGTGAGACAAGCCATGCGTAGAACTGCCAAGAAGATACCATGGATGACTCACAGCTCCTGGCATTCTGCAGCTCACAAGGCTCCTGAGTCCATATGGGTCTTCATATATTCTAATGCTTCTGAAGCCAAAGTAAGGGACTAAAATAATATAGCCCATAAAGTTGGGTTTTCTAGATCCCAGTAGACATGTATTGGGGTGTAACTGAGTTTGTCAAAACCTAGGAAACAGAATTCTCTATGATCTGATGGTGCTAAGCTTGGAAATAAGACCTCTTATTATTCATGGCCCCAGCTCGCCAGCCTTCAGCAACCAGGATGTCAAGAAACTTCAGCAGACAGACTGAGGTTCAAGACCAGGACTGCTTCAGAGGCAGAGGTCAAGGAAAGGGTCCTGTCTTCTGCCTATCAACCCACCCTGCAGGGATAACCACCTTAAACAAAGCAATTTAAGTTGCCTGTTTTAAGTTGTTTGAATCTTGTATACTCATAGTACCGGAAATGAGGCATAAAGTTAACTTTCTCATGCAATGATTTTACTCATTTAGACCCCCTTTATTATGTTTTGTTTCTCTCTGGTTCAAAATTTGTGTCATGCTTTATATAACAGCTGTTTGTCTAGCCAACTATCCTCTCCAGATACAATTTCCTGTTGGGACTGCAGCCATATCTCACTATCTTCACTGCTTAGTATTGTCTCTGGCATAAACCGGACTCTAAAACTGTCTTCTGAATGAATAAATAATAAGGAAAGGTTTAGTATTCAAGTCGAATACCTTGAAAATACAACTGGTGCTGCAATATAAGATGTAAGGACGTACGCCATCACTTTGGCTTTCATAGCGAGTATTGCCTTAGATACCGTTCCCCTGTTTTGTGTATTATCAGATGATGTGCGGCTATTCAATCATATGTAACTGTAAGCTCTAACATTATCTGCCTCTGGTCCATAATTCTAAACATGTTTGCCGAAATAAGCATAAGTAAAATACAAAGCCCTTATTACAGTCCTGTCATGCTAAGACTCCCTTGAGAGATTTCATTTCCGGAAACAGAAGCAACTCTATTTAAATGGCCTTAATGTTTTTACTGATTTCCATTCTTAGCCAAGACTTGTCATCTGGCA
Source organism: Mustela putorius furo (assembly GCF_011764305.1). Taxonomy (NCBI): domain Eukaryota; kingdom Metazoa; phylum Chordata; class Mammalia; order Carnivora; family Mustelidae; genus Mustela; species Mustela putorius. The sequence goes on along the minus strand of NW_025422368.1, from coordinate 7,950,318 downwards.
GGCAACAGAACATCCCACTCCCTCCTCGACTAATTAAAATGTGTGACTCTCCAGAGGAGAGGAAAGTAACATTTGGCAACAGATTGCCAGGGTGAAGCACCAACAAATAGAAACGGTATGTGGATAAGTCAGCAGCACCCACCCCTCGAGGGTGTCATAGTTGGTATCTACACTGCACTCAAGAATTCACAGCGGCTGAAGCTCTTTTAGGTTAAACAGAACACCCTTTATGGCTCTCACCATTTTTTCATCCAACAATAATTTGATTCCAGCCACAAAAGCACAGTAAAATCCTACTTCCAGAAAAATCTCTTTCTGTCATCTTTTTCTTTCCAAGGTACTCATCATGGCTGCCATGTTCCCAAACACCTCTAGAACGGACATCTGTTTTAGAATGGAAGCTTCCAGATTTCATGGTGCCTCGAAGCTAGCCTAACCTCACGTGGTGAGTTAGAAATGGGAATTTGGTCAAACATGTATTTAAAATAAGGGCATTTTGGGGAAAAAAATGCACACACACAAAAAAATAATCGGCATCCGTTCAGCCTGAGAAATACAATCAAATTAATAATACAAATAATACAAATTAAAACTAAAATGAGATCATATATAGGCCTATTAAGGTGGTGGGAACAAAATTAAGTTCTGTGTGTAATAGCATCCAAGAGTTTGGGAAGCGTAAATTGATAGAGTCTTTGTGTCAGATACTTACCAATATTGATAAAAGTCTTTTAAAAAACACGTGCTTTCTGACCCAGTAGTTACATTTATAGGAATTTAACCTGAGAAAGCAAGTAAACATGTAGATAAGAGATTTAAGTATAGGACTGTTTAGGCGTCAAAAAGATGAAATCCACCTAAATATCCAATAATAGAGAATTTATTAAGTACATTATGACAGAACAAAACACCATGGACGCCATTAGAGAAGACTATTAAAGTATCTTCAGTGACCTGGGAGATGTGTAGGGAATATTCTGAATGTGAAAACCAGTTCACAGGAAACTGGGTGTGGCAAGATCATATATACAAGGGTTATGCTACAAAATACATCCAGTGATACTATATCTCAGAGGTGAAACTATGGCTTTTTGGGGAAAAAAATGCTTATCTGATTACACTATTTGTCTGCAATGAATAGGAATCCCTTGTGTAATAAAAGTTATTTAAAAACAAAATGTAGGGACGCCTGGGTGGCTCAGTTGGTTAAGCAGCTGCCTTCGGCTCAGGTCATGATCCCAGCGTCCTGGGATCGAGTCCCACATCGGGCTCCTTGCTCAGCAGGGAGCCTGCTTCTCCCTCTGCCTCTGCCTGCCATTCTGTCTGCCTGTGCTCGCGCTCTCCCCCCCCCCTCTCTGATAAATAAATAAAAAATTAAAAACAAAAACAAAAAAAAAAAAACCCAAAATGTACTATGATGGAACTCGCATGTCCTGGATTACCTGATGAGCTGAAGAGCCTCAATAGCCATAGCCTTTGAAATCTGATAATGATTGAGTACATCCCACAAATCTCCCTCAGTAGAAATGATGACATTATCTGCATCAGTTCCAGAAACCATGTGAATGAGTTCTGCCTTTGTCAAGGCAAAACCCTAGGACTAAGCAGCTGCTTCCAGAGTAGAATTTGAGGGCAAGCCTTTTCACAATCTCTGAGGCATTGTATTAGTCAATCCTTTTCTTTAAGTTCTTGAAAGCCTCCCTTTAAAAGCATAATAATATTTATACTTTTACACTTGAAAAACCTACACAATCGGTGGAGAAAATAATCATACCTTATGCTATCAGTAAGAAATGAAATACAAAGACTCATGCTGTTGACCAAGAAAGAATACTACACTGCACACTCTTAAGGGGAAACAATTTACCAAATATCTGTGTATGAAGAGGGACTGAGCAGCCTGATGAGAAGCCCAGGGCCTTTGAAATCAGGTAGACCTTGGTTTGAATCCCCAGCTCCGGCTCTCACTGGCTATGTGATCTTGGGCAGGTTACTTAACTTCTCTTAACCTCAGTTTTCTCATATACCAAATAGGAATGCAACAATGCTGCCCTTGGCAATATTGTGGGATTCAAATAATATATGTAAACACCTGACAGCATAGAGCCTAGCACTGAACAAATACTTAATGGGGAGTAATTATGATAACGATGTCATTTTTTTGCCACTAGATGCTGAGTTGAGTGCAGGTTCTATGACTTTCATGTGTAACAATTCAAGACCTAGCATAGCAGATCCTCAGAACACATTTATTAAATTAATAGTTCATCCCAAAAACTGTTCTTAGCTTTTGACTCAGTTCAAGTCTTTGGAATTCATTCTTTGGAAATCATTCAAAAAGAGAAACAAATTTAGGTATCTATTTCTCAAAGTTGCTGATAATGAAGAAAAATAGAAATAACCCCCATAACCAAAATGGGAAGAATGGCTAAATAAGTCCTAATATACCCATGGTATGAGATATCATGACCAACAAATATGATGATTCTGAGAGCTGTGTAACAACGTGGCAAATGAACATATTCGTGTGGCTAAAGCAAAGGCTGAACTGTAGCTTTACTCATAGTAGCTTTACTATGAGTTACTGCTCCATAAAGCAGGTAGCATATGGACAAAGACCAGCAGGGAACCCAAGGAATGAAAACAGTTGGTATGGCCAAGGGTGAAACAGTGGTGGTTTTTTTTTTTTCATTTACTATTACTGTTATACTTCTTTACAATAAATAAAATTCATGAAATAGATATACATAATTATCATGTGAAACAATAAAGACATCAAGCCGTTACTCTAATTTCTCAGTAAGAGTTCAGAACACTAGTTTCCTCGGGAGCATCCTGGAGAAATTAACAATGGGAGACTGAGTATTTGGACAAAGGACAGGAGCCAGGAAAGGCATCATGGAGTGAGGGAGGAGCCCAGGACTACACATCAAATGACCTACCTATCCAAGGCCCAGAGGGGGCACCTTGAGAACTCATCACCACAATGACAGGAGTTGTAAACCTGGATGCTTCTGTTAATGCCAACTGCATTGTCTTCTATAATTCTCATAGCAAGTATGTCCATGTCCACTATCACCCATTACCATACTAAGGTTGTAAAGACCTACTAAAGAACACACTTCCCAGTTGGACAAATCGGAGATAAAACAAGGCTCAAGCCCAGGTCTTAAACTCCAAGATGAACCTTCTGTTTATGACCAAGTGGAGTCTCAGGAATTAGGACAGCAGGTGAGTGTTTCCAGAGAGCCCACAGGTCCTGAGGACAGGACTCAGGAGAAAGACCAGACCAAGTGTGTACTGAGGCAAGGAGCCAGTGCAGAGGGCAACCAAGGGCATTGATGTTGGGGGTGGGTGGGGGAGGCGCAGTGTTGTACCCAGCAACAAACAGATGGCAACCAACCTCAAGTCCTTTCATTTCCCAAGAGTCCAGGGTGTCTGATAACCCAACAACAGAGCCCTCACTGAGTCCTGTGATGATTTTGCAGAGACCTCCTATTGATGGTAAAAGTGAGCACACATTTTTAAAGTCTCAATCTTTTCCCCTTCACATTTAATTTAACAACAGTGCAACACATTCTGTTCCAAATCAGATGTCTCATTGTCCCTTTGTTCAAAGGAGGAAATTAAAGTCTAGAAAAGACGACAGGCTCTGGTCTGCTGATGTGTTTTATATTTGGCCATAGGAAGGTCATTAAAATGCTCTTCCAGCTCTTGCAGGAACATTTACATTTGAAGCAAAGTTAATTTACTTCCCGCCCAGTGATAATCCATTTATTTTCACCTACTAATGAGATATCTTCTTGTATTCTTGATGGCTGCTTCTCTCACTATCACTGGGAAGTTGTGATAAGCCCACTAAGTTTGGACAAGGATAAGCATGGACAGGGAAGATGTCTCAGAATGCTAGGGTGGAAGCTTTCTCAGAGCAGCTGCTTCCACTGGCTCCCAGTTCCCCAGCCTTCCCCGGCCACCCTTTCCTGCAACATCCAAAGAATGATTCAAGCCTTTCTCCTCTAGGGTAGTAGCCTCCCAATTCCAGGGGCCTCCCAATATTTTCAAAGATTCTTGAGGAATCCAAGGTCATACCATTCTCCACTTACTGAGGACACGCTTTTATTGTATCATGCAAAGCAGCTTAGTGTTTCTCAGTCTCCCTCTCTCCCTGTGAACTGGGCTCTAGACCTTGGCTCTGTATTTTTCAGAAAGCCCAGGAAACGGTTTTGTTTCCCTAAACAAAAGATGGCTCTCTTCCTAGAACCAGGGACACATACATCTGACAGCTTTAAAAGATCAGTTTTTCCTGTTTCTGCTGAAACCATATACAATTCTAGAAATGGATGATGACTTTTGAAGAGAGGAAAATATAGAAGGTTCCAAGGCCATCTTCTGTATCTAATGAGTGGGACTGAGGAGAAGAGGGCAGGAGTAAATATTAATATTTTACTTGGCACTTCTATGTTGTTTGAATTAGAATAAAAATATCAAACTATAAATATATTATTTGACATTTTCTCTCTCCTCTCTTTTAAAGAGTTTGGGCATGGAGATAACATTATTTGGAAAAAGGGTCCTATCCAGAGGGCAGGGAGGGATGAGGGGAGTGGGGAGTGGCAAGGGGAGAGGGGTTGGGGATGGTGCAGCTTGGACCTGACAGGACAATCTGAGGACAGCTTTTGTGAGAATTGTAGAGGCAGAAGAGACCTCTAATTGTGATCTGGGGGCAATGGAACCATGAGCTGTGCTATGTAACATCCTTTCCTGAACCCTCCAGAGAGGTGTTTTTCTTTTTCAAGAACAGACGTCTTTCGCTTTAGAAGCTCTCAAGCACCTGCCTTTGTCTGGTGGAAGTGGTGGGATTGTAGAGGGAAACACCCAGAGATCCAGAGTGGCCTTCCAGGAGCTCAGCTGCAGGGACCACACCACTGAGGGGCAAGGGTGAGATGCACTTCACTTCATGGGATGGACTCTGCATGGCCAGCTGGAGGCCAGAAGAATCACACAACTATTTTGGAAGGGAATGCATTCTGATAGGCAGCTCTCTTCAATTGTCCTCTGTCTTTCTGGGTTCCCAGGATATTAGCATCTTCTGCCTTTTGTGCAAGAAGCTAGGTCTTTGCAATCAGTCCTACCTGGGTTGGAATCACAGTTCTGCAGACTTCTCCTTGTGTGCTTACATACAAGCTGTTTTTAACCTCACTGAACCTAAGCTGACTCATCTGTTTAATAATTGTAACACCCTTTTTAAAAACCCTTAACTGTGGTTTTTAAAAATCAGAGATAATGTGATTTAAAAAAATCATTTAGCACATAGCAGACATTCAATAAGGTGTGAGTAATCTTGTAAGCCATACAAAACAATCAGAGCTGGCCACCAAATGAAGGAATAGTTTTCTAAATGCCTCTCTTGTATAGACCCTCAATAGCCATGGAGAGAGAGAGTTTAATACACACACACACACACACACACACACACACACACATTTATATAATTATAAAAATATATTAAATATACATTAAATATATACTATATTAATATATTAAATATATAATTTATATTTATAAAATATATATTTTTTATATTTGTAATAATATATATGTCCCTACTTTCTGGAAGGTTTTAATCCAATTGAGATGAAATACATATATGTTATATAGTAACTGACAGTACAGGACTATAAATGATGGGTGTCTGATAAACCACAAAAGACATCACTGAAATGGAACTCCAGAAACTGAAAAAGACTGGAACAGCTATATGTAAGAAGCATCCCATGAGAGGTCTTTCAAGGCTGGGTTAACTAAATGAAGGTTCTCATGAAGAAATGAAGAAAATTAGATTTTGTTTTCTAATTTTTTAATAGGTGAGTTACATTTCTGACTTCAATTTATTTAGTACTTTTTAAAAACTTTCTGCAGAGTTTTTAGGTTTACAGCAAAATTGAGAGGAAGGTACAGAGATTTCCCATTTACCCCTGTCCTTACACACGCAGAGTTTTTCCCATTATCAACATCACTCACCAGAGTGAAATATTTCTTATAACTGATGAACTTATACTGGCACATCATAATCACCCAAAGTTCATAGTTTATATGAGGGTTTACTTAGGTATTATGCATTCTATGGTTTGGACAAATGTATAATGACCTATATCCATTATTATAATATATACCAACTATTTTTACTGCTCTTAAATCCTCTGTGCTCTACCTATTCATCCCTTCCCACCAGAACTTTATCAGATGTGTCTTTTGAACATATTCTCTCCCAGTCTATAGCTCTTCTGATTCTCTTTACATAACCTATCACAGGACAGAAGTTTTTATTTTAATCAAGTCCATCTTATCAATTATTTCTTTCATCGTTAAAGCCTTTGGTTGTATCTAAAAAGTCATTACCATACCTAAATTTATCTAAAATTTCTCCTCTTTTCTTTTAGGTGTTTTATAGCTTGGCTTTACATTTAGATGTAGGATTAATTTTGAGTCAATTTTTGTCTAGATTCATTTATTTGCATGTGGAGGTCTAATTGTTCATCACCATTTGTCAAAGAGACTATCTTTGCTCCATTGTATTGCCTTGACCTCTTTGTCAAAGATCAGTTGACTATATTTTTGTGGGTCTATTGCTGAGCTCTCTATTCTATTTCATTTATCTATCTATCTATTCTTTTACCAATACCATACTGTCTTGATGTCTGTAACATTATAGTAAGTCTTGAAAGCATATAATGTCAGTTCTCCAAATTAATTTTTCTTCTCCAATATTGTGTTTGCTCTTCTGGGTCTTTTGACTACTCATACAAACTTTATAATCAGTTGTCATTACTTACAAAATAATTTGCTAGGGTTTTATTTGGGTTTTCGTTGAATTTATAGAACAAGTTGGAAAGAACTGACATTTTGATAATATTGTGACTTCCTATCCATGAACATGGAATATCTCTCCATTTATTTATGCTAGGAACATCTGACACAAAGCTCCCAGATTTCTTAGAATTTCCCAGGTGATAAGAATGTTTTTTGTTCTAATGAGACTCTTGTTGGGCTTGTGAATGGGGGTTGATCACCAGAAAGATCAAGTCATGATTAGAAACTCAGAACTTTCAGCCCCACCACCCATCCTCTGGGAAGAGTTAGAGGGGCTGGAAATTGAATTACTAATCCATAATACCTACATAACGAGACCTCCAAAAAATTTCAGAAGTGCAGGGTTCAGAGAGCTTTCAGGTTAGTGAACATATTTACATGCCAGGAGAGGGGTGCTGCCCAGCTCCACAGAAACAAAAGTTCCTGTGGATCAAGACCCTTTCAGATCTCACCCTACATCTGACTGTTTATCTGTATCCATTATTATATCCTTTATTATACAATACAAATTGATAAACATAAACATATTTATTATGCAATATAAACTGGTAAACATAAATAAGCACTTCCCTTATTTCTATAGCTATTCTAGCAAATGATTGAATTCAAGGAGGGGGTCATGGAAACCTCCAATTTGTAGCCAAGTCAGCAGAAGTTGTAGGTAACCTGGGGACCTACTAGTGGTTGGGACCTAAAGTGGAAGGCAGTCTTGTGGGACTGAGCCCTTAATCCATATGGTCTGCACTAACTCATGTTAGTGTCTGAATTAAATCAAATTATAGGACAGCCAGCACGTGTTTGACAAAATTGTTTGACATATGGAAAATCCCAACAATTTGGGATTCTAACAATATTAGAAATAGTGTATGATAGCTGTGTAAGCACAAAAGAGAAACACAGGAGTGTTTTCCACATTTGCAACATTTACAACTCACAGAAGTCCACTTTCAAATAACACTATATCAATTCACAAGTAGTATGAGTACCTTTTAATAACAAAGATAACTTTAATTCCTTTTTCCCATCCCTTGTGTCATTGTCATTCATTTTCACTTACATATAAACATATATAATTATATATATTAGAATTAGTAATTTGAACAAATTAAAAAGTTTTGAGTTTTGTTTTACTCTGACTTAATCTTTTTTGTTTTACTCTTAATCTTTAAAGACTTAATCTTTAAAACTTAATCTTTTTTTGATACTCTTCCTTTATGTAGATCTGAGTTTCTGATCTATGTTATGTTCCTTCTCTCTAAAGAACTTCTTTTAACCTTTCTTGCAAAGCAGGTCTACTGGCAACAGATTCCTCAGTTTTGGTTTGTCTGAAAAGTCTATTTCACCTTCACTTTTTTTTTTCTTTTCAGTGTAACAGTATTCATTGTTTTTGCACCACACCCAGTGCTCCATGCAATCCGTGCCCTCTCTAATACCCACCACCGGGCTCCCCAACCTCCCACTCCCTGCCCCTTCAAAACCCTTAGATTGTTTTTCAGAGTCCATAGTCTCTCGTGGTTCACCTCCCCTTCCAATTTCCCTCAACTCCCTTCTCCTCTCCACCTCCCCTTGTCCTCCATGCTATTTGTTATGCTCCACAAATAAGTGAAACCATATGATAATTGATTCTCTCTGCTTGACTTATTTCACTCAGCATAATCTCATCCAGTCCCGTCCATGTTGCACTTTTGAAGGATGCAAAATTCTCTGTTCGTCGTAATTTCTCTCAACACTTTAAATATTGCCATCCATTACCTTCTTGTTTGCATGGTTTCTGAGGAGAAGTCAGCTATAATTCTTATCTTCATTCTTCTATAATAAAGGTATTTTTTTCCTCTTGCTTTTTTCAGCACTTTGATTTCCTATAGTATGAAAATGATATACCTAGGTGCAGTTTTGGGGGCATTTATCATGCTTGGTCTTCTCTGAGCTACCTGGATCTGTGGTTTGGTGTCTGACATTAATTTAGGGAAATTGTCAGTAAGTATATTACAAATAAATCTTCTGTTTCTTTTCTCTTCTTCTCCGGCAGTCCTACTGCATGTATGTTACACTGTTATAGTTGTGCCACGGTCCTTGGACATTCTGTCATGTTTTTTCAAACTTTTTTATCTTTGTTTTTCAGTTTTGGAAGTTTCTATTGAGATATCCTCAAGCTCAGAAATTCTTTCCTCAGTCATGTGCAGACTTACTACTAGTAAGCCCATCAAAAGCACTCTTCATTTATTTTGGTGGTTTTTTTTTTTAATCTCTAATATTTCTTTTTGGTTTTCTTTTTGGATGTCCATCTCTCTACTTACATTGCCCATATGTCCTTGTATGCTATTTACCCATTAGCTCCCTTAGCATATTAATCATAGTTATATATTTTGAGTTTGATAATTCCAAAATCCCTGCCATGTCTAATTCTGATGCTTGGTCTGTCTCTTCAAATTGTGTTTTTTGCTTTTGGTTATGTTTTATAATATTTTTCTTGATAGCAAGACATGCTATACTAGGTAAAAGGAACTTCTGTAAGTAGGCCTTTAGCAATGTGCTGGTAAGATGTGCAAAGAGGGGAAGGCATTCTGCAGTCTTATGAGTAAGTCTCAGTCTTTTGTAAGCCAATGCCTCTGATCTGTGAATGTCACAGGTGTTTACATTTTTTCTCTCTCCCTCTGTATGGAGGATGGCTAGAGTAGATTAGGATTTCCCCAGGTTTTCAGTTAGGCTCTGATAACAGCACAGCAGTTCAAGTTTTCATTAACTACTTTCTCTTTAGGACAGACCTTGTTAGGGACAGAGTCTCTGGTGTATTTCAAATGATTCTTTTTCCCTTCCCCTCGCTAAGAGCATGAGGGGATTTTCCTTTGATATTTACTGTGAGAACCTGAACAAGGCCCTAGAAGCAAATCTCACAAAAAACTAAAGACCCTCAAGTTTTTAACTCAGACTTGTCCACAGGGAGCCTCTAGCAATTGACCGATTACAGTTGTGGTTTGCCTACCCCGTACTGTTTCCCATGGTAGTTTCTGAGTCTCTGTTCAGGTAAGCTGTTATTCCCTGTCCTTGCTGCCTGTTGTCCACTCCTTAGGGCTGCTATGTGCCCTACTTCATCACTTCTCTCATGGCTCCTGGAAAAGTTGTAGATTTTTCAATCTGTCCAGCTTTTTACTTGTTTTGGGGACAGTATGCAGAACCCCCAATTAATTTTTCTTGTGTGATGCCATCACTCCTCTAATCACCTTTGTTTACTTGTTTTCATATTGTTATTACAGGAAATGTCAACTGTAGACAACAGCTGAGAGACTAGAACAATGAACCTCATCTCCCAGAATCAACAATGAGCCTCATGGCCATGTTATGAATTCATGGACAAATCTAAGATGTTTTGTCCATAAATAGTTCAGTTTGTATCTCTGAAAGATAAAAACTCCAAAATATCATCATAATATTATCACCACAATGAAAAATTAATGGTAATTGCATAAACGTCACAAACATTCCACTATTATCGCAATGTTTCATAAGTTTGTTTAACATATTGTTTGTTTAAGTCAGTATCCAAATAAGGTCTCCATGAATTACAACTGGCTGATATTTCCATAAAGTCTCTTTTAATCTATAGATCTCCACAGATAATTTTAGTGTATTTAAAAAAAAATTCAATAACCTTTAAAGCTGTAGGAAACTTTGTTCATTTAGGACCAGAAAAAACTACAGTGTGATCTGTCCACAAATTGTTCAAGCATAGTTATGTCAGATAAAATAACTTAATAATTCTCATTTTTAAATGATTTTTGTCATAAATGGAGCAAAAGCAGCTGATCTCTAAAGAAGATGTCATCTTTAATTTTCTTCAAATTGTGAGAAGCAGGAAAAACTTTAGAATTGAAAAAATCATCATCATTATAGCAACGAAAAAAAGAGTCCTGGTTTCTGAACATAATATCCTCTGTCCTAACAAACATATGTCAAGGAACCATTTCAGGAAAGGAAGTGAAAGGAGGAGAAAAACACATTTCTTTATATTCAACCTGTTACATGAAAATTTGCCTAACCTGTCCCCCTTTCTGAGCTGTCACAATTTGCAATTTATGGGGGAGAGGCAGCATCAATTAGAAATGTATTTAGCCACAAACAACAGAAACCCAACCAAAAGGAACTAAACACATAGAGATTTGTTTTTCTCATATTACCAGAAGTCCTGGGTTCTTTAGTCTAAGTTTGGGAGAGTTGTTCTATAGTGCCATCATGGACCTAACTTATTTTTCTCTGCTCTCCATGTTTTGTGTGTGGCTTTAGTCTTCATGGTTACAAAATGGTAGTAAGTGTCCCATGTGAAGACATGCAGCCCAGGGAAACATGCCAGGTGGATCTAACTGTGAGATTAACCAAGTCTTTCTGAGATTAAAGTGAAACCACTTTCTAGAATCAGTGTCAGAATTAAATAATAGAACAGAGTTGAGACATCAAAGTCAATCCCTAACACCTCAAATTATTTATCATGAATCTCATTGTGACCCTTATCAAGTTCACCCTAATTTCTAAGGAGGGGCTTTGAACCATATGGTCCAACTCTAAATCCAAAGCTCTACCCATTTCACCACTCTGTTTCTCCATACTTACTACTCAGTGAATCAAGAATCGACCTTTCCACTTAAAAGGCATCTAGGTAAAGAGGTAGTCCCCCAAATTACTCATATATTTAGTCCCTGAGATTCCCAAAGATAATAAATATCCCTAACATGGTGGTAAGCTTGTCAACATTTTAGTAGGTACTTTCACCAATTTCACATCAAACCTATTAAGAAGACCAAAATCACTCTATCCAAGCCTCAGAAGTAATCTGTGATTAACATCCTCCCATGTGAACTACTGAGAAAGAGTCAAATAAAGTAGCCTGTACATAATAATCAAGCATTGTCACATCTCAACTTTGAGTAAGTAAGGGAAGTTGTATTTAACGATGTGAAACATACTTTTAGTGCCTCAGCTTGAAGAGTCAGCCTGTCAAAACAACCATTAATTTTCCCCACCACTCCCCATCCCCACTTGAAGTGGACGCTGTACAGATGTTTTAGAAAAAAAGCTTCCCCTTCTATTCTTTGTTCTCAGCGGTTTACATGATTCAGGCAGTGGATTCCAGAGAAACAGCTGAGATGGGAATTGTCCAGAACTGAAGAGGAGGTTTCTGGGTCTTTTGTGGGTCTACCTCGGAGAAAGCATACCCTTTACATAAAGTCAGGGGGTCAGGAAACCTAAATAATTCACTGAAGCTTTTCCTCCTGTCTCCATAGACAACGCTTGCTATATAAAAACAAAACCAACAAACAAAAATGGAGGATACGTTTATTCTAAGCTCTTCCTGAAACTCGCCCTCACATAAGAAGTGCCCTACTTAAAGCTTGAGATCGAGGCAGGCTCACCCAGAGATATGCACTAGTCAGCAAATGGCCCCCTGGCCATGGCTAAGGATCCTTTTCAATTTAGCCAGACACAGTTGGCTTTAAAGAGCAATTGGGAAGCAGCAGTTCTTAATGAGGCCTCTCTGCCCTGACATGGAATCCTGATGGAAGGATGGGATATAGACAGGAAGGTCGCTGAGCAGTTACAATTTGTTGACTAGTTATTGAACCCATTCACGTGTACCACTGGATGCTCACAACGGGAATGGGGCACACCGGGTCTCTCTGACCCAGGCCTATGCTTTTTCAACCATGTTTACATAAATTATTATGGTTTTGGGGCGCTTGGGTGGCTCAGTGGGTTAAAGCCTCTGCCTTCAGCTCAGGTCATGATCCCAGGGTCCTGGGATTGAGCCCCACATTGGGCTCTCTGCTCAGCAGGGAGCCTGCTTCCCTTCCTCATTCTCTCTGTCTGCCTCTCTGCCTAATTGTGATCTATGTCAAATAAATAAATAAAATCTTTTAAAAAAATAAATAAATTATTATGGTTTTAATGAATTTATGAAGAATTTTTATTCTAAATCGATTGATAAATACTTACTCTCCCTAGACTTAATATTGTTAAATAAAATAGGAAATGTAAGCCCCCACAAGACTTTATACTGCATCTTCCCCAAGGAACCAGAACCAACCTAGGCCAATACAGGTCCTAGGGGACATTAGTTTGTAATCTTTTTTAAGCTGAAGACCTATGCCCTGCCCCCCCCCATAAGGGAGATATGGCAGACAGAGACCGCTAGTTATCACCCAATATTCTGTCCTTCTTTGGAAACAGAACCCCAATTTTTGCTAGGCACATTACCACCTAGCTAAGATTACATTTTTTTAAGTCTCCCTTACAGATAGCTATGGTCATGTGACTGCTTTTTGACAATGAGATGTAAGAAGCACTATGTACTCTTTCCAAGTAGTTTCCTTTTTAAAACAGGGACCAGTTTTAAAATGGGAACTCTTTCCCTTTCTCCATCCTACTGCCTGGAACACAGATGTGATGGCTGAAGTTCTTGCAGCGATGTTCTACCATGAGAACAAATACCAAACTCTAGTGGTGATGGAAGGAAGGGCTAATAGGAAACTTGCTATTTTTAGACTCCTTGTACACAAGAAAATAAAATCGGTAAAGCTGACATCACTATTGTTTTGACTGGGTAGGATGTATTCGTCTTAGGAAAGTCAACATCTTAAATGCTATTTCATTAAAATCTCTAACAAAGTGAAAACAAGAGAAACCTGGTTGTAATTTATGGGTACAAGCTGGGGAGAGGGACCTGGGGAGGTATACTGGATAATAAAATCACTCCCTGAGTTGTCAGCAGGCCCAGCCCAGTAAGGAGGAGCTACTATTCCTAGCCCTATGGTGCCCTGTGGGAGGTCCTTCATCATCAAATGCAATACGAAATCCCTGATGGAATCTTGGGGCGGGGGGGGGGGGGGGGGGGGGGGGGGGGGAGTTATAAAAGGTTGGGGGAGGGAGACAGGGAAATTAGAATATGGACTATGTTTCAAATAATGTTAGGGATCAGTGTTAATCTTCTTGCATATAATAATGGTAGGTGAAAGTATCCCAGGTATTCATTATATTATTCTTTCAACTTTTCTGCAGTTCACTTTTTTTCCCCCAAAAGAAAAAGCTAAGAGTTGGGAGAAGAGAAGGGACTAAGGAGAAATGGACCCAAGGTAAGAATCAATTCTTGTCATCTTACTATTTGGAGAAAAACTCCTATTTCAAATCTTTGGTAATGGTCACTGTCTAGTTCAAGTTTTTGTTTGTTTGTTTGTTTTATTGAGAGAGAGATAGCAAGCATATGAACAAGGAGGGGGCTAGGGGAGAGGGAGAGAGAGAATCCCAAGCAGACTGCTCAGAGTGTGGAGCCAGATGCAGGGCTCAATCTCACCACCCTGAGATCATGAACCTAGCCAAAATCAGGAGTCAGACACTTAACCAACTGAGCCAACTAGGCACCCTTCATGTACATTTTTAGAAGTTTGAACTTATTCAAAAATCATTTTAATCCATAGGGAAAGCATTGATTCATATTATATTTATTTACTGTGCAGTTACTATGGATTATCATCTCTACCTATTGTAGAAGAAATAAGAAAAATGAGACACAATTTCTATCCTTAGAAACACAGTGGCCAGTGGAGGAAACAAACATTTAAATAGAAAGCATTTTCTGACAACATGATGAGCTGAGGTACATTACTCTTGTCTTTAGCTCTCAGAAGATTCTTGAAGATCTTTTGGGTTAGGAATGGAAAGGGGGAGGGGCAAACCAGCAGCAGAGAACCAGCCCATGAACTCCATGTGCCTATCACGCATTGGGTATCACTGAGTCCATAGTTGGGCAAACAGCATATGCGCATTTCAGGAATGGACAGTGTTAAACAGCTCCCATTTTGCTGAAGAGCTCGCTTTCTTTTGGAATCCACTCAGGTGCTGAAAGAGAAATTGCTGTGCCCCCAAAGTTGCTCCTTGTGAAAAGCGGGTACCAACGCAGACAAGAGAAGCAAGCCAACTTGCTTCTCTGACAAGCTGAGGCACAAAGCAATTGAAGCAAGAAAGAGCTGCCATGCAAAGGTGCCCCAGGAAGGCTTCTAACCAGAGGAGAAACAGTTCCAGAATAAACCACGTCTAAATTCTGAGAGACTGTTAGAAAATTTGTTTAGAGCAAAGAGAGGAGCAAAAAGATTTTAAATGGGCCTAGAGTCTTTTGAGTCTCTAAACTCCATTTTTTTTCAAGATTTTTTTTTTGTTTATTTGACACAGACAGAGAACACGAGCAGGGTGAGCTGTGGGCAGAGGAAAAGAGTGGAAGCAGGCTCCCCAGTGAGGAGGGAGCCTGATGTCGGGCTCAATCTCAGGACCCTGGGATTATGACCTGAGCCGAAAGCAGATGCTTAACTGACTAAGCCACCCAGGTGCCCTCTAAACTTCATTTTAATTCATACAGTATCCACGTCTTCCTACATCTTCTAGAAACTAGCTCTGTAAGCAATGTGATTCTATATTAATAACGAGAGAATTTTCAGAGCCAGTATTTGCCAAAGTGTTCATGAGCTATTAATGAGATTTATGGAAAAAAATTGTTACATGGTCAAGAAAATTTGAGAAATACCAGATTAAATAAAGACAAAGAAGTTTATTTACTATAGGACTTTTCAGAATCCTTAATCTGCTAATATTCACTTTGAATCTCTATGAGTAGATTACGCTATGCAGCATTTCCCAGAGCTCTCTCCCCCGGAATTCTTTCACCAGAGAGCACCTCATAAAATGAATGCTCTTTCTTTTAGGTAACAGTATCCATCCATCCTAGATCACTGGCTTTCGCTTACCAGTGCATCGCATCCTGACTGGAATATATTGTCCAAGGGCATCACTGTAAATTCACACTTGGTTTTCTTTACCTCGTGACACCACGTTCCAACACTTACTTAGACATGGCATGAACATATAAAAAGAAAACCAAAAGAACTTTGTCAGCTTCAAAAACAAGACTAACAACTGTGAGGGCACAATGTGAAGCAGAAAGGCAAAGTGATAAGCAGGCAGGCAGTCACAGACCTAACCCAAAGTCGTAAAGATTTGTTCCTTTATCTTTTCCAGGAGATTTATAGTTTTAACTTTTCTATCAACCATTTTGAGTTAATGTGTGTGTGTGTGTGTGTGTGTGTGTGTGTGGTGTGAGGTAGGGTTCTAAAGTCATTAATTTGTACCGCATATCCATTTGTCCTAGTACCATTTCTTGAAAAGACCACTCATTCTCTGTGTAATTGTGTGGGTGCCTTGTCAAAAATCAGTTGAAGAACAACAACAAAAAAATCAGTTGAACATAAATACGAGGGTTTATTTCTGGACCCTTAAGTCTATTCAACTTGCCTATATGTCTATACTTATCCCAATAACAAACTGTGTTGACTACTGTAGTTTTATAATAACTGGACGTATTGTAATCACTGTAATCTGGAAGTGAGTCCTCTAACTTTTATCTTATTTTTCAAGAATGTTTGATCCAATTTGGGTCTTTTGCATTCCTATATGAATTTCATGATCAGCTTGTCAATTTCTACCAAAAAAGGTCAACTGTGATTTGACAAGGGTTGTAAGGATTGTGTTGAATCTGTAGATCAGTTTGAGTAGTATTGCCATCTCAACAATGTTAAGTCTTCTCATTAATGTACACAATGTCTTTCCATTTATTTAGATCTGTCTTCTTTCAAAAGTGTGTTAAAGTTTTAAAGTTTTAATTATACAAGTCTTAGATTTCCTATGTTAAACAAATATACAAGTACTTTGTTCTTATTAATGCTATTGTCAATGGAATTGTTTTCTTAATTTCATTTGCTGATTATTCATTGCAAGTGTATAGACACACAACTGATATTTGTACATTGATCTGGCATCTGCTCCTTCCCTGACTCATTTATTAGTTCTAGTAATTTTTTTAGTGGATTCCTTACAATTTTCCACATGGAAGATCATATCAACTGCAAGTAGAATATCTTATTTCTTTCGTTACAATGTGGATGCCTCTTATTTCTTTTTCTCCCTAATTGTCTTAGCTAGAATCTCCAGTACGATGTTGAATGGAAGTGGTGAAAGTGGACATCCTTGTTTAGTTTATGACCTTGGAGCAGAAACATTCTGTCTTTCACAGTTAAGGACAATGTTTGTCAAGAGTTTTTCATAGATAGTTTTTATCAGGTTAAGGAAATTACCTTCTTATTCCTAGTTTGTTGAAACAGTGTTTTTTATAATGATAGAATGTTAGACTTTGTAAAATCCTTTTGTCAATATCCTATGTACTTTTGTATCAGGTATTTATTGCTGTGTAACAAACAACCCAAAACTTAGTGACTTAAAACAACGTTCTTTTTACTGACTCTCAATTTGGTAGGTCAGCAATATAGGCTAGACTCAGCCAGATTATTCTTCTCCTGGTCTTGCCTGGGACTAGAGCTGGATAGTTTAAGATGGCCTCCCTCATATGTCTGGTGTTGGTGTTGGTTGTCAGCTGGGTCTCTTTTCATGTGATCTTTCATTTTCCAGGTGACTCAAGCAAACTTCTTTATATGGCAATCTCAGGATAATGATGCAGGAAAATGAGAGTGAAGTTCTAAGTACTCTTTAGGCCTTGATTGAAAAACACACTGTTCAATTCGCCAAAGTTAGTTGCAAAGTACAGCCCAGATTCAAGAAGTTGTGTACTAGGTTTCACCTCCTGTTGGGAGAAGTGGCATTTTAATCCACCATACCCATTAAAGATCCTGTAGTCCCAGCTCCTCAGAGTCTGAATTACATCTTCCTTTCCCATTCTTCTTTCCTTGAAATTCCAGGCACAGACTTTCCTTAGGTAGATAAGAACCAATAAAGATCATCTGTTCCGTGGTATATAACCCTCTTCTCAAGGGAGAGAAAGAAACTGAATAAATTTCAGTCTTAAAAAATAAGCAGAAATGTCAGATCGGGGCAATGATAAAGTGCAATTTACTGTCTGGTATCAGCTCTCATAAATGCAACGGAGAAACATAAATCTGGAAGACTGTAAACAGAATTCAGTTCTTTCTGCATTCTGCTTGAGCCTGGTATTGCTCCTAACTAATTACATTTACATGATTTGTTTGTTAATTGTTTAGAAGCAGCTGGTCCAAAATAAATAGAGACAATGATAGTAATTTGCATATGTTTTTTTATTATAATTAAAGTTCCAGACACAAGTTTGAGTCCTTACAATGTAGAGCAGTTATGTAAGACTGTGTTTTGCAGACTGTGCCCATGCAAAGCAAAGAATGTTGACACATTGGATTTATTCAATTGCGTAGAACCTTAAAGTTAACTGGAATTTTCAGCACTCCATTGTGAAAAAAAAAAGAAGCAAGTTATTAGAAAACACTGACAACTCGACTCACTTATTAAAAACAAAACTTTCTATAAGCAGGACACGTTCAATTTCAATCTCTTGCAATTAGAGTGGCACTCGGGCCTGTAAGTCAAAAAAAAAAAAAAAAAGGTTTAATTTTAATCAGTGTAAGGACGGATGAGGCATATTTAAAAGGTTTATACATCAGAATGGAAACAAAGGACCCTCTGGCACTCAGTTAAACAGACATCAAGTAATCTTGATAGCCTTATCCCTCCGATAATGCAAGTGAATTAGGATTTATTTTTGTTTAAAGTAGAGCTAATTTTATTGTTATTGATAATAACAGCTACCACATATTGAATATTATCACATGCTTTGCTATATTATATAAATTATTTAATCCTCACAACCACTCTAGGTATTAGTTTCCTAGGGCTGCTATAATGCAGCACCACAGACTGGGTGGGACGTTACACAAGAGATTTATTTTCTCACAGTTCTGGAGGATAGAAGTCCCAGATCGAGGTGTCCTACCAAGAGCTGTGAGGGAAGGAACTACTCCTTCTAGGCCTCCCTCCTTGGCTGTCAATGGCCATCTTCACCCTATGTCTTCACACTGTCTTCCCTCTATATGTGTCTGTGTCCAAATTTCCTCTTCACATAAGGACACCAGTCACACTGTACTACTAAGGCCCACCCAAATGAGCTCACTGTAACTTTAAAGATTCTCTCTCCAAATATCGTCACATTGTGGAGACCCTGTCATCAAACACAGTGTCAGGGGTTAGGATTTCAACATGTGAATTGGGAAGGACACAATTCAACCCATAACAGATCTCTATTCCCCACCATACAGTGGAGAAGACAGGCCTGGAAAGATTCTTACTTGCTTCAAAGGCTCCAACTAGTGGTGGTAGAGCAGAGACAAACTTCCATCTGTTGAATCCCTGAGCCCAGCTGTTAACCAGGCCACTCACTACACTACTTACTGCCCTTCATAATAGTCAGACGGACTTTTCTCATCTGCATCCCCACCAGACTGGGGCTCCCATGCCCCCCAGGGCTTGATTACCTCACACCAACTACACCTCCCACACTAGTCTCCGGTTGTCCCCACTCTGCCCCTCAGGTCCAGTTGAAAGTTCTAGCCAGGACTTTCCCCCATGAGGGTCCCCAAGGTCCCCCTTCATTCCCAGCCTCCAGCCTCCCGGCTCCTGTCACTACCATCTCCACCTTCTAAACACTCATAAATGACACTCCCCCAGCTTTCTCTGAATCATATTTACACTTCATCTCACCAAGTCTGCCTCGGCTTTCTAAGGTCTCAACCCACTAGCCAGTAAATGAAACCAAGCGAATGAACTCAGGAGAGCATGTAAGAAGTTCGTACCACATACCTGGGTCTGCTCACAACTTGCCCTGCGGCCTGAGCCTTGCCTGGCTCTCACACCCTTCCCTAGGAGAATGATTTCCCCATCCCTGATACCCCACAGGACCAGATGAGCTTTAACCAGATACCAGCACTACCTTATTGTGACTATTTATTTTCATATCTGCCTTTCCACCAGACTGAGATAAAAACAATGTCTTCTTCGTCTCTGAATTGCAGGGCTTAGCATTTCTCTTGGTACTTACTGGTAAGTATTTAATACGTGCTTGGTGAGTGAATAAATGAATGAATGACGTCTCCGCCCTCTACATCAAAAATACTTCTTCACCCAGCCAAATGATGCATAAAATCAGAATATTAGATATTATGAGAGTTACTTCTTTGGGTTTAAGAATTTGTACCTTAAAGGATGAACACTTGTCAGTTGCTTAAGCCTCAGTGTGAGTGATTTTCTTAGGGGAAGGTGCACAGAGTTATTAGGAGATGTGATTGCTTAAGGTGCCTAATAAGGGGAGAAGAAAGGGGGAAGATATAGCAGGATAATCAGAAGACTAGAGAAGCTTTTTCTCTTCAACAGCTTTTCTGAGGAGCCGCTCTGGTTGTCATAGCAACAGCAGCAATTTGCAGTCCTTCCTTCCAGCTTCCTACCTGCCAGTGAGGAGGAAGTGAAAGCCACAACCTGTTAACCCAGCAGGGCATCCTCCTGGCACCTCTGGAGCGTGCAATCGGGGAAAGACTTGGACATGGCAGCCTATGCCCAACTGCCCAACCAGCAAGGGTGCCAAAGGAGACAAGCTAAAGGGGGGGAAGGGGAGCCCGGGGGGAGGGGCGGGACCACACTGCTGCCAGGAGGTGAAG
Source organism: Mustela putorius furo (assembly GCF_011764305.1). NCBI lineage: Eukaryota > Metazoa > Chordata > Mammalia > Carnivora > Mustelidae > Mustela > Mustela putorius. The sequence continues at coordinate 7,929,889 of NW_025422368.1, read as the reverse complement.
GCTAACGTGTGGGTGCCAGTGACACAGGAACAGGGCGTAAGCTGCCACAGTTGGCAAATAATCACAGCTGGGGCAACAGCTCTTGGAACTGATTACCCAGAGATCCTCTGACTTAATTGATTTTATACGACCTCCTGACTGCAAAATTGGGAGCCTCAAACAATAAACACAATTTTCAAAGGACAGCTGCTTGCTCAAATGGACACCCCACACAGAATTGTTTACTGGAGCTTCTAATGACTTATTCTTCTCAACTAAGCCAGAAAATGTTTTTCTAAACAAGAAATGGGGAAAATGCCAGCTCTATGAATAGGAGATTGTGCATGAGGGTGTTGCTATAGTGTGTAATTAGTAGTCTTCCTAATCAAATCAGCAGCTTTAGCATAAGATTTGTCCATTTCTCCAGCAGAAATATGATTTGAAAATGCTAACAAAAGTCATCTTTTTAGGATCTTTTTTCTTTCTGCCCATTCTAACCCTTGACCATAACTCAAGTCACAGTTTTTCTGCAAGGCATAAGGAAAAGGGAGACTTGGAGGTAATCATAAAATTACATTTGATACATTTATTAATCAGTTTAACTTATGTATTGCTGTGTCACCAACAACCCAAAATAAAGACTTAAGGAAACTGTAAATTCAAAAAAAAAAAATTGGAGCTTATAAAGGTTTTCTTTTAGAAGTAATTTTCTTTTCTATCAACACCAAAGGGAAAACTTATCCAAACAATTCCTAGAGTTGATCACAGTTCATTGAGGAACAAAACAGCAGAAACATATAATTTCATGGCAACTCCCACCAAGTACAACCTCTCATTACCAGCAACAAGCCAAATAATTTACTTAGCAACCCTGCTGCTGGCATTTAGCCTTTGTCTTTCTCACATCTGGTGCTCTAAGTATGATGCATTTAATAAACATGTTGATAAGCTGATAATTTATTCCTGGCACTATTTTTGCTTCTTTTTACACCAAACTTCATTCATGGGGTGGAAACATATTGACTGTCTCATTGCTAAGTGACCTTTCTTACTATGCTGCTATGAGATTTTACAAAGCATGCGAACGAGCCTGGTCTTAGAAATGAAGCCTAGTATCAACCATAGGCTGACATTTTGTACCACAGCCAGAAGGGAAGCAGTCAGCCAAGGTGCAGTGGGAGGGAGAGCCACCTCCAGACATTCCCTGAAGGCATCTCAGAGTCACAACAACACAGGGAACTGATGGATTCCGTGACCTCCAGATGACAATGCGCTGTGTTTTATTTTGCCATTACATGTTAAGATGGAAAATCAAGTAGAGCTAATTTGATTTGGTTTATGAAATTTTTATTTAAAAAGCAGGCAGATGGAGATGTCAGATCGCTACAGAACCACCAAAGATTGTTTGATATGGCTTCTAAAACAGAGATTCATTCCACAAAATCTGAACAGAACCTCTTGGCACAAGGATGTCACCAGGCATCCATGGGGCCACCACTGACTCGGAGGAGACAGAATGTACCAGTGGTCACTCTCAGAGGACAACAGCTCAGCTCCTCCAGAGGCAGGCAGGTAGATCAATTCAGAAGTATGCTATGACAGACAAACACCCAGACCACAAATAAGCAGCAGCCTGATTCTACTCCTAGCTCTGCCATCAACAAAGGGTCACATACCCTCAATCTCTGAGTCTCTAGCTCAGTTAGCTATTGTCACACAGCAAACCACCCCAGAACTTAGTAGCTAAAAACAACACCCACTTAGGATTTCTCACAAATCTACCGCTGATCTGAGAGAGGCTCAACTGAGCTCAGCTGGGGTCCACTGGCAGCTCATTTGGGGGCTGGCAGTTCTAAGATGGCTTCAGCTGTGACAAATTGGTTCCATTTCAGGAAGTTTATCTCCACCTCCAGCAAGCTAGCCGAGGATTGTTCTTATGGTGGTGAGGGGAATGAGGGAGAAACAGTGGAAGAGAGAAGGGAAGAACAGGAGAGGAGAGAAGGGCAAGGAATAGAGGGGATAAGAGGAAGAGGGAGGAAAGGAGGATGGGAGAGAGAGAAAGCGAGGGAGACAGAGAGAGAGGTGGTCTCTTGAGAGAACTGGCCATCTAACACTTCCACAACATTCTTTTGGTGTACCCTTTAGGCGAGTTTGTCTTGAGTAGTAAGTCAGTCAGTCTCTGTGTAGAATTTATGCACTAAGCAGTGAAATGTCATGAAGTAGATATAATAAGACATCCAACACGCCCCGGCTCAGTGCTGTCCTCCGTAAGGTACACAGACTTATAGCCTCACGAGAGATGAAGTCAGTAATGACATCTGGGAGCAGGGAACGTCGTGTGAGGTATTTTGTGTACTTCCGCCCCGTTCCACAAAGCTTTGCGGTGGTTTGGTACACGAATGCATCCACATACATGCCAGCAAGCCATAAATACAAACAATGAATAAGCACTGAGAAAAACACAACTGAGGGTAGGAAATCAAGACCCAGGGTTAGGAGTGGTAAGGGACACCAGCTCAAATGCACAAGCTGTCAGGACAATACCGCGACTACCTTTGAATCTTATATTTGATTCTGCATTTCCTAGAAGAAAAAAAAATGTCCTTCCTCACGTATGGTCTACAAGTTGATCTGTGAAGGCACAAACCAGCCAGCACACTCACCCTCTCCGCCCTCTGGGCACTGACTCGGAGAATCCCGTCAGCAGGTTCCATGGGATGCACTTCCGGATCCACGGTCTCGCGGGGCCGCATGGAATGCCGGGTAATGCAGAGAAGCAGGGCAAGGAGCACTCTAGGCTCTCGGCAGTGAGGTTCTGACTGTGGTCAGAAGAACGTGGGTTTATGAAACAAGAGGCAGGGAAGTGAGACAGATTTTTCCATTCCTGCCAGCGACACAGTGTTTCCTTTTAAAATAAATTCAGCTTTTAAAAATACGTCAAAAAATAAATAAAATTTTTTTAAAAAGTCAAAATCTATATCAATAATAATAGTACAGACGAGGGGCGCCTGGGTGGCTCAGTGGGTTAAAGCCGCTGCCTTCGGCTCAGGTCATGATCTCAGGGTTCTGGGATCAAGCCCAACATCGGGCTCTCTCAGCGGGAAGCCTGCTTCCTCTTCTCTCTCTCTGCCTGCCTCTCTCCCTACCTGTGATCTCTGTCAAATAAATAAAATCTTTAAAAAAAAAAAAAATACAGACGATGTATGTTTAAGACAAACTTGTGAAGTTATGACATAAGCACCTGGCACCTGAGAAGTTTTCTGGGATGTCCATTTATAAGCAGCAATGGTTCCCAGAGAACTTTCCAGGGTGAGTTCGTAGCAAGTATTTTCCTGCCTGGAGTCTGTGTACCGTCGGGGTCCTGAGACAGGATGCACTTGTATCTACATTTATATGTAAGCATATGAAATGAGCTGAGTTTTACTACTATTTATTTTTTTAAGGAGATTTTATTTTATTTTATTTTATTTTAAAGATTTTTTTACTTGAGAGAGAGAGATGGAGCTAGTGAGAGAGGGCACAGGTGGCGAGGAGAGGGAGAAGCAGGCTCCCCGCTGAGCAAAGAACCCCCTCCCCCGCCCCCACACCCACGTGGGACTTGATCCCAAGACTGGGATCATGACTCCAGCAAAGGCAGAGGCTTAATTGACTAAGCCACCCAGGTGCCGCACTACTATTTAAATATTCTTTTTTGTTTGTTTTGTTTTTTAAATGCCAAGCCCAGTAGCTTCCAGACTTGCCTTTTTGTTTTATTTTTTTTTAAGATTTTTATTTATTTATTTGAGAGAGAAAGAGCAAGAAAGAGAATGAGAAGGGAGAGGGCCAGAGGGAGAAGCAGACCGCCCACTGAGCAGGGAGCCCAATGTGAGACTGCATCGGGAGACTCCAGGATCATGACCTGAGCTGAAGGCAGTCACTTAACCAACTGAGCCACCCAGGTGCCCTGTTTTGTTTTTTTTTTTAAAGATTTTATTTATTTATTTGAGAGAAAGATAGAGAGTGAGTAACAAGCACCTCACCTGCTTGGTCAGCTTGCCAGGTGTGACCTGCCTGGGGCACTCCCTGTGGTTCTTTAGGTATCTGGGGGTTTGGGGGGAGTGGAAGTTCCCTAAGCAAGGAGCTGACACATTTTTTTGTGGTTGCTGTTCACTTGTCCCCAGTGGCCCCATGCTGGAGTTTAGATGTGTCTCGGTAGGTGTAGTGCATAGACCATCTGATTTCAACTAAACTACCTTTCACAAAATGGAGAGAATTTAAGACAAATCCCCCAGATAATAAGCATAAGTAAACAAAAAAGAAATGGCACAGCCTGCATATCTCTGATTCTTCAGACAGGAAAGCTTTTTATCAGCCACGTTATGAGGTAAAGCAAGGTTCTGATCTATCCAACCAAAAGTCAACCTCCAAGCTTAAACTTAATAGAAAGACTACCTAAAATATGGATTTACCTCCCCTCTTGTTAGTTATGAACCTTGCCTTGAGTTTGTGTTGTGCTTGTATTAGCTACAGGGAGCATGAAGCCATCAGGATTACCAGGGTATTTTTAAAAGGAAGCAGCTTAAAGAGACATCATCATAATTGAGTGACATTGTTCTAGCAATTAATAATAAAAGAAAAAAGTCACTAATTTTCATCTGTATGTCATCCTTTTAAAATTGCCATTTTATTCATGCTTTCTAATACGATAACATATTGATATCCTGGCATGGGTATATAATTTATAAATAAGTCCATATGGATTGGGAGAATATGCAGATACATTTTTTCATTCATGAGGGATGTAATTAAAACAGTTGGGATACTGCTGCTTTAATTTAAAAATTACTGGTTGAATGGAATTATTAAACTTAGAATCACTACATTTGGAGAACAGCCATGTAATAATTATTTTAATTTTAACAGAGTTGACTGAAGACTAGTCTTGCCTGGCGTGGACACCAGAACAGGTGATGGCCACTGCATCATCCATATCCACATCAGCCACCGGCTGCCCACCACCCACTGCCCCACCGCCACTGCTCACTGGCCACCCCCACCCCCCACCAGCCTGCAAAGGGCTGCCACTTCCACCACCATCCTTTCTGACTTTCTGGCTTTTCCATCACCCTTTCCATAGTTCAAAATGAAGCTGTTCTCATTTCTGGAAGGAACCTTGCCCAGCAGATCAAGCAGGAAGTGCGGCGGGAGGTGGCATTGGGCCACATGCTGCCAAGTTTGTTAGGAGTGTGGTTCTGGTTAGTGAGCAACCTGTAAGTCACTCCTCCAGCCTCAACAAAACCAGGGCAGCTGCAGATATGGGAATCACTGCACCATGGTGAAACCAACTTCAGTTTCAGAGGAAGAACTATTGAACTGAATCCATAAACTAAATAATGATAACATAGGTGGTGGCCTCCTTGGTTCAGCTGCCTCTTCCAGATCACATGGATGAGGAAGAGATCTGTAATACTGTTTCTCCAGACAAGGATGTTGATGGCTTTCATGTCATTCATGTAAAGCAAATTTGTATGGACCAGTATTCCATGTTACTGATGACCTCATGGAGTGTCTAGGAAATAATTAAGCAAACTGGCATTCCAACCCCAGAGAAGAATATGATTGTGGCAAGAAGATCAAAAATGTTGAAATGCCCATTGCAATACTACTACACACAGATGGGGCACATGAATGACATAAAGGCAATGAGATTATAATATCTCATCCATATACTCTCAAACATACAGTTCTGGCAGATATTGTGGTCTCTAATACAGGAAGTCCAAAACTGATTACAACAGATATAATTAAGGAGGGAGCAGCCCAACATTACTTGGCATCAGGGAGATACAAATAGGAACCACAATGAGATACCACTTCACAACAGTCAGAATAGCTAAAATTAACAAGTCAGGAAACAACAAATGTTGGCAAGGATGCAGAGAAAGGGGAACCCTCTTACACTGTTGGTGGGAATGACATACTCTGGAAAACAGTATGGAGATTTCTCAAAAAGTTGAAAATAGAGCTACCCTACAGCCCAACAATTCCACTACTGGGTATTTACTCCAGGGGTACAAATGTACTGAACCAAAGGGGCACCTGCACCTCAATGTTTATAGCAGCAATGTCCACAATAGCCAAACTATGGAAAGAACCCAGATATCTATCGACAGATGAATGGATAAAGATGTGAGATGTATACATATAGGTATATATAATGGAATATTACTCAGCTAACAAAAAATGAAATCTTGCCATTTGCAATGACATGGCTGGAACTAGAGGATATTATGCAAAGTGAAATAAGTCAATCAGAGAAAGACAATTGACATATGATTTCACTCATATGTGGAATTTAAAAAAAAACAGAGGAACATAAGGGACAGGAGGGAAAAAATAAAACAAGATGAAATCAGAGAGGGAGACAAACCCTAAGAGACCCTTAATCATAGGAAACAAATTGAGGGCTGCTGGGGTGGGAGGGGAGGTGATGGGGTAACTGGATGATAGGCATTAAGGAGGGCACATGATGTAATGAGCACTGGGTGTTATATAAGACTAATGAATCACTGACCTCTATTTCTGAAACTAATAATACACTATATGTTAATTAACTGGATTTAAATAAAATAAAATAAAAATTTTTAAAAGGAAGGCGCAGTAATCACCAATATGGGAATAAATAGACTTCAGGATCCCGTACTTGTTAACCCTACATTGATTGTAGATATGGATTTTGAAGGAGTCAGAAAGAAAGCCAGTGACATCACTTCAGTCTCAGGGGTGTTGGTCCCATGACAGTAGCAATCTTAATGAAGAATATCATTATCATCGCAAAAAAGGTGCTGAGGCTTGAAGAGCAGGAAGTATTGAACCCCAAGGAGCTTGGAGTAACAACTAATTAACTGTTGTGTTTTCTGACATGAATACCACTCCAAGCTAGTTCGAGAGACAAAACAAGCCAATAGAAAAGCAATATTTTTTATTTATTTTACTGAATTTGTTTTAAATGATTTAAAATGGTTGTATTTATTGAAAGCTTAAACAGGTGGGCGTCTGTGCATAGTTCTGCAGTACCTCACCATAGATAATGCCAATATCATTCTGGGTCATGTGATCCAGACAAGAGAAGCCATTCACCTACTGATTAACATGGCAAACATTGTGACGTTGAGCATGGATGCTTAACTTTGTCGAGCCACTTCAGTTAAAATTAGCTTTTTCTAGGATTGCATTTCCCAACTTGTATTCCAATAAGAGTTGATACTCTAGGTTCCAAAACTTTTGAGTTCAACTGGCCAAACCAAAGGAAAAATGTTCCTAGAGAAAATTAAGGAAATGATCAAAAGGAAGAAATGCTAATTGAGTAAAAAAAATTACTCTAATTTACATACATATGTATGTAAAAACTACACGTTAATGGTGCCCTAAGCTGTCATCCGTCTTTGGCTTAGTCATTGAAAAACGTTTAGGGTTGCTCCACGTGGGGTTAATTCTCTTTTTATGTGTTACATTTATGAAGTTTCCCATTTTTTTCCAGGATTGAAAGGCTTATTTTATTTTATAGGTCATTGGTGTGTATTGTCATATTTGGTTTTTCCTATATCCTTGAACTTCATTGTCACATCTTTGTACTGTTGGGGGTGTCCATGTGGTTTCTTTGGTGTGTCTTGAAACCTTTTTCTGAAAAACAAAACTTGGGCCTGATGTCATTAGAGCACCTGGCATAAGTGTGCAACTGACTTTTCCACTGAAGACTTGTCAGCAGCTGCCTGCTTTTCTTTAATATACCTGTGAGGCTTTCCCTGGTGGGTTTTTGAGAACTTGAGTTAATATTGAATTTAATCAGACTTACTGATTTAAAGGGGTTTTTGTTTGCTTCATTTTTCTTAAATAAAACACTTCTGAGTGGTGTGGGGGGAAAAAGAAAAAAGACTAGTCTTGGGGGGCCTCTGTGGTTCAGTGGCTTAAGCCTCTGCCTTCAGGGTCCTGAGATCAAGCCCCGCATCGGACTCTCTGCTCAGCAGGAAGACTGCTTCCCCCCTCTCTCTGCCTGCTTCTCTGCCTACTTGTGATATCTCTCTCTCTGTCAAATAAATAAACAAAATCTTAAAAAAAAAAAAAAAAAAAAAAGACTAGTCTTACCGTTAGTGGTGTGATCACAGGATGCCTCACCCACACAGGCCACATACAGTGTGTGACATCAATATTTGTGTGCAGGAAGAAACTCACTCAGCTATTTTCCATGACCAGCAAACAGGCATCCACATTTACTAAAGTAGTTTCAAATTATTAATATGAAACTAATACAAAAGAGTTTGCAGAACCCAACCCTGCTTTATGCTACTGGACCCTATTAGTTGAATCATCAAAAGATAAGCCAGAAACAACCTAAGTGTCTGTCCATTGATGAATGGTAAAGAAGATGTGACTTATATGCTTATGTATATGCATCATTCACCCATGAGAAAGGAAATTCTGCTATTTGCAACAACATGGATGGACCTTGAGGGTATTATGCTCAGTGAGATAAGTCAGATAAAGGAAGGCAAATAATGTATTATCTCACTTACACATGCAACTTAAAAAGCTGAACTCTTAAATTAAAACAGCAAGTAGAGTGGTGGTTACCAGGAACTGGAGGAGGGAGAACAGGAGCGATGTTGTTTAATGGTACAGGCTTGCAACTAATGGATTATTAAGTCCTGGAGATTTCATGCACAGTATAGTAATTATAGACAACACTCCTGGATTATGAACATCAAGCTTGCTAAGACCCAAATCTTAATTTTTTCCACCACAAAAAGAAAAAAATTAGAAATTACACGATTGTAGTGAGCAAAGCGTCACTACAATAATAATCGTGACTTAAGCAGATATCAACAGCTATGAATCCATACATAACTCATTCAGTCTGAGCCAAAGCTGGCTACTGTCATAGAGCCACATATAGAGGAAAGGTCAGTAAAAGTTTTGAGCAAGGTGCAGGAGACAGCATGGTCATGAATGGACAAGCCAAGGAAAATTTTGTTTCTCACACAAAATGTCAGCCTGGAAACCCAGACGGCAGGTTAGAGAGAAGAGAGCTATGACAATGAAGTGAATGAAATACCTACTGTGCACGAAATGATTGTCATTTTAAAAATGGGGGTCCCATGTTCTTTGAGTCTAATCAGATAGAACTGTGATTATTGCCATGAATATTTGTGCCCCCAAAATCCATATGTTGAATCCTAACCCCAAAGGTTATGTATGATGTTAGGAGATGGGGTCTTTGGAAAGGGAAAGGTCTTTAGGTCATGAGGAATCTGTCTTATAGAATCAGAGCCTTCTAGAAAAGGCTTTGCAGAAGTCCCTATCCCCTTCCATCAGGTGAAGACACAAAGAGAAGTAGTGCCTATGGACCAGGAAAAGGGCCCTCTCCAGAACACAACCGTGTTGGCACCTTGATCTTGGACATTCCAGCATTCAGAACTGTGAGAAATAAATTTTCATTGTGTATAAGCCATCCAGGCAGTAGTATTTTGTTATAGCAACTGGGATGAGCTAAGACATCAATGAAGTTCACTTAAGTTATGAGGTTGATGAGGATTGATACTTACCAATATGAAAAACAGACTAGCTCCAGTGGTAAAGGTATTCATCCACCATCTTATTTAAGCATGTTACGAGCATGTTCCCTCAGCTGAAAGGAGCATGGGAGTCTATCACATTTGAATCACTTTCCCAAGGGCCTTAAGAAATAGGTCCTTTGAAGTGCCTGGGTGGCTCAGTCATTTAAGCATCAGACTCTTGATCTCAGTTCAGGTCTTAATCTCAGGGTCATGAGTTCAAGCCCCACATTGAGCTACATGCTGAGCAAGGAGCCTACCTTAAAAAAAAAAAAAGGAAAAAAATAGGTCCCTTAGAGAAGATCAACCTACAATAAAATCAGTGAAAGAAGGTCTGTAACCTTGAAGACATGTAACTCAAAAGGGGGAAATGATGAAAGGAAGGAAGCTCTCTTGGCTCGCAAGCATAGGTCATAGCCCCCACAGAACAGAAAAACCAAAGTCAGAGAGTAAAAAGTTACAGCAGTTTTCCAGGACCTACCAAAGAAAGGAGTTTCTGACTTTTCCTTATTCTTTAGACCAATGTAACCATAAATACAGATGAATCATAAATGAGAAGGGTCTTTGCAGAATAACCAGCTGTCTCTGCTCTGGTCTGCATGCCTCAGTCAGTCTCCTGAGGAGTCCTTGGGCTCCCACACAGATGTGTATACTAGGAAGAGGATTCCTTTCCCCAGTGGCAGGCTAGGTGTGGCTCACTGCAAACAAGTAAATAGGATGGGGCACCTGGGTGGCTCCGTCAGTTAAGCGTCTGCCGTTAGCATAGGCCATGATCCCAGTGTCCTGGGATTTACTCCTGCATCAGGCCTTCTGCTCAGCAGAGAGTCTGCTTATCTCTCCCTCTGCCCCTGCTTGTGCACTTGCTCTCACTCTCTTAAATAAATAAATAAAATCTTTAAAAAGTAAAAATTAAGGCAGAACAACACCTGTGAATTTAGTCCTTGAGACTCCCTCTAAATCTGATTTTCCACATGCGTACAACTAGGCTACATAGCAAGCAAACAGAGGCTCTAAATCATCCAAAGCTCATGTCCCTCAAAATGATCTCTCTGCCTTATCTATTTCATCATTCATTAGTGTGTTCAAATATTTACTGAGTACCCACTGTGTGGCCAGGCAGTGTTCTGGGTGCTGGAGTGAACAAGAGATAAAATCTAGGCAGACAAAAAATACAATAAATAGGTGAATTATAGAGTTAGATAGTAATAAGTACTAAGTATGGCAGAGGAGGCAAACCTAAAAGAGGGAAAGAGTTCCATTGCTGTGTTGTTGGTGGCAGGGGTGTGGTGGGGGGGTCATTTTAGATAAAGTGGCCCGGGGAAGTCTTCAATGAGAAGGCCACATTTGAGCAAATTATGGAAGGAGATGAGAAGGAACAATGTTGATATTGAGGGAAAGAACATTCCCGGAAAAGACAACAGCCAGTGCAAAGGCCCTGGAGTAGGAGCGTGCTTTACATGTTTAAGGAAGAACTCAAGAGGAATGAGCAATGAAGAGTGTAGATGAGGCAGGGAAGATAATGAAGCTATAAGGCAGTGAGGTGGGAGGGAGGCAGACTGTGTTGGACCTTGAGGGGTGGGGCGGGAGGCTTTGTTATCGCTTTAGGTTTTTGTTGTTTTTTTTTTCCTCAGGGTCCATGGGAAATCCCTGGAGAGAGTTAATCCCCACAGTAACCCTATAAAATTGGAGTGATTACGGGTGAGGAATCAAAGGCTCACAAAGCTGAGGTGTTTGCTCATCAAAGTCACACTGTGAGGAAGGACCCAGGGGCTCTGACTTCAGAGTCTAAACCCCTAGGCCTCAGGCCACAGGGCCTCAGTTTGGTTTTAACACCCATACAAATGACTCCAGCAGGAGCCTAGCAGGCTGCCCTGGCTGGCACCCCAGCGGGGGTGGAGGTAGAATGTGGGGGAGTCTGGAGCTGAGGGCTCAACGACTGGGTGCGCTTGTCACAAGGAAAAGCAGCAAGATGGCAAAGGTGTTTGGTTCTTCTCTTCCAAAGAAGACCCAAAGAGAGGAGGTTCCCACTGCGGAGAAGCTGGAAGGGAATCAGGAAGGAGGGGCTGGGCCAGATGACACAGGGGGGTGGTCCTAAATGCCAGGCTAAGGGGCCTGGGCTTCATCCTTTAGGCCAGTGTCTTTCAAAGTTGGTTTTTTTGTGCTGCTTTTTAGCAGTGGGACTCGCTGCAATAATATATTCCATGGGAAGTCCGATAAACCAAGCAGGCGAAGAGAATCAAAGAGCCTGAATTCCTGCAGATGTGGCCCCTCATTCCCCCTGGAGAGTGGCTGGGGGTGGGGCAGGCAGGTAAAGCCCTTGGGGTGGGTGGCAGGGGGAAGCACTGGGGAGACAAAGGGGAGATTGCTGTGAGCTGAGGTTTTATCTTCCTTCCTGTCTTTCCTTCCTACTTTTTCTTTCTTTCTTTCCTTCCTTAATAACTTAGGCAAGAAGCTTGAATACAGCACACTAGCCTTTCTGATACCCACTGAAATATGCAAACCACTGCCCCAGGCACACAGCGTTCAAAAGGAAGTTCTCCCCTCCCCCTCTTCCTCCTCTTCTTCTTCTTTCTTCATGTTCAGCTTGTCTTTTTCTTTCTTTCCCTTTTTTTAGTGTTAACAAAGCATCAAATACCAACAAAAGAACACACTGTCTTTTCAAGCATCAGCGTCTGGGGCACCTCGGCATGGAAGCCACATGTGATGTTCATTGAAGCCTCAGGTCTAATATGGAACCTGCCATAGAACACGTACTCAATAAATGTCTGCTGAATTATGAATGACATAAGGGATAATATGTAGAGTTTTTTAAGTTTATTAATTTCAGACACTAACTTCCTCTACTCTTATAATAAAAGAAAAGAAAAGAAAGAATTAGTAGCAGCACTTTTCAGATATACATTTGCTGATGACTGATCTTGACATTTCTTGGTCCAAGCTTCTGATAACCAGCACTGCCTGACTTCTACAGATTAATGGCTTTTCATATTCTTAATGTGCCTCCAGCTCTGCAAAACTCTGAGTCACTACAGGAGCACAAATTACGTTGCATTTTAGAGCTATGTGTTGCCTGTGCCCAGCATATGCTGATAGTGACTTTAATACCTCACTGGAAACATCGAACCAAAAACTGAATGATGGTCAGAGGTGGGTAGAAGGAACTCTTAAACTGCAAGGGGAGGGAAGAGGCAGGTTGGATGATGGTGTTGGACTCTGCTAATAAAATATGCCATGGTCATGATTTGCAGTTTTAAAAAATTGGCAATAGAGTACAGCAAGGTTTATACCAGTAGAAAACTGGTTACATAAATTCTGTTCTACCTACTAGAATACCACACAAGGAAGGGAGATAGCCTTATATATACTGACATGGGAAGAAACCCATGATCTATTTTCTTGAAATAGATTATAAAATACATTATAATAATTTTTTAAAATGTGCTACGGAAATGCAAATAACAGAAAATTATGTATATGTAAACAGTTTAATTTTAATTTATAAAAGTAAATTTTGTGTGTTTGGGGGAAGAAGGAAGAGTTTTAAATGTACATAGAAAAATCCGGTGGCTGTAGACCGGGCTATTGGTGGTGAACTCTGGGAAGTGAGACCAGAAAGGGACAGGAAAAGGTAGGCTTTCACCTGTACATACTCTATATATATTCATCTTGTTTTAATTTTTTTTTAAAAGATTTTATTTATTTATTTGTGAGAGAGAGAGTGAGAGCGAGCACAGGCAGAGTGGAAGGCAGAGTCAGAGGAAGAAGCAGGCTCCCTGCGGAGCAAGGAGCCCGATATGGGACTCGATCCCAGGATGCTGGGATCATGACCCGAGCCGAAGGCAGCTGCTTAACCAACTGAGCCATCCAGGCGTCCCTCATCTTGTTTTAATTTTTACAGGTATGTAACATTATAAATATATACATAATCAGTCACCTGTGAGTAGGGACCACTCAGGTGCAGCAACTTCCCATTAACCAACATATGAATTTCCTACTTCTTACAAAGGCGAGCTCAGCCCAGTCAGAGTCAGGAGACCCCATCCATTCTGCCTCTGACCCAACCAGCTGTGTGTCCTTAGACAAGTCACTTCACCTTTTGGGTCTCTATCAAGAGGATGGAAACAAATTTCTTCTATACTTCTTCCTAAGCTCAGAATTCCTAAACAGGAAAGAAACTTTACCTAAGCGTCCTTTTAAAAACACGATTCAGCCACAACTACCTAAATATATTACCTTCATAAATCAAACATTTCAAAACTTTGAAGAAAAATGATTCAGTGGGAACTTTTTTTCATCCATTGGACTTTTACCCCCTCCCCGTGCTGACTTTTCAACCAACAACCATACTCATTTGCCCACAAGATAACTTTTCTCCTTTCTCTGATGTTGTACACGGTTCGCCCAAAGTTATCAAGAGTTGTAAATTTTTTTCCCAGCCTCCTTCTCCAGGCATATTTATAACTTCTGTCTTTTTCTGAAAAAAAAAAAAAAATATATATATATATATGGAGTTATAAAAGAGTTTTCTGTGGGGATATCTAACTTGCCATTTGGCCAAGCAAACTTCATGACAAAGCACGAGTTACAAAGAGAGACAAAATGATTTGAGCCTAAGTATCAGAATGGATAATCTATCAACACCATGAGATTCCATGTAAACCCAAGAAACCAGGAAATTGGTTATATTTCAGTAATGTTTTAATAATAAATACACTTTTAGTTCAAGCCAGTCCAACAGATTGTGTTTATCAGTCAGATGGAGCATAACTAATAAATAGGCCTACTTAAATGCCTTTTTAAATGATTTGACGACTACATGAAGAAATATGGCCTGGAGCATAAATACGTTGCATTGTCAACAGGGACATTAATGAAGGATTTCCACGAATCTCCATAAAGGTCTGTGGCTCTTGGACAGTCCGGCCCGGGTTGTATAGCCACACCCAGCCTTGACCACCCTTGCTTAAGGGAAGCTCTGCTACAATGACCCTGCTAGGAAAGTCTAGCCAGGACTTGTGTTCCATGATCCCTGGCTGTCCTGGGCTTTGGAGTAGAAGAAGACAAGTTCAAATCCATCCCCAACTTCCAGTAGGGCAAGCCACATACACTTCCTGAACTTCAGTTCTCTCATCTGTAAAGTGGGAATAATTCACACACAACAACCCAGGAAGGTGGTCACCCACCATGAAAGAATACAGGCAAATTGATTTACCCTTTTGCGCTGGACAGTAAGCACTCCATAAATATTATTTTCCTTCCATCCAAGCAAAGATTCTGTTTTCAAAGCCACCAGATACCAGGGTGCATTTAGGGTGTGTATTATGCCCCTGGTCTGATTATTTTGCTGAGGCAAAATGGACTATGGTGTATTCCAAAGTAAGTTGCTCGAGCCCCGAGTCTATTTTCTCATTTATAAGATTGGAATAATGCTTCCTTGCCAGCCAACTGCAGGGATGTCATGAAGACTGAGATCTTTTACTTCTCTAAGTAATAAAGTGTTCCTACAAGTGTAAGCAGTAACATCATTTGCTTTCATCCCTTCAGATGAAATTGCAGGTACTGCTTCAAATTTTAAGGAGAGAAAGACCCTTGTAGAATACATAAGCTCTCTCCTGGATTTCACCATTGGGAAGGAGCACAGCGTGATTCCCCCAGTCCTTGGGCACACATCCTATATGCAGATGAGCACCATGAAGAGAAATAAAATGTAGACAGGACAGAACTTGAGACTAGAACCCAATGGCTTTCTGTCACAATAGGCCGTTTAAGACTTGCAGGAAGAGAGAGCCACGCTCCTTCTTCTGTGAGGAGCCACCCTTCTCAGGGCCTCAGAGCCAGGAAGCTCACTCCCAAACCTCAGAGCCTATTGCTAACATTTTGTTTCAATTTGGCTGTTTTTATCTGATGTCCAGCCCAAGACTGACAACATGATACACTTTTATTTTTCCTCCAGAAAGCAAATATAAGGCTTTGGGCAAAGGGGATAAAAGGCCAAATGTGGCTATTATTCCTCATTAAAACTTAAAGTGTCAGGCTCTAAACCCCAAGGAAGCCGCCAAGAGGCAATAGCTGGGAGACATTTATTGACTAGAGAAGGCAGTGATAGATAATGAGAGAAGGAAAATCCAATTGTGTTTTCCCCATCTCTCACTGATGTTTTCCAGGGCTCGCTGTGGGAAGCCTGGACCGTAGCAGGAGTTCCCGTCACAAACTGAAAATGACATTTGTCATCCTGGAACCCCAGCTGCTCCTTCCAAATCATCTCCCCCTCCTTTAGACCAGGAGGGGTGAGATGGGGGTCCTGGGAGCACAGGGAAGCCTGCCACACAGGCAGCTGGGCCTCAGGCCCCAGACTTTGCGAACTATTCCTGACTCGCCACTCATGAAAGCAAAAACTCATTATCTCATTTAATCCTTACTGCAGCCCATGGGGAGGTCCTCTTTTCGTCTTCATTTTTTACCTTGAGGAAATTCAGGTTTAGAGAGATTAAGTAATTGAAGAGAGATTAAAACTATTAACTGAGGACTCAGGAGGCAATCAAGCAGCCTCTCTAAGGGGCTGGGAGCAGAAAGAGCAAAGCGCGCCCTTTTCAAAATGCTTATGCTTCCTCCATTTTCTAGTTGCTCATGAGTAACGGGGGTGGGGGGTGGGGGGCAGGTGGGAACGTTGAGAACACAGGAGACAGCAGACATGCCTGGGGCACACGGGAGGGGCACGGTGGCCCATAGTAAGCACTCAGTCAATGGCAGGTGTCACCACAAATCCTCACAGCATCCCTGTGGGGAATCTGCCTCCATTTACCCAGGAGGGGACTGAGGCTTCACCACATAGAGATGGGCCCACGGCCATCCAGGTGGGAGATGGAGTTGCTGGAAGGGGTGCCCAGTTCCCACCCAGTCTAGAACCCTTCTCGCCACCTCAGCCTCCCCACAAGCTCTTCCAGCATTCCAGGGGTACGCCCCGTGCTGCACTGTGTGCTTAGTATTTTATTCAGTGCACACAATAGCCTGGGGAGGATGGTGTGTCATTGTGTATCTAACATTACCTAGGAGGAGAGCTTTGAAACTTCCAGACAAAATGCACTTATCTCTACTTTTCGATCCTTGTGTTGTTAAACCAAGACAGCATTCTGAGAACTGTCAGACAGGAAACAGATCGCCTATTTTTACAATATTTCAGGTCTGGAACTGAAAAACTTAACTTAGAAGAGAAAAAAAAATCAAATAAAGGGGGAGATGATTAGAGTTCTCCGAATGTTTTTTATGGGTTTTTTTTGTTTGTTTGTTTTTTATTTTTTGTTTGTTTTTAAAGGAAAGAAGCTTCTTTCTCATCTGATTCGGGCAGCCCAGGAAACGAGCAATGCCTCAGGTCATCCTTTGACAGTGTTCCAACATAATGACTCTGCAGACCATCAAGACCCTAACTCTACTCATTTGAAGCTGGCACTGGGGTTATTTTAAATAATATTTTAATTTCTTCATCCTAACCCGACAGAATTATGCGTTTGCATCTGAAGATCCTCTATGACATTATGTTCTCAGAATTAGCTGTGAATCACGAATGAGTCTGCCCCAGAGCTGTTCCATTTACCTGAAATGATAAAGCGAAAATCGCATGCGTAATAATGCATGTCTGACTTGTACTATTTTATAAAACTTTGAGAGGAAAATCTTTTGAACCAGAGGAAAAATGTAAAACCTCACTTTTGGGGAGCTGAGTTCTACTCAGAATATTAAGGGCAGGGTTCTGAACTTACGATAGCCTTCTAAAACCTACTCCTCTGGGGAGGAAGAGGATTGTGACTTGGGGGCTGGGGGACATGGAGGAGTCCTCGCCGACAGAGGATTCTGGGTCCTGTATGGATCAGGGTGTAGTTACTGTTCAACAAGTCATTATGCTGTCTGTATGTTTTCTGTGTTTTTTGTTATATTTAATAATTCTTAAAAGTTTGCTTGTTTGTGTTAAAGAGTCCTACTATGGAGAAGGCAAGATGCTAAGTTCATGGGTTTAAGATCCCTTGTATCTGTTCATTGCGGATTCTTTAGGACCTAGAAAAGTACTTGACCCTCAGTAGGGATTTGACCAATATTCACTGAAGGAGATTACACAGATGAAAAGGACATTTGTTCATCCAGCCCCTCACTGAGATAGCACACTTGATAAAATAAGATACCAACTGAGGGTTAGGCTCATTCAGTAGGTCTGGGTTGGGGAGTGGGAATCAGAATTATTTTTAACTTTTTAATAATGAATATTTCCAAACATATAAAAAATAGAGTATAATGACACCTATATGCCTATTATCTAGATTAACAGTTGCTCACATTTTTATCATACTTGCCTCACCAATTTTTTTACTAAAGGTTTTTAAAGAAATTACATGGACATCACAAAAATAATATTTTCCTTGTTAAAATCAATACCATTATACTGCTTTGAAAAATCATGATAATTCTTTATTATTATCTAATACCTAATCCATATTCAAATTTCGCCAATTGCTCCAAAAATATGTATTTCTCCCAGTTTAGTCCTACCAAGATCCAATCATATAACATTTGGTTGTTATATTTCTTTAGTCATCTATAACCTAAAACAATCCTCCCCCTGCCCCATTCTTAGGCATGACTTGAGGGTACCAGGCCAGGTATCCCTCAGAATGACCCACTTTCTGTATTTGTAGTGTCATGTGGTTTATTCCACTCATTCATGCATTCCCCATGAACTAGAGTCTGGACCTAGAGGCTGGATTACATCCAGGTTAAACATTTTAAGCAAGATGTCATTATTTATGCTGTATGACATTGCAACACACTGTGAGGTGTATCATATCTAATTGAACCATTATTGGTGAACCAGAGATAGCTTCCTTCCTCCACTGTAAATTTCTATTTTCTTTTTAAACCATCAGATCATCTGTGGAGCAATACTTTGCACTACAGTACCTCATTCTCCATCAGTATATTACCTAATGGCTTTATCATCCACGGATGATTCTTGTCTTAGTCAATTCCTTCATTAGGGGTTGAAAATGGTGATTTTTTTTCTATTTCTATCATTCATTCTATATTTATCAGTTGATAACCTTTATGAGAAGGAGAGAGGAAAAGCAAGAGATTTGTCTCATCAACTGCTCCTTCTGGAAAGGCAAAGTAAATAATTATCTTGAATTATCACTTTTCAGATTAAGGATTAGGTGAAAAATGGTGTTTTGTTTGTTTTGTTTTGTCTTTGGTTTTCTCTTTTTTGAGTATCATTTTATAGACCTACAGATTTGTATAGTCAGCATGTTTCATCCCATTGTGTTCATTCTTTTTGAAGCTCAAATTTATCCACCTTTGTCCCATAAGACTCCTTTTAAATTGGCTCTTTTTCTAGCACAGCAAGGTTTCCCAGGCTCATTCCTTCACCCAGACTCCAAATCAGCTATTTTCCTTAGGAGTCCTAGAAACCAAAATCTGCTTGCTAGGGGTACTCACTGTCCCTGGATCGACAGTGTTTCTAAGCCCCCCTCAATGGATAAAGGTAGGAGGAAATAAACACGTGTATATTTTTAAATCACATGTTCATATAGAAATTTCCAATTCAAATTAAACAATACAGAGCTTCTACTTTAAGCAAATGAGAGACGGGAGATTGATTGCAAAAATGTGGATTGGGCAAATAAGTGAATCTATTAAGGAAAATGGGAGCCAGATGATTCTGTGTCAGAGAAAGAAGTAACAAATCATAGGAAGGGAGAAAATTAGAATGAATGCTGGGATATGAAATAGGAACTGGAGCTATTAATCTGACCTCAGTTTTCAAAATATATTCATAGATATAGAAATAAATATAGATGTAAATTTATACACACACAAACATATATGTACATTCATTTGTCCACTGATATGGCCTGAGAGGAGATGCCAAAATAATAGCAAGCACAGCTAGCACATAAATCTTAGTTTCTAAACCTCATTCTCCAGTAAAAGGGATCTGGTATCCTTGGAGAAGTAACTACTTCCAGGGCTAGGGCAGGGAAAGTCCGTTTGAACACCTTGTGCCAGAAAGCAAGGAAGTACTCCAAAAATAACAAAATCATCTCAGAAAGACACAGAAACCATCTTGAAGAGGCTCTTACTAGTCAAATCTGGCATAGTTTGAGCCTCAAAATAATGCTAGTAAAAAACTGTAATCCATGAATAGAATAGGAAACCATGATAGGAATTAATTAATCCAAAGTTTGTTGAGGAACAGGATATTTACACACTCTCAAAAGTCCCTTCCTGCCACCTACTTATTAATCACGAAGGGAAAGAGAATAACTATCAAGTGATCAGAGTCGACATCATCAGTGATGGGACAGCTTGAAATTTTGAAATGAGAACATACGTCATTTTTGTGATGTTTCTCCCAAAATGCACAACCTTGAATCTAATCATGAGGAAATATCAGATAACCCAAACCAAGGGATAGTCTTCAACATTATGGGTCAGCAATATTCAAAACCTTCAGAAGGTCATGGAGCAAAGAGTAAGGAACTGGGATGCCTGGATGTCTCAGTGGGTTAAGCATCTGCCTTCAGCTCAAGTCATGATCCCAAGGTCCCAGGACTGAACCCCATGTTAGGCTTCTGTTTCTCCCTCTGCCTGCTGCCACCCCCCATTTATGCTCTCTCTCTCTCTCTGACAAATAAATTTTAAAAAGCTTTTTAAAAAAAATTTTAGAACGCTTCTAGACTTTAGGAGACTTAATAACCTGACACTAAATGTAGCAGTGATTCTCAGCAAGGATTCTTTTGCTCTAAAGTACACTCAGAGACTGAAACTTGGATGGGGTCTAGGGTTTCCAGACTTACAATGTTTCCATGTTAATGTCCTGATTTGATGAATGTAACATGTTTCAGGGAAACGCACACTAAATTTTGGGGGGTGAAGGAATCACCATTTCAGGAATTTACTCTATATGATTCTGAAAAAAATTATTGGCACCAGACTTGCAATTTTTCTTAACTTTGAGATTATTTAAAATTTTAGATAGGTTACCATTTTTATTTGTTTCTGATTTAACCTTCCAGTGGTTTGTGGGGAGCAAAATTAAGAAAAGAAATACATAAATTCTTATGTCCTCCCTTCTTGAGCAAAAGTAGTATCACACACACTATTCCTCACTCTGGTTTTTGTTTCGTTTTGCTTTGCTTTTTACACTTAACAGAGTATTCCGGTAGCATTTCACATCAGTACATGGAGATCTTCCTCATTCCTTTCATGGCTGCATAGTGCCCCACGGAGTAGCTGGACTTATCCTCCAGCCCTCTATTGATGCTCATTAGAATTATTTCCAATATTTTTAAATTATAGAAAGGAAGGAAGAAAGGGGACGAGCACATTACAATGAATAACTTTTATATGTATTATTTTGTATTTATGCAGGTATATGTCTAGGATACATTTTCAGGAGTGAAATTGCCCAGCCAAAGAATAAGTGCTTCTTTACTTTATTACTGTATAATATATTGCCATATGCCCCTGCTTAGAATCAGTGTGCATTCCCACCAACAGTACATGAAAGGATCTGTTTCCCCTATAAGTCTCACAAACAGAATGGATCTTAGGTCTTAGATTTTTACCATTCCAACAAATAATTTGCATTTGTTTTATTGTGAGTGCGGTTGTGAGTCCTTTCATATGTTTAAAGGTCACAGGAATTTTTGTTAAGCCCCACAGGTGAATCTGATTAGTGCCAGGTTTGGAAACTGTTTTCCTGTCCTTTGTGGCTGTGCTGAACTTGGGGCACCTGGGTGGCTGTCGGTTAAGCAGCTGTCTTCGGCTCACATCATGATCCCAGGGTCCTGGGATTGAGCCCTGCATGAGCAGAGAGCCTGCTTCTCCCTCTCCCTCTGCCTGCTGCTCTGCCTATTGTGCTTTATCTCTCTCTCTCTGTCAAATAAATAAATTAAATCTTAAAAACAACAACAAAACAAAACAAAATAAGAAGTGCTGAACTAGAAAATCTGTTCATGTTTATTGATTTTCACTGGAGTTTAGATAGATAAGGGAAGATAAGTTTAATCTACCCAAATATCATATCCTCTATGAAAATTTCTCCAAATTCACTGAGCTGGTTTTAGCATGGTTTCCTCTGGCATGTTGTACATACCTCTATTAGCATTTATCAATTATCAAATTAAATTAATTATTTATGATAATAAATTAATTATCAAATTAAACTTATTTGTTTAAATGACTTCCTCCTGAGTTTTTGAGCCTGGGAAGGTAAAACACTATACCTTATTCATCTTCAGATCCTTAGAGTCAAGTCTACTTTCTGGCATACTGTAGATACTCAATAAGTGTGAGTCTGAATAAATAAATAAGCAATCGATAACACTGGTTTTTAATTCATACTCACATCTAGCACATCATTTCTTAGAAAAAACACACAACAGAATGGAAACAGTTTTCCTTCTTAGATAACTTCAACTTTGAAGGACTGTTTATTCCAGGCTTCTGATTTCTGTCTAGATTTGGCTGACTACACTAAGGAAACAAGTTAGTCTCCAAACTTCCTGCTTCCCTTCCTTTGCCAGGGGGTAGGTGTAGGAGCCCAGCTCCTTCCACAGTGACATCTTCTGCCGCTGCCCAGAGGGAATGCTCCACCACCTTAATCCCTGCCTTAGCAGCAGCATCTGTCACATTTCCAGAACATGTGGAGTAGAGTAATCATGGAATGCCTCTCTGATGCTTTTCCTTCCTCTCTCCATGCTCTAAGGAGCTGCACCTCTGGCAACTCAGTTCGTCTTTGAAATTTCATTACACTGAAGTTAAAGCCCAATCATTTGAATCCGGAAGATGACAAGCATAATGTTCTGCCTTGACTACTGTGGTTCCATTTTTCTACCCAAGGGGAGAAGGTCTTAAAGCCATTGGTATTAATGATACACCTTAGGAAATCAAACTCTCTTTCTAACAGTCTCCTGCCTAGCTGATGGTCATATTTATTCTGAGAAATACTTTAAATCTTTTCAGAAACAGCCATGTTCCTATTACAAAGCATTACTATAAAATTGCATGCTAAAAATGCCGGGAGCCACAGCTGCACACAAAGCTGTAATCAGAGAATAGGCACCTTAAGTCACATCATTTATAAGTTAATTTAAAAACATATGAAGACTGAAGTTCTAATCTTCAAGAAAGCTGTTCTGTGTGATGATAATTACATTTGTTACTTCAATATTCTTTTTCTTTCCTAGTCCCCCAAATATATCTGTACACTTCTATTACAATAGAAATCAGTTCTAAACTACCCGTTGCTATTAAGTTTTTTTTAAATTTTGGTTCAAAATAGAAGATGTTAGTTAGAATTCCAGGTTAGTCAGGAAGAATGTTGAGCCATCTCATTTGAAAGCTGAAAGAAAGTGAAATGTGAAGAATTAAAAAGAAAGGAGCACCCAGCAGAGTGGTTCGTGCTCCAGCCTGGCTCAGAGATGGTGGTGGGGGCCAACAGAAGGCTCTGAGGAGTTTCCCTGTGCTGTCATGTTCTAGATCCCTAGTCAGGCAATATCAAGGGCCACACCCCCGACCAAGACAGATGGAGGATGTAAGAAATGGAAATAGTGAAGACAACAACTGAAATGCATAAATCAAATAGCACTAAGTTAATAAATTGCACCAACTACTGTCTAATAAAAGATTACAGAGTAGAAATCCAATTTCTTTTGGCTTTTTTCTGTGATGTTATAGAAATACATCTTAAAAAAGAAAAGACCTTTCCACAATTAAAGCTGAGCTCGTCTCATCTTCCTGATACCCCTTCATGAATGAAAGGCCCTTTCCTGGCTGGCCATTTCTATGTCCTCCAATCTCAGCATTTCTCACTTCCTGACCCACCACATTCAATATACACCATTAGCTCCAATCCTACTGAAAGATATACAGTTCTCCCTCATATAACAAGTTGTGTACTTTTTCATTGGTTTGTTTATAGTTTATCTCCCTTCACTAGAATATAGGGTAATGAGGGTGAAAAACTTGTCTATCTTCTGTATAGCAGCATTTCCAGCATTTGGAATGCTTTCTGGCACCTTAAAGGTAATTTTATGAAGATTTGTTGGCTAGACAAATGAATGAATACCCCAGTGCCTTTGTACATGCTGCTTCTGCTATTTAAATTATATTTTCCCACTGCCTTCCTGACTTAAATGTTGTTTTTCTCTAAAACTCATTTTCAATATCAATTCTTCTGGGAAGCCATCAATTGCTATAATATCCCTTGCCTCCCCAACCATACACACAATTAGCTTTATCTCTCTTCTGAGCTCTCTTATACTCTTCGTCTGTGCATCAGTCTCAAAAACAGTTGACTGTTCACCAAAGAACTAATACTCCCCTTCCATCGTGTAGAATTGTTGCCAGAAAGTGGCTACCCAGCCATGGCATTCTGCAGAGACAATGTGACTAAGCTCTGACAAATGGCTTGTGGGGACCACCTCCAAACCCAACCCCAAAAAAACCTTCCTGTGCAACACTCATTTGTCTCTTTCTCCCATCTGTTGATGAGATGCCAAGGATCCAGAAGAGAACTCCAAGACCATGGAGATTGTGGACTGCCTTCATGAATCTGTGATACAAGAGGGAAACAACTGTCTACCAAGCTGAGTCATGGGCTGGGGGCTGTTTGTTACAGCAACTAGCCCATCCTAACCTACACAGCACAGCAGTACCATAGTCCATAGTCCTGCCACTGCCCATGTGTCTGTCTCCTTCTCAGTAGTCTGTACGTCTTGTGCCCCATCCCCACAGTACCAGGGTCTAGTCCAGGGCCTGGCACCTGGGTGAGGTTAATAGGTCTGACAGTTGGTTCAGGACTCCATAAAACAAAACAAAACAAAACAAAAAACTATAACAACAACAACAAAACTGGGCCAAACCTTGGTTTTCTCCCTAACAAACTTATTCCCATAAATTCCTCTGCCATTTCCACTATTTTTCAAATGTATGTTTTACCTTGAGCATCAGTTGGACTCCCCACTCTCTGTTAGGACACCTTACCCATCTTCTTAAATATCTCTGACTTCTGGGCTTTGTTACCAGAGTGTTCAGCTCTCACCTCTACCCAAAGAGCTCATTGAGGGGAATTACTTTTGAAAAAGCAATCTACCCTGTGATGAATTCCACCTTTCCCTGGAATGCTTTATTTGTTTTGTTTTTGTTTTAAATAGCACTTTTTTTTTCCCTGTTAAAAATGAAATAAAATGTGCCTTATTTCTCTTCTCCTTTTCAACCCAAGCTGATCATTACTGTTTCTGACTTTGGTGAATTCATTTTGGTAAGTCTTACATTTAACTGGAGTCCTAAAAAAAAAGGAGGGTAGGAGTTAATTCCATTTCTGATGAAAAGCATAAAATCTAAATGGGTTCCAGAACGCAAAACAGAAATGAACTTTTCTGTTCCAAGTTAGTGTATGAACTCACCATATCAAGGAAACAACTTAGATCAGGTGGAGGCATCATTTCAAATCATTATTAATAATAACAAAAGGGACCATCTCAAGGATCTATGTACCAGACACTACAGTAGCCACTTAAAATGCCACCTTCATCATAACAACAGGAGGTAGGAGTTAGCCTCCTTTTGTAGGGTCACCATATAACCTATTTGGGACAACTGAGACATTGAAAGGAGACGCTATGCATAAGTGTGCCAGGACACAAAGCATAAACCAAGACTGGCCAGGAGAAAATGGGGCACATGGTATCTTACTCCCATTTCAGCTAAAGAAACCCTGATCTGCAGTACCAAATGCCTTGCCTGGCTGACAAGGTAGAAGGATGCAAAGACAGCTCTGTGTGACTCCAAAATCCATGCTCTTTCTAGAAAGGGCCTTTGTCTAAACCTGGGTGCAATGGAAGGAGCTGGTAGGGCAGAAGGTGGAAGCAGAAGGGATGGGATGACTGACTGGGTTCCATCCTGCTTAACCAGGTCAGCCTCATGGGCTGCCACCCCCACTCTTCAATCTGCACCTCCCCAAACTCCAGACCACAGAGAGACCCCATGTTGGGGACACAGTCAACACATGCTCTCTAGCGATGGATTTTTCTATGTAAGCTTTCTGAGAGAAAGAACGAGAAAACGAGAAAAGAGCAAACTGAAAGCGACTTGGGGATAACAAGGTGATCTAAAGAGAGTCACCAGGGAAACCAAACTAATGAATGCAGGAGGCTTCTAGACGACCCTTGGATTTGGCTCTACGGGAACCTAATGTAAGAAAAGGGGAAAATATATGCTTTTAGCAGAGAGCATGATTTATTTTTCAACTTGTAAGACTCTTTCATCACCCAGCCAATGGCTTCCAGGAATTGTTTGCCACTGCCTCTGCAGTGGGTTTACACAACAAGGCTTCCACACAGGCAAATATTTACCTTAAGATAAGAAAATACAGCTGACTTCCACAGGCTCTCAGGTTTGAAAGCAGTTGTGGGTTTTATGGGGTTTTTTTGCTTTTGGGGTGTTTTGTTTTTGTTTTTGTTTTTTGTTTTTTTGTTTTTTAAGAAATGTTGACTTGTGCATTTGCACTAACAAGCTTTGATCACCGCTAAAGAAACATGAAATGAAATAAATACTTCAGCTGAAAAAAAAAAAAAGTGAAAAATTGGTCATTCCCAAGGGGCGTCTTCTATGTCAGCTCACACCATGTGGTTCGATCTCGATCGACGTAAATGCGCTCTTCACCCTACAAACAGATACGAGATCCCACTCTTGGGTCCAGCACCTTGGTTCAGGGAGACGCATGATTATTTCAGCAGTGAAACCTGCCCAATGTTAAAAAACGACTCGCAAGGCAGCAACACGGAAACTGGCTTGTGAGAGCTTCGGATGGAGAAACTTGGTAAAGAAGGCGCTTGAAAGATCTGGAGAGAGGAGAGGGCGTCAGGGTGCGCGGGCTGGGCGTGGCAGGCAAGTTGCGCTAAGGGCTTCTGAGAGGGAGGTTGGCGGGGAGCGGTTTTCCACGCCAGCTGCATCTGCTGATCGGTCCCCGCATCCATGACGTCTTTGGAGTCCCTGAAAAGCCTACACTGCAAGAAAGGCAGCTACACAAATACTTAGAGTTTTTACACCAGGTCAATAGCTGTTCAAAACGCACCCCGCTGCCGTTCTTCCCTAGCTCTTATTTCTTTCCGTGTGCTTACATCTTATGGCTTTCCTCTATTAAAAGGTATCCGAGCCTCTCTTGAAACTCCCCTGGCGAGCTGTTTGATTCATTCCTTTTTCTCCCTCTGTGCTCAAGGACCCAGAGCATGGGGGCAAGGCCAGCTCGCCCCTCGCCAGTGCTGTCACCCAGACTGCCTCTGTTTCATCTGATACACAGGGAGCCTTTTAGCCTCGGGCTAGTGATACATCTAGGGCCGCCGCGCACTCCCCCCCCCCCCCCCCGCCCCCGTTTGTTTATGGGGATGTTTCTGCCTGCGGTAAAATGTAGGCATCAGCTGTTGATTTCTTCTGCGTTTACTGAAGGCACCAAGAGTCGGGAAATTTTTTAGACTCTTCAAAAATGTTCACAAAGGTGTTCTATCTCTTAATGTACCCAGGGAAAGGTGTAAATGTCTTTCCCTGCTAAACTAAAACTCCCAATTTCTGTCCTCCTCTGATTACCTACTGGAAGGAGAAGATAGTACCCATCAGCACCCAGTGCAGAGAGAGCACTCCAGATAGGGTCCTCAGTTCAATGATTCCTTTCCAAGTCTTCCTGATTGACCTAGAGACTGTTACATCATCTTTGTACAACTGCGGTAGTAACCAAGTTTCTTTATCAAGCACCTATAACATAACCGTGCGCAGAGCTAAGCACCTGACAGTCATTAACTCATTGAAGCTTCATAATTACATTCTGAGGAAGATAGCACTGTGATCCTATATTATGGATATGAAGAACACACATCTATTAAGTAGAAGAATTAACACCTAAATTTGTCCTATATAACACAGACTTAACAATTCAGAACTGTTCTAGGAGTACGCAGAATTATAGATTCTAAATCATGTCAGCGATTGTAATGATGGGGTCCAGGATACACTGCCCTAAAATATGGCACCCTTGGCATAGCAAATACTTTAAGCTGAAGGAGTTTGAGAAAACAGAAACAGGAAAGTCACTTTGATCTTCTCTCCATCCTTTTCCCCCAAATAGGCCATAGAACCCTCATGGGAGAGGTACCCTTCCTATACTCAGAGGAAAGAAGTATCCTTACCTCTGAAACAGGGACATGGAGAAGAATCCTAGTAAACAGGCCTTGCTGGTTTCTCCAGCTTCCTCCACTTACTTCATAACTTTGAGTCTATCACAGTCCTCCATGACCATTCACTCCTTATCAAAACTAGGATAAAAAATACCCAGGTCCAGCAGAGAGGCGGGCAGGGCGAGAGGGGAAGCAGGCTCCCCGCTGAGCAGAAAGCCCGATACTGGCTCAATCCCAGGAGCCTGGGATTGTGGCCTGAGCGGCGGGCGGAGGCATGGCCCACTGAGCCAAGGCCCTCTGGTTCATTTATAATTTCATCCTAATGGTTCTTTGATGCCTTATGTATTACACTGTTAATTTTCCTACTCTAGGGGAGAAAATGGGAAGATGGGCAAGATGGCAGATGTTTGTGTAGAACAAATAAATTAGTGTGTCATTTAAAAAAAAAAAACCCAGGTCTAGCTGATTCTTTAGGTCTTCATTTCCTTATGAAGGCTCTCATGTCACACGAAACTTGTATTAAATGAATTTGTATGATGTTCTCCTGCTAACCTATCTTTGCTGGTTCAATTTTTGGACCCAGCCAGGGATCCTCAAAAGGTAGAGAAAAAGTCTCCCCTTGCTGCTGGAACCCCATTTGATTCTAAGCACAGCACTCCAAAGTGGGTAGCATTCTATCTTTTAGATGAGGAAATTGGAGCTCCAAGAGTTTAAATGACCTGCCCAAAGTAAGGTTGCTAGACGTAGGCGGGGCAGGGGAGAGAGACACAAAGGATACCCAGTTAAATCTAATTCAAATAATAACAAATAATATTTTGGTGTAAATACATCCCAAATAGTATTCATTATCTGAAATCCACATTTATCAGAATGTCCCGTATTCTTATGGCAACCTTAGCCTAAAGTCATGGTACATGGTACATGGCCATGTTGGACTGTAAGATAGGGCTTCTCCCCTAAGCTCAGGGCTCTTTCCACCACCCTGAGGAAAATGACCTAAAATTCCTATGCAGATTTGCAAATCATTATAGAAAACTACCTCTAGAGCTACCCTATGACCTGGCAATTGCACTATTGGGTATGTACCCCAAAGATACAGATGTAGTGAAAAGAAGGGCCATATGTACCCAATGATCATAGCAGCAATGGCCACAACAGCCAAACTGTGGAAAGAGACAAGATGCCCTTCAACAGACAAATGAATAGAGAAGATATGGTCCATATATACAATGGAATATTATGCCTCCATCAGAAAGGATGAACACCCAACTTTTGCATCATCATGGATGGGACTGGAGGAGATCATGCTGAGTGAAATAAGTCACGCAGAGAAAGTCAATTATCATATGGTTTCACTTACTTGTGGAACATAAGGAATAACATGGACATTAAGAGAAGGAAAGGGAAAGTGAAGGAGGGGAGATGAACCATGAGAGACTGTGGACTCCAAAAAACAAACTGAGGGTTTTAGAGGGGAGGGGATGGGGGGGGATGGATTGGCCCCGTGATGGGTATTAAGGAGGGCACGTATTACATGGAAAACTGCGTAAACAATGAATCTTGGAACACTACATCAAAAACTAATGATGTATTATATGGTGACTAACATAACACAATAAAAAAAGAAAGAAAGAAAGAAAACAGCCTGTATCACATACTCAACCAGCCATGTAAACTACTAGATGTCACTATAGCTAAATCAACATTGTAGTAGGTATGAGGCTCAATCCCTACATCCTAGTGTCAAAAATTTATAGCTTTATTTTTGTAACTCAACTTAGTTCCCATTTTAAATCTCCCTCCTGGGATATTTAAAGCACTACTTCCTGACCCTCTCCCTGGGATGTGCCCTTAGGAGATAAGAGAAAAAATATGTATTGGTCTCTGGCCCCCACCCCCACCATTCTTGGCGCAGAGCTCCTAAAACCCCTGCGGATACCTAAGTGATGAAAGCACTTTTGTTCTAATATTTGGTCTTCGACCCCAGTTCCTGACACAGAATTCCCAAATTCCTTGTAATTTTCTGAGTAATCATGTCTTTTGTTCTAATGAAGGGACTCTCAGTGGCTCCTGGATGGCTCCTGGGTGGGTCCAGTCACCAGAAAGACCAAGCCATGAATAGAAGCCTGGAATTTTCAGCGCCCCCTCTTCTTCCTCCACCACCACCAACCACCCCACCCCCACCATTCTACAGAGAGGAAAGAGGGGCTGGACACAGAATTAATAACTGACCATGCCTATGCCCCAAAGTATGGAGTTAGGAGAGCTTCAAGGTTGGTGGACACATCCACATCACATACTAGGAGGGTGACATGCTCCAGCTCCACAGGGACAGAAGTTTCTGTGTTTAGGATCCTCTCAGACCTCACCTTGGTACCTCCTCACCTGACTCTGCCTCTGTGTCCTTGATCACATCCTTTTTTACATAATAAACAGGTAAAGGTAAGTAAGTGTTTTCCTGAGTTCTGTGAGCTGCTCTAGCAAATAATCAGTTCCAAGGGAGAGGAAGACACAGGAACCTCTGGTTTGTAGCCACGTGTGACAGAAGCTGTGAAAACCTACTACTTGCAATGGCATCTGAGGAAGGATTGGTCTCGTGCAACTAAGCCCTTGCCCTTTGAGATGGGCCACTGTCTCCAGGGAGCAGATGTCAGAACTGAATTAAATCGTAGGACACCCAGTGGCATTGGAGAATTGCTCGCTGTGGATATCTGCCCACACCAACACCACACCTGACATTGGAAGTGCTATGGGTGCGGTCATGGTGTGAGAGGGAAGGAGACATGAAGGGGACAAGTGGAGGCTTCCTGCTCAGTCCATTCAGGATTCGTACCGGTGCCAGGATGCTATGGGGCAGCGTTCCCTCTGGTGACCATGTCATCTGCTCACATGGAGTACGGCCTATGAAACCCTTCAAGTCCCATGGCCCTGAGGCTGCAATGACACAGAGGTGCAGGCCTTTGGGGAGATGCTGTGGCCATGTCTTCCTGCTGCAGTGTCTCTGGGAGACTGACCACTGTGTGAGGCTCTATGAGGCTCTGTGGGGTTCTGCAGGGCTCTGCAGGGCTCTGCAGGACTCTCTGGAGTTCTGTGAGGCCCTGTGGGGTTCTGTGTGTCTCTGTGAAGCTCTGCAGGACTCTGCGGGGTTCCATGGGGCTCTGTGGGTCTCTATAGGGTTCTGCAGGGCCCTGTGGGGTTCTGCTTCCATCACCTCTCACCCTCTCATATAGAGTTTCCTTTTTCTGGTCCTTGAGAAATCACCCCTCCCTACAGTTTCTGGCCAGGAAATTTTACCCATTCTTCAGAAACTTCTCCCTATTTGTTGAGGTTTAGACTTTTGAAAACCACATTCCAGAAGATTCCCACACCTTTGTATCTCCTACCACATCCCCTTCCCTGTGGTATGGAACTCAGGACCAACTAATGGCCTAAATGGGGAAGAGACTGAAGTGAGTTCCAGGACAAAAAATATATATATCCTTCAGTATCTTATAATATTTTCCTGCCTTACATCACAATATAATGAAAGAGTTATGCTTTTGCAAATAAAATATTTACATGTTACGGTTTCATCATTCAATACACTGCTGGCTACAACTTGGTACTTAAAATTAATCCAATCATCTTACACATTGCAGCCAGACCAATCTCCTAAAGGCAGATTTATCAGATTACTTGAGAGCTCAAATCCCTCCCGAGGCTCCCCTTTGTCTCCAGAATGTAGTCCCGACTCCTGGGTTTGGTGCTTGAGCATGTTCACAACCCAACCCCTCTGTTTTCAACTCTGGCTTCCACGACTCGACACAGCCACTCACAATCCCACTGCCATGTTATCCTCCCGCACTGCCTACCTCCCCCGCAACCCCCGCTGCCTCTCCAAACTGATCAGACATAACTCTGGGGTTCATATCCCACCACCCTCAATGGCGTCGGCCCAGACCAGCCCGTTGCAGCCCACATCAACCAACTCTTCCTCCAACCATCTCCCTTGGTGTCCCTTTAAAACCTCTGAATTGGATACCTTGCTATTTCAAAACACAGGGCATAGGGATCACCCAAGCTGGCACACATAGTTGTTAACTGACATGTCCAAGTTCCTCAGCTTTGCACTGGAATTACACCACCTCAATGCGGTCACACGGGTTATGTCATAAAACCAATGTCTGACCGAGTCCTGGATCAAGAGAAAGTGAGAAAGCAAGGCCTGGTGGGAAAGGTTGGATAAAGAAAAGGCTCACTGAGATAGAATAGACCCCTTTGAGACCATCCCATCTGTCCAGCACACCCATCATCTCACAGTTGAGGAAATACCTTCCACCACTCCCACCAGCACCCCCAGAAAAGTTCTTCCTGCCCCAGTGCAAGGCGATGCTCCAGACACCAGACACACCTGCTGAGAAGCCTATGGAAGCTCAGAGGCATAATGAGTGACAATGCAGAAATGCACTACGTGGGTGATACCAGAACAAACGCACTCAGAAAGGCACTGACGAAGAGCAAGAGTTTGTCCAACTGTGTCTTTCCGGGCCTTCACTCTTCGGATTTGCACCCAGTGGAGCACCATGTACCAGTGAACTCCTCCACAAAGCTCTAAGTGGGTAGTTCTTAAATGCTTGTATCTATCGTTTCCTTGCTGGATCTGTTAAGAACAAACTGCTTTTTCTAAGCAGAGAAAAAGTCTCCCCTGAAACACATCATCTTCTGAGGTGGCTGGAGAAGTACCCATCTTCAGACCGGAATCTAAAACTCAGTGGGAAGTCCCTACAAGACCTGCAGCAGTAGCATTTTTCCTTGGCCTTGACCTTGAAGAACTTAAAGAGTCAAGGAAACCCAGTACTGACATCTGGGAAACCAGATTGCGGCCTCAGGGAAGAAGGTGCCCTCCACAGGGAGGCTATCTCAGAGCTGGGACTAGGGAACTGGGAGACTCCAGAGGACACAGCAGAATGCTACAGGCTACCCAGGTGTCATGTGAGCTGGACTTTTTATGCCTCTAATATCTACCTCATTTATATTCTACATTTGCTCTTAGAATTTGGTAGAGTCCTCTCAAAAATGCCTATTTGTCCAAGCTCCATTGAGGGAAACCAAAGGAAGAGGTTTGCATCTGCTTGTGGGTCCAAATTTTCCAATTCAATCCCCCCCCCACCCTGGGAATGCTACACCCCATGGAGGCAGTAGCCATCCCAGGGTGAGGGCTCCAAGGGTAAACCAAGCCACAGACCTTGGTCCCACCACACGTCCCGATCTACCACATCCCTGCAGCCCTGTAAGAGAGACCTCCACATACTTAGTCCACAGGAGCATCTCCCCCCATACCCCAGCTCTACCCACAGGTGTTACTGAAAATAGCAACAGGCCCCAGCACTGTTAACAGCTGCCCTTCAGCAATATTCTCAATCCAGTAGGTACATCCGAGTGTTCACACTCAGATCTCTAGCTGCTACTTAACTACGTGTCCTTCTTTGTTGGGAGTCTATCTACTCATTAAAAAAAGAGGCAGACAAGCATGAAAGGCAGGACTTCAATGCTGTCCTTGGGACTCTAGCTTCAGAGACTGTGTCACTGGCTGAACAATAGCCCAGTGGCAAGAAAAATAGAAACACTAACCCTCAGACATGCAGAGCCTGGGGGAGTCCAGACCCCAGCAGGAGCCCTAGAGCCTCCTTTTCTGGAGATCCAAGTCTTAACTACTATTCCAAATAGAGGAGCTAAAAGCCAGAGGGCTCCCTCGTGGAGTCGAGATTTAATTTAGATAGCACATGCTGAAGGAAGCATGAAATCTGAACTGACAGTAGATAAAGGGCTAGTATGTTGCCTCCAATACGTGACCCAGACTCTAAATGAGTGTAAGTGATCTCAGCCACATCAGATTATTAATGTCACTCCCTGGCATTGCTAACCAGGGCGTGCTTCCTGCTAGAGGGCTGCTGCCTCTCCTGTAAGAAGAAACCTGATTCTCAGTCTGCCGATGATAAGTTAGACAAGAGCTACCAGGGGCAGGAAGAACTCGGATAAGGTCTTTCTGGTACTATGATGCCAGTGAGGACCCTCACTAATGCCTTTCCTTCGAATCTGTCGCTTTGGGTCATAGGCATAATTGGAATGAGCATTGGCTGGTTCCTTAATGAAACCTTCTGAAACAGGTCTCACCTTGGATGTCATCAGAACCCCTCATCCCTAACATTTTACTGCATTCTCATTAGAGTCACTCCCAGTAACAATAAAACACAGCACATATTGTCACTAGGTCACGAACCCAATGCCAAGCACTTGAGATGAATTATTTTATTTAATCCTCATGTCAACTCTGAAGTACGTACTATTACTACCTCCTTTTCACAGATGAAGAATCTGAACTTCGGGGGACCCCGAAGTCGGGGACTTTGGTCATCAATGCCACAGCTGGGATTCAAGCTCCTAGCTTTTCCGACTCTAGAGCCTAACTTCTGATGCTAAACTGCCTCTCTAGACTACAAGCACAAATGCAGGAATGTGTCATTCATTCACTCACAAATAGTTATTGCACAACAACTATAAGCTAATCCAAGAGATTCTGAGGGCTAAGAGTACAGTCGACAGGCAAGATCCCTGTTTGTAAGAAGCTAACATTCTAGAGGTTAGAAAACAGACAAGGAACAACTGATAAAACAAAAAGGATCAATCAGGTGGTGACAAAGGCTAAGACTGTAACAAAACAAGTGGACAGGCTGGCTAGGGAATGCCAAGAGAAGGTGCGTGGCAGAGAAGGACGGAGTTCACCTGAGCCCAAGTGAGGAGGGAAGCCCTCTCTAAGGAGGTAACCCCTGAGCCAAGGCCTGCAAGATGAGGAGGGAAGAGAGTCCCAGGCACAGGCCTAAGGCATGTGTGAGAAACAGAACGGAGGCCCGAGTGGCTGGAGTGAAATGAACAAGGACATTGTGTCCGATGCTGAAAGTGAGAAATTATGTTCAGTGTCAGAAGGAGCGAACAACATCTCCTTTAGCACTGAGTCTACGGCATCGATGTGTTCAAGGTACAGGTCATGGTCAATGAATAAAACGCTTGTTGCCTGGAGGAGTGAAGAGGCGAACACTACCCAGCTTCAGGTTCTAAGAAGTTACGTGACGGTCAGTGCTGGAGTGGACACACATCTGCCACTGAGCCGAGGAGCAGAGGTTCTAGCTCCCAGCCCACCACACACAGGCTGGCTAGACTTCCAGCAGAATTGTAGAGCAGACAATTGCCCATCAGAGCCCAGCAGTGTGCATGCAACACAAGTAGGAGACCAGCACGCTGGTGCTGGGAGTGTGTGTGCATACATGTGCATGTGTGTGTGTGTGTGTGTGTGTGTGTGTGTGTGTGCATGCACGTGTGTGGGTGTGTGCTGCCCCTCCCCACAAACTACACGATAGCTTCTTTGTTTGGCTGCCTGCACAGTCTTCTCTAATCACTGGAGGACAAATGTGTGTAACACACAGGAGGAGGCCATTCCCCCCTGGACTGGAGTCTCCATTTCCAGGTGGCAGATCCTAAAGTCATGTTTGGTACTTTCAAGAGATGAAGTGGAAGGGAACTCGGCAGAGAATGACACCAGCCTTGTGAAGGATGAGGGACAAGGGGTTGAAACCAGCCTGTACCTCGCACTGTTTGCCTGACTGGCGTGTTGCCTTCCTTTGTACTGCTTTTCCTCATCTGTGATGTGACATCTGATGAAAAAGGTTTTCTGATTATCTCCAAGCCACACTTTCACTGTAGGAAGCAAACCCACAGGCCACTTTAAAGGGTTATCTGGTACATTTTATTTTGCCCCAAATTTTATCAGCCTATCCAGATAATGCTTCTACCCCCTCCAACAGCTCTAGATAGCTAGCACATGACTAAGGTCCAAGAGACAACTCCTGGACGAGAGACACAGTGCTATCCTCAGGGTCGGCCCGAAGTGTGATTGTGACCTGAGTGAATTTTGGCTCCACGCTCTGCGTCTTTGCCACATTGTCCCTACTTGCACCCCATCACCACTCTCCCCCCGTAACTCCATGCTGTAGACTACAAAAGGTGGGCACGGAGAGCCAGTATTACTTTGGAAGCAGGCCGGAGAATTCCAGTTTTACCACCCTTAGCAGTGTGATCTCAGTTGAGCTACTCAGCTTCTATGTGCCTCAGTGACCTAATCTGTGAAATTGAAAGATTAGTGTTGAGAAAATTAACATGCCAAAAGCACCAGAGCACCCAGCTCTGTATATTTTGGCAATCATCCTTCTCCCCCTTGTTCTTCCCCGACCACCAAACGCCCATGCCCTTGGATCCCTAAGGATTACACTGCCTAGCTCAGAAGGAAGAGAGGCTCACAATCCATTCTCACGAAGATGTTAACATTCAGTAACAGTTTTATAGGCTTCTCTTCCCAGTGATATATACATTTTTTAAAGATTTTAGTCATTTATTTGAGAGAGAGCAAGAACGAACGGGAGAAGGAACAGAGGCAGAGGGAGAAACAGGCTCCCCACTGAGTAGGGAGCATGATATGGGGCTCTATCCCAGGGTCCTGGGATCATGGCAGATGCTTAACGACTGAACCACCCAGCCACCTCCCCTTCCCAGTGATACTTATGTCCCAACCAGCAAGGCTGAGTCCACAGCAAAGAACTCCTAGTTCAGGAATTGCCTGCCATATGGTCATACTGGCTGAGGATAAGAGAGCCTTCCCTAACCGTGGTACATCACACCACACCAAGCCCACAGAAAGGGTATTTGTGGGTTGACCGTGATCTTATCCCCACTTGCACATGGTGTGACCATAGTTCATTTGAATAGAAGAGTTTGAGGAAAATCCACATGTAACTTTGGAAGTGAAATCTTAGACAAAGCAAACTTTCACTGACTCCTGAAGACAGATCAAAAATTCATTAACTCAGAAAAGAATGGATGTCTATTCATGCAGTTCTTGGGCCAGATTCACTTTAATGCTGACTTTAATCAATGCTGTGAAAGCCCCGGCTGCTCTCAGACAGCTAACTAGCCTTTCTGCTTTCACATCTCTTCTTCTCTCTGTCTGGAGAGCTCTTATCACCCCTTCTGCACCTGGCAAAATCCTATTCATCTTTGAAGGCCTTGCTCAAATGCCGTATTCTCTGTGAAGCTTTTCAAAATCTTCATCCAACCATCCAGCAAAATTAGTCACACAATTCTCTCTGTGTTCTGTTCCTACCTTGAGAATAAGGCTTACCACAGTTTATTCACACATCGTATTCCAATACAGTTACTGGTTTGTGCTCTGTCTCCCACACCAGACTGCGAGAAATTCAAGGGCAAGAGCCCTCCTTCATTCATGTTTGTGCTCCTGGGATCACATACTTTGCTGGGCATATAGTGGCCCTCAGTACGTGATGGTAGAATTGACTCCATTAACTTTGGGGAAAGTGCTGAATCTCCTCAGTTTCCTCCTTGATAAAAGGTGACCAAGGGAAATACTACAAAAGGTCAGGGTTCAGAGTCTCTATGGCAGATGTGAAAAATTATCTTATACCCAACATAGACCGCTGTACATAATTAGCTCACTAGGAGTTGATCAAATTCATCCAATCAGAAGAAAATATTTAGATACTATATCTCTAGGGCATCTCAGTAAACAAAATAGGCATTAACCCTGATCTCATGGAGTTTATATTTCATAAGGAGAAGACAACGATGACTAGTAAACAAATATACCAGGAAATATTAGGGATAGATGTTTTGAAGAAAATTAAACAGAGTTTTGATACAGAAAGTGAGTTAGGTGAGAGAGGTGGTAGGGGAAATCTTCTCAGAGAAAATGATGTTTAGCTAGAATCCATGTAAGCAAAGGAACCCTGTGAGGATTTAAAAGAAGAACACTCTGGGCTTTGCAATAGCAAGGGCAAAGGCCCTGAGGCAGGTACAAGATAGAAGTATTGAGGAGGAAAAGTGAGGTCTACAATGGAATCACTTCGATTTAAAGGAGGAGTAAAAGAGATGCAGTTAGAGAGGTAGGCAGTGGGTAGATCATTTGGACACTTAACAGACTAGGGAAAGGAATTCACATTTTATTCAAAATGCAGTGAAAAAAAAAACCACTTAGAGGCTCTTATTATTTTAAAGATTTTATTTATTTATTTATGTATTTGAGAGAGAGAGAGAGCATAAGCAAGGGGAGAAGCAGACTGAGGGAAAAGGAGAAGCAGGCTCCCCACAGAGTGGGGAGAGCCCAATGTGGGACTCAATCCCAGGACCCCAGGATCATGACCTAAGCCGAAGGCAGTCACCTTAACCAACTGAGCCACCCCAGCCCCCAAACATTTAGAAGTTCTTAATCAGGGTAGTGACATGAGTGATTTATGTTATTAAAAGTTTACTGTAACAATTGTGTAGAGAATGGGTTGCAGGGGCAAGAATGGAAGCAGGGAGACCTGTTGCTCTTACGTGTAGTAGTCTAGAAAGGAGATCCTGACTTGACCTTGGATAATGAAAGTGGAGATGGAGAGGAGAGGATCTGAATGTGTTGCAGAGATAGAGCCAAGAGGATTCACGGATAGAAAATGAGGGAAAGTAAGGAATCAAGCATGATGCAGAGATTTTGACTTAAGCTTCTGTGAGAGATTAAATTTGAAAGAATATAAAATATTTTATAACTATTAGTAGTAGGTATATTTTCCCTAGTTCTCCTGCTAAATACAAATAAAATCTCTGGACATTACTAATGAATCAAATATAAGAAGACTGAAACATAGAGAAAATGAGGCAACCTCAGATCAGCTAGGAAGATTGGGACACTGAGAACACAGTGGCGAACACCCTGGGCTTTCTTTTTGCCTCATTATCTCAAACATGTTGCTGAAAAGACCAGCAACCCAGAAACACCAATGGGCACAGACCAAAAAAGGCCCCAAAAGTTTGCCAAAGAGCGGCCAAACAAGGCAGAAACTTCTAGATAATAGCTGTTTTGCTCCAGACAACACCACAAAAAAATCTGTGGCTCCACCCTCACTCTTACCAACAAAAGTCAAGTAGAGAGCCTAGGCTCCCACACTCATAAGCCTATAATGAGGAGCTCTCAACATTGAAGGGGGCTGATAAGAGAGGACAAATAGGGAGCCAGGAATTTCATCCCCACTGGACAGAAATAAGCATGCCCACCCCTCATGGTATCAATGGACACCACAGAGCAACTGAACTACTACTTCCACCCAGCAATGAGGTGCCCACTCCCCTTCCCAGATGGGATGATGTCAAAGGAGACCTATTGGTGAATCAGGACTTTGACCTCACTCAGCAATAAGGAGACTGCCCCGGGGCGCTTGGGTGGCTCAGTCAGTCAAGCTTCCAACTCTTGATTTCACCTCAGGTCATGATCTCAGGGGCATGAGATCAAGCCCCAAGTCAGGCCCCATGCTCAGGGGGAATCTGCTTGAGATTCTCTCTCCCTCTCCTACTGTTCCTCCCCTACCTCCCACCCATGCATACTCTCTAAAATAAATGAATTAATCTTTAAAAAAGAGAGAGAGAGAAACTGCTTCCACCAGTGTCACTACATGAGGAAAACAACACTCCCATCTCCACCATCAGTAATAAGGAATTGCCACCCTTACCCAGGTGTCAACAGAGGCCAAGTGGAGAACCCAGAATTCTACCTCCACCTGACAGTATCAGTGTGGTAGTACCCCACCCACATCCCTGCTGGAGAAGTACCAGATTAAATCAGTTTAAAAAATAAGGTTTAAATAAGACCCAGACTTTCATACGTAATATGAATATCCCAGGTTTCAATTAAAAATCATTTGGTATATGAAGAAAAAGGAAGTGCTCAGACTGAATGAAAAAAAGGACTAAATGCCAACCCCAAAATGACAAAGATGTTGGAATGATCTAACAAAGATTTTCAAGCAGCCATGATAAAATGCTTAAATAAGCAATTACAAACA
Source organism: Mustela putorius furo (assembly GCF_011764305.1). Taxonomy (NCBI): domain Eukaryota; kingdom Metazoa; phylum Chordata; class Mammalia; order Carnivora; family Mustelidae; genus Mustela; species Mustela putorius. The sequence goes on along the minus strand of NW_025422368.1, from coordinate 7,890,184 downwards.
TGCTTAAGACAAATAAAAATGAAGAAACAGAAGATGTAAAGAAGTGGAAATGGAATCTGAGAACTGAAAAATACAATAACTGAAATGAAAATCTCAGTGAATGGGCTCAACAGCAAGGGGAAACATAAGGGAGAAACAATGAACTGAAAGAACATTAGAAATTGCAGAATAAATGAATTAATAGATTAGAAACCTTGAAAGCAGCCAAAGAATAATGACAACTTGTCTAGAAGAAAATTACAATGACAGGGGATTTCTTATCACAAACCACAGACACCAAAAAGAAGGGACACAATACTTTCTAGTTCTGAAAGAAAGAACTACCAACCAAGAATCTAACACTCACTGGATTCTAATAAAACTAACTTTTAGGAATGATGATGAGATTAAAAAAAAAATCTTCACATGAAGGAAAACAGGTCTTAGCAGAAGACCTGTCCAGAAGAATGGCTAAAGAAAGTTCCCTAAACAGAAAGATGCAATAGGGTTTCCTACATTATTTTCTTCCACTTTTTCTACATACATAACATTATTTTCTACAACAGGCTTTCTAAATTATGTTTGAAAGTTGAAGCAAAACTTGTAACATTGTCTGATATGGTTCTAAATATATGTGGAGAAGAATATAAGACTGTTACAAAAATGGGAGGATAAAGGGACATAAAGAGAGGTAAGATTTCTACACTTAAACTGGTAACATGACAATACAAATAGACTGCAATAAGTTGTGTATATATAATGCAATACTTAAAGCAAGCAATAAAAATGCTATATTAATAACACATACTTTTAAAAAACATATAGAGATAACTCAAAATGGAATTTTAAAAAATGTTCCAGTAGCACACAAGAAGGCAAGAAAAAGGGCGCCTGGGTGGCTCAGTGGAGTAAGCCTCTGCCTCCAGCTCAGGTCATGATCTCCAGGACCTGGGATGGAGGCCCACATCGGGCTCTCTGCTCAGCAGGGAGCCTGCTTCCCTTCTCTCTCTGCCTGCCTCTCTGCCTACTTGTGATCTCTCTCTCTCTGTCAAATAAATTTATTTTTAAAAACTTTTTTTAAAAAGGCAAGAAAAAGAAAACAGAAATGAAAAACAATAAGGACAGAAAAAAAATAGCAAACTTATATTCTAATGTATCAATAATTACATTAAATATAAATGGTCTAAATATACAAATTAGAAGAGAGAGATCAACAGACTGGACTATAAAACATGACCTAACCACAGCCTGTCTACAAGAAACTTACTTCAAATATGATGATATAAGAAGTTTGAAAGTGGGGCGCCTGGGTGGCTCAGTGGGTTAGGCCTCTGCCTTTGGCTCAGGTCATGATCTCAGGATCCTGGGATCAAGCCCCACATCCAGCTCTCTGCTCAGCAGGGAGCCTGCTTCCCCCTTTCTCTCTGCCTGCCTCTCTGCCTACTTGTGATCTCTGTCAAATAAATAAAATCTTTTTTTTTTTTTAAAAAAAGGAAGTTTGAAAGTAAAAGGATAGAAAACGTTTTATCACACAAACATTAATAAAAGAAAAGCAATCAAAGGAGTACTTACTTATATTAAATAGACTTCAGAAGAAAGAAAATCACTAGAAACAAGGAGATTACATAATGACAAAAGGATCAATCCCCCAAGAAGACATAGCAATCCTAAATGTGTATGTTCCAAACAGCACAGCTACAAAGTATGTGAAGCAAAAATTGATAGAATTGAAATAAGAAATACATAAATCTACAATTATAGTAGGAGACTTCAATACTCCTCTCTCAACAATCGATAGAACAACTAGACAAAACAGCAAGACCTAGAAGAACTCAACACCCTCAACCAACAGGTTGAGTATTTATAAAATATAGATAATTGTAATTTTCACAAGAATCCACAGCTTTCTCAAGTGTCCACAAATCATATACCATAGGCTGGGCCATAAAACAAACCTTAAGAACTTTAAAATAATTGAAATTATTTCAAGGGTAATAAGAGAATACTACAAACAACTCTACATATACAAATCTAACAACTTGGAAGATATGGATCAAAATGCAAACCACAATTATGAAATAGATCATTTGAATATCTCCATAATACAAAGGAAATTTGTTATCTAAAAATTTCCAAGAAATAAATATACAGACCCAGACTGTTTTACTGGACAATATGATCTAATGTTTGAGGAAGAATCAGCACCAATTCTATATAAACTGTTCCAAGAAGTATTAAGAGGAGAGAACATTTCCCAATTTGTTTTATGAAATTAGTATTACCCTGGTTCCAAAACCAAAGACAGTACAAAGACAGACCAAATATTTCTCCTGAATACAAATGTAAAAAATTCTTTTTTTTAAGATTTTATTTATTTATTTGACAGAGAGATCACAAGTAGGCAGAGAGGCAGGCAGAGAGAGAGGAGGAAGCAGGCTCCCTGCTGAGCACAGAGCCCCATGAGGGGCTTGATCCCAGGACCCTGGGATCATGACCTGAGCTGAAGGCAGAGGCTTTAACCCACTGAGCCACCCAGGTGCCCCCAAATGTAAAAAATTCTTAACAAAATATTAGCAAATGGAATTCAGCATGATATAAAAAGAATTCTATACCATGAATGGGCTTTACTCCAGGGATGCAAGCCTAGTTCAATATCTGAAAAATAATCAATTGTAATCTGCCATATAAAAAGGCTAATGGGAAAAAATTACATGGTGTTATTAGTACAGAAAAAGAATTAGAAAAAAATTAATATCCATTCTTGATTTAAAAAACAAACTTTCAGGGGCACCTGGATGGTACGGTTGGTTAAGCCTCCAACTCTTGGTGTCAGCTCAGGTGTTATCTCAGGGTCAAGAGAGTGAGCCTGCTCACATCCCTTGGGCTCCAGCTCAGCATGGAGTATACTTGAGATTCTCTCTCCCTCTCCCTCTGGCACTTGTACGCTCTCTCTCTCTCTCTCTCTCTCTCTAAAATAAATAAATCTTTAAAATAAAATAAAATAAAATAAACAGAGGATAAAGGGGACTTTCCTCAGCTTGATAGAGTATATACAAACAAAAAGCAAACACAGCAAACAAAAAGCACACCTAGCATTATAATTAATGATGAAACACTGAATGCTTTCCCCCTAAATCAGGATCAAGGCAGAAAGTTCCCTTTACAAGTCTTAGCCAGCATAATTTGAGAAGATCTGACCAGTATAATTAGCCAGTGAAATTTTCACAAAAACTTAATCAGAGGGATCACAGACCTAACTATAGAACACAAAACTTTTAAAACTGAAATACAAAGAGAAAAAGGGAAGACAAAATAGAATATTCCAGAATTGGGGGACAATTACCAAAGGTGTAATACACACATAATAGGAATACCAGAAGGAGAAGAAATAATTTGAATCAATAATGACTGAAAATTTCCCAAAATTAATGATAGACACCTACCCTGCCCTTTCCCTGGTCCTGAGCCTCTGAACCATTCCAGAATACATTCTGATTAGTTTGCTAGGGCTACCATAACAACAGACTACGTGACTTAAACAACAGAAATTTATATTCTCACAATTCTGGAGGCTACAATTTGGAGACCAAGATCTCAGTGGGGTTGATTTCTACTGTAGGGCTCTCCTTGGCTTGCAGAGAGCTGTTTCTTCCATGTTTCTTCATAGGATCTTCCTTCTGTGTGTCCTAATCTTTTTTTAATAAGAACAACAATCATATTGGATAAGGGTCCAATGACTGCATTTTAACTTAACTACCTCTCCAAAGACAGTTACACTTGGTGGTACTGGGGGTTAGGACTTCCACATATGAATTTGGGGAGAATGCAATTCAGCCATAATATCTTCTTTAACTCCTTCATGCAAATTCTTTCTATAACTGCCTCCACCTTCATCTTTCCAAAATTTGTTGATATCTCATTTCCTAAAGCCCTGCTGCCTTTGTGCTATTGTGTTTCTAGCTTATTCATTTGTAATCCTTTACTACTATTTTAGTAGGATCTGAGGAGAGAGGGAAAGAAAAAAGAATGTGCTTGAGCCACATATTTATCCAGAAGTCCCCACCCATTCCTTTAATTACTGATCTCTGAGAAATCTTCTTGCTGCTATCAGACCACAGCAATCTCTCCTTCCTCTTTATTCCTAATTCATTTAATACAAGACTGTCATGTTTCACTATTATTAGCCTTGTGAGTCCACATCTAGGATTTAAGCTTCTTAAAGCAATGATGGCTTTTTACATTTCTACTCTACCCACTGAAAATCCAGCACAAAGATTAAGCATTCACTATTTGCTTGATAAAAAATAATAAGATTAATTTTATGAATTTAAAGTATGACCCCATTCGTACGACTCCAATTCAACGTTTTGCTATTGTTTTAATATAGTGAATCAATGGGCACCTGGGTGGCTCAGTGGGTTAAGCCCCTGCCTTCGGCTCGGGTCATGATCTCAGGGTCCTGGGATCGAGTCCCACATTGGGCTCTCTGCTCAGCAGGGAGCCTGCTTCCTCCTCTCTCTCTCTGCCTGCTTCTCTGCCTACTTGTGATCTCTCTCTGTCAAATAAATAAATAAATAAAATCTTTAAAAAAATATATAGTGAATCAATGAACACATTACATCATGGATTTCACAATGCACGACTATATTATATATGCCCGCTCAAGGGAGAGGGAGGCAAAAGATTTCACATCCCAGTCCAAAACAAAAAGCACACTGCCATCTTCTGGATCAAAGTTAATAATGCAGCTCTTTTAAAAATGAGCATAATATATAGCTCTAGCTAAGCATATCTACAAAAAGTAATTATACATGAAAATGAGACTCTGCTTTCCTTCTAACAAACATTATGGGCAATGTCATTAAAATCAGTATTGATTAGGCGCCTGTGTGGCTCAGTCAGTTAGGCACCTGCCTTTGGCTCAGGTCAGAATCCCAGGGTCCTGGGATCGAGTCCTCGTCTGGCTCCCTACTCAGTGGGGAATCTGCTTCTCCCACTTCCTCTGCCTCTTCCCCTGGCTTCCGTTCTCTCTCTCTCAAATAAATAAAATCTTTCTTAAAATATCAATACTGAGGGGCACCTGGGTGGCTCAGTTGGTTAGGTGTCTGCCTTCGGCTCAGGTCATGGTCTTGGGTCCTGGGATTGAGTCCCATGTCGGGCTCCCTGCTCAGTGGAGAGTCTGCTTTTCTCTCTCCCCCGGCCCCTCCACCCTGCTTGTGCTCTCTCTCACTCTCTGTCAAATAAGTAAATAAAATTTTTTTAAAAAATCATTAATTGATCACTATAGTAATGAGATCTTAGTCCTGAATTCAGATCATTTACAGCTAGTTAAGTTGACCTGTTAACCTGATCTTCCAAGTTCATTTAAGAGCCTCACTCCCTTATATCATTTATTCTTTTCCTTAATTTCTACCAGGTCTGGATTCAAAACGCTCTTGTGGTTGATGATGCCATGTGTTCACTAAGTACCCTATGTAAGATACAAAACTAAAAAAAAATTAAAAAATTAAGACAACAGCCAACATCTGGGGGGAATTACAAGCATTCTCTGAATCCTGTGTATACTGGATATCCCTCCCCCCCGCCCCCCGCGCCGCCCTTTGGGAAGGTTCTCCTACTGCTCTGAGAAAGACAGCTGGTGTTTTGGTCAAGCAGATCTAAGGTTAGGTGCCTGCGCACTTCTCCTGGGAAGTCCTGAAAGCAGGCATGGTCCAAGTGCAGGGGCAGAGGCTGCAGACTGAGAGGCTGAGCCTGCAAATGGAAAAGCCACCTCTGAGAAGGGAACCTGTGCAGAGACTATTAGAAGAGGGTACCTGTTCTTGGCTTTGTCTGGCTTAGGCCAGCTGAGAGAGAATTCTGGCTGGAGGAAGGGTACTGTGCAAGGAAGCAGTGGTCTCCAGGAGCAGGGATGCCTGCTTTCATGTTCTCTCTCCTGTAAGGCTCTGATGACATCCCCAAGTGTTCAGTGAAGTCTTGTTTAACTTTGCCCTCTAGTACCATCTAAATGTTTGGGAGGCTAACATCTCTGTGCCCACACTTGGGGTTGAACAGGCTTTGGGAGGAACAGAAGCCAGAAGAAGCTGCAAAGGCCACGGCAGGAAATCCTGCAGCAGCTGTCCACTAAAGAGCCAAGGAAGAGAGGACAGGATGGGTTTGTGCATGTGTGTACCCTCCCTGGGGTGGGGGCTGCTGGGAACCACTGGAAGATGGTGTCTTCCAGGGGCACAAGTAGGAGGCTCAGGCTATGTTTAGGGGAAATCAAAGAAATGGATGACCCACTAGAGCTGGAACCCTTGGAGATATCATGGTGACAGGTACCCAAGTCTATTTGAATCCATTCTCAGTGTGAGGGCTTCAGATGGCCTTGTTCTTTGGTTTACAATAGGGCTGAAGGCAGATGGGGGCCACTTATAGTACCCCACTGAACCTTACCTTCCACTAACCTCAATCTAGTTATTACTGGGGTAACAGAGTACTTAATATTCAACCGACTCAGGAGAATGCTCACCCTGGAGACCCATTATACTTACATCAAGGTTGGGAGCCCAGGACCCCAGCGTCCCAAGGCCCCAGGGAAAACTGTGAGCCTAGGGGAGGTGGACAGCAAGCATGTGCCTTCCTCTTTTTCCCTAATTAGGTCACTCTTCACTTTCAGATTACTCGGAACTCCACCTGAACTTTGGCATCCCAAGCCTCACTTTGGATTCCTTCATCCTCTCCAAGGCCTGAGAGTAGTATGGATTTTACCAGATTAAATCATCTCTGCTAAGGGACCAATTAGCTCTTTCAAATGACAATGCTTGGGACAAGGTAAAACTGTTTCCATGACGTCCAGAATAGGTTTCTCAGGCACCACAGCAAGCCACTGTGGGGATGTATTTGGCAAAAGGGGCCCTTTGGTGCCTGTTGGTAGCCGTCTAATCCAGGTCCAGGACTGAGGACATGATCAAGCCTATACCCAAGCAAAGTTTATACCACTGTTAGACTCTAGGGAGAATAATGCCCTGGGTCTCAAGTCAGAGGCTCTTGGGGCTAAAATCGGGTCAGTAGCAACTTCAGCTAGAGAAACAGACTGGCACATCACTTTGGTGCTAGGCAATAAATGGATGAGTCCTTCCCTTTGGTCCTCTTGCCATCCTAATAAGCTAATTCCTGCCCAATGAGCAGTGACTAATCACAAAGAATTCAAGGATGTTCAGCACTCGGAAAAGGCTTGATACAAAGTGTAGAAAAGACGGCTGTACAGGGTAGTCTTCAGGATATTGAACCAAGCACCACAGAACTACGACAACTTCTCAACTTGGCTTTCTCCTATGGCAAATGCACCACTTTACCATAACGCAGGATCGGCCTTGACTTAGTAGTGATCACAGCTTTTGCTTGATGTTTTAGAACACACATATACCAGAGACAAATTATCCAGTGAGAAATACTCAAATCACCATATATTATTTACTCAAATGGACTCCTTAAAGCAAAAATCAAAACAATTTATTGATGATGGAAAATGGGAGGCAAGGAAATTAGAAGAGAAACAGACCCGAGTATCCTACAGAGTCCTTTAGCCATATCCCAAATGTACACACACACACACACACACAGGAACACACATGCATGCACACATACACACACCCCCCTTCACTGCCTCAGGGAAGAACAGAAATATCTACACATTCCCTTCTGATTGCATTTTGTGACATCTCTTCCCTTCAAAGTCTAGTCTGTTCTATTTTTTAGTTCCAGGTCCTATGCACTCGAGTTCTGAAGGGAAGAATACCTGCCCCCACCCCTTCCCAGTCAACAGAAAGACTTTGTGACACTAGAAAAAGGGATTCTGCTTGGTATAGGAAGATTGGAGCTTCTGATGTGGCCAGAGCGGGACACTGACTATGATGGATGCTCCCTGGCTCAACATTTGCCTAGGGACTTCACAGAACTCTTTGCATGACCACACCCAGAGATGCCAGACATATGGCCAGGACAGTGAGTCCAATGGCTTGTAATGGGGGCTAAGTAAACACTAACATCCTTTCCTGTGTGCTAACTACCCAAGCCAACCACCATGGTGCCCAGCACAGAGGAGGTCTGGTCTGCAGGACCTATGTGTTAGTCAAGAGAATTAACTGAAGAACACATGCAAGACCAGACTCAACAAACTGTTGGCCACACTCCATTCTTTCACCCTATCCTCCTCCCAGGTTCCAGTACTGGGCAAAACCATCAAAGCTTAGACCTTCACTTTTGCTAGAAGTACGAGGAGACTTCTACAGACACTAAAGAGTCAATGTCTTGCTAAGAAATCAAAATTCACTCTCATTCGGATTCCTATCAGCATACTATGTCAAGTTTGTGCTATTTAAAGGTACAGTGGGTGGCAGTGATACCAAAGAAAGGCCAGCTGCCAGCCTGCTTCTCCAACCACCCTACTTTTGTGTTATCATCAAGGTTCCTTGGCCATGATTGAAGTGTACAAGTGTCTCAGTCAGACTAACCTCCATGTGACTCCCAGCTTTGCAGAACCACCTCTTTCCAAGCCTGTTTCTAGGACTGAGATAATACGTGCAAAGCCCCCGGTACAGTGCCTAGCACACAGGAGTGCATATAAATGGCAGGTAATATTATCAGTAAGCCTGTTGGAACTGTGATGAATAAGAGAGTTCCCCATGAGAAACAAAATTCCTATTCCCTTTCCACATTCATTTAGAATTCAAAGAACATGGGGGTGGGGTGGAGCTCTCTGAACATAATCCTATGAAATAGAATTAAAATAATCCCCACTGATGATGAAAAGGTCTTCAATGTTCCAGCAAGTACTTTGAGCCAAAGTTAAAAGGCTATTCACCGGGGGCGCCTGGGTGGCTCAGTGGGTTAAGCCGCTGCCTTCGGCTCAGGTCATGATCCTCAGGGTCCTGGGATAGAGTCCCACATCGGGCTCTCTGCTCGGCAGGGAGCCTGCTTCCTCCTCTCTCTCTGCCTGCCTCTCTGCCTACTTGTGATCTCTGTCTGTCAAATAAATAAATAAAATCTTAAAAAAAAAAAAGGCTATTCACCTGGCTACTTCATCTCATTCCACAGTGCTTCAATTCATTCATTCATTTACTCAGCAGATACTTATTAACCTCATATAATGTGCCAAGTAATGTGCTATGAAAACACATTGCAGGTCTATAATCCCACTGATATGCAGACTGAATCTAGTTCTCAGAGTCCACACTCAATGGTTTATAGTGCTAAAAGTTGAGTCATAATATCACTACTGGATTCCATGAGAGGGGACTTGATAGAAATTTCTAGAACCACCACAAAGTTTTGAGTTATGTTGCTATTCTCATGACTTTGGGCAAGTAATTTAACCTAAGAGCTCCCCTATGTATAGTTTCAAGCGTCACAGAGGATAACTGAATGTCAAGAAGACTATGCTGCACCAGAAAACGTTGTGATTAAAAAAACAAAAACAAAAACAAAAAACTCTTACCTTCTACCATGGCCCTGATCCTTTGGGACAGAGATCCAGATGTATTCTAAATGGTGTTACAAATTCCATTCTGGTACATGGTCAGCAGAATGACTGTGAGTCATCTACCCTTGTGTGTTTCCCCCACTCTGGCCATCTAAGGATTGCCGTCTTAAAAATTCTCCTCTTGTAAGATCAAATTAATTTAGATTCACTTCTGCCAGCTGTTGGTAGACAAGACAAGCAACAACTGTCTGGAGCTTTGCTCACCTCTCTCATTCAGTGGATGGTCACTGAGTGCCTACTCTGTGCTCTGCTCCATGCAAACCAGTTTTCTTCCTGAGGGAGGAAGCAGGCTCGTGTAGTCAGAGACTTGTTACTAAGAGAGCCAGACCAGGTCAGAAAAGCATTTGATATACTTCAGGAACTTCAGCTGAGAAATCTTTGATCATTGTGGACATTTTTATATGTTTTTCACTACTTCTTACTGTCTCTACCCAACCTTTATTAATCTTCTCATTCTACCCTGTTCGCCCATCCCACAATATCCCCAAAGGATGCCCCCATTTTATAAAACTACTTTTCCCCCACCAGCAGCCTCAAGGTCATCACCAATGTCAGTCAGTAAGGCAAGCAGTAGGAGTAGATTAAAACAGAACTCAGACACTTCTTCCTCATTTATGCTATTCCCTGAAGAGATAATAAACCAAAAGGAGGATTCTAATGAGGCCTAAATGTATAGTTTTATCCATGTCGATTGCATGACTGTCTGCTTCCTTTGATTTTTCTCTTTGACCCCTCAGGCTGGTACTTCAAAAGTGTGAAGTTTAAATGCTACAGCATCATCAGAGAAAAATACAGGAACTTCCAGAAGACACACCCGCTGACAACTCTATTACTTACTGTTCTCCCCAAGCCACCTCTGGAGGGACGGGACTGGGCCTTGCTGTGCCACTGGCGATATGTCATTCCCCAGAACTTCCATTCTGCTACTTTGCTGTCCACCTCACCCACTTTCACCTAACCAGACACTCCGTGCCCTGCCCAGCCGCTCAGACCAGCCCCTCCACCCAGTCTTTCCTGCCTACCTCCAGAATCATCAGTCCAGTCCCTCCACTGCGTTTCATCACACCCAGCCCTGCTTGCTCTGCCCCCAGCAACGTGGCAGCGGTCCCTGCAAGAGCACAGTCCTGAGTCCATGAGCCTCAGAGGATCCACTGTCCCTCCCCTCCATTTGACTGGCTGATTGCATTCAGAGAGGTCACAAAAACTGAAGTGTCTTCTTAGATATGCCACCCGCAGCCCTGTGTCCTGGGAGACACACAGAGACCAAGCCCTGCGCCCCGCGCCCCACAATCCCCTGCAGGGCTGTATCCAGTGATGTAGTCTCCCAGGGCATGGCTGTGCACACACACAGGCTTTACCATGTTATCGGCAGGGTGTGGGCATGTATCTTTTTGTCTGTTATTAAATATGGATATTCTAAGAGAAATACAGACTAATAACAATGATTGAATAAAATCATCCAGAGGTCTTTTTCAAACTGCACAGAAAGCATCAGCCACTGAAGGTTTCCAGATACTTGAGGTGCTCCTACTTTAGAAGCAGCTATTTTCAGAAGAGGGATGGCGAATTCGGACCCCTCGCGAGCAGGTTAGAATCAGGAGTGCACATGGCCTGCTAGATAAACGTAAAAGAAGTGATCCATCTTGTTAAGTCTGGCTAGACAGCCTGCCGTTAGGGCAAATTCAAAGCGAGGCTTTCCATCCTCGTGCCTCAGGGGGAAATAAGTGAATTTTTAAACTTACATAAAATTCAAAACAATCATGTTAAAAAGGATTGCTAATCAAGTTCTTTTGTTGCCCCAAATTATTATTTGACAAAATATAATCAAACTGATTTGGGAATAACCTGTACCATGGATAGCTTCATTTTTCTTTTCAAGTGATTACTCTGAAAAGATTGCAAATAGTGTCATTCACCAAGAAATTAGAAATTTTGCTCTATTTTTTTAATGTCCCCTGCTTTATAACTCACTTCAGGAGAACAACGGAATCTCTCACATCTTTTTCAAAAGGCAAAAGCTCCTGAAAGCCAACTTTCCACACCATTTCAGATGTTTAAAAGCATGAAAAGTTCTATTTAACTACCTCCGTAAAGATTAGCTGTTACAAAGTACCTGCTGGCCAAGCCACATCAGTAGCAGCCCCAGAAGAAAGGAGGAGACGGTATACAATAAACGGTATACAATAAACTAGACCCAGAGTTTCTTCATGGAGTTGTTTCAGGGTCACTGAATCTTACTAAGAAGAAACCCACTACTTAGCAAACGGTGTGACACATCTGTAGCTCCCCAGGACCAGGATTGTGCGACTTGAGCGTCCTGCATTAAACAATCACAGTGAGAGAAGAACACACCAATAACAGTAATAATGCAGATCCATCACCAATAAACATTAACTCAGCCTCTGTCTTAAGGCCAATGCTAGCAACAACAATATACAAGACAATATCGGGACCTTCACATAGCTTAAAATCTACTATGAAGTCAGGATATGCTTGTATGAAAAATGAGTAAAAAATGGAAGGAAAATGTAGGCAATCAACTCAGACTCTCCCCGACTTGTCACCTCCCCTGATGTATGGAACTCCCAGGGCAACCCCAGGCAAATCAAGATGCTCATGACCATGTCATAGGAGTCTTCAGCTATGCTGATCCTTCTGCCTGGACACTTTCCCTCCCTTTTGTGCACCTGGACCATAGCGCTCTTCTCTCAGGTCTCCTATCACCCTCTGCCTCCTCCTGCCCCGTCCCACCCCATCTGATTCAGAGCTGCCCTCCCGTGCCCCCTCAGGGCTTTCTTCAAGCCTTTCCCAGGGCACCAGAAACACTGCACTGTAGCTACTGCTTAATGACTCCCTAGCTAAGCTGGGAGTTACCTGAGGGTAGAAGCTCTGTCTAGTCTTCCCCAGTGCTTAGTCCCCTGTGTCACCCTCTGTGGTCTCTATTTCAGTGAATGAAACCACCACCCTTTGGGGGAAAAATCTGGGAAAGTGCTTTCCCAGATTTTATTTATTTATTTGGCAGAAAGAGACACACAGAGAGAGGGAACACAAGCAGGGGGAGTGGGAGAGTGGGAGAGGGAGAAGTACGCTTCCTGCTGAGCAGGGAGCCCAATGTGGGGCTCGATCCCAGGACTGAGACCACCACCCGACCCAAAGACAGACGCTTAGCGACTGAGCCACCCAGGTGCCCCTCTAGGCATGGTCTTCAATACTTCCTCCTGCTTCTCAACTTGTCTCTCATCCGAATACCCAGCCCACACAGGATCAAGAGGTTACACAAATCAGGAAGCATTCACATGGTCTCCAGAGGGGCCATTCCCTAGACAGCGTGAACAGGTGCTCTTCAGCATTAAGCCCTGAATGTGGTGGCCCTGACTCCACTGCCAAGTCTTACCTATTCTACTTCCTAAATATTTCTCCATTCTTATTACTTCTCTCCCTCCCTATGGCTAGTTCAGAATACTCTCATTCAGAATACCATAATCGTTTGCTTTAATTACCTAAAAAGTCTTCCAACAAGTGTCCCTGACTGCAGTGTCCCCATGCAACTGTTCTTCCAACAGCAGCCAAAGTAAACTAATCACAAAATACAAACCTGACGGTAACTGCTCTCTATCGATCATCACTAGTTCCCCAGCTACCTCGTGATAAATGCCCAATGTCTCCTATGATCTTGGCCCTGCTTTCTTCTCTAGCTTCATTTCTTACCATTATCTGGCTCCCACTCCATCCTCCAAATTCATTTGCCAAACACGTCTTACATTTCGCATCTACTATTTCCCATGACCCCCGGTATTACCTGTCGTGGTATTTATCATACTGTTTATTTGTACGTATCCTCCATGCCACTTTTCAGCTTTGTAGAGGCAAAATCCATTTTTAGTGCTTGGCATTATATGCACACTCAATAAATACTTGTTAAATTAATAAATGAATGAATGAATCAAACCAATGTTTCATTAACATTAAATTTTTTTAACTTTAAACAGAATTCTCTGATAAAGGTCAAATATTAAGAAATTGTAAAAAGGTAATCTGAGGTTTGGTGTGTTCAGACATGCCTTCTGTTAACACAGATAACAGGTTTATAGGTCAGGAGTAAAATCTTTCTCAAATGAATAAGCACAAATTACTGAAATAGGATTTGTGTAACTCTACTCATTCGTTGAAATTAGTGCAAATAAAAAAGACTGGGAGAAGCCAACAAATGGTAGGCATGGTATTTCTATCAATAATACAAGACTATGATTTAATTGATGCTATCAAGTAAGAAGATACTATTAACAGTGAAGAAATACATTTTTAGAAAGAAATCACTTGGGAAACTTCTGCTTTTGTGTCTTTATGTCAATTAATGATATTACTATTATTAACAAAAATTATTCAGCACTACATGGCAGGCACTGTATTAAATGCTTATATGTATTAGCACATTTGATAATGTCCAAGAATGTTTGAAGTAGGCACTTATTATTTTTCTAATTTTATGTAATAGGAAACTGAGCTTAAGGAGGTTCAGCAATGAGCCGAAAGTCACAAGCTAGTTAAGTGCAAACAGGATGTCCACTCAGGTCATGTGACTATACAAAATGCCTCTATTTACCACCATGCTATTTTGCAGTAAGGTGACAATTTGACATTCCCTAAAGACTATACTTTATTCCAACAGCTTTTAGGATAGGAGGGTAATTCCAGTAATAATAACACCAGTAACTCAGTAAGTGCTTACTGCGTATCTGGGCACTGCTGCAAACACAAACGTGTCCATTCCTTTAATCCTAGCAATTGCCCAATGAGGTAGAAACTATCAGGATGCCCACCCACCGCTTAGGAAACCAAAGCACAGAAAAGTGACTGGTCCAAGGCCCAAAAGCCAGATGAAGCCAGAATTCAAATATGAGAAGTCTGATTCCAAAGCCTTTTTGTCTTAACCACTATGTGAAATTGTCTCTGGGGAAAAAACAGGTTAAAATTAAATAATAATAATAATAATAATTAATGCAAATTCTAAAGTAAATTTTGGGATCTATACCTCTTCAACCCAGTCTCTACAGAAGTATGCAATATAAATACTGCAGCAGGGAGTAGTTTAAGAGCTGTAGATTATAAGCAGAAGACAGCAGATTCTGAACCTGTTCTGCTATTTTTTAACCTCTGTAATCATGAAACCATTACTCTCTGAATCTCCTACTCTTATGTTAAAAGGGCAATCAGGGGCACATGGGTGATTCAGGTCATGATTCCAGGGTACTGGATTGAGACCCACATCAGGGTCCTTGCTCAGCAGGAAGCCTACTTCTCCCTCTCCCACTCCCCCTGCTTGTATTCCCTCTTTCACTGTCTCCCTCGTTGTGTCAAATAAATAAGTAAAATCTTTAATAAAAAAAAAAGAGAGAGAGAGAGAGAGAAAGAAAGAAAAGGCAATCAACCAGCAACAGATGAATAGATAACAAAGAAGTGGTATATGTATACAATGGAATATTACTCAGCCATCAAAAAGAATGAAATCTTGCCATTTGCAATGACATGGATGGAGCAAGAGAGCATTGTGCTAATAAGCAAGGAAGTCAGAGAAAGACAAATGTTCTATGATCTCATTCATGTGTGGAATTTAAGAAACTAAATAAATAAGCAAAGGCAAAAAGAGAGAGAGAGAGAGAGAGACAAACCAAGAATTAACTATAGAGAACAAACTGATGGTTACCAGAGGGGAGGAGGATTGGAGGATGGGTGAAGGGGATTAAGAGTACACCTATCATGATGAGCACTGAGTAATGTATGGAAGAGCTGAATTACTACATTGTACATTTGAAACTAATATAATGTTGTATGTACATTGACCATACTGGAATTAAAATAAAAAACTTTTAAAAAAATGGCAATCATACTACATGCCCTGATTACTTTGTCAGTTTCTTCTAAGGATCACATAAGAAAATATATGAAAGAACATTTTTGCCTTTGGAAGGTTTTTCTGTATATCAAAATCAACTTATTTAATGTCTTGAGAAAAATTCAAGTCATTCAAAATTCAATACTTATAGCTCATGTAAAAGCTATACATAAAAGGCTCAATTTCATTACCTTTCCATATGCCACAATACAATACATCTAGCAATGTATAACACTAACAAACTCTATCCTAAGTGTACTATAAAATACTGAGGCTATACAAGTTATGAGTATTTCAGTAATTTATACCGTGAACTGGGGAAATTATCTTTGTAAACAGATTATGATTATTACTCAATTTTAAGCATATGTATGATACAACAGAAATAACAGTATGAAAGTCTTAAATTGGTCAGTCTTACTGATGCTGATAACAGCTAGAGGATAGTGACTTAATATTTTAACAACCTGGTAGCCTCTAAAATTCACTTGGTTTTAACAATGTTTACAGCACACCCACATTTTGCTAGGGTGCTATTTTGGACATTTGCTAAAGTTGGTCCCTATGGTTAAAATTCAACTAAGTTGTATAAACATCAGCTGAACATTCTAACTATGTGCAAAGGACTGTGCCAGGTACTATGCAAAACCATGAAGAATACCAGCCCTGCTTTCAAAACATACAGACACCACACTCATACACAACACATATACACAAGATACATGCTAATTACTACTTTAGACATTCCTAGTTTTTAAAATTTTTACACTTTGCTTTAGCTTATTATCTGCCTTTAGATGGTATATAATGTGGATATCATGAGGGAAAAAACTGCAGCATGAAAATGTAAGGATGTTGTAACTCTTCAAGTAACCTACTTAAAGAATCTAGTTAGAGTCTCCTTTCACTGTAAATACTAAAAACACACATCCTGTAAATAAGTATTTTTGTTAGTGAACTGGCACAATATTAAAACTAAAAAGAAACAATCTATTTATCTACTTAACACCCTCTATACAACCATAACTTTATTTGTATGCTAATGAAGCAACCTTAGCACGTGGCTATACAAAAACTTATGAAAATGTAATGCTAAAATTATGGGGCACTGAAGAATGCATCTAGATTTAGAATTTCAAATGACATAAAATACCAATCTTTACAAGTGTACGTCATTATATTTTTATTTTTGGAAAATGTCTTATAAATAGCTCACCTGAATACATTCTCATTCCTTAAGTCACAATTCACTATATAGTTAATTAACTTATGTCTAAAGATAATCTGTTCTTGTATGATTTCATTTTCTTAAAAAGCAAAATACTTTATTTTCAATAAAAAAATTTACATATGAAAGTCAAAGACAGTAATTTCAGTAAAAAAGAAAATCAACCACCATATCTTTTCTTGAGTTCTTCAACAGACTTATCCTTCAATCCTGATTTGTCTATGTGATTGAACAATACATGTGCAACTGAAAAAAGAAAAAGAATTCATTTTAATCTCCATTTTTTAAAAACTAAGTGAGACAAAATTACAGAGAGTAATCTGATTTATCAAATAAAACTTCTCATATTTTAAAGCAATAACCATTATATTTGTAAATTCTAATCCAGATATTTAAAAAGCTAATCTGAGAAAGTTATACAGGAATCTAATAATGTTTCTTACCAGAATATTTTGTAAAAAATATTAAACTTAACTCATTCTGTCCTACTTTAAACATTTTGCCCCCTGTAACGAGCACAATTTATTTACTTAATATTTCAATTAACTTTTTCAAACTGAAACTATTTTAAAAGAAAATTTTGTATCCACTACTGTAAATTGAAACTTAGCAGTAACATCTAAAAAATGTTGGCCATACCTTTTTATAATATGCAATAAAATATGTAATTAAAAATTAAAACAAAACTTGCCTATAAATCATATAAAATCATCTTTTATACCACTGAATGGTCCACACTCAACACTTTGGAAAACTCTGTATAATGCAACATTAACACTGGCTACTGGTTCTTACTGATAAAAAAAAAAGGTAACACCAGCTAATACTGATCAAATGCTTATTAGGTACACTCTAGGAACCATTCCAGGAACTCCCCATGTTTAGCTTAGCTGACAATGGTGACTCAACCAAGACAGTACTGTTGGTAGACCAGTGTAAAGAACCAACTCACATTCTTTGAGTACACTTCTACTTATCACATTACAGTATCAAGAAATTCACTTCCTCAATGCATTTATACAGACAGGCTGCTATGCTCTAAGCACTGTTCTATGCCCTGAGGCCTAGAGAACAAGGTATACACAGTTCCTGCTGTCGTGGAGCTTTCACTCTATTAGGAAAGAGACATCATAAACAAATACATGAAATATTTTCAGCTAGTTACATATTATGAAGAAAAATAAAGGAGGGTAAGAAGCCAGAGGATGATAAAGGGAGGCAGGCAGTTACTTTGAGTAGGTCTGCTGAGGAAAGGGGTCTCTGAAGTAGTAACTCTGGTGGAAAATGAATGAAGTGAAGAAGCTGGCAAGGGGGAGATATTCTGGGCTGCGGAAATGGCCAACTGCGAAGAGTCCAAGGCCAAAATACGTTTACCAGCTTGGTATATCAAAAAATATAAAGTTAGTATGGTGGAGCAGAGTAATCAAAAAAAGTAGTGGAAGAGGTTATAACAGTCAGTAGTAAGAGAAGTTAGTATTTTTCAGGGAACTTTAGGGGCTGTTTTTGAGTAAAGATAAAAGAAATGGGGGCGCCTGGGTGGCTCAGTGGGTTAAAGCCTCTGCCTTCAGCTCAGGTCATCCCAGGGTCCTGGGATCGAGCCCTGCATCGGGCTCTCTGCTCGGCAAGGAGCCTGCTTCCTCCTCCCTCTCTCTCTGCCTGCCTCTCTGCCTACTTGTGATCTCTATCGGTCAAATAAAATAAATAAAATCTTAAAAAAAAAAAAAAAGAAATCTTTTAGCTTAAACCCTATTTAAAAATCATACGTAAAATGATATGTCCACTTCTTTAAGTACAATACAAAGAGTATTTTTCTTAGTGATTCTGACTCATTCAGTGTTGCTGCTAGAAACATAAAGAAACAAGAAAAGGAGCCCAAGGTATATTTAATCCAGAAGATATATGAAAAAAAACTGTGGAAAGAACTAAGATGCCCTTCAACAGACGAATGGATAAGAAGATGTGGTCCATATACACTATGGAGTATTATGCCTCCATCAGAAAGGACGAATACCCAACTTTTGTAGCAACATGGACGGGACTGGAAGAGATTATGCTGAGTGAGTAAGTCAAGCAGAGAGAGTCAATTATCATATGGTTTCACTTATTTGTGGAGCATAACAAATAGCATGGAAGACATGGGGAGTTAGAGAGGAGAAGGGAGTTGGGGGAAATGGGAAGGGGAGGTGAACCATGAGAGACTATGGACTCTGAAAAACAATCTGAGGGTTTTGAAGGGGTGGGGAGTGGGAGTTCGGGGTACCAGGTGGTGGGTATTATAGAGGGCACGGATTGCATGGTGCACTGGGTATGGTGCAAAAATAATGAATACTGTCATGCTGAAAATAAATAAAAAATAAATTTTTTAAAAATGGTACATAGAGTTTCTGTTATTTTTAAAACTAAAAACCTGATACTGCTGCGTTCTAATAATTTTTCTTTTTCTGAAAACTTGAGGAAAGCCCAAAGCTCTTACCTAACTGAAGTTCCTGCACAGTCTGATTTTACTTAAGGTTTCCCTAAACTGACACTTCATGGGAAGAACAGAGATGTAAAAATAAATAAGGAATAGAATTCTACAGGTTCATCACCTGCCAATTGTCCCCCGACTCTACAGTCTGCATTGTACTTCTTTTAATTTTCTGAGGACAATTTGCTCTTTCCTGTCTCAGAACTTCCACATACATCATTCTCTGGGTCTAACACGCTTCCCCAGTCCTTTCATCTAATTGACTCCCGCACGTCTTTGAGGATTCAGGTTCCAACAAACAAACACAAAGAAACTGGCTCTCACAGAAGGGACTGGACCTCCCTTGCACCCACGCCCGGTGACATGCATCTGTGGTAGGAACCCTTAACGAGATCCACCAAAGCAAGCTCTCAACCATTATGCTTTACTGAGTTTTCAAGTAGAAGAGTCCAGACATAAAGTCAGACTGCCTAACTTTAAATCCTGGGTCTGAAAAAAAAATAAAATAAAAATCAATGAATAAAAATCAATCAATCCTAGGTCCGGTTTCCTACCTAGATGACCTTGGTCAGGTGCCTTACCTCTCTATGCCTCAGTTTCTATTTCTGTAAAAAGGAATTAATAATCACACTTAAAGTTCACAATGCTGTTTGTTGGGGGTTAAAAGATTTTATTCTACTTAACTGTAATTCAATTTAACTTGTGATTAATTTAAATTTAACTATATGTATCTTGGTGTAAGTATTTAACAAATGTCCACTATATTTGTTGAATAAATGAAGGAACATGTCAGAATAAAGATCTGGAAAAGCTTTCCTCATCGACTTACTTTTTTTCTCAGGTTCTGACATAAACATCACTGCCATATCAAACCTTTTTAGTTCAGAAAGTTTTTGTAAGATTTCAAAGATGAGTGATGGCTCTTCTTTCCTGAAACAATCCAAATATAAAACAAATGATTAATTAAAAGTAGCTCATGTAATTCTGTTTTTCTAACACAGTATTTCTAATTATACATAAATAAGGTCTCCATTTATCTTTTTTCCCTGGATGTGGTCTACATTTTAAGTGCCCAAATGAAGAGATTTATCAAGTAACTGAAGAAATTATAATTTTCTTAAATGTGAGGCTTAGCACAGACTTTTTAAAAATTTATTTTTTTATTTAAATTCAGTTAATTAACATAGTATATTAACAGTTTCAGGGGTAGAGTTCAGTGATTCATCAGTTGCATGTAACACCTAGTGCTCATAACATCTCATAGCACAGACTTTATTAATTTGCTATCACATTTATCACTTCCACACCTCCCCTTCTTTAAAAAAAAGTTTTAAAGTCCACTTTCCTCCTACCTAAACATTTCCCATATTATTGCTTGCACTTGTCATCCCTTCACAACTTCTGCAATGGTGAAATTTACCAGAGAGCTAATTTTGCTATACAGAAGGCAGTAAGTAATATGACATCAAGGAGAATGACTTTCCCAAACCACTACAAATAGCCTAACATTACAATATGCAGGTATAACGAAAAAAAATTCCACTTACTCAATATAAAAGTCATGCAGAATTTTAATGATCTGGTTGAATACATCAGGATCCAGATTTTTCTGAAACAACTTAGGATACATGGATGGTTCAATTTGCTTGGAAAAAATATAAAGAGAAAATTATATCACAGTAACATTTATATATCACAAATTATGTATATAACAACTGCTTAGGTGAATATAGGGAAGAATACTGTTTACACACTAGTGCTGACTGAGTAATAATGGGGTCACAGCGCAATGTAACTATGAGTGAAGAACAAAAGTCGGAGGAAATGTTAGATAAATCACTTTGTTCGAGGCAAAGAAAAATCCATGAACAGAGAGATGTTCCCAAAGACAGGAAACTTGGAAGACAGCTCTCAAGGAGCAATAAAAATGATTAGTTTTAAAAACAGAATTACATGAGATAATGCATTTAGAAGCAACTGTATACCAGAAAACTGTAAGGGATTATTACTATAACCACACTTGTAAAGACAATGCTAAAATCCATTATTTGGTGAACATCCTAAGATCTGATCCTTTTTCTTGGAGCAAATAAGAGCTCACTTAAGAAAATGATTGTCTAAATATTGCAAGCAGTGCTTGGGGCACATGGAAGGCACTCAATGTGTTTTAACTTCTTTCCCCATCTTGAAGAATGAAGAATTAAATTTAAGTTAGGATTTCTGAAATAAGATCAAGCTATTTTAAACCACAGAACTTAACACAGAACCTATTTCCAAAGGTTTCCCAGTCGCAAACATTTAAAACAGTCTGGCTGAGGTAATACGCGCAGGCAAGGAAGGATTCTACAAACATATTCTACAAAAAGCAGATACAGTACTATTGTACAGTACTAGCAACAAAATAAGTCCTATGACCTTCTACTTAAACTACAACTACTAGCTTCCTTTCTTACCTTCAAATAGCGATACAACATATCCGGAGAATTTTTTAGTTGTCTGAAATCAGATTCAAGCTGGAATGAGTTTGCAGGAACTGGAGGAAGAACGGTTGTGACAAACTGTGTAGGTGTCTTATCTATCTCTACAGAAATCTTTTCACTGAAAGACTGACATACATCCTGTTTCAAGTTGACTGAAGGCCTGAAATATTTCAGAGGCATCAAACAATTAGAAAAGAACCACAAATAGTTACAGCTTATACAAGGAAATGTCAATGGAGATTTTCAATTCCTGACTTTATTAATATAGTATTCTAACTATTTATATTCCACACGTAGTGAACTCTTCCAGCTAATAAAAATACACCTATATTTTTGGCAAGGCAGATAATGCTTTTGCCAATTTTTTAAAATATTTATTTATTTATGTTCAGTTAGCCACTGTGTAGTAAATAATTAGTCCCTGATGCAGTGTTCAATGATTCATTAGTTAAGTATAATACTCAGTGCTCATCACAGCACATGCCCTCCTCAATACCCAACACCCTGTTATCCCCCCACCCCCTTTCCTTTGCCAATTTTCACATGCTGGCTATGTAATGACTATTCTCATCTGTTGCGCTAATCTAGCCTGGCCACTTTTTGAAGCACACCGTTTCTATATACTGCATCACTACATCACATATACTCGCAACTGTGCCTTTCAGAAATCCAAATTATGACAGTTTCAGGAAAGATAGTCCCAGACACCAAGAAATGCTTCCTCCTTTTAAAAAAATCTGTCTGGGGCTGCCTGGGTGGCTCAGTCAGTGGGTTAAAGCCTCTGCCTTTGGCTTGGGTCATGATCCTAGGATCCTGGGATCGAGCCCCGCATCGGGCTCTCTGCTCAGCAGGGAGCCTGCCTCTCCCTCTCTTTCTGCCCGCCTCTCTGCTTACTTGTGATCTCTGTCAAATAAATAAATAAAATCTTAAAAAAAAAAAATCTGTCTGTTCAATGTTTTCCCCAAATCACTAAATAATCACTGTCACTTTAAATAAAACCACTAAAATTCAACATTTAAAAAAAAAAACTTGGGGCGCCTGGGTGGCTCAGTGGGTTAAGCTGCTGCCTTCGGCTCAGGTCATGATTTCAGGGTCCTGGGATGGAGTCCCGCATCGGGCTCTCTGCTCAGCAGGGAGCCTGCTTCCTCCTTTCTCTCTCTGCCTGCCTCTCTGCCTACTTGTGATCTCTCTCTGTCAAATAAATAAATAAAATCTTAAAAAAAAAAAATTATTTTTTTAAGAAGATTTTATTTATTTATTTGACACACAGAGATCACAAGCAGGCAGAGAGGCAGGCAGAGAGAGAGAGGAAGGGAAGCAGACTTCCTGTTGAGCAGAGAGCCCGATGAGGGGCTCGATCCCAGGACCCTGGGATCATGACCTGAGCCGAAGGCAGAGGCTTAACCCACTGTGCCACTCAGGCGCCCCCCTAAAAAATAAAAACTTTTAATAGGATTGCTGAGTGGCAATACAAGAATGTATGAATAAAGTTTCAATATCCCCTGGGAGTGACTGGGTGGGTCAGTCTTTAAATGTCTGCCTTCAGCTCAGGTCATGGTCCCAGGGTCCTGGGATCGAGCCCCATAACAGGCTCCCCACTTAGCGAGAAGCCTGCTTCTCCCTCTCTCACTTCCCCTGCTTATATTCCCTCTCTTACTGTATCTCTTTCTGTCAAATAAATTAAAAATCTTAAAAAAAAAAAGTTTCAACATCCCCAAATAAACCTAATTAATCTAGATCTTTTATATTCTCACCATTAAGCAAATGCATGACTGTTTTTTAAAATTCCACTATTTATTTATTTATTTATTTATTTATTTTAAAGATTTTATTTATTTATTTGACAGAGAGAGATCAACTAGGCAGAGAGGCAGGCAGAGAGAGAGGAGGAAGCAGGCTCCCTGCTGAGCAGAGAGCCCGATGCGGAACTCGATCCCAGGACCCTGAGATCATGACCCGAGCCGAAGGCAGCGGCTTAACCCACTGAGCCACCCAGGCGCCCCTCCACTCATAATTTAAAAAGCTCACAAATAATCTTAGATATTAATGGCTAGAATAATGATGACTAATTTCTACATTTTTTATGAAGCTTCCTTTTAAAAATTTTTTTGACAGACAGAGATCACCAGTAGGCAGAGAGGCAGGGAGAGAGGGAGGGAGAAGCAGGCTCCCCACTGAGCAGAGAGCCCGGGGCTCGATTCCAGGACCCTGGGATCATGACCTGAGCTGAAGGCAGAGGCTTTAACCCACTGAGCCACCCAGGCGCCCCTGAAGCTTCCTTTTAAAACCTTTTTTTGCTGAATTACAAAGTGAAATACAAATACTAAAGTAGAATAAAAATGCAGAGAATCAATTTGTTAAGATACTTTCTTACCTCTGAATTTCCCACTATGGTACAGGAATAGTGATCACACCTTAAACAAAACCTCTCTTAGGATTTAAGTACAAATAAAAATCTAGAATGTAAAGTTGAGCAGTTCAAAGCACTATGGTGATAAGCACATACCAGAAGTCTCATCAGTAATACCAATTTTCTAGTGCATTATTACCACTCTAGATGAGTATCAAGTAAGAGTATTTCTTCTGGGAAGCCTGAGTGGTGCCGTCAGTTAAGCGTCCAACTCTCATTTCAGCTCAGGTCATGATCTCAGGGTCATGAGACCAAGCTCCACGTGAGGCTTATCCTCTGTGCAGAGTCTACATAAGACTCCCTCTCTCCCCCCTCGCTCTCACTTCCCCTCTCTCTCTCAAAATAATTTTTTTTTAAAGAGTATTTCTTCTACTCACGGCAGGACCGAAGTATCACTGATTTCTTCTATTTTCAATACTTTTGCTTTCGGAATATCACTGGTGGGCAAAAGGTCATCTTGGCTTGAATTCTTTTTACTTGCAGCGCCTGCACTTGCTATTCTGTCTGGCAGGTGACTAGGGTTGTTCTGTGGAGCGGCAGTAGTGCTACCCGGCACGTCAATGGTCTGGATCAAATTACCGGTCTCTTCAATAGTAACTTTCTTGAGTGGTTTCTACAACGATTAAAATCAATTCTTTAAATCAACATTAAAGGTTTCCTACTTCAGGGTCACCAATTAAAAGGCTGCAGTGTTCTTATAACTAGTATCGGCTCCCTATTTAAAGAACGTACTTAGATTTTAAGTTCACAGACTAACAGTGTTAAGTCAGTTCACTCTGATGGCAAGATAGACAGGGGTCATACTCTGAGAATACAAAGAATAAAAAAAGATGCACAGCACCTAGAGTATGTAAGTCTGAATGGGAGAAAGAAGAGCTGTACTTCTACATAATTCCAAGGCAATGGGACGCATGCTGTGAAAGGGGAAAGCACCACATGCGAAGAGAACACAGGGAAGGAAGACAAACAGTGGCACCAGGGGAGTCATCACAGAAAAGTACACATGAATGGCAATGTGGAAGGGCACAGCATGGTCAGTGGAAAGATGAGAAGTCCATAAGGGCTAGAGCAAGGGGAGGAGTTGGGGGGAACAAAGCCTGAAAGGCTGTTTAAAGACAGCTTATAAAGGAATTGTGTGCCATGTCCAGGAGTTTGGACTTGACTCGAGAGGCAACAAAGCCAAGAAAAAGTATGGCCAAATCTACAGTGAACTAAGTGAAGGCAAGCAGAACAAGGTCAGACAACAACCAGCACTCTGTATGAAACAGACTAACATTAAAATCTAAGTAGATTTTAAAAATAAATAAGTAAAAAATAAAAAGCACCTAAGTAGATTTTCTAAACATGCAGCCGCTGGATAAAACCAGCCCAGGATTAAAGATCTGCCAAATATGTTCACAAAGTTGGTAAGACTTGACCATAATTAGTTTCTAATGTAACAAAATAAGTAGGATTCACTGTTTATTTCAATCATTACAAATGTTAAACATGTTCAATTTCTTCTTAAGTTTACATATAATACTCTGTTATTTTTAATTTTAAAAACCCTCAATTTATTCTAAGTGTTCATTTCAACTGTATGGGTGAATTTTAAATCAGTAAGTTTTAAATATAAAAACTTTAGACACACATATTAAACTTAGTATTAAACCCAGACATTCTATTAACATAGCCAAGATAAGACCTAACAGTTACAACTGAATGTTACTGGATGAACAAACATAAATTTTAAAAGCGATTAGCAAAACTGTTAACAGAATCCCAGTAGCTGTTCTATTTAAAGTACGATCATGTTAAGCTGAAGTCTTTGCCTTGCTGAGAACTCTGAACAGCAATAGTTTTCTCTGAAGATACTAACCAAGAATGGGCACGTGTCAGTGCTGCACAAGGGACTATGATTTCTGACAGGTAATAAATCACTGGACTAAACCAATACAGTCCCATTTAAAACAAAATCCTTTCAAAACTAACAACAGATGTGTAAACATGATCCTAATTTAAAAATTCCTTAATCAGTAGTCTCTGTGAAGTGTAGACCTATGAGTGGGTACTAGGAGCTACTAGTGCTGAGGGCTACTGATGGTTGGGAGCGATAGGGGGGGATGACAGTATGCTGGTTAACAGGAGTGAAACACAGAAGATATCACTACAGAAAGATTTAAGAAAATACGAAAGGTTCAACTAACACTTTCTCAAAACGAAGATTTAGATGCATTTTATTTAGCTCTATGCTATGGCCATTTCAAGAAAAGGAAGAGAAAAATAAAAATAAAGAGAAAGGGAGAAAGAGAAGGGGAAGGGCCAAGTAGAAAGATGAAATTTTGCTATAGAAAAATGAAAATAAAACAAAATAAAGTATTTCAGCACAGATTATGAGATCAGGAGACCCTTCATTTACTACCACCTACCCTGGGTCCCGGGAGAACTACATCACTGCTCTCCTAGATGCTCTCTGGAGATGATTCGCCAAAAGTACCGTGAAACGCAGACTTCCCTGGCCTAGGCTCTCATTTGACTCAAGTAATGCTAGGACTCTTCCTCCACTTCCTGGACCTTCCTCTCTTCCCTGACCTTTTTCCCAGTGGTATGGTTCTCTCATAAATATGTGACTGAGAAGGAAATTAATATTCATTTCACCTAAAACTGCCTTAGCATTAATGGATATTATTTCCTTCGATCGAAACTAACTTGTGAGTTAGCCTCAAGGGGAAAAAGTAAGGATCACACAGGGATTAGGTAACTTGCCCAAGGGGGCTCAAATCAACTCTTGAAAACAGTACACCAAATGGCATCTTCTATCTTTTAGATAATGCCCACATTTTTATTATGAAGACCAACTACAAAAATAAACGCAATTTTTCCCCTTCCTGCTAAGATACTGGTTTATTTTGTTTGGGAACATTTACAGAATAGTCCACCCCAGATCTTTCATTTCACAGAGGTGTTTTAAGATCTTGCCACAAAAGACTTAAGTGCATGCTGCATTTTCAAACTATTAACATAAACTGGTTTTTAAAGTGAGGGAGAAGAGAACCCCACAAATGTATAAAAGTCCTTATATACTGGCCATGGGACATTTGGATCTACCACACGCCTATGTTTTTATAATTATGGACAACAAAGTCTGACAAATGGTTTTTTAAACCTTATCAATTTTTTGTGAAAATGTCTTATAAAGATGTAAAAGTTTAAAACACTTTTTTAAAACTTTTCATTAAACATTTGATCACCTTAATTGAAAAGAATAACAGCACATTAACATAATGTATGAAAATGAATACAATGTATAGAAGCAACTAGATTTATGCCTGTCCCGAAACAAGTATTGTCTCAGAAAATCAAGAACAAAGTCACAATAAGAACACTGGGAGTGGGGTGGGGGTGCACCTGGCTGGCTCTCAGCAGAGCACACGACTCCAGGTAACAGGGTCACAAGGTGGAGTGCCTACACTGGGCGTGGAGCCTACTTAATTAAAAAAAAGAGAGAAAGAAAAGGGGGAAAAAAAAAAAGAACACTTGAAAAGCATTTAACTGAAATTCACTGTTACTAACCTGAAATATGACCTCGACAAAACAAACTTTCTTTGCTTCCTTTTCTTCCTTTGTAAAAGGAAAATAAAAATACCTGCTCTGACTTCCTTATAAAATTAAGGCTTTCAAAGCATTCACCATGCAGAAGAGTTACTTCCAGGAGGCAGCAAAAGGATCATGGCCAGTGAGGGGGGGCACAGGGGAATTCACACAGGGGAATTCTGGAGGCTGACACCTTTCAATTTCTGACTTAGTTGGTGATTTCATGGGTGTTCACTTTATAATTATTTTTAAAATCTTAGTCTTGTGGACTCTTCTGCATATATTAGGTAAATGTTAGAAATTGCCATAGTCATATCATATATATATATATAACTTACAGATAATAACCAAAGATTCAGCACAAAATAAATTGCTAAATTCATGCCAGCTACTCTTTCTGTTATAATACTACAGAGAAAAAAAACTGGCTTTGTTGGACTTAACGAAAAATAGTACGGTATACCAAAAACAATGTGCAATATATATTTTTAAAGACAATTTGCTTATACTACAGCTCTGCCTTAGGTGAATTTTTTTTTTTTTTTTTTAAAGATGTAGCCATGCACCTTACAATGCATGCAATGTAAGGGTAAACCTGGCTGAGGACACTGTACCCATCTTCAGGTTTCTCAGGATACCCCTATGATGGCTATGTCACTTCCACCCACTGAGCTGGAGAGCAGGGGTCTCTAGCAGAGAAAAAATGAGGCTGTTTAAACAAAGGCAGACATACACCACTTCTGAGGATGTGCACTGTACCAAGACCCCATGCTGGGTTCTCTGAGCCATGAAGCATACCTCTTTCTTTCCAGCTGATCTGAGCCCCAAGCTGTCCACAGCTATTTCATGAGTTATGAAAATACCTGAACCAGGCAGGGCCCTGTCGTGTACAGGGTACAAGGTACAGGGCTCCCCCTTATCCTTGGGGATCACCTAAGCATGTGGGAAATCCTCTCCCAATCAGGGACCAGAGAGTAGGGAAGAGTTCAAGGTGGTGGAGGAATGAGTGGAGGGTTTGTTTTAATTCTGCACAGTCTATGCATACAAAATAAACCTCCCTTCCTCCCAGAGCTTTCATGAGATCCAGAAGCTGGTGCCGTTCCCCCTAAGGAACAGCAGCTCTGATCTACCAAGGACACAAAGAAGGGCAAGGTAAATGCTGTGGCCATTTTCAGCAGTACCTCTTTTGGGAAGCCGTTTTATACAGCACTCTCCCTGGCCTTACCTCTGTTTTGTGTGTGGTGCGAGATGTCTGCTGTGTTACTTATTTTCAAAGTGCAAACTCTCAACCCAAGAGCCTATAGGCTTCTCTATTTTCACTGTGTCATCTTGGCTGTGCCTCCAGAAGCCAAAGTACTTAAAGGCTGAGGACCCTTAGGGCTGTGACTGTATATTTCTGGGAATAACATGGAGAGGATGACACCACACCCCACGCTGAAGCCTCCTGGCCTGGCTGACTCCTTCCAGAACACCTGTAGGTGGAATCACTATTGTTTCCTCCTTTCCTGTTTCCATTTAGGCAACTAATGTCTACATAGTTGCCTAATAATAATAATAATAATGTCTACAATAATCCTCTCAACTGGAAAATGTGAAATGCCGTCCCTCCAACTTTGCATTGTGTGCTTTGTGCAATTTTGAATGGTCTTAGGAGAAGGTCAACTTCCTAACTCATCACTGCTCCATCTCTGTTGGTAAATATGCTATATGCAGAATCCCTCCAGTTGTACCCTGGGTAAAAATATTCTGAATTATCGGAAGTGACAGATTTGTAGTAGAAAATGTACACTAGCAGTGAAATCATGAAAAGAGAAAAATCAGTTCTACTGCAGAGCCAGTTCCACACAAAGTCCTTCCGCTGTGTTCTTACGAGCGGGTTCTGCTGTGTCCTGAGTCACTGTTAGAACTGATCCTGCCTCTCATGATACATCATGGGAATTCTATAGCCCACATCCAAACACATTCGAGTTCATTATTATTTACAATTTCTGCCTTTTTCCATACAACATAATTACTATGTGTCTCATAGTGTACTTAAATCAGAACTACCTATGAATTGGTAAGATAAACAGATCTGAGCTTAGTTAATGTTTGTAAGTAATAGGTTCCTCCCAGAAAACACCCTCTAAGTTCCTCTCCAAGACTCCAGAGGTCCCCACCTCCAAGAGGTCCCTGAGGCCACTGACAGAACATCCAGAGAGAAGACCCCTTTTGTCAGGGAGGGAAGCAAAGAAAGAAGGTTGTGCACTGGCAAGCAGAATTTTTCCACAGGAGTGGCTATGATTCCGTGTGTGGAATGGGCTTTTTAATCTCACTCATTCTCTCTGTTCTCAATGCACAAAAAACCATCTCCTGTAGCCACAGAGGAGGGACGCAGGGTTACCCTGGACACAGATGCCTTCCCGATTAGAGTACATGACTTTGTTAGTTTGAAATTACTTCTGGTAATCCTCTAGGATGGAACCCCAGCTGTTCCACACTGGCAGACATGGGCAGTGACATGTGGTGACAGTAATTTAACCTCCTGGCCTCTTTTCCCCCAAGCTACAGGCAGCACCCAGTGGGGGGACAGAGTTTTCTGGCACTGATGCTGCTCTCTGGGAACCTGGGAGTAGGAGAGATGGCAGGTGCAGACGCCTATTTTTCTGGGGTTCAGCTGTTGTTGATATTGGCTCTTTTATCTGTCATATCAACACAGCTTTCACTTCTGCTCTGCAAGTCAGTATGGTGATCAGAGGACCCCCCTTTACCAGGACCATCCTGCACGTGCTACTCCATGGGCCCCCCCCCTTCATCACCATCCATGGGCTCTGAACCACCTCCACCCCCTGCACCTCAGTGGCCCTGGGAACCACCCACACCACCCCACTCGTACCACCTGATAAATGATCTGAGCAGTGAGAGTGGACTTATAAAGCACGTTCATCTTACTTTTGTTGTTGAACTTAAGTGCTGACTTTAGATCTAACCCTCCAGAAGATGCAAGGCTATTAT
The DNA here is from genome assembly GCF_011764305.1 of Mustela putorius furo. Lineage (NCBI taxonomy): Eukaryota > Metazoa > Chordata > Mammalia > Carnivora > Mustelidae > Mustela > Mustela putorius. The sequence goes on along the minus strand of NW_025422368.1, from coordinate 7,859,640 downwards.
TATAATAATATCACAGGGGTGCCTGGGTAGCTCAGTGGGTTAAAGCCTCTGCCTTCAGCTCAGGTCATGATCTCGGAGTTCTGGGATTGAGCCCCACATTGGGCTCTCTGCTCAGTGGGGAGCCTGCTTTCCCCCTCTCTCTGCCTGCCTCTCTGCCTACTTGTGATCTCTGTCAAATAAATAAATATCTTTAAAAAATTTTAAAAAAGAAAATATGTAGAAATATTTAAATTTGTAGTGTTAAGTCAACGAAAAAGTTATCCCACAATTCTAAACAGCTGAATTTTCCCCATTTTTACTGATATCAATAATCCTAAGAGTGTTTTTTAAAGATTCTAAAGAGTTTATTTATTCAACACTTTGTCTCCAACTCTTATTATTATAACACTGATATTTAAAAAGGAAGGAAAAAATGAAAGAAAAGTGTTTCACTTACAGTTGACCCAAGATGAGATGGATTATCAATAGGTTTTATCACATTTTGCCTTTGTGTAGAATCGAGAAAAACATCATCCCAATGTCCTTTCTCAATTAAGTCCTTGAAAATAAATTTGAAAGCATGACTACCAAAATATATATTCTCAAGTTAGTTATATAATAGTAATGTGTTTCTGTTTGAGAAAACTAGACCATATTTTGGTGAAAAGAATACATTACCTTTTTAATTTTGGAAAGTTCAGTAACTGCTTGCTTATTCCCAGGTTCCAAAAGCAAAACAGTTTCAAAATCTAAAGTGAATTTTCAAGAAACAGAATAAATTAGTGAAAATATATACAGAGTTCAAGACATGATACATTTAGTTAGTAACCCAGGCTTCTCTCTAGAAGTCTTACTTGGCGTGCAAGGAAACAGGTTGAGCAATAATAAGAGCTAAACATTGACCAGGTGCTCTTCTAGTTACTTTTTGTGAATTCTTGTGTGACCCCCATAACAAACCCACTTTTCAGATGATACAACTGAGGTCTAGAGATCATCTAACTTATCAAAGCTCACATTATTAAAAAATGACAGGGTTACTCACTAAATATTAAGACAGAATCTAAGAGAATTCCATATAATGGAATATTATTTGGCCTTAAACCTTGGAAGACATTAGCTAAGTTAAAGAAGCCAGACACAAAGGGACAAATACTGCATGATTCTACTAGAACAATCAAATTCATAGAGACAGAAAGTAAAATGATAGTTACCAGGGGCTAATGGAGGAAGGAATGGGGAGTTTTTGTTAATGGGTAGATTCTCAGGACTGGATGATGAAAGAGCGCTGAAGATGTCTGATGGTGATGGTGATGGCTGCTCAACAGTGTGAATGTACTTAATGCCACTGAATTGTACACTTAAAAATAATTAAGATGGTAAATTTTATGTTATGTATATTTTACTACCATTTTTTAAATGCATGACCTACAGCTGAAGCCAGGTTTAGAGAGAAACTCTCAGATTTAAATGCACATATCAGAAAAGAAGGCAGGTTGAAAATCAATAAGCTAAGTATTGATGTCAAGATATTAGAAAAACAGCAAATGAAACCTAAACAAAATAGGGGCACCTGGGTGGCTCAGTCTGTTAAGTGTCTGCCTTCAGCTCAGGTCATGATCCTGGGATCAAGCCTGCATCAGGCTCCCTGAGCAGCAAGGGGCCTGCTTCTCCCTCTCCTTCTGTCCTTTCCCCACTCAAGCAAGCCCGCCCTCTCTCAAGTAAATAAAATCTTTAAAATAAAATAACATAAGCCTAAACAAAACTGAAGGAAAGAATGAGCAGAAATATGTGAAACAGAAAACATATGCTATAAAACCAAGTAAGTTCTTCAAGAAGGCTAACAGACTGAATACTTAAAAGATCCTTGAAAAATAAAATAACTAGTACCAAGAATAAAAAGGAGCATCACTCCAGATCTCACATTATCCTCTAACCTTTAACAGCTGATTCTCTTTCTTTTTGCCTTTTCCTTCTCACCTATAATTCAAATTATTAATTAACTGTGATTGGCAATTAGCCAGATCAGACTGGACACTATTAAAGATAATCTGGCCCACTATGAAAGCTGCATCCCTTCAAATCTGCAAACTATTCACGATCTGAACTGTGAAAGAAAATTTACTTCTGTAAGTTCTGTACCCTTGAACAATGGAAAAGCTACACAAATCTCTGCTTCTATAACATGGGAGTCTCAAAAGAATGAGTGAGTGATAGTTGTTAGAAAGATAGTCGTACCTTGTTTGGCCTCATTTAACTTTCCCAAAAATGTTCTTGCTGTTCCTCTTCTGGCAAAAGCTTTAGAGTATGAGCCATCTAATAAAATAGCTTGTGTGCAGTCTTTTTCGGCTTCTTCATATCTATTTAATATGACAAAATTACCAACTGGAAAATGCAGCTTATAGGTAAAACTTAACATAAACTGACTTTCTAATGTAAATAAAACTTCCAAATCTGTCTTTGAGAGGAAAGACTATTTTTTTTTTTTAATTGTTCACTCTCACCGAATCTTGGAAACATCTAGGAAGGAGGGAAAAGGTACAAGGTTAAAGGAAAGTCAGGATAGAAAGTGCCAGAAGAATGTAAAAAAATGCTGGTAAAATACAAGCCAAGCAGACAAAAGAATATCACTGGCTGGAATCCACCCTGCACCTCGCCAACACTCAATACACATGGGTACTACACTGACAATTAAAACTGGCATTCATTTTCTAATAAAACTTAGTATTTACGCACCTAAGGATCACCTAAGTTATACAGCACCTAAGAAAAACCAATCTACGCAAAACTCAGGACCTGTTACATGTGTGATGGCTTATCATCTAACACCTTTCCTAAATTCTACTCAACCATGCAACCAGCCATCAATTCAGTCAGACTGGATAGTGCTCTAAAAAACAAAAAGTTAAGAAGAGCTAAAAACAAAACAAAACAAAACAAAAAAGAACAGAAAAACTGAAGACTTTGTATATATCAAAATGACATTAATGAATTACTGTGAATTTATTTGGCATGATAATGGCATTGCAATTATGTAAAAAAGGTCCTTTAGGGATAAGACGTCATAATGTCTCTAATCTGTTTTATAATAATTCAAAGGGAAAAAAAGCTAACTAAATATAATGACGAACATATGGCTTGTTAACCCTAGATGATTTGGTACATGGGGTTTATTATATTACTTACATGAAAGCTATAAAAGTTTCATAATAAAAAATTCCAAAAAAAGAAAATCTTCTGCAATGACATTCTCCCCAAAGCCTAAAATGAATGCCATCCTACCCTTGAAACAAGACCTCATAAGAACAAAATCAAAATTTTGAATGAACTTAAAACATCTTCTAGTTCTTTACTTCACTTTTCAATGGAAGAAAGACTATGTCTGTGTCTATGCAAGTGCATGTGCCCACGGCCCACTAATATATTCTGTACTTTGCTGATTGTATCATTCTCTCATTCAGACACATGCATGCCCCCCTGTTCCCCCCACCCCAGTTTTTAGGGTAAGGTACTTTAAAGAGCAAAGTCAAAGGCCTGCCTGACTCTCCAGCTATGTTAACAGCCATAATATGGACCACTTGCCCTTTCTGGAAGTTACATTAACTTTTTCACTCTCATGCCTTTAAACCTGTACTGGGGGGCACCTGGGTGGCTCAGTGGGTTAAAGCCTCTGCCTTCGGCTCAGGTCGTGATCCCAGGGTTCTGGGATCGAGCCCCGCATCAGGCTATCTGCTCAGCAGTGAGCCTGCTTCCCCCCTCTCTCTTTCTGTCTGCCTCTCTGCCTACTTGTGATCTCTGTCTGTCAAATAAATAAATAAAATCTTTAATTTTAAAAAAAACCTGTACTGGGACACTCAACCTGTTTTTCACCTTACTTACTCTAACCAAAACAATGTATCTCTAATTGTGTCTATTGGTTTAAATGACAATAAATATTGACGAAAAATATTTTTCCCATCTTTATTTTCACTAACTTTTATATGGGATTTGGCTTTTCTTTCAATTATGACTATAAACAAGAAACCACAATAGCAAAAGCAGTAGCTGTAACTTTGCCCCAATAAATATCATAGATACTTTCATATCACATTATAACTATTACAGATATCTCAAAGTATTACTTATGTTCACCACTATTTCAGAATTGTAATAGTAATTAAACCTATTTGTATGTGACCACAGCATCCTGGTCTATAAATGCTCCTAGGATCTAAGTGGCCAACTAACAGGCAACTAAGAACTCTGCCCTTAGTAGTCATCAGATACCAAAGAGCAAAGTCTCATGTTACCACACTGGTAACATAATCATTTGTGTTACTTTTTTATTTCCTATTCACTTATTAGTTCATCAGTATGTGGAAGATGTCACAGATCAGCCCAAATTTGAATTTTCATATAATGTTTTCAAAACAAATTTTTGCTTTATATCTGCCTGTATTTTTAATGTAGTTTCTTATTTCGTTGTGTCAATAAAAAAGTATATATACCAACTATGTCAAAAATCGCAGTATTTTAAAAACTACAGTTCAATATAATTGGATGCCTTTGTAGCCTCAAATGTATAATTATGCATTCAAAAATATTCTAAGAAAGGTTCCCCATGCAGCCAAATGGGTCCACGGTACCAAGAAACCCTTCAGAACCCCTATTTTAAGTACTCACAGGTTTTTTCTTAAATTCTGTCACTAAAGTATAAAAGGTGATTACAACAGATATAAAGAATTATGAGAAACAGTTTCTACCAGCAGATATTATCCTCCTGATTGTTCAACTTGGAACACCTGAGTGCATCCAGAAATAACTGTTAGTATCACAAGACCAAGTTTTTGCCATATATATAATCAATCAGATGATCTCAATGGCAACAATTCTCTTATGTATAAAACACTGCCAGATAAGAACTTGCCCAAAAGGTTCTGAGGTTAAAAATAATTTTTAAATCACTAATTCAGAATAACGTGCATAAACCAAAGAAATGTTAAATTGTGTAATGCCACACTATTACAAGCGGGAAAATAAAAAGAGCAAACATTTACTGAATATGTACTGATACACACTCAATCTCTCTCATTTAAATGTAATGCTCAAGAATAAATAAATTTTATTTTATTACTATTTATCTAATGTGCCAATTTATGATAAACTTTTCATCCTGAAAAGTATTAAGTATAACCAATCCTTACTTCTGCATCTTCAGAAAGGCCATTGCTCTGTTAGCTGGAAGAAGGGCATTAGTGCCATCTGCTGCTATCCCCCGAGTATAGCATTCAATTGCTCTTTCATATTTCCCTTCTTTGAAAAATCCATTCCCCTATCATTTTGGAGAGAAGTATAAAGAAGAATTAAAAAAAAAAAAGCAAAATATGCAGAAAGAATAAAAAATTAGCTGAATTCAAATCCTAAGTAAACACTATGATAATACTCATCAATACTCTATCAGTTATTAAAGTGTATGTTAATGTTAAATATCCAATCCATGATACATGTTCTAGTATCAGTTAGTTTAGGTTATGTTTTGTAGTGGCATTATTCTCTTTTCAGTACTAAAAAGAAAAAAAGTGTACTACTATACTACTTTACACCATTAACCATTATTCTACTAGTTAAATATTACACAAAACTTAAATCTGAAAAACACTTTAATAAATATAGGCCCAAATATTATACTCCTCAGTATTAGAAGCTGTACAATAGAATTTCACTAACTCAAATAATTTTTGTGAAAGAACAGAGTACCAGAATTGTATACCTCATTCTTTGGTAACACTAACATGTCTAAACATAGGATAAATTAAACCATACTGGAATGTATATACTAGACATCACTATAAGCACACTTATTTATAATCAGTCAGGTTTCTCACAGTATCATTCCATATGTATTTATCATTCCATAAGTATTTTTCCAAGAAAAGCTACAAATATGTTAAACTAATCTCAGCTCAAGATTCTAAAGGAATTTTGATCAGAAACAGTCCAGTATGAATTAATGAAAAAAAATTCTATCTAAGAATGAATTGTAACTTATTTCTATGTTAAATTTATAACCACCTATACATTAAGTATGTTAAAATCCTCAAAAGTAGTTTGCTCCCTAAACTATGTTATATTTTTAATTATGTACTAAGTCATCAATTACTCAAATTCTGAATTAGTAAGCTCCAGGGGTTTTTTAGTATAATTTTCAGCTCTTACTGAAGAATTTTAACATTAGAGAAGACAGAAATACACAAGAAACGAAGAGTAAACTCAGCAAAACATATGTATGTTAAAATCCCTCTGGATTACCAGATCTTTCTCTGAAATGGCCTGCTGCTTATTCTGTTGCTCTTCAATGTTCTTCTTCTCTCCTTCAGATGATTTAATCATTGTATCAGCTCCCTTTGGATGTGAATTTTCTTTGGATGTTAAAGCCTAGGAGACACAGTAGTCAGCTAAAATAAAACAAGTAACGCAAGATACATATCTATTTGACTTTAAAATAGTAAATCACTCATATGTATTGGAATTTTTGACACATTTCAAATTAATATTGAAATAATAGTTTTTACTCTAATCCAAAGTCTAATTCAAATTAAAAAACAAAATCGTGAATTTAATATACATCTTATTCCAATGAAAATAAGCCATATCCACTAATAGTAGTTGTTCATTTATTTATTCAAGAAATATTTACTGAATTTTTACACAGGCCAGGTACCATTCTAGGAACTATTTTCAAAAATAAAATAGATAATTAAGACCACACATCCAAATTTCTCAAATTTAATATTCAGTCATTAACCTCAGACAAAATACAAAAATATATAAGATAATTCACAATTATAAGCAAGTTGATAAATTTATCAGCAGATTATGAGCAGTAAGTAATAGCAATATTTAAAAGCAGATCTTTGGGGTGCCTGGGTGGCTTAGTCGTTAAGCATCTGCCTTTGGCTCAGGTCATTTTCCGGGGTCCTGGGATCAAGCCCTATATCAGGCTCCCTGCTTGGCAGTAAGCCTGCTTCTTCTTCTCCCACTCCCCCTACTTGTGTTCCCTCTCTTGCTGTGTCTCACTCTGTCAAATAAATAAAATCTTTAAAAATAAATTAAAAATAAAAAATAAATAAAAGCAGATTTTCCCCAAACATTGTCACTTTTTCCTCCAAGTTTTAACAGATGGCACAATAACTATAACTGACTGAACAGCAAAATGAAAGGAATACATAACTATACAGTATCATTTGACAGCAAAATTTTTAGCTAAGTAATAACTATTATCTCACTGTTAAAAAACTAGTACTGTTTTTGCTAAAATATAAACTACAAGGATGGAGCTTATATCAAAGAAATATGCAGAAGTTTAATACAGAAGTCAAAGCTCAAGCCAATAAAGAAAAATTAGTGGGATAAGGAGAAGTAATTCTATCATCTGTGAAAGAAAAAAGCAGCGGTGGTTCACAGACATCAGGTAACTTTTTTTTTTAAGATGTTATTTTAAGTAATCGCCACACCCAATATGGGGCTCAAACTCACAACCCCGAGATCAAGAGTCACGTGCTCTACTGACTAAGCCAGCCAGGTGCCCCTCAGACAGCTTTTTAAGATGATGACTCCTACGGATCTTTAAATACCATTCATTCTACTTCCTCTAGCTTACAAATCTGTTTAGTAAAACTATACAGTACAAAGAACTAAAATCAGAAAGTCTATATTAAGTAATCTACAGTACAAAGACTATGCCAAAACCTTTATACTTCATCAAATAAAGGTAAGTAATGCACTTAATTTAAGTAACTAGGATTTACCTGATTAATTTTCCTGAGTTCATTTGTTGCTTCAAAGTTATTTGGTTCCAGTTCTAATACTTTCTCATAATCTAGGTAAATTAGAAGATTAATATTTGAAAGATAGGATATTTTAAAAATTCTACAAAACAATAATCATTTGCTACATGTGACAAACAGGCAAGTGTTCTGCAGCAAAATTAAGAGGAGTAAGAAATATTAACAACAGCAGGCTAACTAGACTCTCTCCATTCTCCCTCCCCCAAGGCAAAACCTTGACAGAATCCCGTAACAAATCACCTTCTTCCACCAGCCCCAGAAAGGATACTTGCTATCATTAAGTTGTATATCATAAAACCAAGGAGCAGCAGAATTATCAGATTATCAACTTTATTCAGATTTTGTTATTTATAGTACATAAACCTATTTTATGGACTAATACAAGCCCTAGAATTTACAAATAAAGAAAAATGTGTTAAGAATTTTATATGTAGTGCCTCTGCCTCAAATCATCCAACAAGATGTTTTAATCCTTACTTTACAGATAAACTGATAATCATAGGAGATCCATCCGTAACCTTCCCTTTGGTCACACACCTAATCTCATCGGTGTTTCATTCCACATTAGTGGAATGAGAATTTGAACCAAAGTCTAATTGGAGGCAAATAATGCATTCTTTCCCAAGTATCAGGATTCTTTTAAAAAGCAAAAATGAGCTTTATTCAAATACAGAATGCTCTCCAAAAGTAAGAACTGTGACTGTCTAGTATTCTTTGTACAGCATCTGTTCAATTAAATCATTAAAGAATTTTTTAGATATTAAGGAACTGAAATACATTAATACCTTTTTTGGCATCCTCTAATTTTTGCAAAGCAACTCGAGCAGCACCTCGCCTTGCATAAGCCTTTGTATAACTTCTATTCAAGGCAATTGCTAAATTACAATCAGACTCAGCAACAGCAAATCTGCAATTTAAAAAAATTAAGGTTAATAAAATTCATTTGTTAACCCAAACTTCAAAATTTGTTTCTGAAATCCCCAAGAAGGGGATTTAGTTCACAATTAAAGGTGTGTTTCCCACCTTCTTTTATTTACTTAAGGCTACTGAAAAGCATTAATTCGTGATGGTGAGATGTAATGTTCCCTTTAAAGCAAGGAACAAGAATGCCCACTATCACCACTTTTTGTCATTATTGTACTAGAGGTCCTGACTAACACAGTTTCATAAGGAAGAAAAATAGATAAAAAGACTGGAAAATAAACGAATAAAACTGACATTCTCACATGATATGATGGTCTACCTAAATCACTCAAAACAAACTAGAGACACTGTTAGAAATAATCAAAGTTTGCAAAGTGCCCGCTTTACTATAGATAATCAACAAAAAACAGAAATAAATCTAACAAAAGATATTTAAAGACCCCTATGCAGAAAATTTGAAGACTGTCTTGAAAAACATTAAAGAAGACTTAAGTGGAGATATAGCACACTCATGATCTATAATAAGTCACAAACACATGGCAATATAATTCTCTCCACACTGAGCTCTAAATCCAAAGCAATTATAATCAAAACCCCAACATAATTTTTCAAGGAATTTGACAAGATGATTCTAATACTCAAACTGATAAGCAAAAGTCCAAGAATACCCGACATTCCTCAAAAATAAGGTAAGAAAACACGCCCAATGCCATATACCAAGACTTATAATATTACAGCAATTAAAGATGTATGGAACGGGGAGAAGGATAAGCAGCAGATCAACTGGAAAATACAGTGACATAAAAGAGATCAGTACAAACTTGACACAGAATAATGGTGGCATTGCAGATCCATGGGAAAAGCATGGATAGTAAATAAATAAGACTAAATGATTGAAATATTCATATGAAAAGATATGAAATTGGAATTCTACCTTCAGCATATATTAAGACTTAAACGTGAAAAGCAGAACATAAAACCTTTTGAAAGAAAATACAGAAGACTGTATCAGCTCAGGGAAGGAAACTACTTTTTTTTTAACAAATAATATTTTTAGAAGTGCTAACCTTTAAAAAAAAGTCAAATTGAAATATACTAAAATTAAGAATTTCTGTTCACTGAGACTTCATAGAGAAAGAAAAAAAGCAAATTGGGAGAAAATTTAAAAAGCAAATTAGGAGAAAATAATTATAAAAAAACACTGAAGGATTAGTATCCAAAATAAAGAATTTTTAAAAATCAATAGCAAAACAGCCTAACAGAAAAGTAGCCAAAAGACAAAACAGGCATTTCACAGGGGGAAAAAAATACAAGTGGTAAATAAATATGTCAGACAATGTTCCACGTTACTAGCAACTGTGGAAATGCAAATTAAGACCACAGTGAATTATCATTTTACATCCACTAGATTGAAAACAATTAAGAGGCCCGATTCTACCAGTGCTGGTAAAGATAATGGACCAAGCATTTTTACATGCTCCTAACGGGAATACAAATTCATACAACCATCTTTGTACTACTTATACAATTGGTCATCACCATGTAAAGTTGAACATATATACATCCTGTGACCCAGCCCCAAGAAACACTGATGCTTGTGGGTTTATGTAAAATTATTTTCCATAACTTACACATACTAAATTATAATTATAAAATGTAAATATTACAATTTGACAGGCTATAACAAGTTTCAGAGACCTAAGTATGCCATTTAAGCTATTAAAAAACTCAGATACCCATATAATTTGTATTTACAAATAATTATTTAACAGTTAAAATTTTTATTTTTATTTTTTTTTAAAGATTTTATTTATTTATTTGACAGACAGAGATCACAAGTAGGCAGAGAGGCAGGCAGAGAGAGAGAGAGAGAGAGGGAGGGAAGCAGGCTTCCTGCGGAGCAGGGAGCCCGATGCGGGGCTCGATCCCAGGACCCTGAGATCATGACCCGAGCCAAAGGCAGCAGCCCAAACCACTGAGCCACCCAGGTGCCCCAACAGTTAAAATTTTTAATATTCAAGAAATATCTTGATGGTATTTGTCTTCTTTTAAATTCTTACAGTAAGTCCATTCTCTGCTTATGATAAAACTCTAATACATTCATGTTCTTCAACATAAATATGTATTTTTAAAGGGTCAGTATGACTTAAAGATAAAGATTAGAACATATTTTAAGTTTTCCATAATGAAAGGTCTCTAGGTTAAAGAGTGGATAAATGATTTTTCAAAATAAGGATATTAATTTCTATACAATATTTACCCAGCTAACTTTCTTTTGTGAATTGGGTAAAGATGTCATTACTCAAATTTTTATTGGAGGAACACCTTGGTAACGTGAACTACAGGAGCATGGTCTGAACATCTGAAACCATTTAAACCATTTAAAATGGTTTGAATAAAATAACTCAATAAAAAGAAGCGAGCCATAAGAATTTACAGCTGAAAAGAAATGTAGTATGGGCTTCATCTCTTCACAGACACTTTATCACGAAAGATTTTTTTTATTCTAATTTTTTTTATTAAGACAAATTTTCTAGAGCAGTTTTAGGCTCACAGCGGTACCAAGGGGAAGGTACAGACACTTCTCATCTGTATACTCCCTGCCTTCACACATGCAGGGTTAGCATTATCAGTATCCCACATCAGAGTGGTACATCTGGACAAGGGATGAACCCACACTGGCACACCATTATCCTCCAAGGTCCACAGTTTACATTATAGCTTATTCTCAGTGCTGAACATTCTATGGTTTTGAAAAAATATAAAATGGCATGTATCTATCACTACATTATTACAGAGTATTTTCACTGCCCTAAAAATCTCCTGTGCGCTGCCTATTCATTCCTCCATCACCCTCAACCCCTGATAACCACTTACATTTTTATGGTCTCTATCGTTTTGCCTTTTCCAGAATGTCACAGAGTTGAAAAGTATGAAATCATACAGCATATAGATTTTTCAGATTAGTTTCTTTCACACAGAAAGATGCATCTTAAAGGGGAGCTAAGATGGTGGTGTAGCAGGAAGAATGTAGGCTTGCCTCATTCCTCCAACTCTGCTAGATAAATATCAAGTATCAAATCATTCTAAATAGCCAAGTACTTGACCTGAGGACTGACAAAACAAACTGTACAACTCGAGGGAGAGGAGACGAGGAGACCCTATCAAGGAAGGTAGAGAGTGCAAAAATGTGGTTTGGCAGAGAAACGGATCTCAGGTGCTGTGGAGTGAAGGGAGCCCTGATCCTGATCGAGGAAAACGGTGATAGAGTAGAGTGCTCAGGGACAGGGACAGGCACAGAGACAGCAAGTCCCCAAAGTCACTGGCTTGGAAAATGAGAGCAGCTGATTTTCAGGAGTTTTTCCAGCAGGAGGGCTTGACAACTGGAGTTTTAGAGGTCGAGCTTGGCTGGAATAGAGCCCTGAGGCCGCTGCCCTGCTCCTAGGCAAGCTACCTGGGGGCAGAAGTGATCTGAGGTTCGTCTATGGCACACAGGAAGACTGCTGACTCTTCTTGGAGCACTCTTCTTGGAGAGGTAGCATCCACAAAGACACCTCTTGAGGGACAAAAAAGCCAGAGGGTGCCATTTCCCTCCCCTGCCCCCCAGCAGAGATGCCAGAGATGCAGAAACACCTGCTAAGGGCAGCTAACCCAGCTAGTCCAGATATACTGGCTGTTTAGCCGACTTTGCTGCAAATCCCACACCCCTGCACTGTGGCGCCACTGCCCTTCTTGGTCAAACCTGCATTCGTCCCTGCACAGCAAGAGCATCCCCCAGAAGACCAGCTCAGGTCCTTGCCCCAGCATGCCTCTAAAGTTTTGAATTTTAGAAGTCAGCAGGCTTGGCTGGGACAGAATGCAAAGTACACTGCACTGTTTCCAGCAGGAATGCAACCAGGAGACACACAGACTGGAAACAGCGACCCGAACACCTGGGAAACTGCTCTTCTGGGAGTATTTCCCTCCAAGCAGCAAGTGGAGACCCCTCTCCGGGTACAAAGGAACCATCCTTCCAACCCCCTTAGCATAAACCAACTTCAGTTTGTTAACTGAAGCACAGCACCAATACTGGCTGCCTAACCTGCTTATTACACCAAGTCCCAGCCTCCTGCGCCCCACTGGTATGGCTTTTCTCAGGCAAGTGTGCCTAAGTCCCAGCGCAGCAGGCCCTTTCCCCAGACCACCAGCAGAAACCCCCACACGCACCACGTCTACTGACCATAGAGTTTTCTGCAAGGTTTCAGTTCTAATGGTAGTAGCAACAGCAGGTCTCATTTAACAAGCAGACCAGAGCACACCTAGTTAAAGCTTGCCATACTCTGGCCAAGGTTCAAACACTGCCCACAGCAGGCAAGGAGAACCTCTGCTGATGCCTGACCTGAGGGACAGAAGAGCCAAACACGGCAGCACACACCGGACACTCCCGGAGCACCATGCCCTGGACACTATATGACCTCCTCTCCATAAAGCTAGGAAACATCACAGGCTTTTCTAAAATACAGAAGACAGACAGAGAGAGACTCAGACAAAATGCCAACACAGAGGAATGCATCCCAAAAGAGAATGAGAAAAGGTCATGGCCAGAGATCTAATCGAAACAGGTAAGTAATATGCCTGACGGAGAATATAAAGCAACAATCAAGGATACTCACTGGGCTTGAGAAAAGTATAGAAGACATCGGGGAGACCCTTGCCACAGAGATAAGAGTTAAAAAACAATCAGAATAAAAAACGTAGTAACTAAGATTCCAAACAGACTGGATGTAATGACCCCAGAGAAGGAAGATGCAGAGGAACAAGTAAGTGATAGAGAAGATAGAATAATGGAAAATAAAGAAGCTGAACAACAACAAAAAAAGAATTATGGATCACAAGAATAGACTTAGGGAACTCAGTGACTCCATCACACATAACATTCATACCATAGGAGTCCCAGATGAAGAAAAGAGAGAAAAGGAGGCAGATTTACTTGAGTAAATAATCACTGAAAACTTTCCTAATCTGGGGAAGGAAGCAGACATCAGAACCCAGAAGGCACAAAGAACTCCCACCAAAATCAAATGAAATAGGCCAACACCAAGACATATTGCAGTTAAATGTGCAAAATCTAGAGAGAAAGAAAAAATCCTAAAAGCAGGCAAAACAAAAGAAGCACCTAACTTACACAGGAGACCCATAAGGCTAAGTGGAGATCTCACCACAAAAACCTGGCAAGCCAAAAGGGAATGGAATGATAGATACATTCAACATGCTGAACGGGAAAAATACGCAACCAAGAATATTCTATACAGCAAGGCCATCATTCAGAATTGAAGGAGAGATTAAAGAGTTCCCCACACAAACAAAAACTAAAGGAGTTCATGACCACTAGACCAGCCTTGCAGGAGATAGTAAGTGGACCTCTGAGTGGGGAAAAAAGACCAAAAGTGACAAAGACTAAAAAGTAACAGAGAAAATCTCCAGAAACAACAACAGAAGTAATAAAATGACACTAAATTCATATCTATCAGTAAGTACTCTGAATGTAAATGGACCAAATGCTCCAATCAAAAGACACAGGGTATCAGAATACATTTAAAAAAAAAAAAAAAAAAAGACCCATCTATATGCGGCTTACAAGATTCATTTTAGACCTAAAGACGCCTGCAGATTGGAAGTGAGGGGATAGACAACCATCTATCATGCAAACAGAAGTCAAAAGAAAGCTGGAATAGCAACACTTATATCAGACAAACTACATTTTACACCAAAGACTGCAAAAAAAGATGAAGAAGGGCACTGTATCATAATAAAGTGAACTGTCCAAAAAGGAGATCTAACAACTATTAAATATTTATGGCCCCAATGTGGGAGCACCCAAAAATATAAAATAATTAATAACATAAAGGAACTCGATAATAATACAATAATAGTAGGGGACTTTAACACAGCACTTACAGCAATGGATAGATCACCTAAGCAGAAAATCAACAAGGAAACAATGGCTTTGAAAGACACACAGAACCAGATGGACTTAATAGATACATGCAGAACATTTCATCCTAAAGCAGCAGAATACACGTTCTTTACAAGGGCACAGGGGACGTTCTCCAGAACAGATCACATACTACGTCACAAATCAGGCCTCAGCAAGTACAAAAAGACTGAGATCATATCATACATATTTTCTGACCACAACACTATTAACCGTGAAGTCAACCACAAGAAAACATTTGGAAGGAGCACAAATACATGGATGTCATAAACAACACCCTAGTAAAGAATGAATGGATCAACCAGGATATCACTGAAGAAATAAGAGAATACAAGGAAACAAATGAAAATGAAAACATGATTCAAAAGCTTTGGGATACAGCAAAAGCGATCCTAAAAGGGAATTATTCAGCTGTGCAGGCCTACCTTAAAAAGCAAGAAAAATCTCAACTACACAACCTAACCTTACACCTAGAAAAGAGCTAGAAAAGGAACAACAAACAAAGCTTAAAGCCAGCAGAAGAAGAGAAATAATAAAGATCAGAGAAGGAATAAATGATACAGAAACAACAACAAAAACAGCAGAACAGATCAATGAAACCAGGAGCTGGTTCTTTGAAAGAATTAATAAAATCGATAAACCCCTGGCCAGACTTACCAAAAAAGAAAAGAGAAAGGACCCAAATAAATAAAATCACAAAAGAACAAGGAGACATTAACCACCAAGACCACAGAAATACAATTATAAGAGAACATTATGAAAACTTACATGCCAACAAATTGGAAAACAGGGAAGAAATGGGTAAATTTCACAGAAACATATATAAACTACCAAAACTGAAACAGGAAGAAACAAAAAACTTGAGCAGACTGATAACCAGCAAAGAAATAGAATCAATAATCAAAAATCCCCCAACAAAAATCCAGGATCAGATAGCTTTCCAGGGGAATTCTACCAAACATATAAAGAAGAGTTAATACCTACTCTTCTCAAACTCTTCCAAAAAAATAGCAATAGAAGGAAAACTTCCAAACTCATTCTACGAACCCAGCATTACCCTGATTCCAAAACCAAAGAGTGCACTAAAAAAGAGAACTATAGGCCAATAACCCTGAAGAATATGGATGCAAAAATTCTCAACAAAATACTAGCAAATCAAATCTAACAGTACATTAAAAGAGTCACTCACCACAACCAAATGGGATTTATTCCTAGGCTGCAAATGTTTCCGTATTTGCAAATCAATCAACATGATATACCACATTAATGAAAGAATTAATAAAAGAAAGGATAAGAAATATATGATTCTCTCAATAGATGCAGAAAAACATTTGACAAAGCACAACATCCATTCATGATAAAATCCCTCAACAAAGTGGGAATAGAAGAAACATACCTCAGTATCACAAAGGCCATCTATGAAAAACATCCTCCATGGGAAAACACTGAGAGCTTTTCCTCTACAGTCAGGAAGAAGTCAGGGACGTTCACTCTCACCAGTTATGTAACATAGTACTAGAAATCCTAGCCTCAACAATCAAGATTACAAAAAGAAATAAACAGGATCCAAATCAGCAAGGAAGGAGTCAAACATTCACTTACGCATATGACATGATACACTATATAGAAAACCTAAACAACTCTACCAAAAAATTGCTAGAACTGACACTCAAATTCAGTAATGTTCCAGGATACAAAATCAATGTACAGAATACTGTTGGATTTCTATACATCAATAATGAAGCAGCAGAAAGAGAAATCAAGGAATTAATCGCATTTACAATTGCACCAAAAACCATAAGATACCTGGGAATAAACCTAACCAAAGAGGTGAAAGATCTGTACTCTGAAAACTGCTGAACACTTAAGAAAGAAACTGAAGAGGACACAAAGAAGGGGAAAACATTCTACACTCATGGATTGGAAAAACAAATCTTGTTAAAATGTCTAGACCACCCAAAGCAATTCACACATTTAACACAATCCCTATCAAAATACCAACAGCATTTTTCAGAGCTAAAACAAACAATCCTAAAATCTGTGTGGAATCACAGAAGACCCCAAACAGCCAAGAAAATCAAGAACAATAAGGCTGGAGGCATCAGAATTCCAGACTTCAAGCTATATTTCAAAGCTATAGTCTTCCAGACAGTATGACACTGGCATAAAAACAGTCATAGAGATCAATGTAATAGAATAGAAAACCCAGAAATGGATCCACAACTCTATGGTCAATTAATCTCTGACAAACCAGGAAAGAATATCCAATGGAAAAAGATAGTCTCTTCAACAAATGGTGTTGGGAAAACTGGACAGTAACATGAAAAAAAAAAAAAAAAGAAGAAAGAAAAGAAACTGGACCACTTTCTTACACCATACACAAAAATAAAGTCAAAATGGACAAAAGACCTAAATGTGAGACAGGAAACCATCAAATTCCTAGAGGAGAACACACGCAGTAACCTGACACTGGCTGTAGCAACTTCTCACTAGAAATGTCTCCAGAGGCAAGCAAAACAAAAGCAAAAATAAACTACAGGGACTTCATCAAAATAAAAAGCTTCTGCACAGCAAAGGAGGCCATCAACAAAACTAAAAGGCAACTAAAAGAAGGGGAGAAGATACTTGCAAATGACACATCTGATAAAGGACTGGTATCCAAAAATCTATAAAGAACTTATAAAACTCATAAAGCACATAATCCAGTTAAGAAATGGGCAGAAGATGAGTAGACAGTTCTCCAAAGAAGACATACAAATGACCAACAGACACATGACAAGATGCTCAACATCACTCATCATCACACATTAAAACTACAATGAGGTATCACCTCACACCTGTCAGAATGGCTAAAATTAACAACACAGGAAATAACAGGTATTGGTTGAGGATGGGCAGAAAAGGGAACCCTCTTACTCTGATGGTGGGAATGCAAACTGGTGCAGCTACTCTGGAAAAAACAGTATGGAGGTTCCTCAAAAAGTTAAAAACAGAACTACCCTACATTCCAGCAACTGCAGTATTAGCTAGTTACCTAAAGGTTACAAAAATACTGATTTAAAGGGTACATGCACCCCGATGCTTACAGCATACCAACAATAGCCAAATTATGTAAAGAGTCCAAAAGTCCACCGTAAAATGGGTAAAGAAGATGTCGTATATACACAACAGAATATTACTCAGCCATCAAGAATGAAACCTTGCCATTTGCAATGATGCGAATGGAGCTAGAGTGTATTATGCTAAACAAAATCAGTCAGAGAAAGACAAATACCACAGGATTTCACTCATGTGGAATTCAAGAAACCACACAAATGAACATGGGCCGGGGGACGGGGGGGGAACAAACCAAGAAGCAGACTCTTAACTACAGACACAAACTGAGGTTTACTGGAGAAGAGGTAGGCGAGGAAATGGGTTAAGTGATGGGTATTAAGGAGGGCACTTGTGATAAGCACTGAGTCTTGCATATAAGCAATGAATCACTAAATCACTAATATTACACCATGTGTTAACTGGAATTTAAATAACAATTTGGAGGGGGAAAAAATGAAGATTCTACCTCCATTTTCAAGGAAAGAAGAAATAACCTTTTATGATTTATGATTCCCAAATGCTAGTCTGCAGGCAAGTTCCAGAATTTGGGACAAGTTTTTACTACATTATGATGAAAACTGGGAAAAGACAGGCCATACAGTAAATTCTTAAAATGTCAAATGATTTCATTAAAAGACCTTTCCAGGGGCGCCTGGATGGCTCAGTCATTAAACGTCTGCCTTCAGCTTAGGTCATGATCCCAGGGTCCTGGGATCGAGCCCCACATTGGGCTGCCTGCTTGGCGGGAAGCCTGCTTCTTCCTCTCCCATTCTCCCTGCTACTGTTCCCTCTCTCGCTGTGTCTCTCTCTGTCAAATAAATAAATAAAATCTTTTTAAAAAATAAAAATAAAAAATAATACTGCCAAACAGCCTTTTGTTCAAGAAATTATAATGACAGCAAATGACCATATGTTTGTTTTACTAGGCTTAGTTATGAGAATAAAAAGTAACACTAAAAAAAGAGAAGAAATATGCATCTAAGGTTCCTTCATTACTGTTCACAGCTTAGTAACTCAAGCTTTTTTATCGCTTGGTATTACGTCTGAAAGATTTTTTTTTTTTAAATCAGCCTCCATACACAGTTAAAATAGTCACACATTATGGGAATCCCTTACTTTTTCAACCTAAAGTATGCTGACGCTCTGTTTGTTGGCAACACAGGATTATACGGATCAGCATCCATGCCTTTGGTGTAGCATTCAATTGCTTCATCGTATTTTCCTTGTTTGAAGTATTTATTGCCCTGAAAAAGCATATGGGATCAGATATATACCGGCAGAGAATTGCAGAACCATTTTCTTTCAATATTATGCATCTCTTTCTAACTCATTAGCTCTGTGTTCAAGGTTAATAGGAAAGAAGAGAAAATTAAGCAGAATGGTCTTTCAACAAATGCTGAAATTCACTAGTCACTATATGAGCAGAAGCCAAAAAGGTAGTGGCAGAAAAATGAGTAACATACCTAGCATTATGCACTTTTGATTTGACAATAACCCACAGAAATGTAACAAAAGAAAGACATCAAGATGAAGTTTAATCTGTAAAGAATTCCATCTTCTTGAAAAGCAATATAGTTTTATAATGAGGCTTTCTAAAGAGGGATGTTTAACATTTCTAAAAAGTAACCAAAGATGACCTGTGATATGGAGGAGTGGAATTTAATATTCATGTCAGATTCACACTCTGCTTTTAAGTTACTTTAGTCTACTACCAAAAAAAAAACCTAAAAGGACTCTGTACAGTCCATGCAATTTACATATAAAAATTCATTTAACATTCATAACAATCCATTGAAGTTTAGTATTGCTATTAATCTTATTTTTATAGTAAAGAAAACTGAAGTACAGGTAATTAAAGAACTTGTCACAGGATCTGAACCCATACAATCTGGTTTCAGAGCATATACTCATAACCAACAAGTTATACTGCCTCTTGATATGGATACAGCCAGTAACAAGTTTGAACACCCCCTAAATTACATTGAAGAGATACTGAGATCCACATAATTTTCTACATATCCTGCTTACACGAAGGAAACTAATGCTAGCCTAAAGAATACCTTTTCTTTTAGAGCAAGAGCCTTTTGTGAATCTACATGAATCCCATCTTCTTCTGACTCTGATTCTTGAGACACAGAATCATGGGTATTTTCTTCTTTATCAAGCTCATCAAGGATACTGTCCTGAAATTATAAGTAGAACAGTGCTCATAATTACATGACCATTAAAAAAAGAAAAAGTACACTCAACAGAACTTAGGTTGTAATGATCTAAGGTCCTGAAGGCCTACAGTAGCTTTCAATCCAAGTAGCCTCTAATTGTTAGGATTATCTCCAGAGAAAAATGTACCCTTGTTTAGAAAACCAAGATCCAAACCACCTGAAGAATCTAGCTTTAAAGTCATGAAGTAATATCTAAGTCAACAGAGTCTATACCACCCCTAAATTACAAACTATTGGTAGTGAGGTATTTATGGCTTGACATACACAAAGTTTGGAAATAACCCCAAACTAATGTAATAAAGAACCAATAGGCAAGAAATGGTTTTTACTAAAAACCTTTTTTCTTCCTTATTCTCAAAACGTGAAAAACTGCCTGTAAAGCACATTAACTCCTAATCATCACAAAAACCTACAAGATAAGTATAATTCCCCATGTTTTTTTTTACTGAAAGGAACCGAGACACAGAAGTTTGTTAACTCAAGAACACTTGGCTAATGAGAGGCCAAGTCAGGATTTGAATCGAGGCAAATCTGCATCCTCTGAAGAGCTCTCAGTGACTGTGTTATATTGTCTCTCAATGAATTTCAAAATTCCAGCTGACTATATCAAAGAAAATACATAATATACTAATCCAACAATTCCCAATCTCTTTTGGATCACATATTCCTCTCATGGTAATAAATCATCTCATAAACCCCATCAGGATTTTTAAATCATGTTTATCATATATGATAAAAGAATCGTTTTTAGTAAGAGACTTTAAAACCAGTAAGTGTTAAAAAGTTCATTAAAACTCATTTAAACAAAAACCTTGATTATATAAACAAAATTTCTTGCATTTAATACCATACTATTTCATGTCAAAAAACCCCAAATCATTGGTAAACTGAAAAATAAAATAAAATCTATGCTCAGTTTCACTGAATGAACATTAAGAGACTGAAACTCAGCTAAGTGTTTTAGCATAAAGATTCTACAAATCCCACCAGCCTCCCGACATTAAAGAGCCAAGATTATTCAACGCTGCTGTGCTTGCATGTGTAGACCACTAGCAGCAGCAGCACACTAAAGCAGCTGCTCAGATCTCAACTCGAGTGGAAAGGTAAGTAAACATCTACATCTTGTACAGATAAACGAAAATAACGTCAAGCAATGCAGTACATCATGGCGGTACTGGCCACACAAAGGAGTTCAATCGATATCTGTTGAATGAGTAAATGACTGTGTAGAAAGCACCTCTCTCAGAAATGATCTAAGGATGATGGTTCTCAGGAAAAAGCACTATAGGAAGATACCACCTTAAGAAAAGGAAAAAGCTATATAAATAATGAGGGATAAGGTCACAAAAAAATAAAGGTAGACTACATAATACTCAGCAGAAAAAATGTGTTCAGAAAATATCATTTCCCACAGCAATAAATTCAAGACTAAAGTCATACTTTTCTTATATCGCGACAATACTGAAGCAGATGGTTAGTAGTCCCAGCTCTAACTTAAGTCAATTAGCCTTGGCTTCATTAAGAAAAATACAACTCATCTGGAAAACTTTGAGCAGTGTCTTCTAAAACTAAATGTATATATAAACTATGACCTGGCAAATTCCCTCCCAGGCGCTTATATCCATCAAAAGACAAAGAATGTTCATAGCAGGTTTATTCATAATAGCCCCAAACTGGAAACAACCCAAATGTATGTTAATAGGAGAATGAATACACAAATTGTGATATATTCACACAATGGAATTCCGATCAGCAAGGAAAAAGAACAAATTATTGCTACTTAATAATATGGATCAATCTCAGACAATGCTAGCAAACAAAACCAAACACAAAAGAGTGCATACTGTACGATACATTTATATGAAATTCCAAAACTGACAAAACTGATCTATAATATGAGAGATCACAATAGTGGCTACCTTTGGAAGGTAACCAAATGAAAAGAAAGGCTTCTGGGATGCTCGAAATGTCTTCTATCTTGATGCGGATGGTGGATTCTCAGGTACATACAGGAGAAAAAAATTGAGGAAGCTATACACTTAAGATTTTTGCACTTTACTGTATGTGTTTAAGAACCTCAAATAAAAATTTTAAAACAGGGCGCCTGGGTGGCTTAGTGGGTTAAGCCGCTGCCTTCGGCTCAGGTCATGATCTCAGGGTCCTGGGATCGAGTCCCGCATCGGGCTCTCTGCTCAGCAGGGAGCCTGCTTCCCTCTCTCTCTCTCTCTCTCTGCCTGCCTCTCCATCTACTTGTGATCTCTCTCTGTCAAATAAATAAATAAAATCTTTAAAAAAAAAAAAATTTTTAAACAGAAAAGTCCAAATAAACAAAAATCAAAAGAGTGGTTAGCTATGGGAGTAGAAGGAAGATAAGATGGGATGGGGATGCAGTATTTTTGAACTCTGTATGCAATGGTGGTTACCCAAATCTACATGTTAAAAAATGGCATCGAACTCTACATATACTGTACCATTATCAGTTTCCTGGTTTTGACACTATACTATAATTAAGGAAGATATAACCACTGGGGTAAACTGGGCGGGGAGTATGCTGGACCTCCATGTACTATTTTTGCAAAAACAAAAAAGAAAGAAAAAATCGAAAAAAAAGGAATCCTGGCTGTTTTAGCCAATCACTGAAAGAGGGCTTCAGGAGAAAAAATAATCTAGTTAACTGAAAAGCATTGTAATTAAATTTGGATTCATATAAAATAATCTTTAAGTGAAAGACACAAAGGTAAGAACTTTTTCATTTAACCCATCACTCTTAGCTAACTCGAAGACAATTTTATTCAAGTACTAAGAAGCACATACGGCGATTAACTCACCACATCAAGTTTTGCCCATGCCTCATAATCATAAGATTTTATCCTGTTTTTTGTGTTTTCATCTTTGGTTTTTTTAGAAGACTCTTTTGGCTTGCCTTTCTTCTTTTTCCTAAAATTCCCATTTCGAATAGGAGGTAAATTCTAGGGATGGGGGAAAAAAAATAAACACACAATGTTTGAGCACTGCTTTACTATTACTTTTCTGTATAACTACCAATGTTTAAAATTCTCACTAAATTATATTTTCAAGAAGTACTTTTATTTTTTAAGGGCTTAAATATACCAATTTACCATCTTTACTTAATTCATGCTTGAAAAGTTTAATTCATTCTTTGACAAATATTGAATATTGTTTAGTCACAAGGAAAGTATTATCTAGAAATTTTAATTATACATTTAATTTGCAAACCTAAATTCACACTTCCAAAATTGCCTGATTTTCAGCCTTACTACAAGGAATTAGCAGCAGTGCAACAGCAAATTGAACTGCCTCTACATCAGTATGAAAAAATTATCCATATTTAAATGCAATCTTAAGAACCTATGTAAGTAATCTACATGTTATGCTAATACTGTATGTTAAGATATCATTAAATATATAACTATACATGATATGTATAATATACATATACTTAAATATCAAATTAAGAATTATCACATGGACTTCCTTTCTCTAAATATTGGCTAAGCCTTAAAATGTCTTAATAGAGTTAATACAATTATTACAAAGACTTAAGAAGCAGAATTTTTCAAAATGTTGACAGCTGGCAAATCACTTCAGTTTCAGTATTTTCAGAACATTTTAAAAGGTTGGGCTTTATTTTAAATTGAATAGTTTTGCTGGATTCTGAAGTAGGACTTGATTAAGAAACTTACCTCTTCAGGAACACCATTCTGTCTTCTTAGTTCCATATCCTTCTGTTTAATATCTTTTTCCCAGTTCTCTAAATCCCTCATAAAGTCCTGTAATTCTTCTGCATTTTGTTTCACTTGTAGCTGTAATTCAATTGCTTTATTTGTCGAAGTCATTGTGGCCTGCAGAGTTTTGGCCAACCAATCTCTGACATGAATGAAAAGAATTATTTATTTTTGAAGCATAGCTAATTAATGAGTTTTTACCACTTCATAAATGGCAAAAACACATGCATGGGGGGGGAGCCTAAAGTGATGACGAAGAAAGAAAACATCAGTTTATTATTTAAATGAGTCAATGTTTGCTAAATGAACAAATGAAAAATAGACAAGTCTGGGCATCACTGCAATGCAGTATCAATGAAAGGCAATGAGGGGGAAATCCCTGAAATTTGCAAGTAGCCTATGGTAGCAGACTCTGCTCATCTCCAGTTTATGAATTAATCCGAATTATCTCCTTTACTCCTTTTCAAAATTTATTGAATTTCTGCTATGTGACAGGCCATGTAAAAGCAAGTAAGAGGGGGAGATAACCATAAGAGACTCTCAATCTGGGGGTGGCTGGAGGGGTGGGGTGAGAGGGAAGGGGTGGCTGGGTGATGGACAATAGGGAGGGTATGTGCTATGGTGAGTGCTGTGAACTGTGTAGGACTGATGAAACAAATAATACTTATATGTTTAAAATACACACACACATACACACACACACACAAGTAAGACAAGGTCCCAGGTCTAGTGGAGAAGGAAACAAAATAATCAAGGACTGAGCCACAAAATATTATGCTAGACAGGGTTTTTCAGCCTTTGGGCTATTGACATTTTGAGCCAGATTAATTCTTTGTGGTAGAGGGTCTGTCCTATGCACTGTAAGATAGTTGGCAACACCCCTGGCGTGTTCCAACTACGTGGCAGTATTCTTCCTCCCCTCCAGACTGCGACCATCAAAAATGTCTCCAGACATTGTCAAATGTGACCTAGAAGGCATATTAACTCCTGGTTGAGAACAAATGTGCTAGAGGGACATACAGATGCTGTGGGGCTGACCACAAATGACAGGCATAAATCAGATGGTGGAAAGGGTGGTGGGTTCCAGGAAAGTCTCCCGAGGTGCTCTAACTAGCCAAGTTTCAAAGTGGCCAGCCAAAGTGATTAACCATGGAGGAGTGGACAGGCAGACCAAAGGACTAAGAAAGAGATAATGGAAGAGATGGCTGAGGTGGCTATGGCACAGATCTCAAGATGCCAGGCCGTGAGGTCTGAAAGCTATGAAAAGTATTCTGGAGGTAAAATAAAAAGTACATGATGACTGATTCAGTTGAGGAGCGGGGGACCAGAGAAGGACCTAACCAGTCTTAGATGCCCACCTTGGAAGCCTGGAGAAATTAGTAGTACTATCTGAGTCAGGATCACAATTTTAAGAAGAAAAGACGGGAGCACCTGGCCAGCTCAGTCAGTCAGGTGAAAGTGCCACTCTCTTAATCTGGGGTTATGAGTTCAAGCCCCAGATTGGGCATAGAGATTACTTTAAAAAAAAAAAAAACTTTTTATTTTTATTTTATTTATTTATTTATTTTTTTTAAAAAGTAAAGAAAAAGAGGTTTCAGAATTGGAGGACAAGAAGAAAGACAAATATTGCAGTTTGGGATATGCTGAACTGGGTACTTAGGGGACATGAGGATGACATATCCAGTAGGTAGTTACATAGGATAGAGATATAAATTTATAAATTTGGGTGTCAGCAGCATAAAGATGGAAGTTACAATCAGGGATATGGACCTGCTTCATCACTGTGACTACTGCGTTGGGTGGGGAGGGGGTGGAGCCTGCAAAACACTACCATTTAGTGAACCAACTGAGGAGGCGATGCCAATACAGGAAAACTAGGCAGCAACATCTAGAGAGCTTGGAGGAAAACTTGCAGAGTACTGTCACAGAAAAGAACTTCCAAAAAAGAGTTCTCACTTTGAACAAAGGCTGGCAGTGCCTAATGACACATAGGTAGCATAAGGGGAAAGAAGGTGCATGGTACTTAGACATATAAAGATTTACTGAGAGTTTCGATGAGATTTAAGAAAAGGATGGACAGGGGCGCCTGGGTGGCTCAGTGGGTTAAGCGCTGCCTTCGGCTCGGGTCATGATCTCAGGGTCCTGGGATCGAGTCCCGCATCGGGCTCTCTGCTCAGCAGGGAGCCTGCTTCCTCCTCTCTCTCTGCCTGCCTCTCTGCCTACTTGTGATCTCTATCTGTCAAATAAATAAATAAAATCTTTAAAAAAAAAAAAAAGGATGGACATAAAATGAGCTAAGGAATAAATGAGATTATATGGGGATCAGCATAATGCTGTCTTTAATAATCTAAGATTACTCACGAGTAGAGTCTGGCGGAAGAGAACAAAGAGAATCAAGGTAAAAGAAGATCTAGGAAAAGGGATAACTGATCAGGGAAAGTCTGCAAAAAGGTGGGAAGGGACTCAACGCTTAAGAGGAGTGCGGCAGTAGCACCGGAGAGAGAGCGCGGAAATTAGAAACATCACTTTCCTAATGGTTGCAAATGCAGATAGGTCTTCTGAACCCTTGCTTTGACTTACAACCTAACTTTAACCTTCTTTTCAGACAGTGCCCAAGTGTGATCACACATGTGTATCTTAATAAACGGAATGAGTGAAGTACTTTGCTGGGGACTCAAAAATAGGAATAAACGCAGCAAGCCCCTGAGATGCTGCAAAGGGTCGAGCCCCTTTTCCATTTCACTCATCACCTCTTCTGCTCCCGAAGGTACGACTGGTCCCACGGAACCTACGCCGGGGATGGAGTCCGAGCAGGGAACCAGAAACTTCCAGTGCCGGGGCGTATCGCTTTCACCCTCGGTATCCGCGCGAACACAGCAGCCCCACGCCGAAAGGGGGCGGGCGCCCCGCAGTTCTCCAAGGAGGGTGGATCTGCGATCGAATCACCGCCAATCGGCCCAATTCCCCGCGCGGCCGGGATGGAGGGACGGTCGGCGGAGCAGATCCTCCATACCTGGGCGCGCAGGGCGAGCCCCTTCCGGAACGGAACGCTCACCCGGGATGCCGCTACCCTGGACACCGCCGTGCCGCCGCGTCCTCGCCTCCCCGCTCACGCCTTCCTGCCCTCGCCTCCCCCGCGGCCCACGGCCGCGCGCCCTCTTTGTGCCAGGCCACCCCCAAAGCCTCGACGGCTACTGCAGCCAGCGATAAAGGTAAAGCCGGCTCACCTCGCTAGGCCGTTACTGCCCGCAGGCCGGACCCCAAGCCCGCAGCGTCTCACGCCGAGCCCCGCCTTCCCGAGCTTTCCCACAAGTCCCCGCGTGCCCTCGCCCCGCCCCTTGGCGTCGGGGCGGAGCGTGCGCAGAAGGGCAGATAAGGTGCGCCTCTTTTCTTAGAGAATTGACAGGTGTGTTAAAGCCAGATCTGATGCCTTGCCTGCTTCCAATATGGCTAAACTTCACAGGAGACAACCGAAAGCCACAGAGTCATTCTGACTCGTTTTGATTCCCAAAATAATAACTGGGAATCCCCTCAGAACAATTTTGGCCCGAATATTTTCCTTGCAGGTCGTTTCTCTAGGTCACGACCTTTGTAAGCATGATGACCATCTCAGAAAGGTACTGTTCCAAACAGACTGTGTAATCTTGGAACTCTGACAATTATGAAGGTGTTTTTTTTTTTCTTTTCCTTTAAGTACCTGTATTTGGCAAATCAGTTCTTCAGTCTCTTTTCCCCTTTGCAAGTAAACTCTCCTTTTTCTAAGTGTATCTACATCTGAGTCTTTTTTGGACGTGTGTCAGTATTAAGGTCTGTCTTTAGAAATGCCCTGGCTTACAAACAAGAAAGAGGGGCGCCTGGGTGGCTCAGTGGGTTAAAGCCTCTGCCTTCAGCTCGGGTCATGATCCCAGGGTCCTGGGATCGAGCCCCACATTGGGCTCTCTGCTCAACAGAGAGCCTGCTTCCTCCTCTCTCTCTCTCTCTCTCTCTCTCTGCCTGCCTCTCTGCCTACTCCTGATCTCTGTCTCTCAATAAAAAGAAAGCATGTTTTAAACAAAGAAGAAAGAATGTGAAGGTTTTAGTGCTTCTTACTTCTGCTTACCATATGAGTGAGCTTTCTTTCCTTTTCATGACAACACTAAAATTGTAAAATAGGGCACCTGGGCAGCTCAGTTAGTTAAGCAACTGCCTTTGGCTCAGGTCATGATCCTGGAGTCCTGGGATCGTGTCCCACATCAGGCTCCCTGCTTGGAGGGGAATCTGCTTCTTCCTCTGATCTCTCCCCTCTCATGCTCTCTCTCTCTCTCAAATAAATAAATAAGATCTTTATCAAAAAAAAAACCTGTAAAACAAAAATTATGTCAACAGTCCTTGAAAACAGACAGAAGCAAACAAACCTGTCAGTTTGAA
The DNA here is from genome assembly GCF_011764305.1 of Mustela putorius furo. NCBI lineage: Eukaryota > Metazoa > Chordata > Mammalia > Carnivora > Mustelidae > Mustela > Mustela putorius. The sequence continues at coordinate 7,831,469 of NW_025422368.1, read as the reverse complement.
ACAACTCAATGATCTCAAACATTAGCCCCAAAATCCAGTTCAGTGACTCTCAGTCTTGGCTGAACTTTGGAATCATCTATGTGACATGGAAAAAAATAAAATAGGAGCACCTGGGCGACTCAGTCCATTAAGGCTCCTGCCTCTGTTTTCAGTTCAGGTCATGACCTTCGGGTCCTGGGATGGAGCCACAGTTAGGTCCCATGCTCAGCAGGGAGTCTGCTTGGGATTCTCTCTCCCTCTGCCTTTACCCTCCTGCATGCTTTCCTTCTCTCTCTCTCTCCAAGATAAATAAATAAATCTTTTTTTAAAAATACTGATGTCTAGGTTTTGTCCCTAAAGATTCTGATTTCATTAGTGCAGCCTAGGCATCATCAGTTTTAAAACACAAAGATACAACTGTGCCTTTGAAGCTGGGAATCACTAATCCAGCTAATGGTCAATGAAAAAACACCCGGGGTCCTCTCTTACTAGGGCATATTATTAGCTCATCTTTCCAACTATAAAATTATTCGGTGTCTTTGTATTTTAACATCATAGTAGTCAAATCATTAAGTATATGAGGCATTGAAATGCCTTTTTTGGCTTTGTGTTGGAAAACTGAATTTTCAGAGTTATTTTGTGTTTTAAAATTAATAATAATTTTAAAACAGATATTTATGGATGTTCTTAACAAAAGCAACTGTATTTTTTTAAAGATTTTATTTATTTATTTGAGGGAGAATGAGTGAGAGAGCACATGAGAGAGGAGAAGGTCAGAGGGAAAAGCAGACTCCCCAGGGAGCTGGGAGGCCAATGTGGGACTCGATCGTGGAAGTCCGGGATCATGACCTGAGCTGAAGGCAGTTGCTCAACCAACTGAGCTACCCAGGTGCCTGAAACTGTATTTTTTTTTTTTTTTATGAATTCTGTCAGAGTCAGCTGAGATGAGAGAGAAGGGGGCAGCCGGCTGCTCTGGTAAGACCTCATAGATGCTTGGGTGAATCCTCCCTTCTGTTTCCCTCTTAAGTCACAAAGTTTCTTAGTGAGTTAGTTTCTTAGTGAATTCAGAATCAAAGTGAAAGGACTTAGTTGAATGGTCTTTATGGCAATTGTTACTTAATTCTGAGACTTTCGTTGTTCTAAAAAAAAAAAAAAAAAAAAAAAAAAAAAAAAACAAAAACTATGCTTCAATGATAGCCTTCACTCTTGTGAGTTAAGACACAGGCCGTTCTTTTCTGGATTACAGACCTTCCCACTTCTGTTGACACATCTTCAAATAGTTCTCACCAAGATTGATAAATTGTGCCTTTCTTTCATGTCTCCTTTATTAATTTCTTCTCTTAGTGTGAATAAACTCCAGTCATCTCATTTGCATTTGTTGTTAGTATTTCTACAGTCACTGTTCAAAATATAGTGGAAATATATATGCACGATATCACCACAAGAGTAAAATGCTGCAATTAATGATTCTGAATGATGTTAATTTTGCGTTAATGTCCCAAACAATTATTGAGATTTTTCAAGCAGCTAAATAAGGGAACATTCTGGCAGTTAATATGAATCTTAAGAAAGGGAATATGAGCTAAGTAGCTTTATTTAGCAAGAACATTTATGTACCTTGGGACTTCCTGTTACAAACTGTGTGAAGTTTGATTGCATGTAAGATAAACCCCAGTAAAAGAGTGGCTTCAACGTGAAAGAATAATATTTCTCTTTCAAGTAAAAGAAGACTGATTATAAGCAGTCCAGGGTTGGTATGATCATTCCAGGGTCAGACCCAGGCCCCTTCTACCTTGCTGTTCCCACCATCTTCAGCACCCGGCTTCCCTGGTGGCTGGATGCTCGAGCTCCCACCAATCTTGTCTTCAATCCAGGCAGCAGGAGGGGGCAGAATAGGATGTAAGTTGTCTGTAATGTACCCCCTGGCCTTTAAGAACTCCCTTTTGCCTGCCACTGGCCAGGACTTAGACACATGGCCACTCCTGGGTGCAGGGGAGGTTTTTACTCTTGGAAGTCATGGTGCTCATCCGAAAACTAAGAATTCAATGATTAAGGGAAAACAAGAGGAGAGCAGGTATTGAAGGGAAACCAGTCACTTCGACCACAGGCCTTCGTAAGTATTCTTTGGAAGTTTCCTTCTGTTCTTATGTTTACTGAGTTTTTATTATGAATGGGTGTTGGACTTTTGTCAAATGCTTTTTCTTCATTTATTTATATGATTGTGCAATTTCTTGTTTTTAGTCTGTTGATGTGCTAGATTACATTAATTGATTTTTGCATAGCAAGCCAGCTTTGCAGACCTAGCATAAGTCCCACTTGGCTGGGGTACGTGATTCTTTTTATACCTTTTTGGATGCTATTTACCAAAATTTTGTTGAGGATTTTTACATCTATATTCATGAGATCTATTGGTCTGTAGTTTTCTTTTCTTGTAATGCCTTTGTCTAGTTTCAGTATTAGCATAATGCTGACCTAATAAAATTAGTTACAAAGCATTCCCTCTTTTTCTATCCTCTGAAAGAGATTGTAGAAAATTGGTTAAATTTCTTCCTAACTATTTGGTAGAATTTACCAGGGAACCCATCTGGGACTGGTGTTTTCTCTTTTAGAAGGTTATTATATTACTTATTTTTTTAATAGATATAGGCCTAACCAGGTCATCTATTTCCTCTTGTGTCCTTCAAGGAATTCATTCATTTAGGTTACCAAGTTTATGAGCATAGAGTTGTTCACAGTATTCTTTTATTATCCCGTTAACTGTCATAGAGTCTGCAGTGCTGTTCTTCTTTCATTTTGATATAATTTGTGTCCTCTCCCGTTTTCTTAGCTAGCTTGACTAGAGGCATATCAACTTTATTTATCTTTTCAAAGAACTAGTTTTTACTTTCCTTGATTTTCTCTATTGATTTCCTATTTTCAACTTCATTCATTTCTGCTCTAATTCTTATTATTTCTTTTCTTCTACTTAGGTTTTATTTTTCTCTGCTTTTTCTAGTTTCCTAAGGTAGAAACTTAGATGATTGATTTTAGATTCTTCTTCTTTTCTAATATATGAATTCAGTGCTATAAATTTTCCTCTAAACAATGTATATCACAAATTTTGATAAGTTATATTTTAATTTTCATTTAGTTCAAAATGTATTAAAATTTGTCTTGAGGTTTTTTTCCTTGACTCATGTTATTTAGAAGTGTGTTGTTTAATGTCCATGTATTTTATGGTTTTCCAATTATCTTTTGTTACTGATGTCTAGTTTAACTCCATTGTGAGCTGAGAGCAGACATTATAGGGTTCTATTCTTTGGAATTTGTTAAGGGATATTTTGTGGCCCAGAATGTAGTCTATCTTGGTGAATGATCCATATGACTTTGAGAAAAATGTGCAATCTATCTTATTCGATGAAATAGTCTACAGATGTCAATTATATTCAGTTGATTGATGATGTGGCTGAGTTTAACTGTATCCTTACTGATTTTCTGCCTACCAGATCTATTTATGAGAAAAGGATATTGGCATCTCCAACTATGATAGTGGATTCATCTATTTCTTCTTTCTGTTTTATCAGTTTTTGCCTCATGTAGTTTCATGCTGTGTTGTTAGATGCATACACATTAAGAATTGTTACATCTTTTTGGACAGTTGACCCATTTAACTTTATGTAATGCCCTTATTCTTCCCTGATAATTTTCCTTACTTTGAAGTCTGGTCTGTCTGAAATTGAAACTATACCTGCTTTCTTTTGATTAGTGTGTTTTGATTAGATGGTGTGTTTTTCTCTGTCCACTTACTTTTCATCTTTGGGTGTCTTTATATTTAAAGTGTGTTTCTTGTAGACAACATATAGTTGGTTCTTGGTTTTGATCCACTATTACAATCTCTTTTTCATTTTTTGCATTTAGACCACAGACATTCAAAGTAACTATTGAGATAGTTGAATTAATATCTGCCATACTCATTACTGTTTTCTATTTGTTGCCCTAGGTCTTTGTTCCTATTTTTGTCTTCCATTCTTTTTCTGGCTTTTCTGTTTTTAATTGAGGATTTCATATGATTCCCTTTTTTTCTCCTTTCTTAGCAAATCCATTATACTTTTTACTTTTTTTAGCCATCGCCCTAGAGTTTGCAATATACATTTACAACATCAGTCCATGTCCACTTTCAAATAACACTCTACCACATCAAGGGTAATGTGAGTGCCTTATAATAACAAAATAATCCTAATTCCTCTCTCATCCCTTGTACCTGCTATTCATTTCACTTATACATGAGAATAAATATATATGTATATGTCCATAATAAATATTAGTATACAACTCTGTGCTTAGCACAGAGCCTGATGCAGGGTTCAATCTCATGACCCCAAGATCATGACCTGAGCTGAAATCAAGAGTTGGACACTCAACTAACTGAGCCACCCAGGGGCCCTCTTTTAACACTTTAAATATTTCATGCCATTCTCTTCTTGCTTGAATGGTTTATGAGGAGAGGTCAGATGTATTTCTTTTCTTTGCTCCTCTGTAGGTAAGATTCTCTCCACCCCCAACTCTGGTTTCTTTCACAATTATTCTTTATCTTTGATTTTCAGTAATTTGAAAATGATACATCAAAATATAGTGGGGTTTTTTGACATTTATTCTGCTTGGTGTTTTCCGAGCTTCCTGGCTCTCTGGTTTGATGTCTGACATTAATTTGGGGAAATTCTCAGTCATCATCGTTTCAAATATTTCTTCTGTTCCTTTCTCCCTTTCTTCTCCTTCTGGCATTCTCATTATGTGTATATTATACCTTTTGTAGTTGTCCCACAGTCTTTGGCTATTCTGTTTCATTGTTTTTGTGGTCTTTATTCTCTTTGATTTTTGTTTTTTGAGGATTCTAATGAGATATCCTTAAGCTCAGAGATTCTCTCCTCAAATGTGTCCAGTCTACTAATAAGCCCATCGAAGTATTCTTCATTTCTGTTACAGTGTTTTCATCCCTAGCATTTCTTTTTGGTTCTTCTTAGAATTTCCATCTCTCTGCTTATATTGCCCATCAGTTCTTACATGCTATCTACTTTACTCATTATAGCCCTTAACATATTGATAATAGTTGCTTTAATTTCCTATCTGAAAATTACAACATCCCTGCCATGTCTGTTTCTGATGTTTGCTCTAGCTCTTGAAATTATCTTACTTTACCTTTTGATATGCTTTGTAATTTTTTCTCGATTGCCAGGCATGGTAAATCGGCCTTTGGTAATGTTGGGGGTGGGGGGCGGAAGCATTCTACAGTCCTGTGATTGGGTCACAGTGTTTTAGTGAGCCTATACCTCTGGATTGGGAACTTCACAAGCATTTCTCAGGTTTGCGCCCCCTTTGTGTGGAAGAGGATGGCTAACGTGGGTGGAGTTGGGTTTTTCCCTTCCCCTGGTAAGTTAAACTCTGGTAATATTCTAGCAAGTCAGCCAACAGCTAACAAGTCTCCCCCAAGGGCAGGCTTTGTTAACAAGGACAGAGCGCTCTTGCTATTTCAAAATGGTTCCTCTTCTCCTCCCTGTGCCAGAAGCCCAGGAGGGTTTTTCTCTGGTACACACTAGGGGAACCTGGCGGAGCTCCCAGAGGTAAATCTCACAATCCTGTGGCATTCCCCTAACCCTGGCTTGCCTGGAGTTTTGAACTCAGAGTAGTCTGCACTGCCTCTCCTTCAGACAATTCATCTATTCCCTTTCACATTTTCCTATCCTGGCACTGGTTTCTGCAATGCCTTTCTGCAGGAGAGTCTCTGCTCCAGTAAGCTTATCTTTCCAAGCTTATTCCAATCTATATTTGCCTGACTTTCTAATCTTGAGGGCCCTGGTTTGCTGGAGTCATCTCTTCTACAGATCCAAGAAGAGTTGTTGATTTTTCAGTCTGTTCAGTTTTTCACTTGTTGTTAGGATGGAATAGTGACTTCCAAGCTCCTAATATGTGGAACCAGAAGTCATAAGTGCTTTCCCTCCTTCTACTCTTCACGTTACAAATCAGCCAGGAGGCTTCTCTTCCTCTCTTGGCTAGAGAGACTTGATGAGTCAGTCCTCTTGGATTTGAGATACCACATTCTCCACACCATCCTGAAGAGCCACAGAACCCAGCAACATCACTCCGGGGAAAAGAAAGGGAGGGGGACAGACAGTTGAGGGGGGTCATATACAAAGAGGAGACTGATTTCAACTTTCCTTAATGACTTTAATTGGAGACTCAAACCCTGTAAACCATAGTTCAAGCCTAGTTCTGTGGGACAGTGTCTGGTTCTCCGTAAGGCCACAGGAGGAGAAATGCATAATTGAGGTTGGAACAGGGAGCTCCCCTCTCCCTGATCTTTAAATCTGGAGTAATTCCAGCAAATTATGGCTACTGGATTAGCCTTAAAATAATTTTTAATGTCACCAAGCTCCAAGTTTCTTTCTTCCTCCTATTTGGGGAACTCTTTTACAAACTATGTGGGATCGAAATATACCTCTGTAGCCACACTAGCATCTACGAGTAGAAAGCTTCTTGATGCAGTTGTTGAGCTAGCCTGGAGAAGTTCACTCCCTCCCAAGCTCACTCACTGCATCAACCCACTCTCCTCTCCATCAAGCATCAGAGTTCTCCCAGACCCTGTCCTGAGATGCTATAACCCAAGAAAAGACCAACTACCCACTGCTTGATTTCCATGGTCAGAGTTCTTTGAGGCCCCAACATAGGGCTGAATTGCAGTTTGCAAAGCTGTGTATGATAACAGCCATTATAGTGACCTTGAATTCTTATCTGCTGTTCTTTTTAAGAACAATTGAGAACACCTTCACAGTAATGATATCAGGTTTGCCCTCTCACCAACTCCAAAAAGAAGAAAGGGGGCAAACCCCTTCCCTTTACAGTCAAAAGAAACATGAGGCCTAGAGAGGTCAAGGAATTGTCTATGGTTTTACCTCCCATCAGGGCCAAGGGCCACAGGGGGCTCCCATCTTCTCTGTCTGGACTCCCTTTCCAAAATGCTGGAGCACAAAGATTTTACTGTTCCTCTCCATTTTTCTTATTTGTACTTTTCTCTGTTAACCATAAGGGCATTTCTAGACTTGGGAATCCCTCTCAGTCTCCTCTAGCCTCCTGCAGCCCAGAGCAGATAGCCCCTGCATCCTGCAGAAACTCTCCCTGCTCTCATGCCCCATAGGGCTCCAAGCTCTATCGAGTAGAAGATACCACATAGGCCGTGGCGATGTATTTCTTGCCATTTCCATAGGTGGACTTGTCCCAGGGATAGGTCTGGATGGCCAAGGGATAGCCACCCAGGCTTAACTGGCATCTGTGGAGGAAAGATGGCCAAGTCATAGGGGCCCATCACGTCTCCCCATGCCCATCCCCTCACTAGGGAGATCAAGCCCAACCCATGCAGAGAACTGCCCCAGCTTTCTTCAGCCATTACCTCCCACTCCCCATGCACAGGCACCCCTTCAGAAGGACTCCTTTTTCCCAGAGCAGTAATCTAAAATCTCAGATTCTAGAGCTGAACCCCCAGAAATTAAATGTCTGCTTAGGGTTTCAGACATAGTAGGACCCAAAGTCCTCAAACGTTAGAAGAGATGAAGCCCAGTGGTTTCAAGCTATACTCTCTGGGGCTCCGGAGTTCCCTCTAGCAGCCTTGGGGACCGAAGAGAGAGGCCTGGAGCACCAGGGAAAGTGCATCTCTAACTGTTTGACCTATGATGGTTCTGCATAAGATTTCAGGTGGTGGTTCTGCCACTGAGGTGAAGGTTGGCAACCACCAGCCTTATCTAACAACCTCATTTCCCAAGTGAGAAAACTTGAGGTGCCAAAGGGTGGTCTGTCCAAGCCACAGAGTTGCAGAATCCAGCTCTCCTGATTGTCCTGTCTGAGGACAGCCTGTGGCTCCAGCCTGCTCCCCAGGCCTGGCTGGCCCAGTACTTACACTTTGCCTGGCCTCGCAATGAAGCACAGGGAGTAGAGCGCAAACTCAAATTCAGGGCTGCTGCCGATGAAAGCTGAGCCCACCTCCTTGTAGTAGCCGTCCCAGTTGAACTGCATGGCTAACACGTCAGGGTAAGACTCCCACTGCAGAGAGTAATAAAGGAGGCCTGGTGAATGCCATGAGTGGAGTCTGCCAGACAGGTGGTACATGGCAGCAGCCCCCAGGAGGGGCCTGCATGAGTTTTCTGGGGAGGCTGGATTCTTTACATCGACCAAGGAAACGGTCTGCCCAGCTAAAGGGTCTGAGCCCTACTTGGACCCACTGTCTGGAGCTGCCAGCATGAGTCTCCCGAAGAGGCCAGAGCCTGCTTTCCTGTGACTGACACCAGGATAGCGGGGACCATAATGCTTCCTTTGTAGCTATGACATGTGGAGGAGAAAGACAATTTATTGTCCCCCAATTATTTCCTGGCACAGGGCAGCAAAGGTTTCTTTTCTCTAAAATGTAAGGAGTTGAACTCGGGCTCGCCAGGCTGAAATTTCCAGCCAAGGCCACATTCTAAAGAAGTTCAGGTAGGAGGTCATTACATACCTTTGCGACTTGTTCCCCTCTGAAGATCTTCCCGGCCCCCAGCCTCCCATCCAGGGATAGTGCTCTCTGCCTCCTGCCTCTCCGGGTCTGGAGGCTTCACTGTTTGGAAGGGAATCTCAGGGTCCTCGCTGCCTAAACCCACTGGCCACCAGATCGGGAAGTCATCTTCACCATCCCTGCTAGGCAGCCAACGAGAGGCAGGGCGAGAGGCCTGTCTGGCTGCTGGGAGTGCAGAGTGAGGGCAGAAAGTCTGGGTACTAATAAGCTTCTCCAGCCCACGGGTCAGCACCCAGTACTCACCGGGCCGTCGTAGATGTGACTGTAATAGTCAACCAGGCCCTCCTTCTCCTGCATATAGAAGCGGATCCAGTTATGGAAGCCAGTGACCTTGCCTTTTTTGATTTCACCTATAAGGAAGAGTTCAAGGTGGGTGATCTGGGCCTCCCCTCTGACTTCTTGCACCCCTTCCCTGCCAAGGCTGTCCCCCTTCTTGAGACTTTGGCTCATAGAATGCACACCTGCTTAGCCCCTTGCCCACACTCCCCAGCATGCCACACATCCCTAACTCTCACCCAGGAAAGCCCTCCCCGCCCCCTTTCAGCTCAAGCCCTTGGGAGAATTCCTCCTGGTTAGCCTGGGTGACCAATCTCCTCTCAGCCATTTCTCCAGTAGCAAGCCAAACTTGGTGTGGGACAGTGGGGAGAAAGACCATGGGCCTCTTGGAAAGCAGAGGACCATTCAGAAGTAGCCAGCCCTGCCCCCAAACCCAGCTCCCTTCCTACATGTGACCTTTGGGAGCCCTAGTGTCTGGTCTCCTTCCCCCTTTAGATACTCCACGGGAGACTATCCCTCAAAAACAGCTCCTCAGACCCCTTCTTCTTGACTTGGGGGTGGACAGGCCCGTCCCTGCTAATAGGCTTGGCTGCAAGTTCTTCAGTGCCTGATGCCGCCCTCCTCCTGAGGGAAGCAGTCTCCCTTCGTTCCTCCAACTCTTTCTTTCCAGCCATAATGATCCCACCTGAGAAAACGTGTTCAAAGCCACTCGAGTCCTCCTCTTCATTGCCTCTTGAATAGAGCCCAAACCACATGTTCTTCAAGTCATCGACAAACTCTTGTTCGGAGCCGTAGCGGTCTGCGGGGAGGAACACAGAGGACCTAAGAGAGGGGAAGGCGGGACTAGATCCTGGGAAGCAGGGAAGAGCCACCTGCTCCAGCACATTAAGAGACACAGAGGTTCAACCAACAAAGATAGTTCTCCATTCTGTAACTACCCACAGTGCACCTGTTCTGCAGGCTGAGGAGTCAGCAGGAAATAGCAAGGACAAGATCCCTGCTTTCACAGTTTCATTCCAGCGGAAAAGACAAATAATATACAATATGATTGCGGTTAAGTGCTATGAAGAAAATAAAGCAGAGTGTCCCATGACGGCTGGAGATGGGGTTGGGATGGGGTTGGGCTCTTCTAGAAAGGAAGATCAGAAAGACCTCTCTGAGAAGGTAGCACTAATCAGAGACCTGCAGGATAAGGAGTCAGCCACACAAAACCTGGGGGAAGTGGTCTTCCATGTGGAAGGGACAACAGGAGCAAGGCTCTAAGTCAACCTGGGCTCCGTATTCAATGATCTAAGGGAAAGGCAGGGTGGCTGGAGCACAGTGAGTGTAGTGGGGAGGGGTCGGACAGGAGGTCAGAGAAGTAGGCAGCCACCAGGCCTCACAAGCTATGGCCAGAGAGTTGGGCATCAGTCAAAAAGTAACAATACAAAAATATTTCAATTTACTGTCTACATTCTATGGACCTCAACTGTTTTTAAGTGCTTTCAGTCCTCACATTGAATCTTCACATAGGGTTGATACCAATTATGCCCAGTTTAGAAACAAGGCAGTTGGGCCCCAATGGGAAGGTCGGGGCTGGAGCTCTAATTTAGGGAGCCATCAAATACCAACTGCTGCTCAGAAATGTGTGTGGAGGATACCAAAGAGACACAGACATATGCTAGCCTTTCTAGGACTTAAAACACAGTCAGAAAATGAGACAAAATGTATACACAATAACAGAGAATGGGTTCGCAGCCTGAATGGTTCATACCACTTCCCCAGTGCTAGGCTCTCCGCCCAGTGCTTCACGCGCACTAATCCACAAAGATCCCATTTCACAGATCAGGCTCTGACGGGTAAGGTCATTTGCCCAGGATTACACCACTAACAAGTGGCCCCCTCGGGCCCAAAGCTATTTTGGGCTACCCACCCCCCCAACCCTTGACCTCTGATGACACGCTGCGGAGATGCCAAAAGGCAGCGGGGAGCTGAGGCAGGTGCAGACCCAGCCTTGTGGGATGTGAGCTGCAACTTGAAGGACAATCTGGGTTTGGACAGGGAGAGACGTGATGGAACAGCCCGGCCTCAGTATGGGATCCCTGGGTCCCAGACCGGGCTCTGCTCACGACTTCGCAGGGCTCAGACAAGTCATCAGCCTGTTGTGGGGCGCCCCCACCTCCCCGCTTCTCTCTGGAAAGCTGGAGGGCTCCCCCGACTGCCAAGACTCTCGCTCGTGTTTGAGGCAGAGGACCGCCAGGGGGCGGTGCGGGATCGCGCCCTCTTCACCCGGGTGCTCGGGCGTCACCCTCTTCACCTCAAAGCAGCCGGTGACTCACACGTAAAGGAAGGCGGGCGATGGAAGGCAGCCGCTGTGGGTAGAGGGGAGACCCGGACAGAGCTGCCCATGAGGCCCAGCCCGGCTGCCTGGAGTTCAGGAGAGGAATCTGCAGGACGCGAACCGACACAGCCCCCTGCCAAGAACTCCTGCGGCTCAAACCTTTTTTGGTCTGATTCAAATGCGTCCCTATCTGGGGACTAGGCTAGCCGCGCGCTAGCCAGAACCCCTCCCGGTAGAAGCTTTTGGTGATTTTCTGTTGCTGTTTCCCCAGCAAAAATGTGGGACAAGCCAACAGGCCTTCCTGGACCTGGAGCAGGAGGAAGGAGAATCAGGGACCCGACGACGACGTGCCTGTGGGATCAGCTGAGTTGGGGGAGGTGCAGGGATGACCCCCGGGCTTGCAGAGAGCCTGAGACTGGAACAGTGAGTGCGTGGCAGGTATCCACAGGCCTCTCACAGTAAATCAGAGCAGAGGTGACTTGCGAGCCAGACAGAGATTGCTTCCACTGCTTAGGTCCAGGGTCCCTCCTAGCCCTCCCAGAGGCCTGCTGGCCACTACACAACCCTGCCCCTCTCGCTTCACCTCCCCACCATGGAGGCCCAGGGCGGCCAGGCTCTCCTGTCCTGAGCACTGCCTTGTGGGGCTTGGGGTCGCTCACTCACTCTGGTGACTGAGGAAGCCATAGAGTTCTTTCATGACCGCCGTCCTCATGACCTCTCTGAGGAAGGCGTCCTGCTCAGCCAGCTGCTGGGCACTGAAGTGCTCCCCACGGCCCGTGGCCCGCTGGTAGTTGTTGAGGAGGTTAATGAAGGCCGAGTAGGTGGGCTTGGAGAACAGCTTCTCGTTGACGTAGGTGAAGAGCCTGCGGGAGGTGGAGGGAGGTGCAAGGGAGGCCTGAACATGGGGCAGGACCACCCCCACCCGGCCCCTGCAGGGGCAGCCAGACAGGTCAGGGCAGGCATGCAAAGGTGGAGGTCAGGAGCAGAGTCAGGACCTCAGCTCCTCTGAAGGGTGTGCATGAGGCAGCTCTTTTCTCCCACTCCAGCTCTTGGAAGCTCAGCTCTCTTCTCGGCCCAGTCAGTCACAGAAACCCTCCCAACTGGATACCCACAGCCCCTCAAGATGGTGTTCTTTGTCCCTGGAGACCTATTTCCTTCTCTCCCTTCCATCCCGCCTGAGGAGAAAAGAGCTGAGGCAGGCAAAGAAGCGAAGCCAGGGGTGGGGGGACACTGTGCAGGGAGAGTGAAGGGGACTCACGGCTCTGGGCAGCGGTCCACTTGGTCTCTGGTCTCTGAGGGCGAAATGCGGTTTTGGCTGTTGAGAATGATGTCTGCCTTCTGGGCTTTGTTGACATCCGCCCTGTAGATCTTCTCAGAGATGCTCTGTAGCTCCTCCTTGGTTATAGCATCACTGCTGTAGGAGAAGCCCTCTAGGAGGAGTGGGGAGGGGGTTCTCAGCCCAAGGAAGGCCGGGGGAGGGAGCCCCCCTCCCCTGGGTGCCTTCCAGAAGCAGACAGCCAGAGAAGGAGGCTGCAGTCCATCACCCTAGTGGTTGGGTGAAGGCAGGGACCTCAGGCCCAAAGGCTCCTTAAAATAGGCACATGGCATTGCCTGCAAAATGCCCACACTGCTCCCACCTCCGGGAAGTTCTCCAATGTGGATACGCCCCAGAATCACCTGGAGGGCTTGTTAAAACAGTTTTGGGGGCCCTGCCCCCAGAGTGTCCAATCAGTGGGTCCGGGGGGAATTCCTAGAGTCTCCCCTTCTAATCTATGCCCAGAGGATACTGATACGCTGCTCCAGCGAGCGCACCTGCAGAACTATCGCTCTGGAGAGTTCCTCCATCTCTGGGGCTGTGCTAAAGGGAGCAGGAGACTGACCGTGGCCACAAAGGCTCTCGAAATCCGTGCAGCAGTTCCCAAACTCTGGGCAGCGGGCATCGCAGTGGCATGGTTGGTGCCGGTCGAAGGCCTCGTGGCAGCGGTCCCGGCAGGAGCTGGGTGCCGAGTACAGGTCTGAGAGCACAGGGAGAGGTGTGTGGGGGGCAGACCCCTAGAGGTCGCTCTGGGCCAGCCCGCCGGGTCCCCCCTTCCCCTCCCTCTCCAGCCTCGCCCTCCGCGCTCCTATTGAAGATCTCCAGGGAAGGAAAACAAACAGGCTGAATTGGTACACACCCTCCACGGTCCGGAAGCCCTTGCCTTGTGGAGAGGCCAAACTCTACTTTCTGGCCTGTTGTTTTTATAATCTTCCCACCCTAAAAATAAAATCTCTTCCACTTCCCTCCATAGGCCTCAGGCTCCCTTTCCTGCCTACACCCCAGGCTGCAGAAGCCAGCCCTCATACTGGGTTTGGGGTCCCTCTAGCTCAGGACTGTGCCTGCTGCCGCTGGGATGGCTGCCTCCTCCTTGTCACCTCTCGTGTCCCTCCGCCTTTAGCCTGCAGGCCCCCCCTTTAGAAAGGCAGACTCACGGCCAGCTGGGGCCTCCACCGGCTCTTCCTCCAGCTCCAGGATTGGCTCTGGCTCTTCGGGGCCCTCTTCTCCTGTAGGTGAGAGAAGTAGAGTCACCAGCCACCCCCAAGGGCTCCCTTCCCCTTATGTCCGATTCCCAGTTCCCCCAGCCTCCAGGACAAGCCGTGCAATGGAAGAAAATATGAAACAGGGGCTGAGGCACAATGAACAAGGAGACAAACTAAAAACGGAAGACAGTTTGATTAATATGGAAATAAATGCAGTGCTTTTAAAGTGCCCTAAATAAATAAATAAAAACGGAATACAGAAGGGGACAGATGACTGGAAACTATTCTAAAAAGTGAAAAATATTTCCCCAGGTGACAACGCTCCTTGCCACTTCAGCATTCTGGCGCTCAGTGTGTTCATCTGTACAGAGAGAAGGGGAGGCAGGAAGGGGTGCCCTCTGGATTGAACACCCTGATTCGGGTATGGCTTTTCTTCAAGATCTGTTGATAGAGGACAGGCTTGCTCCTCTCCAGATGACAAGGCCTTGCTTAGGAACATCCCTTACTATAATAACTCCCAGTCACAGTCAAGGGTGAACTCCACCCAGGCCCTCTGGGACTAAGAACTCTAAGAACTGTTTCCTGAGATACCAACTTCCCTTCTTTCTTTACAACACTTGGCAATGGCCACAGAGAAGGGGGTGGGGGAGGTGAGTTCAGAAAAGGACGTTAGTATTGCGGCCTTGTTCCCTTGGCCTGCAGGCTGGGTGGAGTGGGGGTGGGGAGGAAGAGGAAGGATACTCCTGGGGACTCTGAGCTCCTCTCCCGTACATGGTGGGAGTAATTTCCCCCAGAGAAGCAACACAGTTACAAAGTGATTGGGAATCCATTAGTGAGCTTGCTGGATGGTGTTGTGTTATCAGAAGCACAGGCCAGACTATGTGTTCAGCCAACACCCTGTGTTCTGATCACTTCCTTGGTGACAGGCTGTGTTCTAAGTCCTGACCATCCACCGGTTCTTAACTCCGCCAAAGTTATGCTGAACAGACTTTCAAGGGCTGATTTAGGGTCTCAAGCGTCATCCATATTTTTTCTTTGGGAAAAGGATTCTGAGGTGCAAATCAGAGTCTTGGAGATGGACTGGCTCCCAAGCTAAGTCTTGTCTGTGCTGCGAAATGCCAGCCCGATGGTCCAAGCTGAACAGGCTCTCCTGTGTCTGCTGAATAGGGCACAAGGCGAGGGGAAAGGGACAGGCTCTGATTCTGACACCGAGCTCTGGACCTGTGTTTCCGTCCCTGGGCTTGATCAACAGAACTCCTGCTGGTATAGATGGTGTTTTCATGTAAATGGAATGAGGGTTCCTTCTGGTTCAAGCAGCTCAGTGGGCACATGGCTGGGTCAGCAGATATCTCCTTTGGGAAAATTAGAAAAAGGTACTCCTTTCTCTCAGTAGACACATCTCTTCACCAAGCTAGGCATATGGGTTAGCACCAATGGACTCAATTTTGGTCAACTTAGCTTCTCAGCCAGGTACCCTTGTGCAGTGTACAACCTGCACAACCGTATGCCGTGGTCTTGCTAGCCATTACCTACCATGGCTCTAGCGATCATGTTTTCCAAACTGAGAGTCGGGGCACCTGGTTTGACAGTGAACTTAATGAGGCTTCATGTCCTAAAGCAGAAGACCATTTATCTGGCGGTCTAAAACACTGGAAGCATCCAAACAAGAGGATTATTCAAAATAATTTTTCAAATGACCTTTAAATTATGTTAGAGTAACAGAGAAACAATTGGCCTCTGAGAGTAGTGCGTGTCCCATTTAATCACTGGACAGGGAATGACAGATTGAAGGTGTTCCAGCCACTCGGTCCACTCATTACCAGGAGAGTGGTGTGTGTGAATCACAACAGTCACAGTGACACCACGCAGGCTCCCTGGGGGCATAGAGGTTGGAGAGTTCGACTCCCTTTTTACACTTTGGTGATGTAAAGTGTTGTATTACAGTTGGTCATAAGATACATGCTATGTTAATGTTTGTTACTATTCTGCTGCATTTGGAATTACTTGAACTTCCAAAATAGTATTGCTTATCCTGATAGTTCAGATAGATATTCCAGATAAATAATATCTATTAAGTTGCAGTTTTAGACTGGGGACAGCCTAGAATAGCTAGGACAAGCAGTTGACAAATCCTGACTTTTGCACTGCTCGTCAGTGTCCTCATTTGGGCTCCTGGAGCCCTGTCATCCATCACGGAACCCAGTTCTGCACTGCCAGACACCTGAGCCAGCACCCCTGCAGGCAGTCTTGGCGTGGGCATGGCCTGGCCCACTGTGCCTCCCAGACCCTTCCCCCACAAGGAGCCTCACCAGTACACACGTGCTCATAGTCTTCACAGCAGTCCCCATGCCGGGGACACTGGCGGTCACACTGGCAGGCAGCGTCCCGGTGAAATTTCTCATCACAGCGAGATGCACAGGAATCTAATTTTCCTACGGGCAGTAAAGGTCACAAACTCAGCTCTTTGAGGGTCATATTCTCCCTCTCAAGGTGCCCCCTGTGGTAGGGTTTGCAGACAGGGGCATGGGGCCCACCTAGCAGGGAAGATCATTGCCATCTGCTGCAGAGAAATACATGGGCAGCCTCCCACACACCGGCAAAAGCCTCATCCCCATCCCACTCCCACCCAACCTGTATTGCAGAACTCATAATATACTTGAGGATCACAGACTTGAATGCTGAGCGAGGCTAGACCTCTAAGAGAAGTCAGTAAAGAAGCAAGGAGACAGTAGGAATTGGTGGGGACTGTAACAAACTTGGAACTGATGCTTGGCCTGAAATTGATAGCCACTCCCAGCTCCAGCCCCTTCTGCTGGAGTGCAGGCTCAGTGCTGCCAGAACCTCTAGTTTTTTTAAGAGAATCCTTCCTTTTCATATGAAGTTTTCCAATTTTTTAAAAATTTCTGCAGACCAAAGAAAGAGGTCTGTGGACTGGTCGTGACCCACAGGTCATCACTCACCTGTCACATAGGTGAAGGTGGTCACTACTGTTCCAGTGATCCCACCTGCCCTCTCCCCAGGCACCCCCTTCCTCTCATCCTGCCCCTTTTATGTCTTCTGCTCCTTTGTTCTTTGCTCCCCTTCACCTGGTCTCCCCTGCACCCTGTTTCTCCCAGGTCCCATCTTTCGGTTTCTTCTAGTCTTTGGAAAGGTTTGAATTAGTTTATGCTCATGTGGGGAACAAGTATACGTGAGAATTGGATTCTGGAACAGGATCTGCTGTGTAACCACAGACCACATCCCTTACTCCAGCCACATGGCCTGCAGAAGCAAATTTTTGGTCACAAGGGGCATAGACAAAAAATTTTGAAAGAAATGGTACAAGCCCACTACCACTCTTAAAAACACAACTCCCGCCATGCCCACCCCAGCAAAGACAGAGTCGGAAGGTTTCTTTGGTGACAGCTGGCTTCGGGGGCCCTTTCCTTCCATTCTGAGACTTAAGGGTAATTACAGGGACTTTGTTTCCACTTGAGGTTCCTGAGGTTTGGGTTTCGTGAATGCTGGGTTTAGGGGCCCGGCTGTGGGCGAGGAAGGATGTCAAGATCAGGGTCAGAGTCGCCATTAGCTTCGGAATTTGTATGAATGTGGAAACCGAAACCTAATTTGCACCAGAGTTACAGTGCATTAGGTTCGAATTAAAAGCTACGGTCAGGATTTGGGCTGGAGTTAAATTTATCGATGAAGTAAAAGTTCTGCATTGCTGTTTGGCCGAGGAATAAGGGGACAGGTTTAAGGCCACTCCAGGGTTGAAGAGTGTGTCAAGACTAGGAGAAGAGAAATTACCCCACTTTTGCCTTAGATTAGATTTGGAGTTTGGTTCTAGTGGTGACTCCACACAGGTACCATATCTCCATTTAAGCCTGGATTGGGGGGTGCCTGGATGGCTCAGTGGGTTAAGGCCTCTGCTTTCCGCTCAGGTCATGATCCCAGGGTCCTGGGATAGAGCCTCACATCGGGCTCTCTGCTCAGCGAGGAGCCTGCTTCTCTCTCTCTCTGCCTGCCTCTCTGCCTACTTGTGATCTCTCTCTGTCAAATAAATAAATAAAGTCTTAAAAAAAAAAAAAAAAAAAGCCTGTATTGGGTGGGAGGTGAATATGAAGGTTGTGGGTTTAGTTACTACTTTGGATTCTGGGATTAGGGTTTATATGGTGTTCATGAGGTTGGCAGAGCAAAGAACTTGACCTGGACTCTGGGGCCAAAACTTCATGGGGTTGGAATTCTGGTTTGGCTGCTTTCGAGCTATAAGCTCTTGGGCAAGTTATTTGACCTTCTGTGCCTCGGTTTCCTTATCTGTGAAAGTGTCATGACAATGGAGTCCGTCTCATAGAATATTTATAAGCATTAAATGAGTTGATATTTGTGAAGCACTTAGTACAGTACATTATCCTTACTAGCAACATGGGCTGCTTAGATAAATAAACAGCGATAATATTCCACACCCAGCTCCAATGTGGCAAGTGCTCAGACTGGCTAGAGCAGTCTTCCCTGTGGACGCACTTCATCCGGCTGACTCCCTCCCTGGCTTCCAGCAGGGCCAGCCCTTAGACCAGGGTGTCGGTGCATTTATGTCGCTGACAGTTTCTTAGCTGACGTCATTGCTGTGAGCCTGTATTCTCTACATCAAAGAGGTGTCAGGTCAAGGTTAACCACGTCCTGAGGCAGCCTCAAGTTGGATCCAGGGCCTCCCATGTGGCAGGCCTTTGATCCAGTGGGTTGTCCTTGAAAACAACCAGGCCCAAGGCCACTTGTCCTTTCAGGCTCAATGGAACTCTTTCTGAATCTTAAATGTTGCTCCCTTGGAACCTAAATGCAAAAACCTTAAGGAGAAATTTTTAGGCAGGAGGAAGGCTCAGTCAGCTGCCTGCCCAGTCAGCCTGGCAGAACACCCAGAATCCAAAGGGAGAAAATTCAGACAAATCAAGGCAACATTCACAATGGGCCCGATCAGCAGAGTCCCAGGAAAGAATTCACTTCATTCCAGCAGCTGGCACAGACTGAGAAGGGCTCCACGTGACTAGTCAGCTCTCTGGAGCTCAGGAGAATACCCCCCACGGCCCTGGCTGAGTGGACCTTGTCATCTCTGTTCAAGAACTTTGTCCCCAGTGAGAACTCCCTTCCCCATAAACTTGGTCTGCTTTGAGATGACCTTGGGATTTGAAGGTGGGGAGGAGAGGTAGCAGGGACTTCTTTTCCTCGTAGGTACCTCGCTGGGCTGTCCTGGGGACACTCAATGAACCGAGTCACTCTGAATCCTCACTCCAGTGTCCCCACCCTATGCCTGTGGGCCACACAGGGCCCTGTGCGAGCCTCGCTCCCTGGCCAGGCACTGAGTCACTGCTTCAGCAGCCATCTGCCCCTTGCCCTTCTGCCTCATCTCTCTGAGCCACGGCCTTCTTCACATTGGCCTTGTCTGTCTCAGACCCAGGCTTTTCCTCCATTCCCCTGCAAGGGCTTAGGGCCTCCCCTGTCTCATGAGATGCTAAATTTCTCTGCAGTCTCCAAAACTTCAATATGCCAGAAGGTCCACTCGCTACCCACGCTGCCTGCCCAGAGAGTCTGGTCCCAAACCTGGGTGTCGCTATTACACCAGCACTTAGCTGCTCTGAGGGTCGGGACATCATCCTCCATCCGTGCCTGTCCAGGAGCCCCAAACGCGGTTTCCCTGGAGACCTAGCCAACCAAGAAGATTCGTTTCCAGGACCAGCTTCCTGCCCCAGTTCTCCCGAAACAACCAGGCTCCTAAGGCTGATGGTGACTCCTCCATATGATTCATTGTCTTGCATCTAAGTTCTGAGATGTAGGAACTAGGAAGGACAAGAGCCAAGCCCCTTCCTGCCCACCTTAGGAAAGAAGGCAGCAAGGATAGACTCCCACCTCCCCGTCCACCCCACATCCAGATCAGATTGCCCTCCTCCCCCAGGAGCAAGGGCTCCACTTGCATTTCTTTTTCTTTTCTTTTTTTTTTTTTTTTTTTTAGGATTTTATTTATTTATTTGACAGAGAACACAAGTAGGCAGAGAGGCAGACAGAGAGAGAGAGAGAGAAGCAGGCTCTGCACTGAGCAGAGAGCCCGATGCGGGGCTCAATCCCAGGACCCTGGGATCATGACCTGGGCTGAAGGTAGAGGCTTTAACCCGCTGAGCCACCCAGGCGCCCCTCCACTTGCGTTTCTAAAGCCACTGTTGCCTCTGTTCTCGAGGATGGCTGCCCAGGGACCAATGTCTAAAGTTGCTCTCCTCTCCTGAGACTGGGATGGGCTAACCGAGCGGCCACTGGCTCACACTAAGCTAGAAGTTCCATGCCCTCCCCATTGGCTGTCCACCACCCAGGGCCCCCGACAGAGCTGATTCCCAGCTGCTCTGCCACGGGTGCCGGAGTAGAGGTCCCCCATCCCTCCCAGTGCAGGGAATTCCGTTTGGGAATCCCATCATGGGTCTCCATATATAACCTGACTGGAAACGAGGGTTTCTGCCAGGAATAGGCATATACATACGCATAACCCAAACCTCAGCTGGTTGAGCTCTCACTCCACGTAAGGTGCTTTTTATACAGTATCTTAATTCATCCTTATGACAGTCCGATTTAAGAACCACCTGGCTTGGGTGGGGTGGGCATCAAGCTCTGATTCTTTCTCCTCTGGGCAGAGGAGGGTTCTCCCCACACCTCTCAGCTCAGGCCCCTCCCTTGGCCGCCGTTCCTCCGCACCCATTAACCAACTGCCAGTGAACACATCAGCACCAGCACTCTGCCCAGCTACCAAGGAAAGCATTGCTGTCCTTCTGCTGGTCCCATTCCCTGCACCGCTAGTAACTACAGGCCAGTTCCGTGCTCTAGTTCTTCAGTCACTGGGTCAGAGGCCCATTCCACTGACCATTTGTATAGCCTAGAGAGCACATGGCCCACCTTTGGACCAGGGCCTTTTCCAGTTTCCCGCTGAGCCTGCCCATCTCCTGAGATTTTACCCAGAGCAGGGTCCTACCCCAAACAACCTCACCCACCCACAGGCAGTGGAGAGAGTTTCCAAGGGCAGCCAGGCCACTCAAACCCAGCAAGCTTTACATCACACAGCAGTCCCACAGACAAATCTTGGTGAGATCAAAAGTCAGACTGGAGCAAGGGATGTCTGGGTCTGGTCTTCCAAGGACTTATGAAGGGGGTTCCATGACATTAGTCCCTCAGCCATGCTCCTCAGTCCCCTCCACCCCAAAGACAACTCCTATACTCTGACAGGGATGGATTCTAAGGTGCTCCATGGCTCTAGGACAGAGCTGAAGTTTCCTTCTCCCACTCTGCTCATACCTCTACCAAGTTCCCCAACTCTCTGCTTCTTTACACAGGACTATTACACCCCCACCAGATAATGACTTACCAGCCCAGGCCAGGCTGAAGAGTATGGCCACTATCAGGGGCACACAGGCCCTCATGATGCCCAGTTGGAAGCCAAAAGGGGATGGGCTGTTGGACTTTCACTAGAGTCAAGGTGATTGTCACAGCTCTCAAATGAGCCTTATTGCCCAGGCTGATCCTTTTAAAGACATCAGAACTTGTGGATCTGGTACCTCCAGATCCTTCCAGGAAGAAACAGGGGAGGGAGGGACCCTAGATGGATAAGAGGTGGAGAGGGGGTGGGGCCCAACAGCTGTTTGAAGCCAGAGGGAAGGTGACTAAGCAGGCAGGTAATTCCAGATGTTTAGAACAGGTAATACTAGCTGTGGCCAGAAAATAGGTCATGTAAGCAGACACAGCAAGATGGGCCTAGTTTGGGGGAAGGGAGGGTGCGGTTCTCCATCCCAAGTGGGAGACTAATGGCCTGGTCTGTGGCTGATGCCCTCCAAACACCCACCTACTGGCAAGCCACTGTCCTGGCCTTCCAAGGAGCTATAGGCTGGCTTCATCTTTGAGTTCCTGATGCTAATATGAGAAACCTAGTGAGATGACTGTTCCAAATTTGACCGGCAGTGAAGCTCAAGCATTAGGGTCAGTCCAAGGAGAGATACAGGAGGTGTGGGTCAGAAATAAGGGCTGCTCTTATTAGCGTCAAACCACACATAGCCCAAGGACCCCAGAAATAATATGCAAATAGTATCTAATTCTGACTGAGTCAGCACCTCAACTTCTCACAGTTCAGTTTCTCACAGGTTCCAGCTTTACGAGGTCAGCGGTGGGCTAGAGGTTCAGAGACAGCCAGAGGCCCCATCCTTCCTCTCCTGGGGGCCCAGGAGTCCACTCCTTTCATCCCCCTACTTACACTCGTCTTCCCGTGGGCCCTCCCCAGGGAGGTGAGGCTTCTCCAAGTCCTTCCTCCCCAAGTCCCAGGAGCGGCAATGGGGGACTGCCAAGTTCCCCCTCCTATTAAAGGCAAAATCTGTTAAGTAAATTGTTCTTTCCAGAAAGAGTGCTGCATGGAGATTCTGCCCTCTCAATAAAAGAAAAGCCTCATATAAGAAGGCAAAACTGATGAACCATTCAGACTATTCTATAGTGACTTTTCTCCAGGGGTGAAGTAAGGGGACACATCCTTCTCTGCCAGCATGCTTGAAATATGGGATGCTTCCTCCCTCTGACCTCAGTTTCCCCATCTCTGGAATGACAGGGTTGAACCTGATGAGCCCTGCCAAGTTCATTTCGGGGCTTCCCTCCCACACCCAGGGTGGGCTGCCGCGGTGGAGTGGGGGAGAATCCTCCCCCTACTCTCAGTGCGGAGATGAGACCCCACGTGGCGCTCCGGGGTGCACAGGGCAGCCTGTGACAAGCTGCCTTACAAGAGACTCACAGCAGAAGCCCAGCTGACACATCAGCCTGGCCCTTTCATGGAGCAGGGAGGGTGGTTGAGGGAGTAGAAGCAGAAAGTCTGCCTGGACTGCTCCAGTGGTCAAGTCCAAGTAGAGAGCGGGCTGCGACCACGGCCAGTGGGCTGGCGACACAAACCTGGATTTCAGACTCTGGTTAGTTTAGGGAATAAAGGAGATGCTCACTGGATGGGCCAGGAGAATAACCCCTTAGAATTTGGGGTGGACGGTGCCTTCCAGGGGCCCGGCTGGAGGCACCCCACTGAGACTGACGGTGTGGAGTCCGTCCGGGCCCCGGGCGGCCCTACCATCCAGCTGAGCAGCCTGTCGGAAGGAACTTCCAGGCAAGAGCACCTCCTCCCTCCAACAGGGGAATTTTAGGGCAGGAGCAAGGCTGGGAGCTTAGGGATGGTTGACACTGACCCCATAGAGCCAGAGGGCCCATCTGAGGACCCAGGTCTGAAACAAGAACCATAATGCCAGCTTTAAGGACAATAGCCAACACTGACTGAGCACGTGCCGTAGAGTACTATGCCAGAACCTCCTACGCACTCCCTCCTTCCCTCTTGTACAACCCTTCAGAGTATTATTGTTATCCTCATTCACAGGGGAGGAAACTGAGGCACAGAAATGTTGGCAGGTACCCCCAGGAGCACATCGGTAAGTTATGCGGCAGGACTTCCAACCAGACACCGTCCTAATGAGCACTGATGCCACATTGTCCCACAGAATGCATCAACACCACTTAACCACGTCTGGGTTACAAAGCACCGTGGTCTGCACTCAGATTACGTGGAATGAAAGGGACCTCAGCAGCCATGTGGCTCCACTCCTCCTATGAAGTTGCAAGCCTGGCACGATCCTAAAAGTCTGTCCTGCCTCCACTCGGATGCCTCTGTGCCTCTCAGGGCAACCCCGGGACTGTATAAGCCAAAGCATGCTGACGTGGAGGAAAGTAGATAGGACAGTTGGGAACAGTCCAGCAAGCCAGTGTCTGAACACACCTCTGTACACTCCTGCAAAGATGCCTCATAGATAGATTTGATTCGTCTATGTGTATGTAGAGATGCGCGTATCAGATTACATATGTTACATATGCGTATATAGAGATAAATGCAGGGAAGGGTGTTCCAGGCGGCTGGCTGACCTGGCTGGCTTTCCAAGTTCTCCCCCAGTTAGGTTCTCATGTGGGCTTTCCACCTCCATTAAAAGCCCTTCCCAGGGGGCCAGCCAGCAAGTGAGAGTCATAGGAGGTGGGGTCCTGGAGACATGGGCCTGGAGGGGATGGCGACAGGTGAATGGTGGATGGTAGTCCCATGGCCAGAACACGCACAGAGATGCCTTATCAGGACGTGAGGACAGGTGCAGAGGGTGAAGGCAGGTGAGCAAGGATCCCAGAGGCAGTCAGGTCAGGGGTCAGCAGTGTAGGGAATGGGGATTCCATGAGCAAATATTTGCTGAGCACTCACTAGGGTGCCTGTGCTGTGCTGTTCCCAGGCCAGCAGGATTCAGCCTGGCCTGAGCCAGGCTGGAAAACGGGCTCTTAGAACCTATTGGTTTCCCATGGGACAGAGCACAGAGAAGCCTCAGCATTAGATGGCTGTTGGAAGTAGATCCCACATATCTCTGGGCTACCGGGGTGGTGAGGGGTCATCAGGACCCAGAGGCTATGGCCCAGGGGACATACACCAAGGTCAACCTTGTCCTCTATGAAACCAAGGCTCAGTCACTTTAGCACAAGACCAGAACTGGATGGGTCCTGCAGTTAGCCCAGCTCAGGGAACGCCTATAATCCCCTCCCAAGCAGGCACCTGGCTCCTGAAGATGCTAGACCTCCAGGCTCCATCCCACTGTGGCTCGGGAAGTGCCCCAGGATAGAGACCCGGACAGTCACCCATATCTGGTCACTTGTGACCCAGCTCAGTCTGAAGTCCCCTCTCGCTGAACATGTTCTAGAATAGCTCCACATGGGGTTTGCTTTCACACTGACTTGTAGGTTGTGTCCCACCGTTGGGTTTCCAGGCCTTTCTTTTTAAGTTTGTGGGCAGCCCTGATACTCAGCGTCACACTCACCACCCTCCAAGTCCCGTGGATGCATGAGTCAGATAGACGTGTGCCACCGAGGGCACTCACCAGAGTCCCGGGCTGTGCTTCTGGTTCTGCTGGCCAAACCACAGGCCAGTCCTCTGCCTGCATTGCCTTCACCTGGGCTTTCCACCTCCTACTCTCCTCCAGGCCCAGGGCAAACCCACCCTCCCGCGAACCAACCCTCTGCCCTCCAACCGGAGGAATCGCTCCTGCCTGTGGACTCAGTTCTTGATATTTGTCCTGGGCGCCATTGACATATCCCGGCCCCTTGGGTGATGTGGCCAGCATGGCATCCGTTAACCCTCACACTGCCATTTAACTTTTCATCCATACAGGCTGCTTCTTCACCTCTGCTTCCTGGGTCCCCTCTACTTTCTCGTATTTTCATTGAAGGTTGTTAAATAACCACCAACACGGACAAGGAGCCAAGAATGAATGAAGGAGCAAACTGAGCCTTTCAGCCCCACTTGTTACGAAGTCTTGATGGAAGATGGTGAGCCAGAGAGAGCAGACAGGGCCCTCTTTGAGATCTGGAAGCTTCTGTGGGGGCCTTATGGGCAGTGGGTGGAAATGGGGTCTAGGGACTCATTGTGTACTTATGTTTTCATAGCAAACACACCGTTTGTGGCAATATTGCAGGTTTGCTTGGAACTCATAGAAATCTAATGCCCCTCCTCCCAAGCACTCCCTTGGCATCACCATGGCTAGGGGCAGCCAACACAGGGATCAGACAGGACCTAGGACTCCAGCAGCTTCTGAATCAGATGTAACAGATAACTCAACCTTATCCCACTTTTTAGGTTCCCAAAGTTACCACCTGCCTACACTTTTCCCCCCTTTGGCTGCTGTGCTAATGTTTGTTTTACGCTACCCAATGATGTTTATAAAATAAAGATTCTGTCTCGTGTCCTCAAACCCCAGTAGTTTTAGGGGAGGCTCTGGAGGCACAGCTGGGAAAAAAGAGAAGCAGATAAGACAGGCAGACCAAGATAAGGAGGTTCGGAGAGACAGCGAGGGAGTGAGCCAGGGCAAGGTCAGGAGGGAGGGCGGGGAGCCGCCGCCGAGCAGGAGCCTGGCACTGGCACCAGGCACCCCACCAGCCTCTTGCCCCAGGTGTGTCGGCACAGCTGTGGCCGCTCTGGCCTCCCAAAGACAATAGTGGAACTGGCAGGAGCGGTTCCTACCCAGGGTGTGAAGATCTACCATCTTTCAAAACTGTCAAAATTAGTGTCTAAGGTAGTTGGCTTATGGCCAATTTCCCTCTTTCTCAGCCTTTATTCATTCGCCTGACTTTGCTAAGCAGAATGGATGCGAGGACGAGAAGTTTAGCCTCCAAAGGGGGAGGGAGACAATGGACAAAGCATAGGGAGAGCTGGGATTGGGGGAGCAGAACCCAATGCTGAGACTATTGAGTTCGAATCCCAATTCTACCACTCCCCAGCTATACAACCCCGGGCAGGTTTTCTGATCTCTCTGGGCCTTGGTTTCCCCCATCACTGTAAAATAGAGCAAGTAAAAGTACCTGACGAGGCTCTTGTGAAAATTGAATGAGTTAATACTTGTGAAGCTCTTAGAATAGTTCCCGGCACATAACAAGAACAGAATAGTGTGTGTTTAAAAAAAAAAAAAAAACAGGGCCAGCCAAGACAATCTTGAGAAAGAAGATCAAAGCTGGAGGTACCACACTCCCAGGCAGTGATCTCTTTGACATCAGCCATAGGAACATTTTTCCAGACCTTGGCAAGGATTCAAAAGCAAAATTACACTGTTGGGACTACACCAAAATAAAAAGATTTTTCAGAGCAAAGGAAACCATTGGAGAAGACATGTGCAAGTGATATGTCTGATAAAGGGTTAACATCCAAACTATATAAAGAACTTCTACAACTCAATACTGTAAAAAAAAAAAAAAAAAAATCCAACTGAAAAAATGGGCAGAGCCCGAATAGACATATTTCCAAAGAAGACATAAAAATGGCCAACTAGCACATGAAAAGACGCTTAGCTAACATTCCTCATCATCAAGAAAGTGCATACTGAAATCACAATGACATATCACCTCACACTTGTCAGAATGTCTGAACTCAAAATGACCAGAAATAAGTGTTGGTGAAGATCGTGGAGAAAAAGGAACCTTCGTACACTGTTGGTAGGAATGCAATCTGGGGCAGTTGCTATGGAAAACAATGTGGAGTGTTTTCAGAATTTTTAAAATAAAATTACCACGTGCTCTAGTAGCTCCACTACTGGAGGTACCTACCCAAAGAAAACAAAAACTAACCCAAAAAGATATATGCACCCTTATGCTTATTGGAGCATTGTTTTTAATAGTCAACATATGGAAGCGACCTAAGTGTCCATTGAGAGATGAATGCATAAAGAAAGAAGCAGCGCTAATATATATACACAGTACTCACATATATACATATATAAACATACACATATGTTTGTAGTGGACTATTACTCAGCCATAAAAGAAAAAAGAATGAAATCCTGCCATGTGCAACAACATGGATAGATCTAGAGGCTCTAATGTTAAGTGAAATAAGTCAGAGAAAGACAAATACCATATGATTTCACTCATGGGTGGAATTTAAGAAACAAAGCAAAGGAACAAACAAAAGAAAAAGAGACAAACAAAAAAACCCAGACTCTTAAATACAGAGAACAAACCGATGGTTACCAGAGGGGAGGTGGGTGTGGGGCTAAGGGGAGAGTGGGGGATGGGGACTCAAGAGCACATTTGCCATCATGAGCACTGAGTAATGTATAGAACTGCTGAATCATACTGTGCACTTGAAACTAATATAACCCTCTATGTTAATTATACTTCAATTAAAAATAAAAAGGCAGGGCCACAAAAGACCTAATTTGGATAGGATGGTTAAGGAAGCCTCTGTGAAAAAATGACATTTAAGACAAACACAAAGCATGAGAAAGTGGCAGTTTCTCTAAACTCTTCATAATGTGATTCCTTTTTATAATTGCAAAACCAAATCTGTATTTTAAGAATATAATGTGCTTCTGAGTATGTTCAAGCATTTCAGTTTTGAGTATTTCCCAGTTTGGGGGGATGACTCTCAGTCACACTGTCTGGCTCACTGGGTTTGGTTGCCAAAGGGGACCACTTATTTTCGGGGGGTGGGGCCACCACCTAGAGGCTCCTCAGTGAGGAACAAAATTCCCCTAATGCATTGCTTCGAGCTTTTCCTTTCCTTTTTCTCCCTTAAAGTGGCCATTAGGAGGATGAGGATCTTGGCCAATGAGACCACTAGCATCTTCCCAAGGTACGTACTTACATAACAGGACTGCGTAGAGACAACCAGAATTCAGGGAGGCTGCAGGCTGTAATATTTAGGGGCAGGGGACTCTCTGGAAATCCTTCTAATAAAATGGCTTACAGCTGGCACTCCCTCCCTCAGGCAGTCCTGGCTGGAGGCCACCCCTGGGAAGATGCTCCGAGGGTCTGCAGCTTTATGACCGAGAGAGGTCGGGGACCCTTCCTCTCTTTGGTTGACTTGAGCAGCTTAAGCCAAAACACTGAGAGTGGGAGAACACCCCAAACCCTTGAGGAAGAGGCTTGCCCAAGGTCGAGGCCATGTGGCCGCTGAGGCCCAGGCTCCTGGGGGCTCGACCCACTGCCTCTCACGGAGGACGGCCCTGACCCACACCTGCACCCCTCCCACTCGGCTTGATGGGGCGCTTTTCTGGGAGGCCGAGTAAGCTAAAAATGCCTTGCCATCATGACCCCAGCAAAAGTCACCCTCTTTCCACCCCCTGCTGGCTACAGTCCCCCTCAGTGCCAGGAAAGCCTGCATTCTCCTCCCCTCGGCAACCCAGAGAAGGCTCTGTCTGCCCACGACTCACACCCCAGCAAGAAAACCGAGGCCCTGAGTTCTCCCCAAGGGCCAAAAATGTGTCAGGCAGAGTCAGAC
This sequence comes from Mustela putorius furo, assembly GCF_011764305.1. Classification (NCBI taxonomy): domain Eukaryota; kingdom Metazoa; phylum Chordata; class Mammalia; order Carnivora; family Mustelidae; genus Mustela; species Mustela putorius. Next base: position 7,802,990 of record NW_025422368.1, on the reverse strand, counting down.
GAGGCCGTAAGCATAGGGCTCTTCACCCAGGGTCCACGTGGGTCAAAGGCTGAACAACTGAACGAACAACTGAAATTCCACACTTTCCAAATGAAAGTGGATCTGGGCTCTGAGCCCAGACTTCCTCTTCCTCCGGGGGTCACTGGGTCCATGCCTCTTCCCCAGTGTGCCACCTACCACCAGCGACAGCAGTCCTTCTGGCCCCGGCAAGGCCACCTGCTCCAGGAAGGCCCTCGGCATGACCAAGAAGATACTCTCAAAGCACAGCTTCTCAGAGGATCAGCTTTCATCACTGGGAGGAACGGATAGTCACTCATCACCGGGGCTGCAAGCCCCTTTGTCCTCAGGTGCCCTGTCCAGCAGGGCTTGGGGCTTGGAGAGTTCAGAATCTCAGAGAGGGGTGCCTGGAATGGGTGGAGCGAAGGTACAGGGCACCTGGACAGGTGGGTCCAGCCCCCCAGCCCTGGCCGCTGTGTGTGAAGCCTAGCACTCCTGTATGCGGCAGGGTACCAGGATACATTTTGGAAATGCATTTATGCTCTGGCCTATCCGTCCATGGAAGGGAAGGGGGAGCCGACTGCCCGGTCAGAGTCTGCCCAACCGCCGGCCACGCTAGCTGTCTGATACTCTCAGGATCCTCGGGGGCTTGTACCCCTGCTGAGGGGAGAGCAGTCCCAACACCGGGAGGCAGAGCGATGCCTAAATGCTTAGGGGCGAGCAGTAAGACCCTGTGGGGATCCACTCCTCCCTGGGCTTGCGCTCTGCGGCATCTGCTCCCTCTGACAGCCTGGCTCCGGATCTGTCTGCGAGGCAGGCGAGGCGAGGCGAGGCGAGGCGAGGCGAGGCGGGGAGGTCTGCTCCAGGAAGGCCAGGACCGCCTGTCCCATTCACAGAGCCCCTGCTACATAAGATTTTGAGAATGAAGCTGTGGGGGTGTGCAGGGAACATACATGCCTGGACCTATTTCTCTAAGAGAAGAAAATGCCTGGGTTCAGGCACCTGGGGCGCCGGGGGCACGAGGAGAGGGCAGGGGTGAGCAAGGGTCCACAGCACGGGGCCAGCGGATACACACCCCAGTCCTCACCAGTCCACCTGCTTATTAGCCAGCTACGCCACCTCAGGCAAATCATTCTGGGCCTCAGTTTGACTATAAAATGGGGGCGGGGGTAAAAATATGTGTGCTACTCTCCATATAAAAATAATAGAGGCTGAAGTATGCTGGAAAGGATGGAAACTATTCACATCTAAGCCTATCAGCATGATAAGTACTATGAATAACAGCAATATTAAAAAGACTAATCTTTGCAGCTTGGGAAGCCTGGCGGCCAGAGGCCAAGGGCTGGTGGGGGAGGCTGGCTCCCAGGGAGGAGAGAGCTGAGGCAGCCAGAGGGTCAGACAGTCGGGTTCCCAGGCTTGCCCTCCCTTCTCACCAGATCCTGCTCAGTCTGCTGGAGACGCATGACCCTCCCTGGTGTCTACCCCACAATTAGCGTCCTGGCCTTCCCAGAGAAGCTAAGGACAAGGGGTATAGGAGGAGGGAGAGGTGAGTATGTGTGTGTATCTGAGAGGAGGAATCACCTGCTCCGTTCTGTTCTCCCTTGTGCGTGGGGCACAGGTGCCCGTGCACACTCACACACATTCACGCACACACACACATACTTTCTTCCCTGCGTTCCCTCCTTTTAGGTAAGAGACTTATTTAAGGCCTCATCTTACACTTTCTTCTCCCAGCAGTGCCATGAGTTCCTTCTCCTGTCACAGCTGTCCTGAAGCTGGGACACTATCTGGGAGTCCCCTACAGGCATCCTGGGCTGCTGGGACATGGCACGGGAAGATGCCTCCCACTCAACCCATGCCTCGGCAGTCAGGCAGACAGAAGGTGACATGGCCCTCAGAGCAAGAAGCCACCATGACCCAGAACCTTTCCCTCCTCTGTGGTGACCCAGCCCAGTCAGTAGCATCTACAGTGCCCAACCTGCCCGTCCTGGGCACTGTTTTCCTGGCCAGGCCTCTCCCAGTAGGCTCAAAAGGTATACCCCAGAGACTGAGGCAGCTGGGAAGTTGTAGGGCGGTCCAAGGCACAAGGAAGGTGTGTGTGCTGCCAAAGTTTCTTCAGGACATAGGTGTGACCACAGAGAAGGAAAATGGAAATGCTGACGGAGGATACCAGTCCTGACCATGCTTGGCTTCCATTTTATTGTTGGAAGGCATGTCTCACTCTGGAGTCTGAAACGATGGTGAAGGGCTATGGCCAGCGGGCTTGTCTGCTCTTGGCCAAAACCTCATCAGACAATGGGTTTCAGACGGAAGAGAACCCCTGGGAGTCCTGACTCACCAAGGCTTGGGCCTCATGTCATGATTGCTCAGCTCTGGAAGCTTCCGTGCCCCGTGGTCCTGCATCTCCACCCATAGGCAAGGGAACTGGCTTGGTTACCCTGTCATCTGCTCTACTCAGGCTCTCCCTGGAGGAGTGGGTTCTGCCCAGCTTCACTCAAGGCTGGGTTTGGGTGCTCTCTACCCACCCCTACAGGCCGAGGACACCAGACTGCCAAGGCTGTCTCCGTGGCTCTGGAGGCCGAGCTATGGTTCAACTTGTCACTAATGGGTATGAGATCATCATACCCATTTTACAGATAGAGAAATGGAGGCAAGGAACTGTTCATTAACTTGCTGGGATTCTCTCAGAAACCTGAGGTGTAATCCCAGCTGTGCTGCTTCCTGCAAAAGGCTCTAATTCCCTCTGGGAACAGTTTGCATGTGTGTCCCTGACCACTGGGATAAGAGGTCTGGCAAAGCAGGGGTTAGAGGAGGTGGACTTGAGGCAGTACGGGGTCACACCAGCTGCCTCCTCAGCCTCCAGGAAGGGGCCCACTTCCTCCAGAAGCCCTCAGGCCCTGCCGCTCAATGCCTACTCTGAGGTCATTCCCCAAGACCAAGAGGTCTCCCTCTCTCTAGACCAGACAGTGCACCTCCCCCTACCAGGTTCAGGG